>NW_027192671.1:600000-1200000 GCF_949987515.2 Delphinus delphis | reverse complement strand
TAAGATACTTACTAGTCAGGTACATTCTTAGGCGTTTAATATGGGGTGTTGAGTCCATTTCGTTGAGCAAGGAGTAGCTCTTGTCTATTCCATATTTGGCTTAAGGAACTTTATCTGTGCTCATTTCAATCTCTGGTTTTATGCAGCACGCCAACTCACCTTTCCCCTTAAGCAAGCATAAGTTGGTTTTCTAAATTTGAGACCCTGTTCTGTTTTGGAATGCAGTTCCTGTGTAGCCAAGTTTACATTCCGTGTATTAGTGATATCTTATGATGTTTCTTTTTCTGTGTGACTTATTTCAGTTAGAATCATCATACCTGAATCCACTCATTGTGCTGCTAAGGTCCTGATGACACAGATTTCATTGCTGAGTGATATTGCTTTGTAAGTAAATACCACAACTTTTTTATCCATTTTTCACTTTCTGCGATGTTGAACTTGTACTGTAAACGAGGTTCTTGTAAACAGAGCCGTTCCAAACTTTGGGGTGGCTGTCTCTTTTTGATTTTAAATTCCCTAAGCTATAGGACCATAAGTGGAAGTGCCCTAGGCTCTGTTGCTTTGTTTTTTAGATGTTTCAGGAAACACCATACACTTCTCCCGAGTGGTTGTTGGCAATTTACATCCCGCCCTTCAGCATAACAAGGCTCCCAGTTCTCCATGGCCTGTCCTGCCTTTCTGGATTTTACACTTTTTTCAGATGGCCCTTTTGACCGGGGGGAAGTGAGACTTCATTGTAGTGCAGATTTCCTTTGCAAGCTTGCTTGGTTGGCCAAAAAGGGCGTATGCGTTTTTTCCTGAATATATTCAGGAAAAAACGCATACGCCCTTTTTGGCCAAGTGCATCATTGTGGACGTTCTGCCTCTTTTCCTATGCTTTCAATGCAATTCCAGTCTACCTCCTGAAATCGGTTTCCTGCAATTCTGCCCCGCTTTCAAGTCCTCTTGGCAGCCTTACTTCAGTCTATTTTTGGACGATAGCTGTCATTTATAACTCTGCAGGTTTGTGAATTACAGTGCCCCTGAGCTCCTTTCTTCAACTCGCTTTCTTGTGAGCTGGCCGCAACACCGCAGGATGGCTTCAGGCCCTAATCTGGTTCCGCCACGGCACGCTGAGCCTTTGGTTATTTCCTCTTCCTGGTGGGAAATGAGAGTTAAATTTGCCCGTCCAGACACCTCCAGCTAGCCTCTCATTGGTTCTCGCTATTCCTGTTCATCTTCCGCAGAAATTGCAAACTGGGCCAAACAGGAGGTTAAAGGCGCTGACTTTTCAAGTGGGGAGAGTGTTAGTAAAGCGTCTGGAATGTTGCACCCGAGTACCAGGGGAGGAAAACTGAGACATATTTGAACACGTCTCCCGTTCACATGGTTGATCATACTTGGGTTCCACATGCATGTTTTAGCTGAAGGAAGAATACCTAAAACCTGGGTAGTTGAAACCCGTGGAATGGGTACCATGCAATATGACTTCAAAGGGTCTTCATTTGCTCACTGAACCTCTCCAATCCTATCACTGCTGCGTTTATGCCCCTGTACACATGCTTGATTCTCTTTCGGAGACATAGCAATCCATAGGTTTTAAGATACTTACTAGTCAGGTACATTCTTAGGCGTTTAATATGCGGTGTTGAGTCCATTTCGTTGAGCAAGGAGTAGCTCTTGTCTATTCCATATTTGGCTTAAGGAACTTTATCTGTGCTCATTTCAATCTCTGGTTTTATGCAGCACCCCAACTCACCTTTCCCCTTAAGCAAGCATAAGTTGGTTTTCTAAATTTGAGACCCTGTTCTGTTCTGTAATTCAGTTCCTGTGTAGCCAAGTTTCCATTCCGTGTATTACTGATATCTTATGATGTTTCTTTTTCTGTGTGACTTATTTCAGTTAGAATCATCATACCTGAATCCACTCATTGTGCTGCTAAGGGCCTGATGACACAGATTTCATTGCTGAGTGATATTGCTTTGTAAGTAAATACCACAACTTCTTTATCCATTTTTCACTTTCTGCGATGTTGAACTTGTACTGTAAACGAGGTTCTTGTAAACAGAGCCATTCGAAACTTTGGGGTGGCTGTGTCTTTTTGATTTTAAATTCCCTAAGCTATAGGACCATAAGTGGAAGTGCCCTAGGCTCTGTTGCTTTGTTTTTTAGATGTTTCAGGAAACACCATACACTTCTCCCGAGTGGTTGTTGGCAATTTACATCCCGCCCATCAGCATAACAAGGCTCCCAGTTCTCCATGGCCTGTCCTGCCTTTCTGGATTTTACACTTTTTTCAGATGGCCCTTTTGACCGGGGGGAATTGAGACTTCATTGTAGTGCAGATTTCCTTTGCAAGCTTGCTTGGTTGGCCAAAAAGGGCGTATGCGTTTTTTCCTGAATATATTCAGGAAAAAACGCATACGCCCTTTTTGGCCAAGTGCATCATTGTGGACGTTCTGCCTCTTTTCCTATGCTTTCAATGCAATTCCTGTCTACCTCCTGAAATCGGTTTCCTGCAATTCTGCCCCGCTTTCAAGTCCTCTTGGCAGCCTTACTTCAGTCTATTTTTGGACGATAGCTGTCATTTATAACTCTGCAGGTTTGTGAATTACAGTGCCCCTTAGCTCCTTTCTTCAACTCGGTTTCTTTTGAGCTGGCCGCAACACCGCAGGATGGCTTCAGGCCCTAATCTGGTTCCGGCACGGCACGCTGAGCCTTTGGTTATTTCCTCTTCCTGGTGGGAAATGAGAGTTAAATTTGCCCGTCCAGACACCTCCAGCTAGCCTCTCATTGGTTCTCGCTATTCCTGTTCATCTTCCGCAGAAATTGCAAACTGGGCCAAACAGGAGGTTAAAGGCGCTGACTTTTCAAGTGGGGAGAGTGTTAGTAAAGCGTCTGGAATGTTGCACCCGAGTACCAGGGGAGGAAAACTGAGACATATTTGAACACGTCTCCCGTTCACATGGTTGATCATACTTGGGTTCCACATGCATGTTTTAGCTGAAGGAAGAATACCTAAAACCTGGGTAGTTGAAACCCGTGGAATGGGTACCATGCAATATGACTTCAAAGGGTCTTCATTTGCTCACCGAACCTCTCCAATCCTATCACTGCTGCGTTTATACCCCTGTACACATGCTTGATTCTGTTTCGGAGACATAGCAATCCATAGGTTTTAAGATACTTACTAGTCAGGTACATTCTTAGGCGTTTAATATGCGGTGTTGAGTCCATTTCGTTGAGCAAGGAGTAGCTCTTGTCTATTCCATATTTGGCTTAAGGAACTTTATCTGTGCTCATTTCAATCTCTGGTTTTATGCAGCACCCCAACTCACCTTTCCCCTTAAGCAAGCATAAGTTGGTTTTCTAAATTTGAGACCCTGTTCTGTTCTGTAATTCAGTTCCTGTGTAGCCAAGTTTCCATTCCGTGTATTACTGATATCTTATGATGTTTCTTTTTCTGTGTGACTTATTTCAGTTAGAATCATCATACCTGAATCCACTCATTGTGCTGCTAAGGGCCTGATGACACAGATTTCATTGCTGAGTGATATTGCTTTGTAAGTAAATACCACAACTTCTTTATCCATTTTTCAATTTCTGCGATGTTGAACTTGTACTGTAAACGAGGTTCTTGTAAACAGAGCCGTTCCAAACTTTGGGGTGGCTGTGTCTTTTTGATTTTAAATTCCCTAAGCTATAGGACCATAAGTGGAAGTGCCCTAGGTTCTGTTGCTTTGTTTTTTAGATGTTTCAGGAAACACCATACACTTCTCCAGAGTGGTTGTTGGCAATTTACATCCCGCCCATCAGCATAACAAGGCTCCCAGTTCTCCATGGCCTGTCCTGCCTTTCTGGATTTTACACTTTTTTCAGATTGCCCTTTTGACCGGGGGGAAGTGAGACTTCATTGTAGTGCAGATTTCCTTTGCAAGGTTGCTTGGTTGGCCAAAAAGGGCGTATGCGTTTTTTCCTGAATATATTCAGGAAAAAACGCATACGCCCTTTTTGGCCAAGTGCATCATTGTGGACGTTCTGCCTCTTTTCCTATGCTTTCAATGCAATTCCAGTCTACCTCCTGAAATCGGTTTCCTGCAATTCTGCCCCGCTTTCAAGTCCTCTTGGCAGCCTTACTTCAGTCTATTTTTGGACGATAGCTGTCATTTATAACTCTGCAGGTTTGTGAATTACAGTGCCCCTGAGCTCCTTTCTTCAACTCGCTTTCTTTTGAGCTGGCCGCAACACCGCAGGATGGCTTCAGGCCCTAATCTGGTTCCGGCACGGCACGCTGAGCCTTTGGTTATTTCCTCTTCCTGGTGGGAAATGAGAGTTAAATTTGCCCGTCCAGACACCTCCAGCTAGCCTCTCATTGGTTCTCGCTATTCCTGTTCATCTTCCGCAGAAATTGCAAACTGGGCCGAACAGGAGGTTAAAGGCGCTGACTTTTCAAGTGGGGAGAGTGTTAGTAAAGCGTCTGGAATGTTGCACCCGAGTACCAGGGGAGGAAAACTGAGACATATTTGAACACGTCTCCCGTTCACATGGTTGATCATACTTGGGTTCCACATGCATGTTTTAGCTGAAGGAAGAATACCTAAAACCTGGGTAGTTGAAACCCGTGGAATGGGTACCATGCAATATGACTTCAAAGGGTCTTCATTTGCTCACCGAACCTCTCCAATCCTATCACTGCTGCGTTTATACCCCTGTACACATGCTTGATTCTGTTTCGGAGACATAGCAATCCATAGGTTTTAAGATACTTACTAGTCAGGTACATTCTTAGGCGTTTAATATGCGGTGTTGAGTCCATTTCGTTGAGCAAGGAGTAGCTCTTGTCTATTCCATATTTGGCTTAAGGAACTTTATCTGTGCTCATTTCAATCTCTGGTTTTATGCAGCACCCCAACTCACCTTTCCCCTTAAGCAAGCATAAGTTGGTTTTCTAAATTTGAGACCCTGTTCTGTTCTGTAATTCAGTTCCTGTGTAGCCAAGTTTCCATTCCGTGTATTACTGATATCTTATGATGTTTCTTTTTCTGTGTGACTTATTTCAGTTAGAATCATCATACCTGAATCCACTCATTGTGCTGCTAAGGGCCTGATGACACAGATTTCATTGCTGAGTGATATTGCTTTGTAAGTAAATACCACAACTTCTTTATCCATTTTTCAATTTCTGCGATGTTGAACTTGTACTGTAAACGAGGTTCTTGTAAACAGAGCCGTTCCAAACTTTGGGGTGGCTGTGTCTTTTTGATTTTAAATTCCCTAAGCTATAGGACCATAAGTGGAAGTGCCCTAGGTTCTGTTGCTTTGTTTTTTAGATGTTTCAGGAAACACCATACACTTCTCCAGAGTGGTTGTTGGCAATTTACATCCCGCCCATCAGCATAACAAGGCTCCCAGTTCTCCATGGCCTGTCCTGCCTTTCTGGATTTTACACTTTTTTCAGATGGCCCTTTTGACCGGGGGGAAGTGAGACTTCATTGTAGTGCAGATTTCCTTTGCAAGGTTGCTTGGTTGGCCAAAAAGGGCGTATGCGTTTTTTCCTGAATATATTCAGGAAAAAACGCATACGCCCTTTTTGGCCAAGTGCATCATTGTGGACGTTCTGCCTCTTTTCCTATGCTTTCAATGCAATTCCAGTCTACCTCCTGAAATCGGTTTCCTGCAATTCTGCCCCGCTTTCAAGTCCTTTGGCAGCCTTACTTCAGTCTATTTTTGGACGATAGCTGTCATTTATAACTCTGCAGGTTTGTGAATTACAGTGCCCCTGAGCTCCTTTCTTCAACTCGCTTTCTTTTGAGCTGGCCGCAACACCGCAGGATGGCTTCAGGCCCTAATCTGGTTCCGGCACGGCACGCTGAGCCTTTGGTTATTTCCTCTTCCTGGTGGGAAATGAGAGTTAAATTTGCCCGTCCAGACACCTCCAGCTAGCCTCTCATTGGTTCTCGCTATTCCTGTTCATCTTCCGCAGAAATTGCAAACTGGGCCAAACAGGAGGTTAAAGGCGCTGACTTTTCAAGTGGGGAGAGTGTTAGTAAAGCGTCTGGAATGTTGCACCTGAGTACCAGGGGAGGAAAACTGAGACATATTTGAACACGTCTCCCGTTCACATGGTTGATCATATTTGGGT
The DNA here is from genome assembly GCF_949987515.2 of Delphinus delphis. NCBI lineage: Eukaryota > Metazoa > Chordata > Mammalia > Artiodactyla > Delphinidae > Delphinus > Delphinus delphis. The sequence goes on along the minus strand of NW_027192671.1, from coordinate 1,193,879 downwards.
TCCACATGCATGTTTTAGCTGAAGGAAGAATACCTTAAACCTGGGTAGTTGAAACCCATGGAATGGGTGCCATGCAATATGATTTCAAAGGGTCTTCATTTGCTCACCGAACCTCTCCAATCCTATCACTGCTGCGTTTATGCCCCTGTACACATGCTTGATTCTCTTTTGGAGACATAGCAATCCATAGGTTTTACGATACTTACTAGTCAGGTACATTCTTAGGCGTTTAATATGCGGTGTTGAGTCCATTTCGTTGAGCAAGGAGTAGCTCTTGTCTATTCCATATTTGACTTAAGGAACTTTATCTGTGCTCATTTCAATCTCTGGTTTTATGCAGCACCCCAACTCACCTTTACCCTTAAGCAAGCATAAGTTGGTGTTCTAAATTTGAGACCCTGTTCTGTTCTGTAATTCAGTTCCTGTGTAGCCAAGTTTACATTCCGTGTATTACTGATATCTTATGATGTTTCTTTTTCTGTGTGACTTATTTCAGTTAGAATCATCATACCTGAATCCACTCATTGTGATGCTAAGGGCCTGATGACATAGATTTCATTGCTGAGTGATATTGCTTTGTAAGTAAATACCACAACTTCTTTATCCATTTTTCACTTTCTGCGATGTTGAACTTGTACTGTAAACGAGGTTCTTGTAAACAGAGGCGTCCCAAACTTTGGGGTGGCTGTGTCTTTTTTATTTTAATTTCCCTAAGCTATAGGACCATAAGTGGCAGTGCCCTAGGCTCTGTTGCTTTATTTTTTAGATGTTTCAGGAAACACCATACACTTCTCCCGAGTGGTTGTTGGCAATTTACATCCCGCCCATCAGCATAACAAGGCTCCCAGTTCTCCATGGCCTGTCCTGCCTTTCTGGATTTTACACTTTTTTCAGATGGCCCTTTTGACCGGGGGGAAGTGAGACTTCATTGTAGTGCAGATTTCCTTTGCAAGCTTGCTTGGTTGGCCAAAAAGGGCGTATGCGTTTTTTCCTGAATATATTCAGGAAAAAACGCATACGCCCTTTATGGCCAAGTGCATCATTGTGGACGTTCTGCCTCTTTTCCTATGCTTTCAATGCAATTCCAGTCTACCTCCTGAAATCGGTTTCCTGCAATTCTGCCCCGCTTTCAAGTCCTCTTGGCAGCCTTACTTCAGTCTATTTTTGGACGATAGCTGTCATTTATAACTCTGCAGGTTTGCGAATTACAGTGCCCCTGAGCTCCTTTCTTCAACTCGCTTTCTTTTGAGCTGGCCACAACACCGCAGGATGGCTTCAGGCCCTAATCTGGTTCCGGCACGGCACGCTGAGCCTTTGGTTATTTCCTCTTCCTGGTGGGAAATGAGAGTTAAATTTGCCCGTCCAGACACCTCCAGCTAGCCTCTCATTGGTTCTCGCTATTCCTGTTCATCTTCCGCAGAAATTGCAAACTGGGACAAACAGGAGGTTAAAGGCGCTGACTTTCCAAGTGGGGAGAGTGTTAGTAAAGCGTCTGGAATGTTGCACCCGAGTACCAGGGGAGGAAAACTGAGACATATTTGAACACGTCTCCCGTTCACATGGTTGATCATACTTGGGTTCCACATGCATGTTTTAGCTGAAGGAAGAATACCTAAAACCTGGGTAGTTGAAACCCGTGGAATGGGTACCATGCAATATGACTTCAAAGGGTCTTCATTTGCTCACCGAACCTCTCCAATCCTATCACTGCTGCGTTTATGCCCCTGTACACATGCTTGATTCTGTTTCGGAGACATAGCAATCCATAGGTTTTAAGATACTTACTAGTCAGGTACATTCTTAGGCGTTTAATATGCGGTGTTGAGTCCATTTCATTGAGCAAGGAGTAGCTCTTGTCTATTCCATATTTGGCTTAAGGAACTTTATCTGTGCTCATTTCAATCTCTGGTTTTATGCAGCACCCCAACTCACCTTTCCCCTTAAGCAAGCATAAGTTGGTTTTCTAAATTTGAGACCCTGTTCTGTTCTGTAATTCAGTTCCTGTGTAGCCAAGTTTCCATTCCGTGTATTACTGATATCTTATGATGTTTCTTTTTCTGTGTGACTTATTTCAGTTAGAATCATCATACCTGAATCCACTCATTGTGCTGCTAAGGGCCTGATGACACAGATTTCATTGCTGAGTGATATTGCTTTGTAAGTAAATACCACAACTTCTTTATCCATTTTTCAATTTCTGCGATGTTGAACTTGTACTGTAAACGAGGTTCTTGTAAACAGAGCCGTTCCAAACTTTGGGGTGGCTGTGTCTTTTTGATTTTAAATTCCCTAAGCTATAGGACCATAAGTGGAAGTGCCGTAGGCTCTGTTGCTTTGTTTTTTAGATGTTTCAGGAAACACCATACACTTCTCCCGAGTGGTTGTTGGCAATTTACATCCCGCCCATCAGCATAACAAGGCTCCCAGTTCTCCATGGCCTGTCCTGCCTTTCTGGATTTTACACTTTTTTCAGATGGCCCTTTTGACCGGGGGGAAGTGAGACTTCATTGTAGTGCAGATTTCCTTTGCAAGCTTGCTTGGTTGGCCAAAAAGGGCGTATGCGTTTTTTCCTGAATATATTCAGGAAAAAACGCATACGCCCTTTTTGGCCAAGTGCATCATTGTGGACGTTCTGCCTCTTTTCCTATGCTTGCAATGCAATTCCGGTCTACCTCCTGAAATCGGTTTCCTGCAATTCTGCCCCGCTTTCAAGTCCTCTTGGCAGCCTTACTTCAGTCTATTTTTGGACGATAGCTGTCATTTATAACTCTGCAGGTTTGTGAATTACAGTGCCCCTGAGCTCCTTTCTTCAACTCGCTTTCTTGTGACCTGGCCGCAACACCGCAGGATGTCTTCAGGCCCTAATCTGGTTCTGGCACGGCACGCTGAGCCTTTGGTTAATTCCTCTTCCTGGTGGGAAATGAGAGTTAAATTTGCCCATCCAGACACCTCCAGCTAGTCTCTCATTGGTTCTCGCTATTCCTGTTCATCTTCCACAGAAATTGCAAACTGGGCCAAAGAGGAGGTTAAAGGGACTGACTCTCCAAGTGGGGAGAGTGTTAGTAAAGTGTCTGGAATGTTGCACCCGAGTACCAGGGTACAAAAACTGAGACATATTTGAACACGTCGCCCGATCACATGGTTGATCATACTCTAGGTTCCACATGCATGTTTTAGCTGAAGGAAGAATACCTTAAACCTGGGTAGTTGAAACCTGTAAAATGGGTACCATGCAATATGACTTCAAAGGGTCTTCATTTGCTCACCGAACCTCTCCAATCCTATCACTGCTGCGTTTATGCCCCTGTACACATGCTTGATTCTCTTTTGGAGACATAGCAATCCATAGGTTTTAAGATACTTACTAGTCAGGTACATTCTTAGGCATTTAATATGCGGTGTTGAGTCCATTTCGTTGAGCAAGGAGTAGCTCTTGTCTATTCCATATTTGGCTTAAGGAACTTTATCTGTGCTCATTTCAATCTCTGGTTTTATGCAGCACCCCAACTCACCTTTCCCCTTAAGCAAGCATAAGTTGGTTTTCTAAATTTGAGACCCTGTTCTGTTCTGTAATTCAGTTCCTGTGTAGCCAAGTTTCCATTCCGTGTATTAGTGATATCTTATGATGTTTCTTTTTCTGTGTGACTTATTTCAGTTAGAATCATCGTACCTAATCCACTCATTATGCTGCTACGGGCCTGATGACATAGATTTCATTGCTGAGTGATACTGCATTGTACGTACGTACCACAAGTTCTTTATCCATTTTTCACTTTCTGCGATGTTGAACTTGTACTGTAAACGAGGTTCTTGTAAACAGAGCCGTTTGAAACTTTGGGGTGGCTGTGTCTTTTTGAATTTAATTTCCCTAAGCTATAGGACCATAAGTGGAAGTGCCCTAGGCTCTGTTGCTTTGTTTTTTAGATGTTTCAGGAAACACCATACACTTCTCCCGAGTGGTTGTTGGCAATTTACATCCCGCCCTTCAGCATAACAAGGCTCCCAGTTCTCCATGGCCTGTCCTGCCTTTCTGGATTTTACACTTTTTTCAGATGGCCCTTTTGACCGGGGGGAAGTGAGACTTCATTGTAGTGCAGATTTCCTTTGCAAGCTTGCTTGGTTGGCCAAAAAGGGCGTATGCCTTTTTTCCTCAATATATTCAGGAAAAAACGCATACGCCCTTTTTGGCCAAGTGCATCATTGTGGACGTTCTGCCTCTTTTCCTATGCTTTCAATGCAATTCCAGTCTACCTCCTGAAATCGGTTTCCTGCAATTCTGCCCCGCTTTCAAGTCCTCTTGGCAGCCTTACTTCAGTCTATTTTTGGACAATAGCTGTCATTTATAACTCTGCAGGTTTGTGAATTACAGTGCCCCTGAGCTCCTTTCTTCAACTCGCTTTCTTGTGACCTGGCCGCAACACCGCAGGATGTCTTCAGGCCCTAATCTGGTTCCGGCACGGCATGCTGAGCCTTTGGTTATTTCCTCTTCCTGGTGGGAAATGAGAGTTAAATTTGCCCGTCCAGACACCTCCAGCTAGTCTCTCATTGGTTCTCGCTATTCCTGTTCATCTTCCGCAGAAATTGCAAACTGGGCCAAACAGGAGGTTAAAGGCACTGACTTTCCAAGTGGGGAGAGTGTTAGTAAAGCGTCTGGAATGTTGCACCCGAGTACCAGGGGAGGAAAACTGAGACATATTTGAACACGTCTCCCGTTCACATGGTTGATCATACTTGGGTTCCACATGCATGTTTTAGCTGAAGGAAGAATACCTTAAACCTGTGTATTTGAAACCCGTGGAATGGGTACCATGCAATATGACTTCAAAGGGTCTTCATTTGCTCACCGAACCTCTCCAATCCTATCACTGCTGCGTTTATGCCCCTGTACACATGCTTGATTCTCTTTCGGAGACATAGCAATCCATAGGTTTTAAGATACTTACTAGTCAGGTACATTCTTAGGCGTTTAATATGCGGTGTTGAGTCCATTTCGTTGAGCAAGGAGTAGCTCTTGTCTATTCCATATTTGGCTTAAGGAACTTTATCTGTGCTCATTTCAATCTCTGGTTTTATGCAGCACCCCAACTCACCTTTCCCCTTAAGCAAGCATAAGTTGGTTTTCTAAATTTGAGACCCTGTTCTGTTCTGTAATTCAGTTCCTGTGTAGCCAAGTTTACATTCCGTGTATTACTGATATCTTATGATGTTTCTTTTTCTGTGTGACTTATTTCAGTTAGAATCATCATACCTGAATCCACTCATTGTGCTGCTAAGGGCCTGATGACATAGATTTCATTGCTGAGTGATATTGCTTTGTAAGTGAATACCACAACTTCTTTATCCATTTTTCACTTTCTGCGATGTTGAACTTGTATTGTAAACGAGGTTCTTGTAAACAGAGGAGTCCCAAACTTTGGGGTGGCTGTGTCTTTTTGATTTTAATTTCCCTAAGCTATAGGACCATAAGTGGAAGGGCCCTAGGTTCTGTTGCTTTGTTTTTTAGATGTTTCAGGAAACACCATACACTTCTCCCAAGTGTCTGTTGGCAATTTACATCCCGCCCATCAGCATAACAAGGCTCCCAGTTCTCAATGGCCTGTCCTGCCTTTCTGGATTTTACACTTTTTTCAGATGGCCCTTTTGACCGGGGGAAGTGAGACTTCATTGTAATGCAGATTTCCTTTGCAAGCTTGCTTGGTTGGCCAAAAAGGGCGTATGCGTTTTTTCCTGAATATATTCAGGAAAAAACGCATACGCCCTTTTTGGCCAAGTGCATCATTGTGGACGTTCTGCCTCTTTTCCTATGCTTTCAATGCAATTCCAGTCTACCTCCTGAAATCCGTTTCCTGCAATTCTGCCCCGCTTTCAAGTCCTCTTGGCAGCCTTACTTCAGTCTATTTTTGGACGATAGCTGTCATTTATAACTCTGCAGGTTTGTGAATTACAGTGCCCCTGAGCTCCTTTCTTCAACTCGCTTTCTTGTGACCTCGCCGCAACACCGCAGGATGGCTTCAGGCCCTAATCTGGTTCCGGCCCGGCATGCTGAGCCTTTGGTTAATTCCTCTTCCTGGTGGGAAATGAGAGTTAAATTTGCCCGTTCAGACACCTCCAGCTAGCCTCTCATTGGTTCTCGCTATTCCTGTTCATCTTCCGCAGAAATTGCAAACTGGGCCAAACAGGAGGTTAAAGGCACTGACTCTCCAAGTCGGGAGAGTGTTAGTAAAGCGTCTGGAATGTTGCACCCGAGTACCAGGGGAGGAAAACTGAGACATATTTGAACACGTCTCCCGTTCACATGGTTGATCATACTCTGGGTTCCACATGCATGTTTTAGCTGAAGGAAGAATACCTAAAACCTGGAGAGTTGAGACCCGTGTAATGGGTACCATGCAATATGACTTCAAAGGGTCTTCATTTGCTCACTGAACCTCTCCAATCCTATCACTGCTGCGTTTATGCCCCTGTACACACGCTTGATTCTCTTTTGGAGACATAGCAATCCATAGGTTTTAAGATACTTACTAGTCAGGTACATTCTTAGGCGTTTAATATGGGGTGATGAGTCCATTTCGTTGAGCAAGGAGTAGCTCTTGTCTATTCCATATTTGGCTTAAGGAACTTTATCTGTGCTCATTTCAATCTCTGGTTTTATGCAGCACGCCAACTCACCTTTCCCCTTAAGCAAGCATAAGTTGGTTTTCTAAATTTGAGACCCTGTTCTGTTCTGTAATTCAGTTCCTGTGTAGCCAAGTTTACATTCCGTGTATTAGTGATATCTTATGATGTTTCTTTTTCTGTGTGACTTATTTCAGTTAGAATCATCGTACCTGAATCCACTCATTATGCTGCTAAGGACCTGATGACATAGATTTCATTGCTGAGTGATACTGCATTGTACGTAAGTACCTCAAGTTCTTTATCCATTTTTCACTTTCTGTGATACTGAACTTGTACGGTAAACGAGGTTGTTGTAAACGGTGGCGTCCCAAACTTTGGGGTGGCTGTGTCTTTTTGATTTTAATTTCCCTAAGCTATAGGACCATAAGTGGAAGTGCCCTAGGCTCTGTTGCTTTGTTTTTTAGATGTTTCAGGAAACACCATACACTTCTCCCAAGTGTCTGTTGGCAATTTACATCCCGCCCATCAGCATAAGAAGGCTCCCAATTCTCAATGGCCTGTCCTGCCTTTCTGGATTTTACACTTTTTTCAGATGGCCCTTTTGACCGGGGGGAAGTGAGACTTCATTGTAGTGCAGATTTCCTTTGCAAGCTTGCTTGGTTGGCCAAAAAGGGCGTATGCGTTTTTTCCTGAATATATTCAGGAAAAAACGCATACGCCCTTTTTGGCCAAGTGCATCATTGTGGACGTTCTGCCTCTTTTCCTATGCTTTCAATGCAATTCCAGTCTACCTCCTGAAATCGGTTTCCTGCAATTCTGCCCCGCTTTCAAGTCCTCTTGGCAGCCTTACTTCAGTCTATTTTTGGACGATAGCTGTCATTTATAACTCTGCAGGTTTGTGAATTACAGTGCCCCTGAGCTCCTTTCTTCAACTCGCTTTCTTTTGAGCTGGCCGCAACACCGCAGGATGTCTTCAGGCCCTAATCTGGTTCCGGCACGGCATGCTGAGCCTTTGGTTATTTCCTCTTCCTGGTGGGAAATGAGAGTTAAATTTGCCCGTCCAGACACCTCCAGCTAGCCTCTCATTGGTTCTCCCTATTCCTGTTCATCTTCCGCAGAAATTGCAAACTGGGCCAAACAGGAGGTTAAAGGCGCTGACTCTCCAAGTGGGGAGAGTGTTAGTAAAGTGTCTGGAATGTTGCACCCGAGTACCAGGGGAGGAAAACTGAGACATATTTGAACACGTCTCCCGTTCACATGGTTGATCATACTTGGGTTCCACATGCATGTTTTAGCTGAAGGAAGAATACCTAAAACCTGGGTAGTTGAAACCCGTGGAATGGGTACCATGCAATATGACTTCAAAGGGTCTTCATTTGCTCACCGAACCTCTCCAATCCTATCACTGCTGCGTTTATGCCCCTGTACACATGCTTGATTCTGTTTCGGAGACATAGCAATCCATAGGTTTTAAGATACTTACTAGTCAGGTACATTCTTAGGCGTTTAATATGCGGTGTTGAGTCCATTTCGTTGAGCAAGGAGTAGCTCTTGTCTATTCCATATTTGGCTTAAGGAACTTTATCTGTGCTCATTTCAATCTCTGGTTTTATGCAGCACCCCAACTCACCTTTCCCCTTAAGCAAGCATAAGTTGGTTTTCTAAATTTGAGACCCTGTTCTCTTCTGTAATTCAGTTCCTGTGTAGCCAAGTTTACATTCCGTGTATTACTGATATCTTATGATGTTTCTTTTTCTGTGTGACTTATTTCAGTTAGAATCATCATACCTGAATCCACTCATTGTGCTGCTAAGGGCCTGATGACACAGATTTCATTGCTGAGTGATATTGCTTTGTAAGTAAATACCACAACTTCTTTATCCATTTTTCAATTTCTGCGATGTTGAACTTGTACTGTAAACGAGTTTCTTGTAAACAGAGCCGTTCCAAACTTTGGGGTGGCTGTGTCTTTTTGATTTTAAATTCCCTAAGCTATAGGACCATAAGTGGAAGTGCCCTAGGCTCTGTTGCTTTGTTTTTTAGATGTTTCAGGAAACACCATACACTTCTCCCGAGTGGTTGTTGGCAATTTACATCCCGCCCATCAGCATAACAAGGCTCCCAGTTCTCCATGGCCTGTCCTGCCTTTCTGGATTTTACACTTTTTTCAGATGGCCCTTTTGACCTGGGGGAAGTGAGACTTCATTGTAGTGCAGATTTCCTTTGCAAGCTTGCTTGGTTGGCCAAAAAGGGCGTATGCGTTTTTTCCTGAATATATTCAGGAAAAAACGCATACGCCCTTTTTGGCCAAGTGCATCATTGTGGACGTTCTGCCTCTTTTCCTATGCTTGCAATGCAATTCCAGTCTACCTCCTGAAATCGGTTTCCTGCAATTCTGCCCCGCTTTCAAGTCCTCTTGGCAGCCTTACTTCAGTCTATTTTTGGACGATAGCTGTCATTTATAACTCTGCAGGTTTGTGAATTACAGTGCCCCTGAGCTCCTTTCTTCAACTCGCTTTCTTGTGACCTGGCCGCAACACCGCAGGATGTCTTCAGGCCCTAATCTGGTTCCGGAACGGCATGCTGAGCCTTTGGTTATTTCCTCTTCCTGGTGGGAAATGAGAGTTAAATTTGCCCGTCCAGACACCTCCAGCTAGTCTCTCATTGGTTCTCGCTATTCCTGTTCATCTTCCGCAGAAATTGCAAACTGGGCCAAACAGGAGGTTAAAGGCGCTGACTTTCCAAGTGGGGAGAGTGTTAGTAAAGCGTCTGGAATGTTGCACCCGAGTACCAGGGGAGGAAAACTGAGACATATTTGAACACGTCTCCCGTTCACATGGTTGATCATACTTGGGTTCCACATGCATGTTTTAGCTGAAGGAAGAATACCTTAAACCTGTGTATTTGAAACCCGTGGAATGGGTACCATGCAATATGACTTCAAAGGGTCTTCATTTGCTCACCGAACCTCTCCAATCCTATCACTGCTGCGTTTATGCCCCTGTACACATGCTTGATTCTCTTTCGGAGACATAGCAATCCATAGGTTTTAAGATACTTACTAGTCAGGTACATTCTTAGGCGTTTAATATGCGGTGTTGAGTCCATTTCGTTGAGCAAGGAGTAGCTCTTGTCTATTCCATATTTGGCTTAAGGAACTTTATCTGTGCTCATTTCAATCTCTGGTTTTATGCAGCACCCCAACTCACCTTTCCCCTTAAGCAAGCATAAGTTGGTTTTCTAAATTTGAGACCCTGTTCTGTTCTGTAATTCAGTTCCTGTGTAGCCAAGTTTACATTCCGTGTATTAGTGATATCTTATGATGTTTCTTTTTCTGTGTGACTTATTTCAGTTAGAACCATCATACCTGAATCCACTAATTGTGCTGCTAAGGGCCTGATGACATAGATTTCATTGCTGAGTGATATTGCTTTGTAAGTGAATACCACAACTTCTTTATCCATTTTTCACTTTCTGCGATGTTGAACTTGTATTGTAAACGAGGTTCTTGTAAACAGAGGCGTCCCAAACTTTGGGGTGGCTGTGTCTTTTTGATTTTAATTTCCCTAAGCTATAGGACCATAAGTGGAAGTGCCCTAGGCTCTGTTGCTTTGTTTTTTAGATGTTTCAGGAAACACCATACACTTCTCCCAAGTGTCTGTTGGCAATTTACATCCCGCCCATCAGCATAACAAGGCTCCCAGTTCTCAATGGCCTGTCCTGCCTTTCTGGATTTTACACTTTTTTCAGATGGCCCTTTTGACCGGGGGGAAGTGAGACTTCATTGTAGTGCAGATTTCCTTTGCAAGCTTGCTTGGTTGGCCAAAAAGGGCGTATGCGTTTTTTCCTGAATATATTCAGGAAAAAACGCATACGCCCTTTTTGGCCAAGTGCATCATTGTGGACGTTCTGCCTCTTTTCCTATGCTTTCAATGCAATTCCAGTCTACCTCCTGAAATCGGTTTCCTGCAATTCTGCCCCGCTTTCAAGTCCTCTTGGCAGCCTTACTTCAGTCTATTTTTGGACGATAGCTGTCATTTATAACTCTGCAGGTTTGTGAATTACAGTGCCCCTGAGCTCCTTTCATCAACTTGCTTTCTTGTGACCTGGCCGCAACACCGCAGGATGGCTTCAGGCCCTAATCTGGTTCCGGCCCAGCACGCTGAGCCTTTGGTTAATTCCTCTTCCTGGTGGGAAATGAGAGTTAAATTTGCCCGTTCAGACACCTCCAGCTAGCCTCTCATTGGTTCTCGCTATTCCTGTTCATCTTCCGCAGAAATTGCAAACTGGGCCAAACAGGAGGTTAAAGGCACTGACTCTCCAAGTCGGGAGAGTGTTAGTAAAGCGTCTGGAATGTTGCACCCGAGTACCAGGGGAGGAAAACTGAGACATATTTGAACACGTCTCCCGTTCACATGGTTGATCATACTCTGGGTTCCACATGCATGTTTTAGCTGAAGGAAGAATACCTAAAACCTGGAGAGTTGAGACCCGTGTAATGGGTACCATGCAATATGACTTCAAAGGGTCTTCATTTGCTCACCGAACCTCTCCAATCCTATCACTGCTGCGTTTATGCCCCTGTACACACGCTTGATTCTCTTTTGGAGACATAGCAATCCATAGGTTTTAAGATACTTACTAGTCAGGTACATTCTTAGGCGTTTAATATGGGGTGTTGAGTCCATTTCGTTGAGCAAGGAGTAGCTCTTGTCTATTCCATATTTGGCTTAAGGAACTTTATCTGTGCTCATTTCAATCTCTGGTTTTATGCAGCACGCCAACTCACCTTTCCCCTTAAGCAAGCATAAGTTGGTTTTCTAAATTTGAGACCCTGTTCTGTTCTGTAATTCAGTTCCTGTGTAGCCAAGTTTACATTCCGTGTATTAGTGATATCTTATGATGTTTCTTTTTCTGTGTGACTTATTTCAGTTAGAATCATCGTACCTGAATCCACTCATTATGCTGCTAAGGGCCTGATGACATAGATTTCATTGCTGAGTGATACTGCATTGTACGTAAGTACCTCAAGTTCTTTATCCATTTTTCACTTTCTGTGATATTGAACTTGTACGGTAAACGAGGTTGTTGTAAACGGAGGCGTCCCAAACTTTGGGGTGGCTGTGTCTTTTTGATTTTAATTTCCCTAAGCTATAGGACCATAAGTGGAAGTGCCCTAGGCTCTGTTGCTTTGTTTTTTAGATGTTTCAGGAAACACCATACACTTCTCCCAAGTGTCTGTTGGCAATTTACATCCCGCCCATCAGCATAAGAAGGCTCCCAATTCTCAATGGCCTGTCCTGCCTTTCTGGATTTTACACTTTTTTCAGATGGCCCTTTTGACCGGGGGGAAGTGAGACTTCATTGTAGTGCAGATTTCCTTTGCAAGCTTGCTTGGTTGGCCAAAAAGGGCGTATGCGTTTTTTCCTGAATATATTCAGGAAAAAACGCATACGCCCTTTTTGGCCAAGTGCATCATTGTGGACGTTCTGCCTCTTTTCCTATGCTTTCAATGCAATTCCAGTCTACCTCCTGAAATGGGTTTCCTGCAATTCTGCCCCGCTTTCAAGTCCTCTTGGCAGCCTTACTTCAGTCTATTTTTGGACGATAGCTGTCATTTATAACTCTGCAGGTTTGTGAATTACAGTGCCCCTGAGCTCCTTTCTTCAACTCGCTTTCTTTTGAGCTGGCCGCAACACCGCAGGATGGCTTCAGGCCCTAATCTGGTTCTGGCACGGCACGCTGAGCCTTTGGTTATTTCCTCTTCCTGGTGGGAAATGAGAGTTAAATTTGCCCGTCCAGACACCTCCAGCTAGCCTCTCATTGGTTCTCGCTATTCCTGTTCATCTTCCGCAGAAATTGCAAACTGGGACAAACAGGAGTTTAAAGGCGCTGACTTTCCAAGTGGGGAGAGTGTTAGTAAAGCGTCTGGAATGTTGCACCCGAGTACCAGGGGAGGAAAACTGAGACATATTTGAACACGTCTCCCGTTCACATGGTTGATCATACTTGGGTTCCACATGCATGTTTTAGCTGAAGGAAGAATACCTAAAACCTGGGTAGTTGAAACCCGTGGAATGGGTACCATGCAATATGACTTCAAAGGGTCTTCATTTGCTCACCGAACCTCTCCAATCCTATCACTGCTGCGTTTATGCCCCTGTACACATGCTTGATTCTGTTTCGGAGACATAGCAATCCATAGGTTTTAAGATACTTACTAGTCAGGTACATTCTTAGGCGTTTAATATGCGGTGTTGAGTCCATTTCGTTGAGCAAGGAGTAGCTCTTGTCTATTCCATATTTGGCTTAAGGAACTTTATCTGTGCTCATTTCAATCTCTGGTTTTATGCAGCACCCCAACTCACCTTTACCTTTAAGCAAGCATAAGTTGGTTTTCTAAATTTGAGACCTTGTTCTGTTCTGTAATTCAGTTCCTGTGTAGCCAAGTTTACATTCCGTGTATTAGTGATATCTTATGATGTTTCTTTTTCTGTGTGACTTATTTCAGTTAGAATCATCGTACCTGAATCCACTCATTATGCTGCTACGGGCCTGATGACATAGATTTCATTGCTGAGTGATACTGCATTGTACGTAAGTACCACAAGTTCTTTATCCATTTTTCACTTTCTGCGATGTTGAACTTCTACTGTAAACGAGGTTCTTGTAAACAGAGCCGTTCGAAACTTTGGGGTGGCTGTGTCTTTTTGATTTTAAATTCCCTAAGCTATAGGACCATAAGTGGAAGTGCCCTAGGCTCTGTTGCTTTGTTTTTTAGATGTTTCAGGAAACACCATACACTTCTCCCGAGTGTTTGTTGGCAATTTACATCCCGCCCATCAGCATAAGAAGGCTCCCAATTCTCAATGGCCTGTCCTGCCTTTCTGGATTTTACACTTTTTTCAGATGGCCCTTTTGACCGGGGGGAAGTGAGACTTCATTGTAGTGCAGATTTCCTTTGCAAGCTTGCTTGGTTGGCCAAAAAGGGCGTATGCGTTTTTTCCTGAATATATTCAGGAAAAAACGCATACGCCCTTTTTGGCCAAGTGCATCATTGTGGACGTTCTGCCTCTTTTCCTATGCTTTCAATGCAATTCCAGTCTACCTCCTGAAATCGGTTTCCTGCAATTCTGCCCCGCTTTCAAGTCCTCTTGGCAGCCTTACTTCAGTCTATTTTTGGACGATAGCTGTCATTTATAACTCTGCAGGTTTGTGAATTACAGTGCCCCTGAGCTCCTTTCTTCAACTCGCTTTCTTTTGAGCTGGCCGCAACACCGCAGGATGGCTTCAGGCCCTAATCTGGTTCCGGCACGGCACGCTGAGCCTTTGGTTATTTCCTCTTCCTGGTGGGAAATGAGAGTTAAATTTGCCCGTCCAGACACCTCCAGCTAGCCTCTCATTGGTTCTCGCTATTCCTGTTCATCTTCCGCAGAAATTGCAAACTGGGCCAAACAGGAGGTTAAAGGCGCTGACTCTCCAAGTGGGGAGAGTGTTAGTAAAGCGTCTGGAATGTTGCACCCGAGTACCAGGGGAGGAAAACTGAGACATATTTGAACACGTCTCCCGTTCACATGGTTGATCATACTTGGGTTCCACATGCATGTTTTAGCTGAAGGAAGAATACCTAAAACCTGGGTAGTTGAAACCCGTGGAATGGGTACCATGCAATATGACTTCAAAGGGTCTTCATTTGCTCACCGAACCTCTCCAATCCTATCACTGCTGCGTTTATGCCCCTGTACACATGCTTGATTCTGTTTCGGAGACATAGCAATCCATAGGTTTTAAGATACTTACTAGTCAGGTACATTCTTAGGCGTTTAATATGGGGTGTTGAGTCCATTTCGTTGAGCAAGGAGTAGCTCTTGTCTATTCCATATTTGGCTTAAGGAACTTTATCTGTGCTCATTTCAATCTCTGGTTTTATGCAGCACGCCAACTCACCTTTCCCCTTAAGCAAGCATAAGTTGGTTTTCTAAATTTGAGACCCTGTTCTGTTCTGTAATTCAGTTCCTGTGTAGCCAAGTTTACATTCCGTGTATTAGTGATATCTTATGATGTTTCTTTTTCTGTGTGACTTATTTCAGTTAGAATCATCGTACCTGAATCCACTCATTATGCTGCTAAGGGCCTGATGACATAGATTTCATTGCTGAGTGATACTGCATTGTACGTAAGTACCTCAAGTTCTTTATCCATTTTTCACTTTCTGTGATATTGAACTTGTACGGTAAACGAGGTTCTTGTAAATGGAGGCATCCCAAACTTTGGGGTGGCTGTGTCTTTTTGATTTTAATTTCCCTAAGCTATAGGACCATAAGTGGAAGTGCCCTAGGCTCTGTTGCTTTGTTTTTTAGATGTTTCAGGAAAAACCATACACTTCTCCCAAGTGTCTGTTGGCAATTTACATCCCGCCCATCAGCATAAGAAGGCTCCCAATTCTCAATGGCCTGTGCTGCCTTTCTGGATTTTACACTTTTTTCAGATGGCCCTTTTGACCGGGGGGAAGTGAGACTTCATTGTAGTGCAGATTTCCTTTGCAAGCTTGCTTGGTTGGCCAAAAAGGGCGTATGCGTTTTTTCCTGAATATATTCAGGAAAAAACGCATACGCCCTTTTTGGCCAAGTGCATCATTGTGGACGTTCTGCCTCTTTTCCTATGCTTTCAATGCAATTCCAGTCTACCTCCTGAAATCGGTTTCCTGCAATTCTGCCCCGCTTTCAAGTCCTCTTGGCAGCCTTACTTCAGTCTATTTTTGGACGATAGCTGTCATTTATAACTCTGCAGGTTTGTGAATTACAGTGCCCCTGAGCTCCTTTCTTCAACTCGCTTTCTTTTGGGCTGGCCGTAACACCGCAGGATGGCTTCAGGCCCTAATCTGGTTCCGGCACGGCACGCTGAGCCTTTGGTTATTTCCTCTTCCTGGTGGGAAATGAGAGTTAAATTTGCCCGTCCAGACACCTCCAGCTAGCCTCTCATTGGTTCTCGCTATTCCTGTTCATCTTCCGCAGAAATTGCAAACTGGGCCAAACAGGAGGTTAAAGGCGCTGACTCTCCAAGTGGGGAGAGTGTTAGTAAAGCGTCTGGAATGTTGCACCCGAGTACCAGGGGAGGAAAACTGAGACATATTTGAACACGTCTCCCGTTCACATGGTTGATCATACTTGGGTTACACATGCATGTTTTAGCTGAAGGAAGAATACCTAAAACCTGGGTAGTTGAAACCCGTGGAATGGGTACCATGCAATATGACTTCAAAGGGTCTTCATTTGCTCACCGAACCTCTCCAATCCTATCACTGCTGCGTTTATGCCCCTGTACACATGCTTGATTCTGTTTCGGAGACATAGCAATCCATAGGTTTTAAGATACTTACTAGTCAGGTACATTCTTAGGCGTTTAATATGCGGTGTTGAGTCCATTTCGTTGAGCAAGGAGTAGCTCTTGTCTATTCCATATTTGGCTTAAGGAACTTTATCTGTGCTCATTTCAATCTCTGGTTTTATGCAGCACCCCAACTCACCTTTCCCCTTAAGCAAGCATAAGTTGGTTTTCTAAATTTGAGACCGTGTTCTGTTCTGTAATTCAGTTCCTGTGTAGCCAAGTTTACATTCCGTGTATTACTGATATCTTATGATGTTTGTTTTTCTGTGTGACTTATTTCAGTTAGAATCATCATACCTGAATCCACTCATTGTGCTGCTAAGGGCCTGATGACATAGATTTCATTGCTGAGTGATATTGCTTTGTAAGTGAATACCACAACTTCTTTATCCATTTTTCACTTTCTGCGATGTTGAACTTGTATTGTAAACGAGGTTCTTGTAAACAGAGGCGTCCCAAACTTTGGGGTGGCTGTGTCTTTTTGATTTTAATTTCCCTAAGCTATAGGACCATAAGTGGAAGTGCCCTAGGCTCTGTTGCTTTGTTTTTTAGATGTTTCAGGAAACACCATACACTTCTCCCAAGTGTCTGTTGGCAATTTACATCCCGCCCATCAGCATAACAAGGCTCCCAGTTCTCAATGGCCTGTCCTGCCTTTCTGGATTTTACACTTTTTTCAGATGGCCCTTTTGACCGGGGGGAAGTGAGACTTCATTGTAGTGCAGATTTCCTTTGCAAGCTTGCTTGGTTGGCCAAAAAGGGCGTATGCGTTTTTTCCTAAATATATTCAGGAAAAAACGCATACGCCCTTTTTTGCCAAGTGCATCATTGTGGACGTTCTGCCTCTTTTCCTATGCTTTCAATGCAATTCCAGTCTACCTCCTGAAATCGGTTTCCTGCAATTCTGCCCCGCTTTCAAGTCCTCTTGGCAGCCTTACTTCAGTCTATTTTTGGACGATAGCTGTCATTTATAACTCTGCAGGTTTGTGAATTACAGTGCCCCTGAGCTCCTTTCTTCAACTTGCTTTCTTGTGACCTGGCCGCAACACCGCAGGATGGCTTCAGGCCCTAATCTGGTTCCGGCCCGGCACGCTGAGCCTTTGGTTAATTCCTCTTCCTGGTGGGAAATGAGAGTTAAATTTGCCCGTTCAGACACCTCCAGCTAGCCTCTCATTGGTTCTCGCTATTCCTGTTCATCTTCCGCAGAAATTGCAAACTGGGCCAAACAGGAGGTTAAAGGCACTGACTCTCCAAGTCGGGAGAGTGTTAGTAAAGCGTCTGGAATGTTGCACCCGAGTACCAGGGTACGAAAACTGAGACATATTTGAACACGTCTCCCGTTCACATGGTTGATCATACTCTGGGTTCCACATGCATGTTTTAGCTGAAGGAAGAATACCTAAAACCTGGAGAGTTGAGACCCGTGTAATGGGTACCATGCAATATGAATTCAAAGGGTCTTCATTTGCTCACCGAACCTCTCCAATCCTATCACTGCTGCGTTTATGCCCCTGTACACACGCTTGATTCTCTTTTGGAGACATAGCAATCCATAGGTTTTAAGATACTTACTAGTCAGGTACATTCTTAGGCATTTAATATGCGGTGTTGAGTCCATTTCGTTGAGCAAGGAGTAGCTCTTGTCTATTCCATATTTGGCTTAAGGAAATTTATCTGTGCTCATTTCAATCTCTGGTTTTATGCAGCACCCCAACTCACCTTTACCCTTAAGCAAGCATAAGTTGGTTTTCTAAATTTGAGACCCTGTTCTGTTCTGTAATTCAGTTCCTGTGTAGCCAAGTTTACATTCCGTGTATTAGTGATATCTTATGATGTTTCTTTTTCTGTGTGACTCATTTCAGTTAGAATCATCGTACTGGAATCCACTCATTATGCTGCTACGGGCCTGATGACATAGATTTCATTGCTGAGTGATACTGCATTGTACGTAAGTACCACAAGTTCTTTATCCATTTTTCACTTTCTGCGATGTTGAACTTGTACTGTAAACGAGGTTCTTGTAAACAGAGCCGTTCCAAACTTTGGGGTGGCTGTGTCTTTTTGAATTTAATTTCCCTAAGCTATAGGACCATAAGTGGAAGTGCCCTAGGCTCTGTTGCTTTGTTTTTTAGATGTTTCAGGAAACACCATACACTTCTCCCGAGTGGTTGTTGGGAATTTACATCCCGCCCATCAGCATAACAAGGCTCCCAGTTCTCCATGGCCTGTCCTGCCTTTCTGGATTTTACACTTTTTTCAGATGGCCCTTTTGACCGGGGGATAGTGAGACTTCATTGTAGTGCAGATTTCCTTTGCAAGCTTGCTTGGTTGGCCAAAAAGGGCGTATGCGTTTTATCCTGAATATATTCAGGAAAACACGCATACGCCCTTTTTGGCCAAGTGCATCATTGTGGACGTTCTGCCTCTTTTCCTATGCTTTCAATGCAATTCCAGTCTACCTCCTGAAATCGGTTTCCTGCAATTCGGCCCCGCTTTCAAGTCCTCTTGGCAGCCTTACTTCAGTCTATTTTTGGACGATAGCTGTCATTTATAACTCTGCAGGTTTGTGAATTACAGTGCCCCTGAGCTCCTTTCTTCAACTCGCTTTCTTGTGACCTGGCCGCAACACCGCAGGATGTCTTCAGGCCCTAATCTGGTTCCGGCACGGCATGCTGAGCCTTTGGTTATTTCGTCCTCCTGGTGGGAAATGAGAGTTAAATTTGCCCGTCCAGACACCTCCAGCTAGTCTCTCATTGGTTCTCGCTATTCCTGTTCATCTTCCAAGAAATTTCAAACTGGGCCAAACAGGAGGTTAAAGGCGCTGGCTCTCCAAGTGGGGAGAGTGTTAGTAAAGCGTCTGGAATGTTGCACCCGAGTACCAGGGGTGGAAAACTGATACATATTTGAACACGTCTCCCGTTCACATGGTTGATCATACTTGGGTTCCACATGCATCTTTTAGCTGAAGGAAGAATACCTTAAACCTGGGTATTTGAAACCCGTGGAATGGGTACCATGCAATATGACTTCAAAGGGTCTTCATTTGCTCACCGAACCTCTCCAATCCTATCACTGCTGTGTTTATGCCCCTGTACACATGCTTGATTCTCTTTCGGAGACATAGCAATCCATAGGTTTTAAGATACTTACTAGTCAGGTACATTCTTAGGCGTTTAATATGCGGTGTTGAGTCCATTTCGTTGAGCAAGGAGTAGCTCTTGTCTATTCCATATTTGGCTTAAGGAACTTTATCTGTGCTCATTTCGATCTCTGGTTATGCACCACCCCAACTCCCCTTTACCCTTAAGCAAGCATAAGTTGGTTTTCTAAATTTGAGACCCTGTTCTGTTCTGTAATTCAGTTCCTGTGTAGCCAAGTTTACATTCCGTGTATTACTGATATCTTATGATGTTTCTTTTTCTGTGTGACTTATTTCAGTTAGAATCATCATACCTGAATCCACTCATTGTGCTGCTAAGGGCCTGATGACACAGATTTCATTGCTGAGTGATATTGCTTTGTAAGTAAATACCACAACTTCTTTATCCATTTTTCACTTTCTGCGATGTTGAACTTGTATTGTAAACGAGGTTCTTGTAAACAGAGCCGTTCCAAACTTTGGGGTGGCTGTGTCTTTTTGATTTTAATTTCCCTAAGCTATAGGACCATAAGTGGAAGTGCCCTAGCTTCTGTTGCTTTGTTTTTTAGATGTTTCAGGAAACACCATACACTTCTCCCGAGTGGTTGTTGGCAATTTACATCCCGCCCATCAGCATAACAAGGCTCCCAGTTCTCCATGGCCTGTCCTGCCTTTCTGGATTTTACACTTTTTTCAGATGGCCCTTTTGACCGGGGGGAAGTGAGACTTCATTGTAGTGCAGATTTCCTTTGCAAGCTTGCTTGGTTGGCCAAAAAGGGCGTATGCGTTTTTTCCTGAATATATTCAGGAAAAAACGCATACGCCCTTTTTGGCCAAGTGCATCATTGTGGACGGTCTGCCTCTTTTCCTATGCTTTCAATGCAATTCCAGTCTACCTCCTGAAATCGGTTTCCTGCAATTCTGCCCCGCTTTCAAGTCCTCTTGGCAGCCTTACTTCAGTCTATTTTTGGACGATAGCTGTCATTTATAACTCTGCAGGTTTGTGAATTACAGTGCCCCTGAGCTCCTTTCTTCAACTCGCTTTGTTGTGACCTGGCCGCAACACCGCAGGATGGCTTCAGGCCCTAATCTGGTTCCGGCACGGCATGCTGAGCCTTTGGTTAATTCCTCTTCCTGGTGGGAAATGAGAGTTAAATTTGCCCGTCCAGACACCTCCAGCTAGCCTCTCATTGGTTCTCGCTATTCCTGTTCATCTTCCGCAGAAATTGCAAACTGGGCCAAACAGGAGGTTAAAGGGACTGACTCTCCAAGTCGGGAGAGTGTTAGTAAAGCGTCTGGAATGTTGCACCCGAGTACCAGGGGAGGAAAACTGAGACATATTTGAACACGTCTCCCATTCACATGGTTGATCATACTCTGGGTTCCACATGCATGTTTTAGCTGAAGGAAGAATACCTTAAACCTGGAGAGTTGAGACCCGTGGAATGGGTACCATGCAATATGACTTCAAAGGGTCTTCATTTGCTCACCGAACCTCTCCAATCCTATCACTGCTGCGTTTATGCCCCAGTACACACGCTTGATTCTCTTTTGGAGACATAGCAATCCATAGATTTTAAGATACTTAGTAGTCAGGTACATTCTTAAGCGTTTAATATGCGGTGTTGAGTCCATTTCGTTGAGCAAGGAGTAGCTCTTGTCTATTCCATATTTGGCTTAAGGAACTTTATCTGTGCTCATTTCAATCTCTGGTTTTATGCAGCACCCCAACTCACCTTTACCCTTAAGCAAGCATAAGTTGGTTTTCTAAATTTGAGTCCCTGTTCTGTTCTGTAATTCAGTTCCTGTGTAGCCAAGTTTACATTCCGTGTATTACTGATATCTTATGATGTTTCTTTTTCTGTGTGACTTATTTCAGTTAGAATCATCATACCTGAATCCACTCATTGTGCTGCTAAGGGCCTGATGACACAGATTTCATTGCTGAGTGATATTGCTTTGTAAGTAAATACCACAACTTCTTTATCCATTTTTCACTTTCTTCGATGTTGAACTTGTAGTGTAAACGAGGTTCTTGTAAACAGAGCCGTTCCAAACTTTGGGGTGGCTGTGTCTTTTTGATTTTAATTTCCCTAAGCTATAGGACCATAAGTGGAAGTGACCTAGGTTCTGTTGCTTTGTTTTTTAGATGTTTCAGGAAACACCATACACTTCTCCCGAGTGGTTGTTGGCAACTTACATCCCGCCCATCAGCATAACAAGGCTCCCAGTTCTCCATGGCCTGTCCTGCCTTTCTGGATTTTACACTTTTTTCAGATGGCCCTTTTGACCGGGGGGAAGTGAGACTTCATTGTAGTGCAGATTTCCTTTGCAAGCTTGTTTGGTTGGCCAAAAAGGGCGTATGCGTTTTTTCCTGAATATATTCAGGAAAAAACGCATACGCCCTTTTTGGCCAAGTGCATCATTGTGGACGTTCTGCCTCTTTTCCTATGCTTTCAATGCAATTCCAGTCTACCTCCTGAAATCGGTTTCCTGCAATTCTGCCCCGCTTTCAAGTCCTCTTGGCAGCCTTACTTCAGTCTATTTTTGGACGATAGCTGTCATTTATAACTCTGCAGGTTTGTGAATTACAGTGCCCCTGAGCTCCTTTCTTCAACTCGCTTTCTTGTGAGCTGGCCGCAACACCGCAGGATGGCTTCAGGCCCTAATCTGGTTCCGGCACGGCACGCTGAGCCTTTGGTTAATTCCTCTTCCTGGTGGGAAATGAGAGTTAAATTTGCCCGTCCAGACACCTCCAGGTAGTCTCTCATTGGTTCTCGCTATTCCTGTTCATCTTCCGCAGAAATTGCAAACTGGGCCAAACAGGAGGTTAAAGGGACTGACTCTCCAAGTGGGGAGAGTGTTAGTAAAGCGTCTGGAATGTTGCACCCGAGTACCAGGGGAGGAAAACTGAGACATATTTGAACACGTCTCCCGTTCACATGGTTGATCATACTCTGGGTTCCACATGCATGTTTTAGCTGAAGGAAGAATACCTTAAACCTGGAGAGTTAAGACCCGTGTAATGGGTACCATGCAATATGACTTCAAAGGGTCTTCATTTGCTCACCGAACCTCTCCAATCCTATCACTGCTGCGTTTATGCCCCTGTACACATGCTTGATTCTCTTTTGGAGACATAGCAATCCATAGGTTTTAAGATACTTACTAGTCAGGTACATTCTTAGGCGTTTAATATGCGGTGTTGAGTCCATTTCGTTGAGCAAGGAGTAGCTCTTGTCTATTCCATATTTGGCTTAAGGAACTTTATCTGTGCTCATTTCAATCTCTGGTTTTATGCAGCACCCCAACTCACCTTTCCCCTTAAGCAAGCATAAGTTGGTTTTCTAAATTTGAGACCCTGTTCTGTTTTGGAATGCAGTTCCTGTGTAGCCAAGTTTACATTCCGTGTATTAGTGATATCTTATGATGTTTCTTTTTCTGTGTGACTTATTTCAGTTAGAATCATCATACCTGAATCCACTCATTGTGCTGCTAAGGGCCTGATGACACAGATTTCATTGCTGAGTGATATTGCTTTGTAAGTAAATACCACAACTTCTTTATCCATTTTTCACTTTCTGCGATGTTGAACTTGTACTGTAAACGAGGGTCTTGTAAACAGAGCCGTTCCAAACTTTGGGGTGGCTGTGTCTTTTTGATTTTAATTTCCCTAAGCTATAGGACCATAAGTGGAAGTGACCTAGGTTCTGTTGCTTTGTTTTTTAGATGTTTCAGGAAACACCATACACTTCTCCCGAGTGGTTGTTGGCAATTTACATCCCGCCCATCAGCATAACAAGGCTCCCAGTTCTCCATGGCCTGTCCTGCCTTTCTGGATTTTACACTTTTTTCAGATGGCCCTTTTGACCGGGGGGAAGTGAGACTTCATTGTAGTGCAGATTTCCTTTGCAAGCTTGCTTGGTTGGCCAAAAAGGGCGTATGCGTTTTTTCCTGAATATATTCAGGAAAAAACGCATACGCCCTTTTTGGCCAAGTGCATCATTGTGGACGTTCTGCCTCTTTTCCTATGCTTTCAATGCAATTCCAGTCTACCTCCTGAAATCGGTTTCCTGCAATTCTGCCCCGCTTTCAAGTCCTCTTGGCAGCCTTACTTCAGTCTATTTTTGGACGATAGCTGTCATTTATAACTCTGCAGGTTTGTGAATTACAGTGCCCCTGAGCTCCTTTCTTCAACTCGCTTTCTTTTGAGCTGGCCGCAACACCGCAGGATGGCTTCAGGCCCTAATCTGGTTCCGGCACGGCATGCTGAGCCTTTGGTTATTTCCTCTTCCTGGTGGGAAATGAGAGTTAAATTTGCCCGTCCAGACACCTCCAGCTAGCCTCTCATTGGTTCTCGCTATTCCTGTTCATCTTCCGCAGAAATTGCAAACTGGGCCAAACAGGAGGTTAAAGGCGCTGACTCTCCAAGTGGGGAGAGTGTTAGTAAAGTGTCTGGAATGTTGCACCCGAGTACCAGGGGAGGAAAACTGAGACATATTTGAACACGTCTCCCGTTCACATGGTTGATCATACTTGGGTTCCACATGCATCTTTTAGCTGAAGGAAGAATACCTTAAACCTGGAGAGTTGAGACCCGTGTAATGGGTACCATGCAATATGACTTCAAAGGGTCTTCATTTGCTCACCGAACCTCTCCAATCCTATCACTGCTGCGTTTATGCCCCTGTACACATGCTTGATTCTCTTTCGGAGACATAGCAATCCATAGGTTTTAAGATACTTACTAGTCAGGTACATTCTTAGGCGTTTAATATGCGGTGTTGAGTCCATTTCGTTGAGCAAGGAGTAGCTCTTGTCTATTCCATATTTGACTTAAGGAACATTATCTGTGCTCATTTCAATCTCTGGTTTTATGCAGCACCCCAACTCACCTTTACCCTTAAGCAAGCATAAGTTGGTTTTCTAAATTTGAGACCCTGTTCTGTTCTGTAATTCAGTTCCTGTGTAGCCAAGTTTACATTCCGTGTATTACTGATATCTTATGATGTTTCTTTTTCTGTGTGACTTATTTCAGTTAGAATCATCATACCTGAATCCACTCATTGTGCTGCTAAGGGCCTGATGACACAGATTTCATTGCTGAGTGATATTGCTTTGTAAGTAAATACCACAACTTCTTTATCCATTTTTCACTTTCTGCGATGTTGAACTTGTACTGTAAACGAGGTTCTTGTAAACAGAGGCGTCCCAAACTTTGGGGTGGCTGTGTCTTTTTGATTTTAATTTCCCTAAGCTATAGGACCATAAGTGGCAGTGCCCTAGGCTCTGTTGCTTTGTTTTTTAGATGTTTCAGGAAACACCATACACTTCTCCCGAGTGTCTGTTGGCAATTTACATCCCGCCCATCAGCATAACAAGGCTCCCAGTTCTCCATGGCCTGTCCTGCCTTTCTGGATTTTACACTTTTTTCAGATGGCCCTTTTGACCGGGGGGAAGTGAGACTTCATTGTAGTGCAGATTTCCTTTGCAAGCTTGCTTGGTTGGCCAAAAAGGGCGTATGCGTTTTTTCCTGAATATATTCAGGAAAAAACGCATACGCCCTTTTTGGCCAAGTGCATCATTGTGGACGTTCTGCCTCTTTTCCTATGCTTTCAATGCAATTCCAGTCTACCTCCTGAAATCGGTTTTCTGCAATTCTGCCCCGCTTTCAAGTCCTCTTGGCAGCCTTACTTCAGTCTATTTTTGGACGATAACTGTCATTTATAACTCTGCAGGTTTGTGAATTACAGTGCCCCTGAGCTCGTTTCTTCAACTCGCTTTCTTGTGACCTGGCCGCAACACCACAGGATGGCTTCAGGCCCTAATCTGATTCTGGCACGGAACACTGAGCCTTTGGTTAATTCCTCTTCCTGGTGGGAAATGAGAGTTAAATTTGCCCGTCCAGACACCTCCAGGTAGTCTCTCATTGGTTCTCGCTATTCCTGTTCATCTTCCGCAGAAATTGCAAACTGGGCCAAACAGGAGGTTAAAGGGACTGACTGTCCAAGTGGGGAGAGTGTTAGTAAAGCGTCTGGAATGTTGCACCCGAGTACCAGGGGAGGAAAACTGAGACATATTTGAACACGTCTCCCATTCACATGGTTGATCATACTCTGGGTTCCCCATGCATGTTTTAGCTGAAGGAAGAATACCTTAAACCTGGAGAGTTAAGACCCGTGTAATGGGTACCATGCAATATGACTTCAAAGGGTCTTCATTTGCTCACCGAACCTCTCCAATCCTATCACTGCTGCGTTTATGCCCCTGTTCACATGCTTGATTCTCTTTCGGAGACATAGCAATCCATAGGTTTTAAGATACTTACTAGTCAGGTACATTCTTAGGCGTTTAATATGGGGTGTTGAGTCCATTTCGTTGAGCAAGGAGTAGCTCTTGTCTATTCCATATTTGGCTTAAGGAACATTATCTGTGCTCATTTCCATCTCTGGTTTTATGCAGCACCCCAACTCACCTTTCCCCTTAAGCAAGCATAAGTTGGTTTTCTAAATTTGAGACCCTGTTCTGTTTTGGAATGCAGTTCCTGTGTAGCCAAGTTTACATTCCGTGTATTACTGATATCTTATGATGTTTCTTTTTCTGTGTCACTTATTTCAGTTAGAATCATCGTACCTGAATCCACTCATTATGCTGCTACGGGCCTGATGACATAGATTTCATTGCTGAGTGATACTGCATTGTACGTAAGTACCACAAGTTCTTTATCCATTTTTCACTTTCTGTGATATTGAACTTGTACGGTAAACGAGGTTCTTGTAAACGGAGGCGTCCCAAACTTTGGGGTGGCTGTGTCTTTTTGATTTTAATTTCCCTAAGCTATAGGACCATAAGTGGAAGTGCCCTAGGCTCTGATGCTTTGTTTTTTAGATGTTTCAGGAAACACCATACACTTCTCCTGAGTGTCTGTTGGCAATTTACATCCCGCCCATCAGCATAACAAGGCTCCCAGTTCTCCATGGCCTGTCCTGCCTTTCTGGAGTTTACACTTTTTTCAGATGGCCCTTTTCACCGGGGAGAAGTGAGACTTCATTGTAGTGCAGATTTCCTTTGCAAGTTTGCTTGGTTGGCCAAAAAGGGCGTATGCGTTTTTTCCTGAATATATTCAGGAAAAAACGCATACGCCCTTTTTGGCCAAGTGCATCATTGTGGACGTTCTGCCTCTTTTCCTATGCTTTCAATGCAATTCCAGTCTACCTCCTGAAATCGGTTTCCTGCAATTCTGCCCCGCTTTCAAGTCCTCTTGGCAGCCTTACTTCAGTCTATTTTTGGACGATAGCTGTCATTTATAACTCTGCAGGTTTGTGAATTACAGTGCCCCTGAGCTCCTTTCTTCAACTTGCTTTCTTGTGACCTGGCCGCAACACCGCAGGATGGCTTCAGGCCCTAATCTGGTTCCGGCACGGCACGCTGAGCCTTTGGTTATTTCCTCTTCCTGGTGGGAAATGAGAGTTAAATTTGCCCGTCCAGACACCTCCAGCTAGCCTCTCATTGGTTCTCGCTATTCCTGTTCATCTTCCACAGAAATTGCAAACTGGGCCAAACAGGAAGTTAAAGGGACTGACTCTCCAAGTGGGGAGAGTGTTAGTAAAGCGTCTGGAATGTTGCACCCGAGTACCAGGGTACGAAAACTGAGACATATTTGAACACGTCTCCCGATCACATGGTTGATCATACTCTAGGTTCCACATGCATGTTTTAGCTGAAGGGAGAATACCTTAAACCTGGGTAGTTGAAACCCGTGGAATGGGTACCATGCAATATGACTTCAAACGGTCTTCATTTGCTCACCGAACCTCTCCAATCCTATCACTGCTGCGTTTATGCCCCTGTACACATGCTTGATTCTCTTTCGGAGACATAGCAATCCATAGGTTTTAAGATACTTACTAGTCAGGTACATTCTTAGGCGTTTAATATGGGGTGTTGAGTCTATTTCGTTCAGCAAGGAGTAGCTCTTGTCTATTCCATATTTGGCTTAAGGAACTTTATCTGTGCTCATTTCAATCTCTGTTTTTATGCAGCACCCCAACTCACCTTTACCCTTAAGCAAGAATAAGTTGGTTTTCTAAATTTGAGACCCTGTTCTGTTCTGTAATTCAGTTCCTGTGTAGCCAAGTTTACATTCCGTGTATTACTGATATCTTATGATGTTTCTTTTTCTGTGTGACTTATTTCAGTTAGAATCATCATACCTGAATCCACTCATTGTGCTGCTAAGGGCCTGATGACACAGATTTCATTGCTGAGTGATATTGCTTTGTAAGTAAATACGACAACTTCTTTATCCATTTTTCACTTTCTGCGATGTTGAACTTGTACTGTAAACGAGGTTCTTGTAAACAGAGCCGTTCCAAACTTTGGGGTGGCTGTGTCTTTTTGATTTTAATTTCCCTAAGCTATAGGACCATAAGTGGAAGTGCCCTAGGCTCTGTTGCTTTGTTTTTTAGATGTTTCAGGAAACACCATACACTTCTCCCAAGTGTCTGTTGGCAATTTACATCCCGCCCATCAGCATAACAAGGCTCCCAGTTCTCAATGGCCTGTTGCCTTTCTGGATTTTACACTTTTTTCAGATGGCCCTTTTGACCGGGGGGAAGTGAGACTTCATTGTAGTGCAGATTTCCTTTGCAAGCTTGCTTGGTTGGCCAAAAAGGGCGTATGCGTTTTTTCCTGAATATATTCAGGAAAAAACGCATACGCCCTTTTTGGCCAAGTGCATCATTGTGGACGTTCTGCCTCTTTTCCTATGCTTTCAATGCAATTCCAGTCTACCTCCTGAAATCGGTTTCCTGCAATTCTGCCCCGCTTTCAAGTCCTCTTGGCAGCCTTACTTCAGTCTATTTTTGGACGATAGCTGTCATTTATAACTCTGCAGGTTTGTGAATTACAGTGCCCCTGAGCTCCTTTCTTCAACTCGCTTTCTTGTGAGCTGGCCGCAACACCGCAGGATGGCTTCAGGCCCTAATCTGGTTCCGGCACGGCACGCTGAGCCTTTGGTTATTTCCTCCTCCTGGTGGGAAATGAGAGTTAAATTTGCCCGTCCAGACACCTCCAGCTAGCCTCTCATTGGTTCTCGCTATTCCTGTTCATCTTCCGCAGAAATTGCAAACTGGGCCAAACAGGAGGTTAAAGGCGCTGACTCTCCAAGTGGGGAGAGTGTTAGTAAAGCGTCTGGAATGTTGCACCCGAGTACCAGGGGAGGAAAACTGAGACATATTTGAACACGTCTCCCGTTCACATGGTTGATCATACTCTAGGTTCCACATGCATGTTTTAGCTGAAGGAAGAATACCTTAAACCTGGGTAGTTGAAAGCCGTGGAATGGGTACCATGAAATATGACTTCAAAGGGTCTTCATTTGCTCACCGAACCTCTCCAATCCTATCACTGCTGCGTTTATGCCCCTGTACACTTGCTTGATTCTCTTTCGGAGACATAGCAATCCATAGGTTTTAAGATACTTACAAGTCAGGTACATTCTTAGGCGTTTAATATGGGGTGTTGAGTCCATTTCGTTGAGCAAGGAGTAGCTCTTGTCTATTCCATATTTGGCTTAAGGAACTTTATCTGTGCTCATTTCAATCTCTGGTTTTATGCAGCACCCCAACTCACCTTTACCCTTAAGCAAGCATAAGTTGGTTTTCTAAATTTGAGACCCTGTTCTGTTCTTTAATTCAGTTCCTGTGTAGCCAAGTTTACATTCCGTGTATTACTGATATCTTATGATGTTTCTTTTTCTGTGTGACTTATTTCAGTTAGAATCATCATACCTGAATCCACTCATTGTGATGCTAAGGGCCTGATGACATAGATTTCATTGCTGAGTGATATTGTTTTGTAAGTAAATACCACAACTTCTTTATCCATTTTTCACTTTCTGCGATGTTGAACTTGTACTGTAAACGAGGTTCTTGTAAACAGAGGCGTCCCAAACATTGGGGTGGCTGTGTCTTTTTGATTTTAATTTCCCTAAGCTATAGGACCATAAGTGGAAGTGCCCTAGGCTCTGTTGCTTTGTTTTTTAGATGTTTCAGGAAACACCATACACTTCTCCGGAGTGTCTGTTGGCAATTTACATCCCGCCCATCAGCATAACAAGGCTCCCAGTTCTCCATGGCCTGTCCTGCCTTTCTGGATTTTACACTTTTTTCAGATGGCCCTTTTGACCGGGGGGAAGTGAGACTTCATTGTAGTGCAGATTTCCTTTGCAAGCTTGCTTGGTTGGCCAAAAAGGGCTTATGCGTTTTTTCCTGAATATATTCAGGAAAAAACGCATACGCCCTTTTTGGCCAAGTGCATCATTGTGGACGTTCTGCCTCTTTTCCTATGCTTTCAATGCAATTCCAGTCTACCTCCTGAAATCGGTTTCCTGCAATTCTGCCCCGCTTTCAAGTCCTCTTGGCAGCCTTACTTCAGTCTATTTTTGGACGATAGCTGTCATTTATAACTCTGCAGGTTTGTGAATTACAGTGCCCCTGAGCTCCTTTCTTCAACTCGGTTTCTTTTGAGCTGGCCGCAACACCGCAGGATGGCTTCAGGCCCTAATCTGGTTCCGGTACGGCACGCTGAGCCTTTGGTTATTTCCTCTTCCTGTTGGGAAATGAGAGTTAAATTTGCCCGTCCAGACACCTCCAGCTAGCCTCTCATTGGTTCTCGCTATTCCTGTTCATCTTCCGCAGAAATTGCAAACTGGGCCAAACAGGAGGTTAAAGGGACTGACTCTCCAAGTCGGGAGAGTGTTAGTAAAGCGTCTGGAATGTTGCACCCGAGTGCCAGGGGAGGAAAACTGAGACATATTTGAACACGTCTCCCGTTCACATGGTTGATCATACTCTGGGTTCCACATGCATGTTTTAGCTGAAGGAAGAATACCTTAAACCTGGAGAGTTGAGACCCGTGGAATGGGTACCATGCAATATGACTTCAAAGGGTCTTCATTTGCTCACCAAACCTCTCCAATCCTATCACTGCTGCGTTTATGCCCCTGTACACACACTTGATTCTCTTTTGGAGACATAGCAATCCATAGGTTTTAAGATACTTACTAGTCAGGTACATTCTTAGGCGTTTAATATGGGGTGTTGAGTCCATTTCGTTGAGCAAGGAGTAGCTCTTGTCTATTCCATATTTGGCTTAAGGAACTTTATCTGTGCTCATTTCAATCTCTGGTTATGCAGCACCCCAACTCACCTTTACCCTTAAGCAAGCATAAGTTGGTTTTCTAAATTTGAGACCCTGTTCTGTTTTGGAATGCAGTTCCTGTGTAGCCAAGTTTACATTCCGTGTATTAGTGATATCTTATGATGTTTCTTTTTCTGTGTGACTTATTTCAGTGAGAATCATCGTACCTGAATCCACTCATTATGCTGCTATGGCCCTGATTACATAGATTTCATTGCTGAGTGATACTGCATTGTACGTAAGTACCACAAGTTCTTTATCCATTTTTCACTTTCTGTGATATTGAACTTCTACGGTAAACGAGGTTCTTGTAAACGGAGGCGTCCCAAACTTTGGGGTGGCTGTGTCTTTTTGATTTTAATTTCCCTAAGCTATAGGACCATAAGTGGCAGTGCCCTAGGCTCTGTTGCTTTGTTTTTTAGATGTTTCAGGAAACACCATACACTTCTCCCGAGTGTCTGTTGGCAATTTACATCCCGCCCATCAGCATAACAAGGCTCCCAGTTCTCCATGGCCTGTCCTGCCTTTCTGGATTTTACACTTTTTTCAGATGGCCCTTTTGACCGGGGGGAAGTGAGACTTCATTGTAGTGCAGATTTCCTTTGCAAGCTTGCTTGGTTGGCCAAAAAGGGCGTATGCGTTTTTTCCTGAATATATTCAGGAAAAAACGCATACGCCCTTTTTGGCCAAGTGCATCATTGTGGACGTTCTGCCTCTTTTCCTATGCTTTCAATGCAATTCCAGTCTACCTCCTGAAATCGGTTTCCTGCAACTCTGCCCCGCTTTCAAGTCCTCTTGGCAGCCTTACTTCAGTCTATTTTTGGACGATAGCTGTCATTTATAACTCTGCAGGTTTGTGAATTACAGTGCCCCTGAGCTCCTTTCTTCAACTCGCTTTCTTGTGACCTGGACGCAACACCACAGGATGGCTTCAGGCCCTAATCTGGTTCTGGCATGGCACGCTGAGCCTTTGGTTAATTCCTCTTCCTGGTAGGAAATGAGAGTTAAATTTGCCCGTCCAGACACCTCCAGCTAGTCTCCATTGGTTCTCGCTATTCCTGTTCATCTTCCGCAGAAATTGCAAACTGGGCCAAACAGGAGGTTAAAGGGACTGACTCTCCAAGTCGGGAGAGTGTTAGTAAAGCGTCTGGAATATTGCACCCGAGTACCAGGGTACGAAAACTGAGACATATTTGAACACGTCTCCCGATCACATGGTTGATCATACTCTAGGTTCCACAGGCATGTTTTAGCTGAAGGAAGAATACCTTAAACCTGGGTAGTTGAAACCCGTGGAATGGGTACCATGCAATATGACTTCAAAGGGTCTTCATTTGCTCACCGAACCTCTCCAATCCTATCACTGCTGCGTTTATGCCCCTGTACACTTGCTTGATTCTCTTTCGGAGACATAGCAATCCATAGGTTTTAAGATACTTACAAGTCAGGTACATTCTTAGGCGTTTAATATGGGGTGTTGAGTCCATTTCGTTGAGCAAGGAGTAGCTCTTGTCTATTCCATATTTGGCTTAAGGAACTTTATCTGTGCTCATTTCAATCTCTGGTTTTATGCAGCACCCCAACTCACCTTTACCCTTAAGCAAGAATAAGTTGGTTTTCTAAATTTGAGACCCTGTTCTGTTCTGTAATTCAGTTCCTGTGTAGCCAAGTTTACATTCCGTGTATTACTGATATCTTATGATGTTTCTTTTTCTGTGTGACTTATTTCAGTTAGAATCATCATACCTGAATCCACTCATTGTGCTGCTAAGGGCCTGATGACACAGATTTCATTGCTGAGTGATATTGCTTTGTAAGTAAATACGACAACTTCTTTATCCATTTTTCACTTTCTGCGATGTTGAACTTGTACTGTAAACGAGGTTCTTGTAAACAGAGCCGTTCCAAACTTTGGGGTGGCTGTGTCTTTTTGATTTTAATTTCCCTAAGCTATAGGACCATAAGTGGAAGTGCCCTAGGCTCTGTTGCTTTGTTTTTTAGATGTTTCAGGAAACACCATACACTTCTCACAAGTGTCTGTTGGCAATTTACATCCCGCCCATCAGCATAACAAGGCTCCCAGTTCTCAATGGCCTGTCCTGCCTTTCTGGATTTTACACTTTTTTCAGATGGCCCTTTTGACCGGGGGGAAGTGAGACTTCATTGTAGTGCAGATTTCCTTTGCAAGCTTGCTTGGCTGGCCAAAAAGGGCGTATGCGTTTTTTCCTGAATATATTCAGGAAAAAACGCATACGCCCTTTTTGGCCAAGTGCATCATTGTGGACGTTCTGCCTCTTTTCCTATGCTTTCAATGCAATTCCAGTCTACCTCCTGAAATCGGTTTCCTGCAATTCTGCCCCGCTTTCAAGTCCTCTTGGCAGCCTTACTTCAGTCTATTTTTGGACGATAGCTGTCATTTATAACTCTGCAGGTTCGTGAATTACAGTGCCCCTGAGCTCCTTTCTTCAACTTGCTTTCTTGTGACCTAGCCGCAACACCGCAGGATGGCTTCAGGCCCTAATCTGGTTCCGGCCCGGCACGCTGAGCCTTTGGTTAATTCCTCTTCCTGGTGGGAAATGAGAGTTAAATTTGCCCGTTCAGACACCTCCAGCTAGCCTCTCATTGGTTCTCGCTATTCCTGTTCATCTTCCGCAGAAATTGCAAACTGGGCCAAACAGGAGGTTAAAGGCACTGACTCTCCAAGTCGGGAGAGTGTTAGTAAAGCGTCTGGAATGTTGCACCCGAGTACCAGGGGAGGAAAACTGAGACATATTTGAACACGTCTCCCGTTCACATGGTTGATCATACTCTGGGTTCCACATGCATGTTTTAGCTGAAGGAAGAATACCTAAAACCTGGAGAGTTGAGACCCGTGTAATGGGTACCATGCAATATGACTTCAAAGGGTCTTCATTTGCTCACCGAACCTCTCCAATCCTATCACTGCTGCGTTTATGCCCCTGTACACACGCTTGATTCTCTTTTGGAGACATAGCAATTCATAGGTTTTAAGATACTTAGTAGTCAGGTACATTCTTAGGCGTTTAATATGGGGTGTTGAGTCCATTTCGTTGAGCAAGGAGTAGCTCTTGTCTATTCCATATTTGGCTTAAGGAACTTTATCTGTGCTCATTTCAATCTCTGGTTTTATGCAGCACCCCAACTCACCTTTACCCTTAAGCAAGAATAAGTTGGTTTTCTAAATTTGAGAACCTGTTCTGTTCTGTAATTCAGTTCCTGTGTAGCCAAGTTTACATTCCGTGTATTAGTGATATCTTATGATGTTTCTTTTTCTGTGTGACTTATTTCAGTTAGAATCATCGTACCTGAATCCACTCATTATGCTGCTACGGGCCTGATGACATAGATTTCATTGCTGAGTGATACTGCATTGTACGTAAGTACCACAAGTTCTTTATCCATTTTTCACTTTCTGCGATGTTGGACTTGTACTGTAAACGAGGTTCTTGTAAACAGAGCCGTTCCAAACTTTGGGGTGGCTGTGTCTTTTTGATTTTAATTTCCCTAAGCTATAGGACCATAAGTGGAAGTGCCCTAGCTTCTGTTGCTTTGTTTTTTAGATGTTTCAGGAAACACCATACACTTCTCCCGAGTGGTTGTTGGCAATTTACATCCCGCCCATCAGCATAACAAGGCTCCCAGTTCTCCATGGCCTGTCCTGCCTTTCTGGATTTTACACTTTTTTCAGATGGCCCTTTTGACCGGGGGGAAGTGAGACTTCATTGTAGTGCAGATTTCCTTTGCAAGCTTGCTTGGTTGGCCAAAAAGGGCGTATGCGTTTTTTCCTGAATATATTCAGGAAAAAACGCATACGCCCTTTTTGGCCAAGTGCATCATTGTGGACGGTCTGCCTCTTTTCCTATGCTTTCAATGCAATTCCAGTCTACCTCCTGAAATCGGTTTCCTGCAATTCTGCCCCGCTTTCAAGTCCTCTTGGCAGCCTTACTTCAGTCTATTTTTGGACGATAGCTGTCATTTATAACTCTGCAGGTTTGTGAATTACAGTGCCCCTGAGCTCCTTTCTTCAACTCGCTTTGTTGTGACCTGGCCGCAACACCGCAGGATGGCTTCAGGCCCTAATCTGGTTCCGGCACGGCATGCTGAGCCTTTGGTTAATTCCTCTTCCTGGTGGGAAATGAGAGTTAAATTTGCCCGTCCAGACACCTCCAGCTAGCCTCTCATTGGTTCTCGCTATTCCTGTTCATCTTCCGCAGAAATTGCAAACTGGGCCAAACAGGAGGTTAAAGGGACTGACTCTCCAAGTCGGGAGAGTGTTAGTAAAGCGTCTGGAATGTTGCACCCGAGTACCAGGGGAGGAAAACTGAGACATATTTGAACACGTCTCCCATTCACATGGTTGATCATACTCTGGGTTCCACATGCATGTTTTAGCTGAAGGAAGAATACCTTAAACCTGGAGAGTTGAGACCCGTGGAATGGGTACCATGCAATATGACTTCAAAGGGTCTTCATTTGCTCACCGAACCTCTCCAATCCTATCACTGCTGCGTTTATGCCCCAGTACACACGCTTGATTCTCTTTTGGAGACATAGCAATCCATAGATTTTAAGATACTTAGTAGTCAGGTACATTCTTAAGCGTTTAATATGCGGTGTTGAGTCCATTTCGTTGAGCAAGGAGTAGCTCTTGTCTATTCCATATTTGGCTTAAGGAACTTTATCTGTGCTCATTTCAATCTCTGGTTTTATGCAGCACCCCAACTCACCTTTACCCTTAAGCAAGCATAAGTTGGTTTTCTAAATTTGAGTCCCTGTTCTGTTCTGTAATTCAGTTCCTGTGTAGCCAAGTTTACATTCCGTGTATTACTGATATCTTATGATGTTTCTTTTTCTGTGTGACTTATTTCAGTTAGAATCATCATACCTGAATCCACTCATTGTGCTGCTAAGGGCCTGATGACACAGATTTCATTGCTGAGTGATATTGCTTTGTAAGTAAATACCACAACTTCTTTATCCATTTTTCACTTTCTTCGATGTTGAACTTGTAGTGTAAACGAGGTTCTTGTAAACAGAGCCGTTCCAAACTTTGGGGTGGCTGTGTCTTTTTGATTTTAATTTCCCTAAGCTATAGGACCATAAGTGGAAGTGACCTAGGTTCTGTTGCTTTGTTTTTTAGATGTTTCAGGAAACACCATACACTTCTCCCGAGTGGTTGTTGGCAACTTACATCCCGCCCATCAGCATAACAAGGCTCCCAGTTCTCCATGGCCTGTCCTGCCTTTCTGGATTTTACACTTTTTTCAGATGGCCCTTTTGACCGGGGGGAAGTGAGACTTCATTGTAGTGCAGATTTCCTTTGCAAGCTTGTTTGGTTGGCCAAAAAGGGCGTATGCGTTTTTTCCTGAATATATTCAGGAAAAAACGCATACGCCCTTTTTGGCCAAGTGCATCATTGTGGACGTTCTGCCTCTTTTCCTATGCTTTCAATGCAATTCCAGTCTACCTCCTGAAATCGGTTTCCTGCAATTCTGCCCCGCTTTCAAGTCCTCTTGGCAGCCTTACTTCAGTCTATTTTTGGACGATAGCTGTCATTTATAACTCTGCAGGTTTGTGAATTACAGTGCCCCTGAGCTCCTTTCTTCAACTCGCTTTCTTGTGAGCTGGCCGCAACACCGCAGGATGGCTTCAGGCCCTAATCTGGTTCCGGCACGGCACGCTGAGCCTTTGGTTAATTCCTCTTCCTGGTGGGAAATGAGAGTTAAATTTGCCCGTCCAGACACCTCCAGGTAGTCTCTCATTGGTTCTCGCTATTCCTGTTCATCTTCCGCAGAAATTGCAAACTGGGCCAAACAGGAGGTTAAAGGGACTGACTCTCCAAGTGGGGAGAGTGTTAGTAAAGCGTCTGGAATGTTGCACCCGAGTACCAGGGGAGGAAAACTGAGACATATTTGAACACGTCTCCCGTTCACATGGTTGATCATACTCTGGGTTCCACATGCATGTTTTAGCTGAAGGAAGAATACCTTAAACCTGGAGAGTTAAGACCCGTGTAATGGGTACCATGCAATATGACTTCAAAGGGTCTTCATTTGCTCACCGAACCTCTCCAATCCTATCACTGCTGCGTTTATGCCCCTGTACACATGCTTGATTCTCTTTTGGAGACATAGCAATCCATAGGTTTTAAGATACTTACTAGTCAGGTACATTCTTAGGCGTTTAATATGGGGTGTTGAGTCCATTTCGTTGAGGAAGGAGTAGCTCTTGTCTATTCCATATTTGGCTTAAGGAACTTTATCTGTGCTCATTTCAATCTCTGGTTTTATGCAGCACCCCAACTCACCTTTCCCCTTAAGCAAGCATAAGTTGGTTTTCTAAATTTGAGACCCTGTTCTGTTTTGGAATGCAGTTCCTGTGTAGCCAAGTTTACATTCCGTGTATTAGTGATATCTTATGATGTTTCTTTTTCTGTGTGACTTATTTCAGTTAGAATCATCATACCTGAATCCACTCATTGTGCTGCTAAGGGCCTGATGACACAGATTTCATTGCTGAGTGATATTGCTTTGTAAGTAAATACCACAACTTCTTTATCCATTTTTCACTTTCTGCGATGTTGAACTTGTACTGTAAACGAGGGTCTTGTAAACAGAGCCGTTCCAAACTTTGGGGTGGCTGTGTCTTTTTGATTTTAATTTCCCTAAGCTATAGGACCATAAGTGGAAGTGACCTAGGTTCTGTTGCTTTGTTTTTTAGATGTTTCAGGAAACACCATACACTTCTCCCGAGTGGTTGTTGGCAATTTACATCCCGCCCATCAGCATAACAAGGCTCCCAGTTCTCCATGGCCTGTCCTGCCTTTCTGGATTTTACACTTTTTTCAGATGGCCCTTTTGACCGGGGGGAAGTGAGACTTCATTGTAGTGCAGATTTCCTTTGCAAGCTTGCTTGGTTGGCCAAAAAGGGCGTATGCGTTTTTTCCTGAATATATTCAGGAAAAAACGCATACGCCCTTTTTGGCCAAGTGCATCATTGTGGACGTTCTGCCTCTTTTCCTATGCTTTCAATGCAATTCCAGTCTACCTCCTGAAATCGGTTTCCTGCAATTCTGCCCCGCTTTCAAGTCCTCTTGGCAGCCTTACTTCAGTCTATTTTTGGACGATAGCTGTCATTTATAACTCTGCAGGTTTGTGAATTACAGTGCCCCTGAGCTCCTTTCTTCAACTCGCTTTCTTTTGAGCTGGCCGCAACACCGCAGGATGGCTTCAGGCCCTAATCTGGTTCCGGCACGGCATGCTGAGCCTTTGGTTATTTCCTCTTCCTGGTGGGAAATGAGAGTTAAATTTGCCCGTCCAGACACCTCCAGCTAGCCTCTCATTGGTTCTCGCTATTCCTGTTCATCTTCCGCAGAAATTGCAAACTGGGCCAAACAGGAGGTTAAAGGCGCTGACTCTCCAAGTGGGGAGAGTGTTAGTAAAGTGTCTGGAATGTTGCACCCGAGTACCAGGGGAGGAAAACTGAGACATATTTGAACACGTCTCCCGTTCACATGGTTGATCATACTTGGGTTCCACATGCATCTTTTAGCTGAAGGAAGAATACCTTAAACCTGGAGAGTTGAGACCCGTGTAATGGGTACCATGCAATATGACTTCAAAGGGTCTTCATTTGCTCACCGAACCTCTCCAATCCTATCACTGCTGCGTTTATGCCCCTGTACACATGCTTGATTCTCTTTCGGAGACATAGCAATCCATAGGTTTTAAGATACTTACTAGTCAGGTACATTCTTAGGCGTTTAATATGCGGTGTTGAGTCCATTTCGTTGAGCAAGGAGTAGCTCTTGTCTATTCCATATTTGACTTAAGGAACATTATCTGTGCTCATTTCAATCTCTGGTTTTATGCAGCACCCCAACTCACCTTTACCCTTAAGCAAGCATAAGTTGGTTTTCTAAATTTGAGACCCTGTTCTGTTCTGTAATTCAGTTCCTGTGTAGCCAAGTTTACATTCCGTGTATTACTGATATCTTATGATGTTTCTTTTTCTGTGTGACTTATTTCAGTTAGAATCATCATACCTGAATCCACTCATTGTGCTGCTAAGGGCCTGATGACACAGATTTCATTGCTGAGTGATATTGCTTTGTAAGTAAATACCACAACTTCTTTATCCATTTTTCACTTTCTGCGATGTTGAACTTGTACTGTAAACGAGGTTCTTGTAAACAGAGGCGTCCCAAACTTTGGGGTGGCTGTGTCTTTTTGATTTTAATTTCCCTAAGCTATAGGACCATAAGTGGCAGTGCCCTAGGCTCTGTTGCTTTGTTTTTTAGATGTTTCAGGAAACACCATACACTTCTCCCGAGTGTCTGTTGGCAATTTACATCCCGCCCATCAGCATAACAAGGCTCCCAGTTCTCCATGGCCTGTCCTGCCTTTCTGGATTTTACACTTTTTTCAGATGGCCCTTTTGACCGGGGGGAAGTGAGACTTCATTGTAGTGCAGATTTCCTTTGCAAGCTTGCTTGGTTGGCCAAAAAGGGCGTATGCGTTTTTTCCTGAATATATTCAGGAAAAAACGCATACGCCCTTTTTGGCCAAGTGCATCATTGTGGACGTTCTGCCTCTTTTCCTATGCTTTCAATGCAATTCCAGTCTACCTCCTGAAATCGGTTTTCTGCAATTCTGCCCCGCTTTCAAGTCCTCTTGGCAGCCTTACTTCAGTCTATTTTTGGACGATAACTGTCATTTATAACTCTGCAGGTTTGTGAATTACAGTGCCCCTGAGCTCGTTTCTTCAACTCGCTTTCTTGTGACCTGGCCGCAACACCACAGGATGGCTTCAGGCCCTAATCTGATTCTGGCACGGAACACTGAGCCTTTGGTTAATTCCTCTTCCTGGTGGGAAATGAGAGTTAAATTTGCCCGTCCAGACACCTCCAGGTAGTCTCTCATTGGTTCTCGCTATTCCTGTTCATCTTCCGCAGAAATTGCAAACTGGGCCAAACAGGAGGTTAAAGGGACTGACTGTCCAAGTGGGGAGAGTGTTAGTAAAGCGTCTGGAATGTTGCACCCGAGTACCAGGGGAGGAAAACTGAGACATATTTGAACACGTCTCCCATTCACATGGTTGATCATACTCTGGGTTCCCCATGCATGTTTTAGCTGAAGGAAGAATACCTTAAACCTGGAGAGTTAAGACCCGTGTAATGGGTACCATGCAATATGACTTCAAAGGGTCTTCATTTGCTCACCGAACCTCTCCAATCCTATCACTGCTGCGTTTATGCCCCTGTTCACATGCTTGATTCTCTTTCGGAGACATAGCAATCCATAGGTTTTAAGATACTTACTAGTCAGGTACATTCTTAGGCGTTTAATATGGGGTGTTGAGTCCATTTCGTTGAGCAAGGAGTAGCTCTTGTCTATTCCATATTTGGCTTAAGGAACATTATCTGTGCTCATTTCCATCTCTGGTTTTATGCAGCACCCCAACTCACCTTTCCCCTTAAGCAAGCATAAGTTGGTTTTCTAAATTTGAGACCCTGTTCTGTTTTGGAATGCAGTTCCTGTGTAGCCAAGTTTACATTCCGTGTATTACTGATATCTTATGATGTTTCTTTTTCTGTGTCACTTATTTCAGTTAGAATCATCGTACCTGAATCCACTCATTATGCTGCTACGGGCCTGATGACATAGATTTCATTGCTGAGTGATACTGCATTGTACGTAAGTACCACAAGTTCTTTATCCATTTTTCACTTTCTGTGATATTGAACTTGTACGGTAAACGAGGTTCTTGTAAACGGAGGCGTCCCAAACTTTGGGGTGGCTGTGTCTTTTTGATTTTAATTTCCCTAAGCTATAGGACCATAAGTGGAAGTGCCCTAGGCTCTGATGCTTTGTTTTTTAGATGTTTCAGGAAACACCATACACTTCTCCTGAGTGTCTGTTGGCAATTTACATCCCGCCCATCAGCATAACAAGGCTCCCAGTTCTCCATGGCCTGTCCTGCCTTTCTGGAGTTTACACTTTTTTCAGATGGCCCTTTTCACCGGGGAGAAGTGAGACTTCATTGTAGTGCAGATTTCCTTTGCAAGTTTGCTTGGTTGGCCAAAAAGGGCGTATGCGTTTTTTCCTGAATATATTCAGGAAAAAACGCATACGCCCTTTTTGGCCAAGTGCATCATTGTGGACGTTCTGCCTCTTTTCCTATGCTTTCAATGCAATTCCAGTCTACCTCCTGAAATCGGTTTCCTGCAATTCTGCCCCGCTTTCAAGTCCTCTTGGCAGCCTTACTTCAGTCTATTTTTGGACGATAGCTGTCATTTATAACTCTGCAGGTTTGTGAATTACAGTGCCCCTGAGCTCCTTTCTTCAACTTGCTTTCTTGTGACCTGGCCGCAACACCGCAGGATGGCTTCAGGCCCTAATCTGGTTCCGGCACGGCACGCTGAGCCTTTGGTTATTTCCTCTTCCTGGTGGGAAATGAGAGTTAAATTTGCCCGTCCAGACACCTCCAGCTAGCCTCTCATTGGTTCTCGCTATTCCTGTTCATCTTCCACAGAAATTGCAAACTGGGCCAAACAGGAAGTTAAAGGGACTGACTCTCCAAGTGGGGAGAGTGTTAGTAAAGCGTCTGGAATGTTGCACCCGAGTACCAGGGTACGAAAACTGAGACATATTTGAACACGTCTCCCGATCACATGGTTGATCATACTCTAGGTTCCACATGCATGTTTTAGCTGAAGGGAGAATACCTTAAACCTGGGTAGTTGAAACCCGTGGAATGGGTACCATGCAATATGACTTCAAACGGTCTTCATTTGCTCACCGAACCTCTCCAATCCTATCACTGCTGCGTTTATGCCCCTGTACACATGCTTGATTCTCTTTCGGAGACATAGCAATCCATAGGTTTTAAGATACTTACTAGTCAGGTACATTCTTAGGCGTTTAATATGGGGTGTTGAGTCTATTTCGTTCAGCAAGGAGTAGCTCTTGTCTATTCCATATTTGGCTTAAGGAACTTTATCTGTGCTCATTTCAATCTCTGTTTTTATGCAGCACCCCAACTCACCTTTACCCTTAAGCAAGAATAAGTTGGTTTTCTAAATTTGAGACCCTGTTCTGTTCTGTAATTCAGTTCCTGTGTAGCCAAGTTTACATTCCGTGTATTACTGATATCTTATGATGTTTCTTTTTCTGTGTGACTTATTTCAGTTAGAATCATCATACCTGAATCCACTCATTGTGCTGCTAAGGGCCTGATGACACAGATTTCATTGCTGAGTGATATTGCTTTGTAAGTAAATACGACAACTTCTTTATCCATTTTTCACTTTCTGCGATGTTGAACTTGTACTGTAAACGAGGTTCTTGTAAACAGAGCCGTTCCAAACTTTGGGGTGGCTGTGTCTTTTTGATTTTAATTTCCCTAAGCTATAGGACCATAAGTGGAAGTGCCCTAGGCTCTGTTGCTTTGTTTTTTAGATGTTTCAGGAAACACCATACACTTCTCCCAAGTGTCTGTTGGCAATTTACATCCCGCCCATCAGCATAACAAGGCTCCCAGTTCTCAATGGCCTGTTGCCTTTCTGGATTTTACACTTTTTTCAGATGGCCCTTTTGACCGGGGGGAAGTGAGACTTCATTGTAGTGCAGATTTCCTTTGCAAGCTTGCTTGGTTGGCCAAAAAGGGCGTATGCGTTTTTTCCTGAATATATTCAGGAAAAAACGCATACGCCCTTTTTGGCCAAGTGCATCATTGTGGACGTTCTGCCTCTTTTCCTATGCTTTCAATGCAATTCCAGTCTACCTCCTGAAATCGGTTTCCTGCAATTCTGCCCCGCTTTCAAGTCCTCTTGGCAGCCTTACTTCAGTCTATTTTTGGACGATAGCTGTCATTTATAACTCTGCAGGTTTGTGAATTACAGTGCCCCTGAGCTCCTTTCTTCAACTCGCTTTCTTGTGAGCTGGCCGCAACACCGCAGGATGGCTTCAGGCCCTAATCTGGTTCCGGCACGGCACGCTGAGCCTTTGGTTATTTCCTCCTCCTGGTGGGAAATGAGAGTTAAATTTGCCCGTCCAGACACCTCCAGCTAGCCTCTCATTGGTTCTCGCTATTCCTGTTCATCTTCCGCAGAAATTGCAAACTGGGCCAAACAGGAGGTTAAAGGCGCTGACTCTCCAAGTGGGGAGAGTGTTAGTAAAGCGTCTGGAATGTTGCACCCGAGTACCAGGGGAGGAAAACTGAGACATATTTGAACACGTCTCCCGTTCACATGGTTGATCATACTCTAGGTTCCACATGCATGTTTTAGCTGAAGGAAGAATACCTTAAACCTGGGTAGTTGAAAGCCGTGGAATGGGTACCATGAAATATGACTTCAAAGGGTCTTCATTTGCTCACCGAACCTCTCCAATCCTATCACTGCTGCGTTTATGCCCCTGTACACTTGCTTGATTCTCTTTCGGAGACATAGCAATCCATAGGTTTTAAGATACTTACAAGTCAGGTACATTCTTAGGCGTTTAATATGGGGTGTTGAGTCCATTTCGTTGAGCAAGGAGTAGCTCTTGTCTATTCCATATTTGGCTTAAGGAACTTTATCTGTGCTCATTTCAATCTCTGGTTTTATGCAGCACCCCAACTCACCTTTACCCTTAAGCAAGCATAAGTTGGTTTTCTAAATTTGAGACCCTGTTCTGTTCTTTAATTCAGTTCCTGTGTAGCCAAGTTTACATTCCGTGTATTACTGATATCTTATGATGTTTCTTTTTCTGTGTGACTTATTTCAGTTAGAATCATCATACCTGAATCCACTCATTGTGATGCTAAGGGCCTGATGACATAGATTTCATTGCTGAGTGATATTGTTTTGTAAGTAAATACCACAACTTCTTTATCCATTTTTCACTTTCTGCGATGTTGAACTTGTACTGTAAACGAGGTTCTTGTAAACAGAGGCGTCCCAAACATTGGGGTGGCTGTGTCTTTTTGATTTTAATTTCCCTAAGCTATAGGACCATAAGTGGAAGTGCCCTAGGCTCTGTTGCTTTGTTTTTTAGATGTTTCAGGAAACACCATACACTTCTCCGGAGTGTCTGTTGGCAATTTACATCCCGCCCATCAGCATAACAAGGCTCCCAGTTCTCCATGGCCTGTCCTGCCTTTCTGGATTTTACACTTTTTTCAGATGGCCCTTTTGACCGGGGGGAAGTGAGACTTCATTGTAGTGCAGATTTCCTTTGCAAGCTTGCTTGGTTGGCCAAAAAGGGCTTATGCGTTTTTTCCTGAATATATTCAGGAAAAAACGCATACGCCCTTTTTGGCCAAGTGCATCATTGTGGACGTTCTGCCTCTTTTCCTATGCTTTCAATGCAATTCCAGTCTACCTCCTGAAATCGGTTTCCTGCAATTCTGCCCCGCTTTCAAGTCCTCTTGGCAGCCTTACTTCAGTCTATTTTTGGACGATAGCTGTCATTTATAACTCTGCAGGTTTGTGAATTACAGTGCCCCTGAGCTCCTTTCTTCAACTCGGTTTCTTTTGAGCTGGCCGCAACACCGCAGGATGGCTTCAGGCCCTAATCTGGTTCCGGTACGGCACGCTGAGCCTTTGGTTATTTCCTCTTCCTGTTGGGAAATGAGAGTTAAATTTGCCCGTCCAGACACCTCCAGCTAGCCTCTCATTGGTTCTCGCTATTCCTGTTCATCTTCCGCAGAAATTGCAAACTGGGCCAAACAGGAGGTTAAAGGGACTGACTCTCCAAGTCGGGA
Organism: Delphinus delphis; assembly: GCF_949987515.2. Classification (NCBI taxonomy): domain Eukaryota; kingdom Metazoa; phylum Chordata; class Mammalia; order Artiodactyla; family Delphinidae; genus Delphinus; species Delphinus delphis. Next base: position 1,149,766 of record NW_027192671.1, on the reverse strand, counting down.
GAGTGTTAGTAAAGCGTCTGGAATGTTGCACCCGAGTGCCAGGGGAGGAAAACTGAGACATATTTGAACACGTCTCCCGTTCACATGGTTGATCATACTCTGGGTTCCACATGCATGTTTTAGCTGAAGGAAGAATACCTTAAACCTGGAGAGTTGAGACCCGTGGAATGGGTACCATGCAATATGACTTCAAAGGGTCTTCATTTGCTCACCAAACCTCTCCAATCCTATCACTGCTGCGTTTATGCCCCTGTACACACACTTGATTCTCTTTTGGAGACATAGCAATCCATAGGTTTTAAGATACTTACTAGTCAGGTACATTCTTAGGCGTTTAATATGGGGTGTTGAGTCCATTTCGTTGAGCAAGGAGTAGCTCTTGTCTATTCCATATTTGGCTTAAGGAACTTTATCTGTGCTCATTTCAATCTCTGGTTATGCAGCACCCCAACTCACCTTTACCCTTAAGCAAGCATAAGTTGGTTTTCTAAATTTGAGACCCTGTTCTGTTTTGGAATGCAGTTCCTGTGTAGCCAAGTTTACATTCCGTGTATTAGTGATATCTTATGATGTTTCTTTTTCTGTGTGACTTATTTCAGTGAGAATCATCGTACCTGAATCCACTCATTATGCTGCTATGGCCCTGATTACATAGATTTCATTGCTGAGTGATACTGCATTGTACGTAAGTACCACAAGTTCTTTATCCATTTTTCACTTTCTGTGATATTGAACTTCTACGGTAAACGAGGTTCTTGTAAACGGAGGCGTCCCAAACTTTGGGGTGGCTGTGTCTTTTTGATTTTAATTTCCCTAAGCTATAGGACCATAAGTGGCAGTGCCCTAGGCTCTGTTGCTTTGTTTTTTAGATGTTTCAGGAAACACCATACACTTCTCCCGAGTGTCTGTTGGCAATTTACATCCCGCCCATCAGCATAACAAGGCTCCCAGTTCTCCATGGCCTGTCCTGCCTTTCTGGATTTTACACTTTTTTCAGATGGCCCTTTTGACCGGGGGGAAGTGAGACTTCATTGTAGTGCAGATTTCCTTTGCAAGCTTGCTTGGTTGGCCAAAAAGGGCGTATGCGTTTTTTCCTGAATATATTCAGGAAAAAACGCATACGCCCTTTTTGGCCAAGTGCATCATTGTGGACGTTCTGCCTCTTTTCCTATGCTTTCAATGCAATTCCAGTCTACCTCCTGAAATCGGTTTCCTGCAACTCTGCCCCGCTTTCAAGTCCTCTTGGCAGCCTTACTTCAGTCTATTTTTGGACGATAGCTGTCATTTATAACTCTGCAGGTTTGTGAATTACAGTGCCCCTGAGCTCCTTTCTTCAACTCGCTTTCTTGTGACCTGGACGCAACACCACAGGATGGCTTCAGGCCCTAATCTGGTTCTGGCATGGCACGCTGAGCCTTTGGTTAATTCCTCTTCCTGGTAGGAAATGAGAGTTAAATTTGCCCGTCCAGACACCTCCAGCTAGTCTCCATTGGTTCTCGCTATTCCTGTTCATCTTCCGCAGAAATTGCAAACTGGGCCAAACAGGAGGTTAAAGGGACTGACTCTCCAAGTCGGGAGAGTGTTAGTAAAGCGTCTGGAATATTGCACCCGAGTACCAGGGTACGAAAACTGAGACATATTTGAACACGTCTCCCGATCACATGGTTGATCATACTCTAGGTTCCACAGGCATGTTTTAGCTGAAGGAAGAATACCTTAAACCTGGGTAGTTGAAACCCGTGGAATGGGTACCATGCAATATGACTTCAAAGGGTCTTCATTTGCTCACCGAACCTCTCCAATCCTATCACTGCTGCGTTTATGCCCCTGTACACTTGCTTGATTCTCTTTCGGAGACATAGCAATCCATAGGTTTTAAGATACTTACAAGTCAGGTACATTCTTAGGCGTTTAATATGGGGTGTTGAGTCCATTTCGTTGAGCAAGGAGTAGCTCTTGTCTATTCCATATTTGGCTTAAGGAACTTTATCTGTGCTCATTTCAATCTCTGGTTTTATGCAGCACCCCAACTCACCTTTACCCTTAAGCAAGAATAAGTTGGTTTTCTAAATTTGAGACCCTGTTCTGTTCTGTAATTCAGTTCCTGTGTAGCCAAGTTTACATTCCGTGTATTACTGATATCTTATGATGTTTCTTTTTCTGTGTGACTTATTTCAGTTAGAATCATCATACCTGAATCCACTCATTGTGCTGCTAAGGGCCTGATGACACAGATTTCATTGCTGAGTGATATTGCTTTGTAAGTAAATACGACAACTTCTTTATCCATTTTTCACTTTCTGCGATGTTGAACTTGTACTGTAAACGAGGTTCTTGTAAACAGAGCCGTTCCAAACTTTGGGGTGGCTGTGTCTTTTTGATTTTAATTTCCCTAAGCTATAGGACCATAAGTGGAAGTGCCCTAGGCTCTGTTGCTTTGTTTTTTAGATGTTTCAGGAAACACCATACACTTCTCCCAAGTGTCTGTTGGCAATTTACATCCCGCCCATCAGCATAACAAGGCTCCCAGTTCTCAATGGCCTGTTGCCTTTCTGGATTTTACACTTTTTTCAGATGGCCCTTTTGACCGGGGGGAAGTGAGACTTCATTGTAGTGCAGATTTCCTTTGCAAGCTTGCTTGGTTGGCCAAAAAGGGCGTATGCGTTTTTTCCTGAATATATTCAGGAAAAAACGCATACGCCCTTTTTGGCCAAGTGCATCATTGTGGATGTTCTGCCTCTTTTCCTATGCTTTCAATGCAATTCCAGTCTACCTCCTGAAATCGGTTTCCTGCAATTCTGCCCCGCTTTCAAGTCCTCTTGGCAGCCTTACTTCAGTCTATTTTTGGACGATAGCTGTCATTTATAAGTCTGCAGGTTTGTGAATTACAGTGCCCCTGAGCTCCTTTCTTCAACTCGCTTTCTTGTGACCTGGCCGCAACACCGCAGGATGGCTTCAGGCCCTAATCTGGTTCCGGCCCGGCATGCTGAGCCTTTGGTTAATTCCTCTTCCTGGTGGGAAATGAGAGTTAAATTTGCCCGTCCAGACACCTCCAGCTAGCCTCTCATTGGTTCTCGCTATTCCTGTTCATCTTCCGCAGAAATTGCAAACTGGGCCAAACAGGAGGTTAAAGGCGCTGACTCTCCAAGTGGGGAGAGTGTTAGTAAAGCGTCTGGAATGTTGCACCCGAGTACCAGGGGAGGAAAACTGAGACATATTTGAACACGTCTCCCGTTCACATGGTTAATCATACTTGGGTTCCACATGCATGTTTTAGCTGAAGGAAGAATACCTTAAACCTGGAGAGTTAAGACCCGTGTAATGGGTACCATGCAATATGATTTCAAAGGGTCTTCATTTGCTCACCGAACCTCTCCAATCCTATCACTGCTGCGTTTATGCCCCTGTACACATGCTTGATTCTCTTTCGGAGACATAGCAATCCGTAGGTTTTAAGATACTTACTAGTCAGGTACATTCTTAGGCGTTTAATATGCGGTGTTGAGTCCATTTCGTTGAGCAAGGAGTAGCTCTTGTCTATTCCATATTTGACTTAAGGAACTTTATCTGTGCTCATTTCAGTCTCTGGTTTTATGCAGCACCCCAACTCACCTTTCCCCTTAAGCAAGCATAAGTTGGTTTTCTAAATTTGAGACCCTGTTCTGTTCTGTAATTCAGTTCCTGTGTAGCCAAGTTTACATTCCGTGTATTACTGATATCTTATGATGTTTCTTTTTCTGTGTGACTTATTTCAGTTAGAATCATCGTACCTGAATCCACTCATTATGCTGCTACGGGCCTGATGACATAGATTTCATTGCTGAGTGATATTGCTTTGTAAGTAAATACCACAACTTCTTTATCCATTTTTCACTTTCTGCGATGTTGAACTTGTACTGTAATCGAGGTTGTTGTAAACAGAGCCGTTCCAAACTTTGGGGTGGCTGTGTCTTTTTGATTTTAATTTCCCTAAGCTATAGGAGCATAAGTGGAAGTGCCCTAGATTCTGTTGCTTTGTTTTTTAGATGTTTCAGGAAACACCATACACTTCTCCCGAGTGGTTGTTGGCAATTTACATCCCGCCCATCAGCATAACAAGGCTCCCAGTTCTCCATGGCCTGTCCTGCGTTTCTGGATTTTACACTTTTTTCAGAGGGCCCTTTTGACCGGGGGGAAGTGAGACTTCATTGTAGTGCAGATTTCCTTTGCAAGCTTGCTTGGTTGGCCAAAAAGGGCGTATGCGTTTTTTCCTGAATATATTCAAGAAAAAACGCATACGCCCTCTTTGGCCAAGTGCATCATTGTGGACGTTCTGCCTCTTTTCCTATGCTTTCAATGCAATTCCAGTCTACCTCCTGAAATCGGTTTCCTGCAATTCTGCCCCGCTTTCAAGTCCTCTTGGCAGCCTTACTTCAGTATATTTTTGGACGATAGCTGTCATTTATAACTCTGCAGGTTTGTGAATTACAGTGCCCCTGAGCTCCTTTCTTCAACTCGCTTTCTTTTGAGCTGGCCGCAACACCGCAGGATGGCTTCAGGCCCTAATCTGGTTCCGGTACGGCACGCTGAGCCTTTGGTTATTTCCTCTTCCTGGTGGGAAATGAGAGTTAAATTTGCCCGTCCAGACACCTCCAGCTAGCCTCTCATTGGTTCTCGCTATTCCTGTTCATCTTCCGCAGAAATTGCAAACTGGGCCAAACAGGAGGTTAAAGGCGCTGACTCTCCAAGTGGGGAGAGTGTTAGTAAAGCATCTGGAATGTTGCACCCGAGTACCAGGGGAGGAAAACTGAGACATATTTGAACACGTCTCCCGATCACATGGTTGATCATACTCTGGGTTCCACATGCATATTTTCGCTGAAGGAAGAATACCTAAAACCTGGGTAGTTGAAACCCGTGGAATGGGTACCATGCAATATGACTTCAAAGGGTCTTCATTTGCTCACCGAACCTCTCCAATCCTATCACTGCTGCGTTTATGCCCCTGTACACACGCTTGATTCTCTTTCGGAGACATAGCAATCCATAGGTTTTAAGATACTTACTAGTCAGGTACATTCTTAGGCGTTTAATATGCGGTGTTGAGTCCATATCGTTGAGCAAGGAGTAGCTCTTGTCTATTCCATATTTGGCTTAAGGAACTTTATCTGTGCTCATTTCAATCTCTGGTTTTATGCAGCAACCCAACTCACCTTTCCCCTTAAGCAAGCATAAGTTGGTTTTCTAAATTTGAGAACCTGTTCTGTTTTGGAATTCAGTTCCTGTGTAGCCAAGTTTACATTCCGTGTATTAGTGATATCTTATGATGTTTCTTTTTCTGTGTGACTTATTTCAGTTAGAATCATCGTATCTGAATCTACTCATTATGCTGCTACGGGCCTGATGACACAGATTTCATTGCTGAGTGATACTGCATTGTACGTAAGTACCACAAGTTCTTTATCCATTTTTCACTTTCTGTGATATTGAACTTGTACGGTAAACGAGGTTCTTGTAAACGGAGGTGTCCCAAACTTTGGGGTGGCTGTGTCTTTTTGATTTTAATTTCCCTAAGCTATAGGACCATAAGTGGCAGTGCCCTAGGCTCTGTTGCTTTGTTTTTTAGATGTTTCAGGAAACACCATACACTTCTCCCGAGTGTCTGTTGGCAATTTACATCCCGCCCATCAGCATAACAAGGCTCCCAGTTCTCCATGGCCTGTCCTGCCTTTCTGGATTTTACACTTTTTTCAGATGGCCCTTTTGACCGGGGGGAAGTGAGACTTCATTGTAGTGCAGATTTCCTTTGCAAGCTTGCTTGGTTGGCCAAAAAGGGCGTATGCGTTTTTTCCTGAATATATTCCGGAAAAAACGCATACGCCCTTTTTGGCCAAGTGCATCATTGTGGACGTTCTGCCTCTTTTCCTATGCTTTCAATGCAATTCCAGTCTACCTCCTGAAATCGGTTTCCTGCAATTCTGCCCCGCTTTCAAGTCCTCTTGGCAGCCTTACTTCAGTCTATTTTTGGACGATAGCTGTCATTTATAACTCTGCAGGTTTGTGAATTACAGTGCCCCTGAGCTCCTTTCTTCAACTCGCTTTCTTGTGACCTGGCCGCAACACCGCAGGATGGCTTCAGGCCCTAATCTGGTTCCGGCCCGGCATGCTGAGCCTTTGGTTAATTCCTCTTCCTGGTGGGAAATGAGAGTTAAATTTGCCCGTTCAGACACCTCCAGCTAGTCTCTCATTGGTTCTCGCTATTCCTGTTCATCTTCCGCAGAAATTGCAAACTGGGCCAAACAGGAGGTTAAAGGGACTGACTCTCCAAGTGGGGAGAGTGTTAGTAAAGCGTCTGGAATGTTGCACCCGAGTACCAGGGGAGGAAAACTGAGACATATTTGAACACGTCTCCCAATCACATGGTTGATCATACTCTAGGTTCCACATGCATGTTTTAGCTGAAGGAAGAATACCTTAAACCTGGGTAGTTGAAATCCGTGGAATGGGTACCATGCAATATGATTTCAAAGGGTCTTCATTTGCTCACCGACCTCTCCAATCCTATCACTGCTGTGTTTATGCCCCTGTACACATGCTTGATTCTCTTTCGGAGACATAGCAATCCATAGGTTTTACGATATTTACTAGTCAGGTACATTCTTAGGCGTTTAATATGCGGTGTTGAGTCCATTTCGTTGAGCAAGGAGTAGCTCTTGTCTATTCCATATTTGACTTAAGGAACTTTATCTGTGGTCATTTCAATCTCTGGTTTTATGCAGCACCCCAACTCACCTTTACCCTTAAGCAAGCATAAGTTGGTTTTCTAAATTTGAGACCCTGTTCTGTTCTGTAATTCAGTTCCTGTGTAGCCAAGTTTACATTCCGTGTATTAGTGATATCTTATGATGTTTCTTTTTCTGTGTGACTTATTTCAGTTAGAATCATCATACCTGAATCCACTCATTGTGATGCTAAGGGCCTGATGACATAGATTTCATTGCTGAGTGATATTGCTTTGTAAGTAAATACCACAACTTCTTTATCCATTTTTCACTTTCTGCGATGTTGAACTTGTACTGTAAACGAGGTTCTTGTAAACAGAGGCGTCCCAAACTTTGGGGTGGCTGTGTCTTTTTGATTTTAATTTCCCTAATCTATAGGACCATAAGTGGCAGTGCCCTAGGCTCTGTTGCTTTGTTTTTTAGATGTTTCAGGAAACACCATACACTTCTCCCAAGTGGTTGTTGGCAATTTACATCCCGCCCATCAGCATAACAAGGCTCCCAGTTCTCCATGGCCTGTCCTGCCTTTCTGGATTTTACACTTTTTTCAGATGGCCCTTTTGACCGGGGGGAAGTGAGACTTCATTGTAGTGCAGATTTCCTTTGCAAGCTTGCTTGGTTGGCCAAAAAGGGCGTATGCGTTTTTTCCTGAATATATTCCGGAAAAAACGCATACGCCCTTTTTGGCCAAGTGCATCATTGTGGACGTTCTGCCTCTTTTCCTATGCTTTCAATGCAATTCCAGTCTACCTCCTGAAATCGGTTTCCTGCAATTCTGCCCCGCTTTCAAGTCCTCTTGGCAGCCTTACTTCAGTCTATTTTTGGATGATAGCTGTCATTTATAACTCTGCAGGTTTGTGAATTACAGTGCCCCTGAGCTCCTTTCTTCAACTCGCTTTCTTGTGACCTGGCCGCAACACCGCAGGATGGCTTCAGGCCCTAATCTGGTTCCGACCCGGCACGCTGAGCCTTTGGTTAATTCCTCTTCCTGGTGGGAAATGAGAGTTAAATTTGCCCGTCCAGACACCTCCAGCTAGCCTCTCATTGGTTCTCGCTATTCCTGTTCATCTTCCGCAGAAATTGCAAACTGGGCCAAACAGGAGGTTAAAGGGACTGACTCTCCAAGTGGGGAGAGTGTTAGTAAAGCGTCTGGAATGTTGCACCCGAGTACCAGGGGAGGAAAACTGAGACATATTTGAACACGTCTCCCGATCACATGGTTGATCATACTCTAGGTTCCACATGCATGTTTTAGCTGAAGGAAGAATACCTTAAACCTGGGTAGTTGAAACCCGTGGAATGGGTATCATGCAATATGACTTCAAAGGGTCTTCATTTGCTCACCGAACCTCTCCAATCCTATCACTGCTGCGTTTATGCCCCTGTACACATGCTTGATTCTCTTTCGGAGACATAGAAATCCATAGGTTTTAAGATACTTACAAGTCAGGTACATTCTTAGGCGTTTAATATGCGGTGTTGAGTCCATTTCGTTGAGCAAGGAGTAGCTCTTGTCTATTCCATATTTGGCTTAAGGAACTTTATCTGTGCTCATTTCAATCTCTGGTTTTATGCAGCACCCCAACTCACCTTTACCCTTAAGCAAGCATAAGTTGTTTTTCTAAATTTGAGACCCTGTTCTGTTCTGTAATTCAGTTCCTGTGTAGCCAAGTTTCCATTCCGTGTATTACTGATATCTTATGATGTTTCTTTTTCTGTGTGACTTATTTCAGTTAGAATCATCATACCTGAATCCACTCATTGTGCTGCTAAGGGCCTGATGACATAGATTTCATTGCTGAGTGATATTGCTTTGTAAGTGAATACCACAACTTCTTTATCCATTTTTCACTTTCTGCGATGTTGAACTTGTACTGTAAACGAGGTTCTTGTAAACAGAGCCGTTCCAAACTTTGGGGTGGCTGTGTCTTTTTGATTTTAATTTCCCTAAGCTATAGGACCATAAGTGGAAGTGCCCTAGGCTCTGTTGCTTTGTTTTTTAGATGTTTCAGGAAACACCATACACTTCTCCCAAGTGTCTGTTGGCAATTTACATCCCGCCCATCAGCATAACAAGGCTCCCAGTTCTCAATGGCCTGTTGCCTTTCTGGATTTTACACTTTTTTCAGATGGCCTTTTTGACCGGGGGGAAGTGAGACTTCATTGTAGTGCAGATTTCCTTTGCAAGCTTGCTTGGTTGGCCAAAAAGGGCGTATGCGTTTTTTCCTGAATATATTCAGGAAAAAACGCATACGCCCTTTTTGGCCAAGTGCATCATTGTGGACGTTCTGCCTCTTTTCCTATGCTTTCAATGCAATTCCAGTCTACCTCCTGAAATCGGTTTCCTGCAATTCTGCCCCGCTTTCAAGTCCTCTTGGCAGCCTTACTTCAGTCTATTTTTGGACGATAGCTGTCATTTATAACTCTGCAGGTTTGTGAATTACAGTGCCCCTGAGCTCCTTTCTTCAACTCGCTTTGTTGTGACCTGGCCGCAACACCGCAGGATGGCTTCAGGCCCTAATCTGGTTCCGGCCCGGCATGCTGAGCCTTTGGTTAATTCCTCTTCCTGGTGGGAAATGAGAGTTAAATTTGCCCGAGCAGACACCTCCAGCTAGTCTCTCATTGGTTCTCGCTATTCCTGTTCATCTTCCGCAGAAATTGCAAACTGGGCCAAACAGGAGGTTAAAGGGACTGACTCTCCAAGTGGGGAGAGTGTTAATAAAGCGTCTGGAATGTTGCACCCGAATACCAGGGGAGGAAAACTGAGACATATTTGAACACGTCTCCCGTTCACATGGTTGATCATACTCTAGGTTCCACATGCATGTTTTAGCTGAAGGAAGAATACCTTAAACCTGGGTAGTTGAAACCCGTGGAATGGGTACCATGCAATATGACTTCAAAGGGTCTTCATTTGCTCACCGAACCTCTCCAATCCTATCACTGCTGCGTTTATGCCCCTGTACACATGCTTGATTCTCTTTCGGTGACATAGCAATCCATAGGTTTTAAGATACTTACAAGTCAGGTACATTCTTAGGCGTTTAATATGCAGTGTTGAGTCCATTTCGTTGAGCAAGGAGTAGCTCTTGTCTATTCCATATTTGGCTTAAGGAACTTTATCTGTGCTCATTTCAATCTCTGGTTTTATGCAGCACCCCAACTCACCTTTACCCTTAAGCAAGCATAAGTTGTTTTTCTAAATTTGAGACCCTGTTCTGTTCTGTAATTCAGTTCCTGTGTAGCCAAGTTTACATTCCGTGTATTACTGATATCTTATGATGTTTCTTTTTCTGTGTGACTTATTTCAGTTAGAATCATCATACCTGAATCCACTCATTGTGCTCCTAAGGGCCTGATTACATAGATTTCATTGCTGAGTGATATTGCTTTGTAAGTAAATACCACAACTTCTTTATCCATTTTTCACTTTCTGCGATGTTGAACTTGTACTGTAAACGAGGTTCTTGTAAACAGAGCCGTTCCAAACTTTGGGGTGGCTGTGTCTTTTTGATTTTAATTTCCCTAAGCTATAGGACCATAAGTGGAAGTGCCCTAGGCTCTGTTGCTTTGTTTTTTAGATGTTTCAGGAAACACCATACACTTCTCCCAAGTGTCTGTTGGCAATTTACATCCCGCCCATCAGCATAACAAGGCTCCCAGTTCTCAATGGCCTGTTGCCTTTCTGGATTTTACACTTTTATCAGATGGCCCTTTTGACCAGGGGGAAGTGAGACTTCATTGTAGTGCAGATTTCCTTTGCAAGCTTGCTTGGTTGGCCAAAAAGGGCGTATGCGTTTTTTCCTGAATATATTCAGGAAAAAACGCATACGCCCTTTTTGGCCAAGTGCATCATTGTGGACGTTCTGCCTCTTTTCCTATGCTTTCAATGCAATTCCAGTCTACCTCCTGAAATCGGTTTCCTGCAATTCTGCCCCGCTTTCAAGTCCTCTTGGCAGCCTTACTTCAGTCTATTTTTGGACGATAGCTGTCATTTATAACTCTGCAGGTTTGTGAATTACAGTGCCCCTGAGCTCCTTTCTTCAACTCGCTTTCTTGTGACCTGGCCGCAACACCGCAGGATGGCTTCAGGCCCTAATCTGGTTCCGGCCCGGCATGCTGAGCCTTTGGTTAATTCCTCTTCCTGGTGGGAAATGAGAGTTAAATTTGCCCGTTCAGACACCTCCAGCTAGTCTCTCATTGGTTCTCGCTATTCCTGTTCATCTTCCGCAGAAATTGCAAACTGGGCCAAACAGGAGGTTAAAGGGACTGACTCTCCAAGTGGGGAGAGTGTTAGTAAAGCGTCTGGAATGTTGCACCCGAGTACCAGGGGAGGAAAACTGAGACATATTTGAACACGTCTCCCGATCACATGGTTGATCATACTCTAGGTTCCACATGCATGTTTTAGCTGAAGGAAGAATACCTTAAACCTGGGTAGTTGAAACCCGTGGAATGGGTACCATGCAATATGATTTCAAAGGGTCTTCATTTGCTCACCGACCTCTCCAATCCTATCACTGCTGCGTTTATGCCCCTGTACACATGCTTGATTCTCTTTCGGAGACATAGCAATCCATAGGTTTTAAGATACTTACTAGTCAGGTACATTCTTAGGCGTTTAATATGGGGTGTTGAGTCCATTTCGTTGAGCAAGGAGTAGCTCTTCTCTATTCCATATTTGCCTTAAGGAACTTTATCTGTGCTCATTTCAATCTCTGGTTTTATGCAGCACCCCAACTCACCTTTACCCTTAAGCAAGAATAAGTTGGTTTTCTAAATTTGAGACCCTGTTCTGTTCTGTAATTCAGTTCCTGTGTAGCCAAGTTTACATTCCGTGTATTACTGATATCTTATGATGTTTCTTTTTCTGTGTGACTTATTTCAGTTAGAATCATCGTACCTGAATCCACTCATTGTGCTGCTAAGGGCCTGATGACACAGATTTCATTGCTGAGTGATATTGCTTTGTAAGTAAATACCACAACTTCTTTATCCATTTTTCACTTTCTGCGATGTTGAACTTGTACTGTAAACGAGGTTCTTGTAAACAGAGCCGTTCCAAACTTTGGGGTGGCTGTGTCTTTTTGATTTTAATTTCCCTAAGCTATAGGACCATAAGTGGAAGTGCCCTAGGTTCTGTTGCTTTGTTTTTTAGATGTTTCAGGAAACACCATACACTTCTCCCGAGTGTCTGTTGGCAATTTACATCCCGCCCATCAGCATAACAAGGCTCCCAGTTCTCCATGGCCTGTCCTGCCTTTCTGGATTTTACACTTTTTTCAGATGGCCCTTTTGACCGGGGGGAAGTGAGACTTCATTGTAGTGCAGATTTCCTTTGCAAGCTTGCTTGGTTGGCCAAAAAGGGCGTATGCGTTTTTTCCTGAATATATTCAGGAAAAAACGCATACGCCCTTTTTGGCCAAGTGCATCATTGTGGACGTTCTGCCTCTTTTCCTATGCTTTCAATGCAATTCCAGTCTACCTCCTGAAATCGGTTTCCTGCAATTCTGCCCCGCTTTCAAGTCCTCTTGGCAGCCTTACTTCAGTCTATTTTTGGACGATAGCTGTCATTTATAACTCTGCAGGTTTGTGAATTACAGTGCCCCTGAGCTCCTTTCTTCAACTCGGTTTCTTTTGAGCTGGCCGCAACACCGCAGGATGGCTTCAGGCCCTAATCTGGTTCCGGTACGGCACGCTGAGCCTTTGGTTATTTCCTCTTCCTGGTGGGAAATGAGAGTTAAATTTGCCCGTCCAGACACCTCCAGCTAGCCTCTCATTGGTTCTCACTATCCCTGTTCATCTTCCGCAGAAATTGCAAACTGTGCCAAACAGGAGGTTAAAGGCGCTGACTCTCCAAGTGGGGAGAGTGTTAGTAAAGCGTCTGGAATGTTGCACCCGAGTACCAGGGGAGGAAAACTGAGACATATTTGAACACGTCTCCCGATCACATGGTTGATCATACTCTGGGTTCCACATGCATGTTTTAGCTGAAGGAAGAATACCTTAAACCTGGGTAGTTGAAACCCGTGGAATGGGTACCATGCAATATGACTTCAAAGGGTCTTCATTTGCTCACCGAACCTCTCCAATCCTATCACTGCTGCGTTTATGCCCCTGTACACATGCTTGATTCTCTTTTGGAGACATAGCAATCCATAGGTTTTACGATACTTACTAGTCAGGTACATTCTTAGGCGTTTAATATGCGGTGTTGAGTCCATTTCGTTGAGCAAGGAGTAGCTCTTGTCTATTCCATATTTGACTTAAGGAACTTTATCTGTGCTCATTTCAATCTCTGGTTTTATGCAGCACCCCAACTCACCTTTACCCTTAAGCAAGCATAAGTTGGTTTTCTAAATTTGAGACCCTGTTCTGTTCTGTAATTCAGTTCCTGTGTAGCCAAGTTTACATTCCGTGTATTACTGATATCTTATGATGTTTCTTTTGATGTGTGACTTATTTCAGTTAGAATCATCATACCTGAATCCACTCATTGTGATGCTAAGGGCCTGATGACATAGATTTCATTGCTGAGTGATATTGCTTTGTAAGTAAATACCACAACTTCTTTATCCATTTTTCACTTTCTGTGATGTTGAACTTGTACTGTAAACGAGGTTCTTGTAAACAGAGGCGTCCCAAACTTTGGGGTGGCTGTGTCTTTTTGATTTTAATTTCCCTAAGCTATAGCACCATAAGTGGCAGTGCCCTAGGCTCTGTTGCTTTGTTTTTTAGATGTTTCAGGAAACACCATACACTTCTCCCGAGTGGTTGTTGGCAATTTACATCCCGCCCATCAGCATAACAAGGCTCCCAGTTCTCCATGGCCTGTCCTGCCTTTCTGGATTTTACACTTTTTTCAGATGGCCCTTTTGACCGGGGAGATGTGAGACTTCAATGTAGTGCAGATTTCCTTTGCAAGCTTGCTTGGTTGGCCAAAAAGGGCGTATGCGTTTTTTCCTGAATATATTCAGGAAAAAACGCATACGCCCTTTTTGGCCAAGTGCATCATTGTGGACGTTCTGCCTCTTTTCCTATGCTTTCAATGCAATTCCAGTCTACCTCCTGAAATCGGTTCCCTGCAATTCTGCCCCGCTTTCAAGTCCTCTTGGCAGCCTTACTTCAGTCTATTTTTGGACGATAGCTGTCATTTATAACTCTGCAGGTTTGTGAATTACAGTGCCCCTGAGCTCCTTTCTTCAACTCGCTTTCTTGTGAGCTGGCCGCAACACCGCAGGATGGCTTCAGGCCCTAATCTGGTTCCGGTACGGCACGCTGAGCCTTTGGTTATTTCCTCTTCCTGGTGGGAAATGAGAGTTAAATTTGCCCGTCCAGACACCTCCAGCTAGTCTCTCATTGGTTCTCGCTATTCCTGTTCATCTTCCGCAGAAATTGCAAACTGGGCCAAACAGGAGGTTAAAGGCGCTGACTCTCCAAGTGGGGAGAGTGTTAGTAAAGCGTCTGGAATGTTGCACCCGTTTACCAGGGGAGGAAAACTGAGACATATTTGAACACGTCTCCCGTTCACACGGTTGATCATACTTGGGTTCCACATGCATGTTGTAGCTGAAGGAAGAATACCTTAAACCTGGGTAGTTGAAACCCGTGGAATGGGTACCATGCAATATGACTTCAAAGGGTCTTCATTTGCTCACCGAACCTCTCCAATCCTATCACTGCTGCGTTTATGCCCCTGTACACATGCTTGATTCTTTTTCGGAGACATAGCAATCCATAGGTTTTAAGATACTTACTAGTCAGGTACATTCTTAGGCGTTTAATATGGGGTGTTGAGTCCATTTCGTTGAGCAAGGAGTAGCTCTTGTCTATTCCATATTTGGCTTAAGGAACTTTATCTGTGCTCATTTCAATCTCTGGTTTTATGCAGCACCCCAACTCACCTTTACCCTTAAGCAAGAATAAGTTGGTTTTCTAAATTTGAGACCCTGTTCTGTTCTGTAATTCAGTTCCTGTGTAGCCAAGTTTCCATTCCGTGTATTACTGATATCTTATGATGTTTCTTTTTCTGTGTGACTTATTTCAGTTAGAATCATCATACCTGAATCCACTCATTGTGCTGCTAAGGGCCTGATGACATAGATTTCATTGCTGAGTGATATTGCTTTGTAAGTGAATACCACAACTTCTTTATCCATTTTTCACTTTCTGCAATGTTGAACTTGTACTGTAAACGAGGTTCTTGTAAACAGAGCCGTTCCAAACTTTGGGGTGGCTGTGTCTTTTTGATTTTAATTTCCCTAAGCTATAGGACCATAAGTGGAAGTGCCCTAAGCTCTGTTGCTTTGTTTTTTAGATGTTTCAGGAAACACCATACACTTCTCCCAAGTGTCTGTTGGCAATTTACATCCCGCCCATCAGCATAACAAGGCTCCCAGTTCTCAATGGCCTGTTGCCTTTCTGGATTTTACACTTTTTTCAGATGGCCCTTTTGACCGGGGGGAAGTGAGACTTCATTGTAGTGCAGATTTCCTTTGCAAGCTTGCTTGGTTGGCCAAAAAGGGCGTATGCGTTTTTTCCTGAATATATTCAGGAAAAAACGCATACGCCCTTTTTGGCCAAGTGCATCATTGTGGACGTTCTGCCTCTTTTCCTATGCTTTCAATGCAATTCCAGTCTACCTCCTGAAATCGGTTTCCTGCAATTCTGCCCCGCTTTCAAGTCCTCTTGGCAGCCTTACTTCAGTCTATTTTTGGACGATAGCTGTCATTTATAACTCTGCAGGTTTGTGAATTACAGTGCCCCTGAGCTCCTTTCTTCAACTCGCTTTCTTGTGACCTGGCCGCAACACTGCAGGATGGCTTCAGGCCCTAATCTGGTTCCGGCACGGCACGCTGAGCCTTTGGTTATTTCCTCTTCCTGGTGGGAAATGAGAGTTAAATTTGCCCGTGCAGACACCTCCAGCTAGCCTCTCATTGGTTCTCGCTATTCCTGTTCATCTTCCGCAGAAATTGCAAACTGGGCCAAACAGGAGGTTAAAGGCGCTGACTCTCCAAGTGGGGAGAGTGTTAGTAAAGCGTCTGGAATGTTGCACCCGAGTACCAGGGGAGGAAAACTGAGACATATTTGAACACGTCTCCCGTTCACATGGTTGATCATACTTGGGTTCCACATGCATATTTTAGCTGAAGGAAGAATATCTTAAACCTGGAGAGTTAAGACCCGTGGAATGGGTACCATGCAATATGACTTCAAAGGGTCTTCATTTGCTCACCGAACCTCTCCAATCCTATCACTGCTGCGTTTATGCCCCTGTACACATGCTTGATTCTCTTTCGGAGACATAGCAATCCATAGGTTTTACGATACTTACTAGTCAGGTACATTCTTAGGCGTTTAATATGCGATGTTGAGTCCATTTCGTTGAGCAAGGAGTAGCTCTTGTCTATTCCATATTTGACTTAAGGAACTTTATCTGTGCTCATTTCAATCTCTGGTTTTATGCAGCACCCCAACTCACCTTTACCCTTAAGCAAGCATAAGTTGGTTTTCTAAATTTGAGACCCTGTTCTGTTCTGTAATTCAGTTCCTGTGTAGCCAAGTTTACATTCCGTGTATTACTGATATCTTATGATGTTTCTTTTTCTGTGTGACTTACTTCAGTTAGAATCATCATACCTGAATCCACTCATTGTGCTGCTAAGGGCCTGATGACACAGATTTCATTGCTGAGTGATATTGCTTTGTAAGTAAATACCACAACTTCTTTATCCATTTTTCACTTTCTGCGATGTTGAACTTGTACTGTAAACGAGGTTCTTGTAAACAGAGCCATTCCAAACTTTGGGGTGGCTGTGTCTTTTTGATTTTAATTTCCCTAAGCTATAGGACCATAAGTGGAAGTGCCCTAGGTTCTGTTGCTTTGTTTCTTAGATGTTTCAGGAAACACCATACACTTCTCCCGAGTGGTTGTTGGCAATTTACATCCCGCCCATCAGCATAACAAGGCGCCCAGTTCTCCATGGCCTGTCCTGCCTTTCTGGATTTTACACTTTTTTCAGATGGCCCTTTTGACCGGGGGGAAGTGAGACTTCATTGTAGTGCAGATTTCCTTTGCAAGCTTGCTTGGTTGGCCAAAAAGGGCGTATGCGTTTTTTCCTGAATATATTCAGGTAAAAACGCATACGCCCTTTTTGGCCAAGTGCATCATTGTGGACGTTCTGCCTCTTTTCCTATGCTTTCAATGCAATTCCAGTCTACCTCCTGAAATCGGTTTCCTGCAATTCTGCCCCGCTTTCAAGTCCTCTTGGCAGCCTTACTTCAGTCTATTTTTGGACGATAGCTGTCATTTATAACTCTGCAGGTTTGTGAATTACAGTGCCCCTGAGCTCCTTTCTTCAACTCGGTTTCTTTAGAGCTGGCCGCAACACCGCAGGATGGCTTCAGGCCCTAATCTGGTTCCGGTACGGCACGCTGAGCCTTTGGTTATTTCCTCTTCCTGGTGGGAAATGAGAGTTAAATTTGCCCGTCCAGACACCTCCAGCTAGCCTCTCATTGGTTCTCGCTATCCCTGTTCATCTTCCGAAGAAATTGCAAACTGTGCCAAACAGGAGGTTAAAGGCGCTGACTCTCCAAGTGGGGAGAGTGTTAGTAAAGCGTCTGGAATGTTGCACCCGAGTACCAGGGGAGGAAAACTGAGACATATTTGAACACGTCTCCCGTTCACATGGTTGATCATACTTGGGTTCCACATGCATGTTTTAGCTGAAGGAAGAATACCTTAAACCTGGAGAGTTGAGACCCGTGTAATGGGTACCATGCAATATGACTTCAAAGGGTCTTCATTTGCTCACCGAACCTCTCCAATCCTATCACTGCTGCGTTTATGCCCCTGTACACATGCTTGATTCTCTTTTGGAGACATAGCAATCCATAGGTTTTACGATACTTACTAGTCAGGTACATTCTTAGGCGTTTAATATGCGGTGTTGAGTCCATTTCGTTGAGCAAGGAGTAGCTCTTGTCTATTCCATATTTGACTTAAGGAACTTTATCTGTGCTCATTTCAATCTCTGGTTTTATGCAGCACCCCAACTCACCTTTACCCTTAAGCAAGCATAAGTTGGTTTTCTAAATTTGAGACCCTGTTCTGTTCTGTAATTCAGTTCCTGTGTAGCCAAGTTTACATTCCGTGTATTACTGATATCTTATGATGTTTCTTTTTCTGTGTGACTTATTTCAGTTAGAATCATCATACCTGAATCCACTCATTGTGCTGCTAAGGGCCTGATGACACAGATTTCATTGCTGATTGATATTGCTTTGTAAGTAAATACCACAACTTCTTTATCCATTTTTCACTTTCTGCGACGTTGAACTTGTACTGTAAACGAGGTTCTTGTAAACAGAGCCGTTCCAAACTTTGGGGTGGCTGTGTCTTTTTGATTTTAATTTCCCTAAGCTATAGCACCATAAGTGGCAGTGCCCTAGGCTCTGTTGCTTTGTTTTTTAGATGTTTCAGGAAACACCATACAGTTCTCCCGAGTGGTTGTTGGCAATTTACATCCCGCCCATCAGCATAACAAGGCTCCCAGTTCTCAATGGCCTGTTGCCTTTCTGGATTTTACACTTTTTTCAGATGGCCCTTTTGACCGGGGGGAAGTGAGACTTCATTGTAGTGCAGATTTCCTTTGCAAGCTTGCTTGGTTGGCCAAAAAGGGCGTATGCGTTTTTTCCTGAATATATTCAGGAAAAAACGCATACGCCCTTTTTGGCCAAGTGCATCATTGTGGACGTTCTGCCTCTTTTCCTATGCTTTCAATGCAATTCCAGTCTACCTCCTGAAATCGGTTTCCTGCAATTCTGCCCCGCTTTCAAGTCCTCTTGGCAGCCTTACTTCAGTCTATTTTTGGACGATAGCTGTCATTTATAACTCTGCAGGTGTGTGAATTACAGTGCCCCTGAGCTCCTTTCTTCAACTTGCTTTCTTGTGACCTGGCCGCAACACCGCAGGATGGCTTCAGGCCCTAATCTGGTTCCGGCACGGCACGCTGAGCCTTTGGTTATTTCCTCTTCCTGGTGGGAAATGAGAGTTAAATTTGCCCGTCCAGACACCTCCAGCTAGTCTCTCATTGGTTCTCGCTATTCCTGTTCATCTTCCGCAGAAATTGCAAACTGGGCCAAACAGGAGGTTAAAGGCGCTGACTCTCCAAGTGGGGAGAGTGTTAGTAAAGCGTCTGGAATGTTGCACCCGAGTACCAGGGGAGGAAAACTGAGACATATTTGAACACGTCTCCCGTTCACATGGTTGATCATACTTGGGTTCCACATGCATGTTTTAGCTGAAGGAAGAATACCTTAAACCTGGAGAGTTGAGACCCGTGTAATGGGTACCATGCAATATGACTTCAAAGGGTCTTCATTTGCTCACCGAACCTCTCCAATCCTATCACTGCTGCGTTTATGCCCCTGTACACATGCTTGATTCTGTTTCGGAGACATAGCAATCCATAGGTTTTACGATACTTACTAGTCAGGTACATTCTTAGGCGTTTAATATGCGGTGTTGAGTCCATTTCGTTGAGCAAGGAGTAGCTCTTGTCTATTCCATATTTGACTTAAGGAACTTTATCTGTGCTCATTTCAATCTCTGGTTTTATGCAGCACCCCAACTCACCTTTACCCTTAAGCAAGCATAAGTTGGTTTTCTAAATTTGAGACCCTGTTCTGTTCTGTAATTCAGTTCCTGTGTAGCCAAGTTTCCATTCCGTGTATTACTGATATCTTATGATGTTTCTTTTTCTGTGTGACTTATTTCAGTTAGAATCATCATACCTGAATCCACTCATTGTGCTGCTAAGGGCCTGATGACACAGATTTCATTGCTGAGTGATATTGCTTTGTAAGTAAATACCACAACTTCTTTATCCATTTTTCACTTTCTGCGATGTTGAACTTGTACTGTAAACGAGGTTCTTGTAAACAGAGCCGTTCCAAACTTTGGGGTGGCTGTGTCTTTTTGATTTTAATTTCCCTAAGCTATAGGACCATAAGTGGAAGTGCCCTAGGTTCTGTTGCTTTGTTTTTTAGATGTTTCAGGAAACACCATACACTTCTCCCGAGTGGTTGTTGGCAATTTACATCCCGCCCATCAGCATAACAAGGCTCCCAGTTCTCAATGGCCTGTTGCCTTTCTGGATTTTACACTTTTTTCAGATGGCCCTTTTGACCGGGGGGAAGTGAGACTTCATTGTAGTGCAGATTTCCTTTGCAAGCTTGCTTGGTTGGCCAAAAAGGGCGTATGCGTTTTTTCCTGAATATATTCAGGAAAAAACGCATACGCCCTTTTTGGCCAAGTGCATCATTGTGGACGTTCTGCCTCTTTTCCTATGCTTTCAATGCAATTCCAGTCTACCTCCTGAAATCGGTTTCCTGCAATTCTGCCCCGCTTTCAAGTCCTCTTGGCAGCCTTACTTCAGTCTATTTTTGGACGATAGCTGTCATTTATAACTCTGCAGGTGTGTGAATTACAGTGCCCCTGAGCTCCTTTCTTCAGCTTGCTTTCTTGTGACCTGGCCGCAACACCGCAGGATGGCTTCAGGCCCTAATCTGGTTCCGGCACGGCACGCTGAGCCTTTGGTTATTTCCTCTTCCTGGTGGGAAATGAGAGTTAAATTTGCCCGTCCAGACACCTCCAGCTAGTCTCTCATTGGTTCTCGCTATTCCTGTTCATCTTCCGCAGAAATTGCAAACTGGGCCAAACAGGAGGTTAAAGGCGCTGACTCTCCAAGTGGGGAGAGTGTTAGTAAAGCGTCTGGAATGTTGCACCCGAGTACCAGGGGAGGAAAACTGAGAC
This sequence comes from Delphinus delphis, assembly GCF_949987515.2. Taxonomy (NCBI): domain Eukaryota; kingdom Metazoa; phylum Chordata; class Mammalia; order Artiodactyla; family Delphinidae; genus Delphinus; species Delphinus delphis. The sequence continues at coordinate 1,129,189 of NW_027192671.1, read as the reverse complement.
ATATTTGAACACGTCTCCCATTCACATGGTTGATCATACTTGGGTTCCACATGCATGTTTTAGCTGAAGGAAGAATACCTTAAACCTGGAGAGTTAAGTCCCGTGTAATGGGTACCATGCAATATGACTTCAAAGGGTCTTCATTTGCTCACCGAACCTCTCCAATCCTATCACTGCTGCGTTTATGCCCCTGTACACATGCTTGATTCTCTTTCGGAGACATAGCAATCCATAGGTTTTAAGATACTTACTAGTCAGGTACATTCTTAGGCGTTTAATATGCGGTGTTGAGTCCATTTCGTTGAGCAAGGAGTAGCTCTTGTCTATTCCATATTTGGCTTAAGGAACTTTATCTGTGCTCATTTCAATCTCTGGTTTTATGCAGCACCCCAACTCACCTTTACCCTTAAGCAAGCATAAGTTGGTGTTCTAAATTTGAGACCCTGTTCTGTTCTGTAATTCAGTTCCTGTGTAGCCAAGTTTCCATTCCGTGTATTACTGATATCTTATGATGTTTCTTTTTCTGTGTGACTTACTTCAGTTAGAATCATCATACCTGAATCCACTCATTGTGCTGCTAAGGGCCTGATGACACAGATTTCATTGCTGAGTGATATTGCTTTGTAAGTAAATACCACAACTTCTTTATCCATTTTTCACTTTCTGCGATGTTGAACTTGTACTGTAAACGAGGTTCTTGTAAACAGAGCCATTCCAAACTTTGGGGTGGCTGTGTCTTTTTGATTTTAATTTCACTAAGCTATAGGACCATAAGTGGAAGTGCCCTAGGTTCTGTTGCTTTGTTTTTTAGATGTTTCAGGAAACACCATACACTTCTCCGGAGTGGTTGTTGGCAATTTACATCCCGCCCATCAGCATAACAAGGCTCCCAGTTCTCCATGGCCTGTCCTGCCTTTCTGGATTTTACACTTTTTTCAGATGACCCCTTTGACCGGGGGGAAGTGAGACTTCATTGTAGTGCAGATTTCCTTTGCAAGCTTGCTTGGTTGGCCAAAAAGGGCGTATGCGTTTTTTCCTGAATATATTCAGGAAAAAACGCATACGCCCTTTTTGGCCAAGTGCATCATTGTGGACTTTCTGCCTCTTTTCCTATGCTTTCAATGCAATTCCAGTCTACCTCCTGAAATCGGTTTCCTGCAATTCTGCCCCGCTTTCAAGTCCTCTTGGCAGCCTTACTTCAGTCTATTTTTGGACGATAGCTGTCATTTATAACTCTGCAGGTTTGTGAATTACAGTGCCCCTGAGCTCCTTTCTTCAACTCGCTTTCTTTTGAGCTGGCCGCAACACCGCAGGATGGCTTCAGGCCCTAATCTTGTTCCGGTACGGCACGCTGAGCCTTTGGTTATTTCCTCTTCCTGGTGGGAAATGAGAGTTAAATTTGCCCGTCCAGACACCTCCAGCTAGCCTCTCATTGGTTCTCGCTATTCCTGTTCATCTTCTGCAGAAATTGCAAACTGTGCCAAACAGGAGGTTAAAGGCGCTGACTCTCCAAGTGGGGAGAGTGTTAGTAAAGCGTCTGGAATGTTGCACCCGAGTACCAGGGGAGGAAAACTGAGACATATTTGAACACGTCTCCCGTTCACATGGTTGATCATACTTGGGTTCCACATGCATGTTTTAGCTGAAGGAAGAATACCTTAAACTTGGAGAGTTGAGACCCGTGTAATGGGTACCATGCAATATGACTTCAAAGGGTCTTCATTTGCTCACCGAACCTCTCCAATCCTATCACTGCTGCGTTTATGCCCCTGTACACATGCTTGATTCTCTTTCGGAGACATTGCAATCCATAGGTTTTAAGATACTTACTAGTCAGGTACATTCTTAGGCGTTTAATATGGGGTGTTGAGTCCATTTCGTTGAGCAAGGAGTAGCTCTTGTCTATTCCATATTTGGCTTAAGGAACTTTATCTGTGCTCATTTCAATCTCTGGTTTTATGCAGCACCCCAACTCACCTTTACCCTTAAGCAAGCATAAGTTGGTGTTCTAAATTTGAGACCCTGTTCTGTTCTGTAATTCAGTTCCTGTGTAGCCAAGTTTCCATTCCGTGTATTACTGATATCTTATGATGTTTCTTTTTCTGTGTGACTTATTTCAGTTAGAATCATCATACCTGAATCCACTCATTGTGCTGCTAAGGGCCTGATGACACAGATTTCATTGCTGAGTGATATTGCTTTGTAAGTAAATACCACAACTTCTTTATCCATTTTTCACTTTCTGCGATGTTCAACTTGTATTGTAAACGAGGTTCTTGTAAACAGAGGCGTCCCAAACTTTGGGGTGGCTGTGTCTTTTTGATTTTAATTTCCCTAAGCTATAGGACCATAAGTGGAAGTGCCCTAGGCTCTGTTGCTTTGTTTTTTAGATGTTTCAGGAAACACCATACACTTCTCCCAAGTGTCTGTTGGCAATTTACATCCCGCCCATCAGCATAACAAGGCTCCCAGTTCTCAATGGCCTGTCCTGCCTTTCTGGATTTTACACTTTTTTCAGATGGCCCTTTTGACCGGGGGGAAGTGAGACTTCATTGTAGTGCAGATTTCCTTTGCAAGCTTGCTTGGTTGGCCAAAAAGGGCGTATGCGTTTTTTCCTGAATATATTCAGGAAAAAACGCATATGCCCTTTTTGGCCAAGTGCATCATTGTGGACGTTCTGCCTCTTTTCCTATGCTTTCAATGCAATTCCAGTCTACCTCCTGAAATCGGTTTCCTGCAATTCTGCCCCGCTTTCAAGTCCTCTTGGCAGCCTTACTTCAGTCTATTTTTGGACGATAGCTGTCATTTATAACTCTGCAGGTTTGTGAATTACAGTGCCCCTGAGCTCCTTTCTTCAACTCGCTTTCTTGTGACCTGGCCGCAACACCGCAGGATGTCTTCAGGCCCTAATCTGGTTCTGGCATGGCATGCTGAGCCTTTGGTTAATTCCTCTTCCTGGTGGGAAATGAGAGTTAAATTTGCCCATCCAGACACCTCCAGCTAGTCTCTCATTGGTTCTCGCTATTCCTGTTCATCTTCCACAGAAATTGCAAACTGGGCCAAACAGGAGGTTAAAGGGACTGACTCTCCAAGTGGGGAGAGTGTTAGTAAAGCGTCTGGAATGTTGCACCCGAGTACCAGGGTACGAAAACTGAGACATATTTGAACACGTCTCCCGATCACATGGTTGATCATACTCTAGGTTCCACATGCATGTTTTAGCTGAAGGAAGAATACCTTAAACCTGGGTAGTTGAAACCCGTGGAATGGGTACCATGCAATATGACTTCAAAGGGTCTTCATTTGCTCACCGAACCTCTCCAATCCTATCACTGCTGCGTTTATGCCCCTGTACACATGCTTGATTCTCTTTCGGAGACATAGCAATCCATAGGTTTTAAGATACTTACTAGTCAGGTACATTCTTAGGCATTTAATATGCGGTGTTGAGTCCATTTCATTGAGCAAGGAGTAGCTCTTTTCTATTCCATATTTGGCTTAAGGAACTTTATCTGTGCTCATTTCAATCTCTGGTTTTATGCAGCACCCCAACTCACCTTTACCCTTAAGCAAGCATAAGTTGGTTTTCTAAATTTGAGACCCTGTTCTGTTCTGTAATTCAGTTCCTGTGTAGCCAAGTTTACATTCCGTGTATTAGTGATATCTTATGATGTTTCTTTTTCTGTGTGACTTATTTCAGTTAGAATCATCGTACCTGAATCCACTCATTATGCTGCTACGGGCCTGATGACATAGATTTCATTGCTGAGTGATACTGCATTGTACGTAAGTACCTCAAGTTCTTTATCCATTTTTCACTTTCTGCGATGTTGAACTTGTACTGTAAACGAGGTTCTTGTAAACAGAGCCGTTCCAAACTTTGGGGTGGCTGTGTCTTTTTGATTTTAATTTCCCTAAGCTATAGGACCATAAGTGGAAGTGCCCTAGGCTCTGTTGCTTTGTTTTTTAGATGTTTCAGGAAACACCATACACTTCTCCCGAGTGGTTGTTGGCAATTTACATCCCGCCCATCAGCATAACAAGGCTCCCAGTTCTCCATGGCCTGTCCTGCCTTTCTGGATTTTACACTTTTTTCAGATGGCCCTTTTGACCGGGGGGAAGTGAGACTTCCTTGTAGTGCAGATTTCCTTTGCAAGCTTGCTTGGTTGGCCAAAAAGGGCGTATGCGTTTTTTCCTGAATATATTCAGGAAAAAACGCATACGCCCTTTTTGGCCAAGTGCATCATTGTGGACGTTCTGCCTCTTTTCCTATGCTTTCAATGCAATTCCAGTCTACCTCCTGAAATCGGTTTCCTGCAATTCTGCCCCGCTTTCAAGTCCTCTTGGCAACCTTACTTCAGTCTATTTTTGGACGATAGCTGTCATTTATAACTCTGCAGGTTTGTGAATTACAGTGCCCCTGAGCTCCTTTCTACAACTCGCTTTCTTGTGAGCTGGCCGCAACACCGCAGGATGGCTTCAGGCCCTAATCTGGTTCCGGCACGGCACGCTGAGCCTTTGGTTAATTCCTCTTCCTGGTGGGAAATGAGAGTTAAATTTGCCCGTCCAGACACCTCCAGCTAGTCTCTCATTGGTTCTCGCTATTCCTGTTCACCTTCCGCAGAAATTGCAAACTGGGCCAAACAGGAGGTTAAAGGGACTGACTCTCCAAGTCGGGAGAGTGTTAGTAAAGCGTCTGGAATGTTGCACCCGAGTACCAGGGGAGGAAAACTGAGACATATTTGAACACGTCTCCCGTTCACACGGTTGATCATACTCTGGGTTCCACATGCATGTTTTAGCTGAAGGAAGATTACCTTAAACATGGAGAGTTGAGACCCGTGTAATGGGTACCATGCAATATGACTTCAAAGGGTCTTCATTTGCTCACGAACCTCTCCAATCCTATCACTGCTGCTTTTATGCCCCTGTACACATGCTTGATTCTCTTTCGGAGACATAGCAATCCATAGGTTTTAAGATACTTACTAGTCAGGTACATTCTTAGGCGTTTAATATGCGGTGTTGAGTCCATTTCGTTGAGCAAGGAGTAGCTCTTGTCTATTCCATATTTGGCTTAAGGAACTTTATCTGTGCTCATTTCAATCTCTGGTTTTATGCAGCACCCCAACTCACCTTTACCCTTAAGCAAGCATAAGTTGGTTTTCTAAATTTGAGACCCTGTTCTGTTCTGTAATTCAGTTCCTGTGTAGCCAAGTTTACATTCCGTGTATTAGTGATATCTTATGATGTTTCTTTTTCTGTGTGACTTATTTCAGTTAGAATCATCGTACCTGAATCCACTCATTATGCTGCTACGGGCCTGATGACATAGATTTCATTGCTGAGTGATACTGCATTGTACGTAAGTACCTCAAGTTCTTTATCCATTTTTCACTTTCTGCGATGTTGAACTTGTACTGTAAACGAGGTTCTTGTAAACAGAGCCGTTCCAAACTTTGGGGTGGCTGTGTCTTTTTGATTTTAATTTCCCTAAGCTATAGGACCATAAGTGGAAGTGCCCTAGGTTCTGTTGCTTTGTTTTTTAGATGTTTCAGGAAACACCATACACTTCTCCCGAGTGGTTGTTGGCAATTTACATCCCGCCCATCAGCATAACAAGGCTCCCAGTTCTCAATGGCCTGTCCTGCCTTTCTGGATTTTACACTTTTTTCAGATGGCCCTTTTGACCGGGGGGAAGTGAGACTTCATTGTAGTGCAGATTTCCTTTGCAAGCTTGCTTGGTTGGCCAAAAAGGGCGTATGGGTTTTTTCCTGAATATATTCAGGAAAAAACGCATACGCCCTTTTTGGCCAAGTGCATCATTGTGGACGTTCTGCCTCTTTTCCTATGCTTTCAATGCAATTCCAGTCTACCTCCTGAAATCGGTTTCCTGCAATTCTGCCCCGCTTTCAAGTCCTCTTGGCAGCCTTACTTCAGTCTATTTTTGGACGATAGCTGTCATTTATAACTCTGCAGGTTTGTGAATTACAGTGCCCCTGAGCTCCTTTCTTCAACTTGCTTTCTTGTGAGCTGGCCGCAACACCGCAGGATGGCTTCAGGCCCTAATCTGGTTCCGGCACGGCACGCTGAGCCTTTGGTTAATTCCTCTTCCTGGTGGGAAATGAGAGTTAAATTTGCCCGTCCAGACACCTCCAGCTAGTCTCTCATTGGTTCTCGCTATTCCTGTTCACCTTCCACAGAAATTGCAAACTGGGCCAAACAGGAGGTTAAAGGGACTGACTCTCCAAGTCGGGAGAGTGTTAGTAAAGCGTCTGGAATGTTGCACCCGAGTACCAGGGGAGGAAAACTGAGACATATTTGAACACGTCTCCCGTTCACACGGTTGATCATACTCTGGGTTCCACATGCATGTTTTAGCTGAAGGAAGAATACCTTAAACCTGGAGAGTTGAGACCCGTGTAATGGGTACCATGCAATATGACTTCAAAGGGTCTTCATTTGCTCACGAACCTCTCCAATCCTATCACTGCTGCGTTTATGCCCCTGTACACATGCTTGATTCTCTTTTGGAGACATAGCAATCCATAGGTTTTAAGATACTTACTAGTCAGGTACATTCTTAGGCGTTTAATATGCGGTGTTGAGTCCATTTCGTTGAGCAAGGAGTAGCTCTTGTCTATTCCATATTTGGCTTAAGGAACTTTATCTGTGCTCATTTCAATCTCTGGTTTTATGCAGCACCCCAACTCACCTTTACCCTTAAGCAAGCATAAGTTGGTTTTCTAAATTTGAGACCCTGTTCTGTTCTGTAATTCAGTTCCTGTGTAGCCAAGTTTACATTCCGTGTATTACTGATATCTTATGATGTTTCTTTTTCTGTGTGACTTATTTCAGTTAGAATCATCATACCTGAATCCACTCATTGTGCTGCCAAGGGCCTGATGACATAGATTTCATTGCTGAGTGATATTGCTTTGTAAGTGAATACCACAACTTCTTTATCCATTTTTCACTTTCTGCGATGTTCAACTTGTATTGTAAACGAGGTTCTTGTAAACAGAGGCGTCCCAAACTTTGGGGTGGCTGTGTCTTTTTGATTTTAATTTCCCTAAGCTATAGGACCATAAGTGGAAGTGCCCTAGGCTCTGTTGCTTTGTTTTTTAGATGTTTCAGGAAACACCATACACTTCTCCCAAGTGTCTGTTGGCAATTTACATCCCGCCCATCAGCATAACAAGGCTCCCAGTTCTCAATGGCCTGTCCTGCCTTTCTGGATTTTACACTTTTTTCAGATGGCCCTTTTGACCGGGGGGAAGTGAGACTTCATTGTAGTGCAGATTTCCTTTGCAAGCTTGCTTGGTTGGCCAAAAAGGGCGTATGCGTTTTTTCCTGAATATATTCAGGAAAAAACGCATACGCCCTTTTTGGCCAAGTGCATCATTGTGGACGTTCTGCCTCTTTTCCTATGCTTTCAATGCAATTCCAGTCTACCTCCTGAAATCGGTTTCCTGCAATTCTGCCCCGCTTTCAAGTCCTCTTGGCAGCCTTACTTCAGTCTATTTTTGGACGATAGCTGTCATTTATAACTCTGCAGGTTTGTGAATTACAGTGCCCCTGAGCTCCTTTCTTCAACTTGCTTTCTTGTGACCTGGCCGCAACACCGCAGGATGGCTTCAGGCCCTAATCTGGTTCCGGCCCGGCACGCTGAGCCTTTGGTTAATTCCTCTTCCTGGTGGGAAATGAGAGTTAAATTTGCCCGTTCAGACACCTCCAGCTAGCCTCTCATTGGTTCTCGCTATTCCTGTGCATCTTCCGCAGAAATTGCAAACTGGGCCAAACAGGAGGTTAAAGGCACTGACTCTCCAAGTCGGGAGAGTGTTAGTAAAGCGTCTGGAATGTTGCACCCGAGTACCAGGGGAGGAAAACTGAGACATATTTGAACACGTCTCCCGTTCACATGGTTGATCATACTCTGGGTTCCACATGCATGTTTTAGCTGAAGGAAGAATACCTAAAACCTGGAGAGTTGAGACCCGTGTAATGGGTACCATGCAATATGACTTCAAAGGGTCTTCATTTGCTCACCGAACCTCTCCAATCCTATCACTGCTGCGTTTATGCCCCTGTACACACGCTTGATTCTCTTTTGGAGACATAGCAATCCATAGGTTTTAAGATACTTACTAGTCAGGTACATTCTTAGGCGTTTAATATGGGGTGTTGAGTCCATTTCGTTGAGCAAGGAGTAGCTCTTGTCTATTCCATATTTGGCTTAAGGAACTTTATCTGTGCTCATTTCAATCTCTGGTTTTATGCAGCACGCCAACTCACCTTTCCCCTTAAGCAAGCATAAGTTGGTTTTCTAAATTTGACACCCTGTTCTGTTTTGGAATGCAGTTCCTGTGTAGCCAAGTTTACATTCCGTGTATTAGTGATATCTTATGATGTTTCTTTTTCTGTGTGACTTATTTCAGTTAGAATCATCGTACCTGAATCCACTCATTATGCTGCTCAGGGCCTGATGACATAGATTTCATTGCTGAGTGATACTGCATTGTACGTAAGTACCTCAAGTTCTTTATCCATTTTTCACTTTCTGTGATATTGAACTTGTACGGTACACGAGGTTCTTGTAAACGGAGGCGTCCCAAACTTTGGGGTGGCTGTGTCTTTTTGATTTTAATTTCCCTAAGCTATAGGACCATAAGTGGAAGTGCCCTAGGCTCTGTTGCTTTGTTTTTTAGATGTTTCAGGAAACACCATACACTTCTCCCAAGTGTCTGTTGGCAATTTACATCCCGCCCATCAGCATAAGAAGGCTCCCAATTCTCAATGGCCTGTCCTGCCTTTCTGGATTTTACACTTTTTTCAGATGGTCCTTTTGACCGGGGGGAAGTGAGACTTCATTGTAGTGCAGATTTCCTTTGCAAGCTTGCTTGGTTGGCCAAAAAGGGCGTATGCGTTTTTTCCTGAATATATTCAGGAAAAAACGCATACGCCCTTTTTGGCCAAGTGCATCATTGTGGACGTTCTGCCTCTTTTCCTATGCTTTCAATGCAATTCCAGTCTACCTCCTGAAATCGGTTTCCTGCAATTCTGCCCCGCTTTCAAGTCCTCTTGGCAGCCTTACTTCAGTCTATTTTTGGACGATAGCTGTCATTTATAACTCTGCAGGTTTGTGAATTACAGTGCCCCTGAGCTCCTTTCTGCAACTCGCTTTCTTTTGAGCTGGCCGAAACACCGCAGGATGGCTTCAGGCCCTAATCTGGTTCCGGCACGGCACGCTGAGCCTTTGGTTATTTCCTCTTCCTGGTGGGAAATGAGAGTTAAATTTGCCCGTCCAGACACCTCCAGCTAGCCTCTCATTGGTTCTCGCTATTCCTGTTCATCTTCCGCAGAAATTGCAAACTGGGACAAACAGGAGGTTAAAGGCGCTGACTCTCCAAGTGGGGAGAGTGTTAGTAAAGCGTCTGGAATGTTGCACCCGAGTACCAGGGGAGGAAAACTGAGACATATTTGAACACGTCTCCCGTTCACATGGTTGATCATACTTGGGTTCCACATGCATGATTTAGCTGAAGGAAGAATACCTAAAACCTGGGTAGTTGAAACCCGTGGAATGGGTACCATGCAATATGACTTCAAAGGGTCTTCATTTGCTCACCGAACCTCTCCAATCCTATGACTGCTGCGTTTATGCCCCTGTACACATGCTTGATTCTCTTTCGGAGACATAGCAATCCATAGGTTTTAAGATACTTACTAGTCAGGTACATTCTTAGGCATTTAATATGCGGTGTTGAGTCCATTTCGTTGAGCAAGGAGTAGCTCTTGTCTATTCCATATTTGGCTTAAGGAACTTTATCTGTGCTCATTTCAATCTCTGGTTTTATGCAGCACCCCAACTCACCTTTCCCCTTAAGCAAGCATAAGTTGGTTTTCTAAATTTGAGACCCTGTTCTGTTCTGTAATTCAGTTCCTGTGTAGCCAAGTTTACATTCCGTGTATTACTGATATCTTACGATGTTTCTTTTTCTGTGTGACTTATTTCAGTTAGAATCATCATACCTGAATCCACTCATTGTGCTGCTAAGGGCCTGATGACACAGATTTCATTGCTGAGTGATATTGCTTTGTAAGTAAATACCACAACTTCTTTATCCATTTTTCACTTTCTGCGATGTTGAACTTGTACTGTAAACGAGGTTCTTGTAAACAGAGCCGTTCCAAACTTTGGGGTGGCTGTGTCTTTTTGATTTTAATTTCCCTAAGCTATAGGACCATAAGTGGAAGTGCCCTAGGCTCTGTTGCTTTGTTTTTTAGATGTTTCAGGAAACACCATACACTTCTCCCGAGTGGTTGTTGGCAGTTTACATCCCGCCCATCAGCATAACAAGGCTCCCAGTTCTCCATGGCCTGTCCTGCCTTTCTGGATTTTACCCTTTTTTCAGATGGCCCTTTTGACCGGGGGGAAGTGAGACTTCATTGTAGTGCAGATTTCCTTTGCAAGCTTGCTTGGTTGGCCAAAAAGGGCGTATGCGTTTTTTCCTGAATATATTCAGGAAAAAACGCATACGCCCTTTTTGGCCAAGTGCATCATTGTGGACGTTCTGCCTCTTTTCCTATGCTTTCAATGCAATTCCAGTCTACCTCCTGAAATCGGTTTCCTGCAATTCTGCCCCGCTTTCAAGTCCTCTTGGCAGCCTTACTTCAGTATATTTTTGGACGATAGCTGTCATTTATAACTCTGCAGGTTTGTGAATTACAGTGCCCCTGAGCTCCTTTCTTCAACTCGCTTTCTTGTGACCTGGCCGCAACACCGCAGGATGTCTTCAGGCCCTAATCTGGTTCTGGCATGGCATGCTGAGCCTTTGGTTAATTCCTCTTCCTGGTGGGAAATGAGAGTTAAATTTGCCCATCCAGACACCTCCAGCTAGTCTCTCATTGGTTCTCGCTATTCCTGTTCATCTTCCACAGAAATTGCAAACTGGGCCAAACAGGAGGTTAAAGGGACTGACTCTCCAAGTGGGGAGAGTGTTAGTAAAGCGTCTGGAATGTTGCACCCGAGTACCAGGGTACGAAAACTGAGACATATTTGAACACGTCTCCCGATCACATGGTTGATCATACTCTAGGTTCCACATGCATGTTTTAGCTGAAGGAAGAATACCTTAAACCTGGGTAGTTGAAACCCGTGGAATGGGTACCATGCAATATGACTTCAAAGGGTCTTCATTTGCTCACCGAACCTCTCCAATCCTATCACTGCTGCGTTTATGCCCCTGTACACATGCTTGATTCTCTTTCGGAGACATAGCAATCCATAGGTTTTAAGATACTTACTAGTCAGGTACATTCTTAGGCATTTAATGTGCGGTGTTGAGTCCATTTCATTGAGCAAGGAGTAGCTCTTTTCTATTCCATATTTGGCTTAAGGAACTTTATCTGTGCTCATTTCAATCTCTGGTTTTATGCAGCACCCCAACTCACCTTTACCCTTAAGCAAGCATAAGTTGGTTTTCTAAATTTGAGACCCTGTTCTGTTCTGTAATTCAGTTCCTGTGTAGCCAAGTTTACATTCCGTGTATTACTGATATCTTATGATGTTTCTTTTTCTGTGTGACTTACTTCAGTTAGAATCATCATACCTGAATCCACTCATTGTGCTGCTAAGGGCCTGATGACACAGATTTCATTGCTGAGTGATATTGCTTTGTAAGTAAATACCACAACTTCTTTATCCATTTTTCACTTTCTGCGATGTTGAACTTGTACTGTAAACGAGGTTCTTGTAAACAGAGCCGTTCCAAACTTTGGCGTGGCTGTGTCTTTTTGATTTTAATTTCCCTAAGCTATAGGACCGTAAGTGGAAGTGCCCTAGGTTCTGTTGCTTTGTTTTTTAGATGTTTCAGGAAACACCATACACTTCTCCCGAGTGGTTGTTGGCAATTTACATCCCGCCCATCAGCATAACAAGGCTCCCAGTTCTCCATGGCCTGTCCTGCCTTTCTGGATTTTACACTTTTTTCAGATGGCCCTTTTGACCGGGGGGAAGTGAGACTTCATTGTAGTGCAGATTTCCTTTGCAAGCTTGCTTGGTTGGCCAAAAATGGCGTATGCGTTTTTTCCTGAATATATTCAGGAAAAAACGCATACGCCCTTTTTGGCCAAGTGCATCATTGTGGACGTTCTGCCTCTTTTCCTATGCTTGCAATGCAATTCCAGTCTACCTCCTGAAATCGGTTTCCTGCAATTCTGCCCCGCTTTCAAGTCCTCTTGGCAGCCTTACTTCAGTCTATTTTTGGACGATAGCTGTCATTTATAACTCTGCAGGTTTGTGAATTACAGTGCCCCTGAGCTCCTTTCTTCAACTCGCTTTCTTTTGAGCTGGCCGCAACACCGCAGGATGGCTTCAGGCCCTAATCTGGTTCCGGTACGGCACGCTGAGCCTTTGGTTATTTCCTCTTCCTGGTGGGAAATGAGAGTTAAATTTGCCCGTCCAGACACCTCCAGCTAGCCTCTCATTGGTTCTCGCTATTCCTGTTCATCTTCCGCAGAAATTGCAAACTGTGCCAAACAGGAGGTTAAAGGCGCTGACTCTCCAAGTGGGGAGAGTGTTAGTAAAGCGTCTGGAATGTTGCACCCGAGTACCAGGGGAGGAAAACTGAGACATATTTGAACACGTCTCCCGTTCACATGGTTGATCATACTTGGGTTCCACATGCATGTTTTAGCTGAAGGAAGAATACCTTAAACCTGGAGAGTTGAGACCCGTGTAATGGGTACCATGCAATATGACTTCAAAGGGTCTTCATTTGCTCACCGAACCTCTCCAATCCTATCACTGCTGCGTTTATGCCCCTGTACACATGCTTGATTCTCTTTTGGAGACATAGCAATCCATAGGTTTTACGATACTTACTAGTCAGGTACATTCTTAGGCGTTTAATATGCGGTGTTGAGTCCATTTCGTTGAGCAAGGAGTAGCTCTTGTCTATTCCATATTTGACTTAAGGAACTTTATCTGTGCTCATTTCAATCTCTGGTTTTATGCAGCACCCCAACTCACCTTTACCCTTAAACAAGCATAAGTTGGTTTTCTAAATTTGAGACCCTGTTCTGTTCTGTAATTCAGTTCCTGTGTAGCCAAGTTTACATTCCGTGTATTACTGATATCTTATGATGTTTCTTTTTCTGTGTGACTTATTTCAGTTAGAATCATCATACCTGAATCCACTCATTGTGATGCTAAGGGCCTGATGACATAGATTTCATTGCTGAGTGATATTGCTTTGTAAGTAAATACCACAACTTCTTTATCCATTTTTCACTTTCTGCGATGTTGAACTTGTACTGTAAACGAGGTTCTTGTAAACAGAGGCGTCCCAAACTTTGGGGTGGCTGTGTCTTTTTGATTTTAATTTCCCTAAGCTATAGGACCATAAGTGGCAGTGCCCTAGGCTCTGTTGCTTTGTTTTTTAGATGTTTCAGGAAACACCATACACTTCTCCTGAGTGGTTGTTGGCAATTTACATCCCGCCCATCAGCATAACAAGGCTCCCAGTTCTCCATGGCCTGTCCTGCCTTTCTGGATTTTACACTTTTTTCAGATGGCCCTTTTGACCGGGGGGAAGTGAGACTTCATTGTAGTGCAGATTTCCTTTGCAAGCTTGCTTGGTTGGCCAAAAAGGGCGTATGCGTTTTTTCCTGAATATATTCAGGAAAAAACGCATACGCCCTTTTTGGCCAAGTGCATCATTGTGGACGTTCTGCCTCTTTTCCTATGCTTTCAATGCAATTCCAGTCTACCTCCTGAAATCGGTTTCCTGCAATTCTGCCCCGCTTTCAAGTCCTCTTGGCAGCCTTACTTCAGTCTATTTTTGGACGATAGCTGTCATTTATAACTCTGCAGGTTTGTGAATTACAGTGCCCCTGAGCTCCTTTCTTCAACTCGCTTTCTTGTGACCTGGCCCCAACACCGCAGGATGGCTTCAGGCCCTAATCTGGTTCCGGCCCGGCATGCTGAGCCTTTGGTTAATTCCTCTTCCTGGTGGGAAATGAGAGTTAAATTTGCCCGTCCAGACACCTCCAGCTAGCCTCTCATTGGTTCTCGCTATTCCTGTTCATCTTCCGCAGAAATTTCAAACTGGGCCAAACAGGAGGTTAAAGGGACTGACTCTCCAAGTGGGGAGAGTGTTAGTAAAGCGTCTGGAATGTTGCACCCGAGTACCAGGGGAGGAAAACTGAGACATATTTGAACACGTCTCCCGATCACATGGTTGATCATACTCTAGGTTCCACATGCATGTTTTAGCTGAAGGAAGAATACCTTAAACCTGGGTAGTTGAAACCCGTGGAATGGGTACCATGCAATATGACTTCAAAGGGTCTTCATTTGCTCACCGAAACTCTCCAATCCTATCACTGCTGCATTTATGCCCCTGTACACATGCTTGATTCTCTTTCGGAGACATAGCAATCCATAGGTTTTAAGATACTTACAAGTCAGGTACATTCTTAGGTGTTTAATATGCGGTGTTGAGTCCATTTCGTTGAGCAAGGAGTAGCTCTTGTCTATTCCATATTTGGCTTAAGGAACTTTATCTGTGCTCATTTCAATCTCTGGTTTTATGCAGCACCCCAACTCACCTTTACCCTTAAGCAAGCATAAGTTGTTTTTCTAAATTTGAGACCCTGTTCTGTTCTGTAATTCAGTTCCTGTGTAGCCAAGTTTCCATTCCATGTATTACTGATATCTTATGATGTTTCTTTTTCTGTGTGACTTATTTCAGTTACAATCATCATACCTGAATCCACTCATTGTGCTGCCAAGGGCCTGATGACATAGATTTCATTGCTGAGTGATATTGCTTTGTAAGTATATACCACAACTTCTTTATCCATTTTTCCCTTTCTGCGATGTTGAACTTGTACTGTAAACGAGGTTCTTGTAAACAGAGCCGTTCCAAACTTTGGGGTGGCTGTGTCTTTTTGATTTTAATTTCCCTAAGCTATAGGACCATAAGTGGAAGTGCCCTAGGCTCTGTTGCTTTGTTTTTTAGATGTTTCAGGAAACACCATACACTTCTCCCAAGTGTCTGTTGGCAATTTACATCCCGCCCATCAGCATAACAAGGCTCCCAGTTCTCAATGGCCTGTTGCCTTTCTGGATTTTACACTTTTTTCAGATGGCCCTTTTGACCGGGGGGAAGTGAGACTTCATTGTAGTGCAGATTTCCTTTGCAAGCTTGCTTGGTTGGCCAAAAAGGGCGTATGCGTTTTTTCCTGAATATATTCAGGAAAAAACGCATACGCCCTTTTTGGCCAAGTGCATCATTGTGGACGTTCTGCCTCTTTTCCTATGCTTGCAATGCAATTCCAGTCTACCTCCTGAAATCGGTTTCCTGCAATTCTGCCCCGCTTTCAAGTCCTCTTGGCAGCCTTACTTCAGTCTATTTTTGGACGATAGCTGTCATTTATAACTCTGCAGGTTTGTGAATTACAGTGCCCCTGAGCTCCTTTCTTCAACTCGCTTTCTTGTGACCTGGCCGCAACACCGCAGGATGGCTTCAGGCCCTAATCTGGTTCCAGCACGGCACGCTGAGCCTTTGGTTAATTCCTCTTCCTGGTGGGAAATGAGAGTTAAATTTGCCCATCCAGACACCTCCAGTTAGCCTCTCATTGGTTCTCGCTATTCCTGTTCATCTTCCGCAGAAATTGCAAACTGTGCCAAACAGGAGGTTAAAGGCGCTGACTCTCCAAGTGGGGAGAGTGTTAGTAAAGCGTCTGGAATGTTGCACCCGAGTACCAGGGGAGGAAAACTGAGACATATTTGAACACGTCTCCCGTTCACATGGTTGATCATACTTGGGTTCCACATGCATGTTTTAGCTGAAGGAAGAATACCTTAAACCTGGAGAGTTGAGACCCGTGTAATGGGTACCATGCAATATGACTTCAAAGGGTCTTCATTTGCTCACCGAACCTCTCCAATCCTATCACTGCTGCGTTTATGCCCCTGTACACATGCTTGATTCTCTTTTGGAGACATAGCAATCCATAGGTTTTACGATACTTACTAGTCAGGTACATTCTTAGGCGTTTAATATGCGGTGTTGAGTCCATTTCGTTGAGCAAGGAGTAGCTCTTGTCTATTCCATATTTGACTTAAGGAACTTTATCTGTGCTCATTTCAATCTCTGGTTTTATGCAGCACCCCAACTCACCTTTACCCTTAAGCAAGCATAAGTTGTTTTTCTAAATTTGAGACCCTGTTCTGTTCTGTAATTCAGTTCCTGTGTAGCCAAGTTTACATTCCGTGTATTACTGATATCTTATGATGTTTCTTTTTCTGTGTGACTTATTTCAGTTAGAATCATCATACCTGAATCCACTCATTGTGATGCTAAGGGCCTGATGACATAGATTTCATTGCTGAGTGATATTGCTTTGTAAGTAAATACCACAACTTCTTTATCCATTTTTCACTTTCTGCGATGTTGAACTTGTACTGTAAACGAGGTTCTTGTAAACAGAGGCGTCCCAAACTTTGGGGTGGCTGTGTCTTTTTGATTTTAATTTCCCTAAGCTATAGGACCATAAGTGGCAGTGCCCTAGGCTCTGTTGCTTTGTTTTTTAGATGTTTCAGGAAACACCATACACTTCTCCCCAGTGGTTGTTGGCAATTTACATCCCGCCCATCAGCATAACAAGGCTCCCAGTTCTCCATGGCCTGTCCTGCCTTTCTGGATTTTACACTTTTTTCAGATGGCCCTTTTGACCGGGGGGAAGTGAGACTTCATTGTAGTGCAGATTTCCTTTGCAAGCTTGCTTGGTTGGCCAAAAAGGGCGTATGCGTTTTTTCCTGAATATATTCAGGAAAACACGCATACGCCCTTTTTGGCCAAGTGCATCATTGTGGACTTTCTGCCTCTTTTCCTATGCTTGCAATGCAATTCCAGTCTACCTCCTGAAATCGGTTTCCTGCAATTCTGCCCCGCTTTCAAGTCCTCTTGGCAGCCTTACTTCAGTCTATTTTTGGACGATAGCTGTCTTTTATAACTCTGCAGGTTTGTGAATTACAGTGCCCCTGAGCTCCTTTCTTCAACTCGGTTTCTTTTGAGCTGGCCGCAACACCGCAGGATGGCTTCAGGCCCTAATCTGGTTCCGGCCTGGCATGCTGAGCCTTTGGTTAATTCCTCTTCCTGGTGGGAAATGAGAGTTAAATTTGCCCGTTCAGACACCTCCAGCTAGTCTCTCATTGGTTCTCGCTATTCCTGTTCATCTTCCGCAGAAATTGCAAACTGGGCCAAACAGGAGGTTAAAGGCGCTGACTCTCCAAGTGGGGAGAGTGTTAGTAAAGCGTCTGGAATGTTGCACCCGAGTACCAGGGGAGGAAAACTGAGACATATTTGAACACGTCTCCCGTTCACATGGTTGATCATACTTGGGTTCCACATGCATGTTTTAGCTGAAGGAAGAATACCTTAAACCTGGAGAGTTAAGACCCGTGTAATGGGTACCATGCAATATGACTTCAAAGGGTCTTCATTTGCTCACCTAACCTCTCCAATCCTATCACTGCTGCGTTTATGCCCCTGTACACATGCTTGATTCTCTTTCGGAGACATAGCAATCCATAGGTTTTAAGATACTTACTAGTCAGGTACATTCTTAGGCGTTTAATATGCGGTGTTGAGTCCATTTCATTGAGCAAGGAGTAGCTCTTGTCTATTCCATATTTGACTTAAGGAACTTTATCTGTGCTCATTTCAATCTCTGGTTTTATGCAGCACCCCAACTCACCTTTACCCTTAAGCAAGCATAAGTTGGTTTTCTAAATTTGAGACCCTGTTCTGTTCTGTAATTCAGTTCCTGTGTAGCGAAGTTTACATTCCGTGTATTACTGATATCTTATGATGTTTCTTTTTCTGTGTGACTTACTTCAGTTAGAATCATCATACCTGAATCCACTCATTGTGCTGCTAAGGGCCTGATGACACAGATTTCATTGCTGAGTGATATTGCTTTGTAAGTAAATACCACAACTTCTTTATCCATTTTTCACTTTCTGCGATGTTGAACTTGTACTGTAAACGAGGTTCTTGTAAACAGAGCCGTTCCAAACTTTGGGGTGGCTGTGTCTTTTTGATTTTAATTTCCCTAAGCTATAGGACCATAAGTGGAAGTGCCCTAGGTTCTGTTGCTTTGTTTTTTAGATGTTTCAGGAAACACCATACACTTCTCCCGAGTGGTTGTTGGCAATTTACATCCCGCCCATCAGCATAACAAGGCTCCCAGTTCTCCATGGCCTGTCCTGCCTTTCTGGATTTTACACTTTTTTCAGATGGCCCTTTTGACCGGGGGGAAGTGAGACTTCATTGTAGTGCAGATTTCCTTTGCAAGCTTGCTTGGTTGGCCAAAAAGGGCGTATGCGTTTTTTCCTGAATATATTCAGGAAAAAACGCATACGCCCTTTTTGGCCAAGTGCATCATTGTGGACGTTCTGCCTCTTTTCCTATGCTTGCAATGCAATTCCAGTCTACCTCCTGAAATCGGTTTCCTGCAATTCTGCCCCGCTTTCAAGTCCTCTTGGCAGCCTTACTTCAGTCTATTTTTGGACGATAGCTGTCATTTATAACTCTGCAGGTGTGTGAATTACAGTGCCCCTGAGCTCCTTTGTTCAACTTGCTTTCTTGTGACCTGGCCGCAACACCGCAGGATGGCTTCAGGCCCTAATCTGGTTCCGGTACGGCACGCTGAGCCTTTGGTTATTTCCTCTTCCTGGTGGGAAATGAGAGTTAAATTTGCCCGTCCAGACACCTCCAGCTAGCCTCTCATTGGTTCTCGCTATTCCTGTTCATCTTCCGCAGAAATTGCAAACTGTGCCAAACAGGAGGTTAAAGGCGCTGACTCTCCAAGTGGGGAGAGTGTTAGTAAAGCGTCTGGAATGTTGCACCCGAGTACCAGGGGAGGAAAACTGAGATATATTTGAACACGTCTCCCGTTCACATGGTTGATCATACTTGGGTTCCACATGCATGTTTTAGCTGAAGGAAGAATACCTTAAACCTGGAGAGTTGAGACCCGTGTAATGGGTACCATGCAATATGACTTCAAAGGGTCTTCATTTGCTCACTGAACCTCTCCAATCCTATCACTGCTGCGTTTATGCCCCTGTACACATGCTTGATTCTCTTTTGGAGACATAGCAATCCATAGGTTTTACGATACTTACTAGTCAGGTACATTCTTAGGTGTTTAATATGCGGTGTTGAGTCCATTTCGTTGAGCAAGGAGTAGCTCTTGTCTATTCCATATTTGACTTAAGGAACTTTATCTGTGCTCATTTCAATCTCTGGTTTTATGCAGCACCCCAACTCACCTTTACCCTTAAGCAAGCATAAGTTGGTTTTCTAAATTTGAGACCCTGTTCTGTTCTGTAATTCAGTTCCTGTGTAGCCAAGTTTACATTCCGTGTATTACTGATATCTTATGATGTTTCTTTTTCTGTGTGACTTATTTCAGTTAGAATCATCATACCTGAATCCACTCATTGTGATGCTAAGGGCCTGATGACATAGATTTCATTGCTGAGTGATATTGCTTTGTAAGTAAATACCACAACTTCTTTATCCATTTTTCACTTTCTGCGATGTTGAACTTGTACTGTAAACGAGGTTCTTGTAAACAGAGGCGTCCCAAACTTTGGGGTGGCTGTGTCTTTTTGATTTTAATTTCCCTAAGCTATAGGACCATAAGTGGCAGTGCCCTAGGCTCTGTTGCTTTGTTTTTTAGATGTTTCAGGAAACACCATACACTTCTCCTGAGTGGTTGTTGGCAATTTACATCCCGCCCATCAGCATAACAAGGCTCCCAGTTCTCCATGGCCTGTCCTGCCTTTCTGGATTTTACACTTTTTTCAGATGGCCCTTTTGACCGGGGGGAAGTGAGACTTCATTGTAGTGCAGATTTCCTTTGCAAGCTTGCTTGGTTGGCCAAAAAGGGCGTATGCGTTTTTTCCTGAATATATTCAGGAAAAAACGCATACGCCCTTTTTGGCCAAGTGCATCATTGTGGACGTTCTGCCTCTTTTCCTATGCTTTCAATGCAATTCCAGTCTACCTCCTGAAATCGGTTTCCTGCAATTCTGCCCCGCTTTCAAGTCCTCTTGGCAGCCTTACTTCAGTCTATTTTTGGACGATAGCTGTCATTTATAACTCTGCAGGTTTGTGAATTACAGTGCCCCTGAGCTCCTTTCTTCAACTCGCTTTCTTGTGACCCGGCCCCAACACCGCAGGATGGCTTCAGGCCCTAATCTGGTTCCGGCCCGGCATGCTGAGCCTTTGGTTAATTCCTCTTCCTGGTGGGAAATGAGAGTTAAATTTGCCCGTCCAGACACCTCCAGCTAGTCTCTCATTGGTTCTCGCTATTCCTGTTCATCTTCCGCAGAAATTGCAAACTGTGCCAAACAGGAGGTTAAAGGCGCTGACTCTCCAAGTGGGGAGAGTGTTAGTAAAGCGTCTGGAATGTTGCACCCGAGTACCAGGGGAGGAAAACTGAGATATATTTGAACACGTCTCCCGTTCACATGGTTGATCATACTTGGGTTCCACATGCATGTTTTAGCTGAAGGAAGAATACCTTAAACCTGGAGAGTTGAGACCCGTGTAATGGGTACCATGCAATATGACTTCAAAGGGTCTTCATTTGCTCACCGAACCTCTCCAATCCTATCACTGCTGCGTTTATGCCCCTGTACACATGCTTGATTCTCTTTTGGAGACATAGCAATCCATAGGTTTTACGATACTTACTAGTCAGGTACATTCTTAGGTGTTTAATATGCGGTGTTGAGTCCATTTCGTTGAGCAAGGAGTAGCTCTTGTCTATTCCATATTTGACTTAAGGAACTTTATTTGTGCTCATTTCAATCTCTGGTTTTATGCAGCACCCCAACTCACCTTTACCCTTAAGCAAGCATAAGTTGGTTTTCTAAATTTGAGACCCTGTTCTGTTCTGTAATTCAGTTCCTGTGTAGCCAAGTTTCCATTCCGTGTATTACTGATATCTTATGATGTTTCTTTTTCTGTGTGACTTATTTCAGTTAGAATCATCATACCTGAATCCACTCATTGTGATGCTAAGGGCCTGATGACATAGATTTCATTGCTGAGTGATATTGCTTTGTAAGTAAATACCACAACTTCTTTATCCATTTTTCACTTTCTGCGATGTTGAACTTGTACTGTAAACGAGGTTCTTGTAAACAGAGGCGTCCCAAACTTTGGGGTGGCTGTGTCTTTTTGATTTTAATTTCCCTAAGCTATAGGACCATAAGTGGCAGTGCCCTAGGCTCTGTTGCTTTGTTTTTTAGATGTTTCAGGAAACACCATACACTTCTCCTGAGTGGTTGTTGGCAATTTACATCCCGCCCATCAGCATAACAAGGCTCCCAGTTCTCCATGGCCTGTCCTGCCTTTCTGGATTTTACACTTTTTTCAGATGGCCCTTTTGACCGGGGGGAAGTGAGACTTCATTGTAGTGCAGATTTCCTTTGCAAGCTTGCTTGGTTGGCCAAAAAGGGCGTATGCGTTTTTTCCTGAATATATTCAGGAAAAAACGCATACGCCCTTTTTGGCCAAGTGCATCATTGTGGACGTTCTGCCTCTTTTCCTATGCTTTCAATGCAATTCCAGTCTACCTCCTGAAATCGGTTTCCTGCAATTCTGCCCCGCTTTCAAGTCCTCTTGGCAGCCTTGCTTCAGTCTATTTTTGGACGATAGCTGTCATTTATAACTCTGCAGGTTTGTGAATTACAGTGCCCCTGAGCTCCTTTCTTCAACTCGCTTTCTTGTGACCCGGCCCCAACACCGCAGGATGGCTTCAGGCCCTAATCTGGTTCCGGCCCGGCATGCTGAGCCTTTGGTTAATTCCTCTTCCTGGTGGGAAATGAGAGTTAAATTTGCCCGTCCAAACACCTCCAGCTAGCCTCTCATTGGTTCTCGCTATTCCTGTTCATCTTCCGCAGAAATTTCAAACTGGGCCAAACAGGAGGTTAAAGGGACTGACTCTCCAAGTGGGGAGAGTGTTAGTAAAGCGTCTGGAATGTTGCACCCAAGTACCAGGGGAGGAAAACTGAGACATATTTGAACACGTCTCCCGATCACATGGTTGATCATACTCTAGGTTCCACATGCATGTTTTAGCTGAAGGAAGAATACCTTAAACCTGGGTAGTTGAAACCCGTGGAATGGGTACCATGCAATATGACTTCAAAGGGTCTTCATTTGCTCACCGAACCTCTCCAATCCTATCACTGCTGCGTTTATGCCCCTGTACACATGCTTGATTCTCTTTCGGAGACATAGCAATCCATAGGTTTTAAGATACTTACTAGTCAGGTACATTCTTAGGCGTTTAATATGCGGTGTTGAGTCCATTTCGTTGAGCAAGGAGTAGCTCTTGACTATTCCATATTTGACTTAAGGAACTTTATCTGTGCTCATTTCAATCTCTGGTTTTATGCAGCACCCCAACTCACCTTTACACTTAAGCAAGCATAAGTTGGTTTTCTAAATTTGAGACCCTGTTCTGTTCTGTAATTCAGTTCCTGTGTAGCCAAGTTTACATTCCGTGTATTACAGATATCTTATGATGTTTCTTTTTCTGTGTGACTTACTTCAGTTAGAATCATCATACCTGAATCCACTCATTGTGCTGCTAAGGGCCTGATGACACAGATTTCATTGCTGAGTGATATTGCTTTGTAAGTAAATACCACAACTTCTTTATCCATTTTTCACTTTCTGCGATGTTGAACTTGTACTGTAAACGAGGTTCTTGTAAACAGAGCCGTTCCAAACTTTGGGGTGGCTGTGTCTTTTTGATTTTAATTTCCCTAAGCTATAGGACCATAAGTGGAAGTGCCCTAGGTTCTGTTGCTTTGTTTTTTAGATGTTTCAGGAAACACCATACACTTCTCCCGAGTGGTTGTTGGCAATTTACATCCCGCCCATCAGCATAACAAGGCTCCCAGTTCTCCATGGCCTGTCATGCCTTTCTGGATTTTACACTTTTTTCAGATGGCCCTTTTGACCGGGGGGAAGTGAGACTTCATTGTAGTGCAGATTTCCTTTGCAAGCTTGCTTGGTTGGCCAAAAAGGGCGTATGCGTTTTTTCCTGAATATATTCAGGAAAAAACGCATACGCCCTTTTTGGCCAAGTGCATCATTGTGGACGTTCTGCCTCTTTTCCTATGCTTGCAATGCAATTCCAGTCTACCTCCTGAAATCAGTTTCCTGCAATTCTGCCCCGCTTTCAAGTCCTCTTGGCAGCCTTACTTCAGTCTATTTTTGGACGATAGCTGTCATTTATAACTCTGCAGGTTTGTGAATTACAGTGCCCCTGAGCTCCTTTCTTCAACTCGCTTTCTTTTGAGCTGGCCGCAACACCGCAGGATGGCTTCAGGCCCTAATCTGGTTCCGGTACGGCACGCTGAGCCTTTGGTTATTTCCTCTTCCTGGTGGGAAATGAGAGTTAAATTTGCCCGTCCAGACACCTCCAGCTAGCCTCTCATTGGTTCTCGCTATTCCTGTTCATCTTCCGCAGAAATTGCAAACTGTGCCAAACAGGAGGTTAAAGGTGCTGACTCTCCAAGTGGGGAGAGTGTTAGTAAAGCGTCTGGAATGTTGCACCCGAGTACCAGGGGAGGAAAACTGAGATATATTTGAACACGTCTCCCGTTCACATGGTTGATCATACTTGGGTTCCACATGCATGTTTTAGCTGAAGGAAGAATACCTTAAACCTGGAGAGTTGAGACCCGTGTAATGGGTACCATGCAATATGACTTCAAAGGGTCTTCATTTGCTCACCGAACCTCTCCAATCCTATCACTGCTGCGTTTATGCCCCTGTACACATGCTTGATTCTCTTTTGGAGACATAGCAATCCATAGGTTTTACGATACTTACTAGTCAGGTACATTCTTAGGTGTTTAATATGCGGTGTTGAGTCCATTTCGTTGAGCAAGGAGTAGCTCTTGTCTATTCCATATTTGACTTAAGGAACTTTATCTGTGCTCATTTCAATCTCTGGTTTTATGCAGCACCCCAACTCACCTTTACCCTTAAGCAAGCATAAGTTGGTTTTCTAAATTTGAGACCCTGTTCTGTTCTGTAATTCAGTTCCTGTGTAGCCAAGTTTACATTCCGTGTATTACTGATATCTTATGATGTTTCTTTTTCTGTGTGACTTATTTCAGTTAGAATCATCATACCTGAATCCACTCATTGTGATGCTAAGGGCCTGATGACATAGATTTCATTGCTGAGTGATATTGCTTTGTAAGTAAATACCACAACTTCTTTATCCATTTTTCACTTTCTGCGATGTTGAACTTGTACTGTAAACGAGGTTCTTGTAAACAGAGGCGTCCCAAACTTTGGGGTGGCTGTGTCTTTTTGATTTTAATTTCCCTAAGCTATAGGACCATAAGTGGCAGTGCCCTAGGCTCTGTTGCTTTGTTTTTTAGATGTTTCAGGAAACACCATACACTTCTCCTGAGTGGTTGTTGGCAATTTACATCCCGCCCATCAGCATAACAAGGCTCCCAGTTCTCCATGGCCTGTCCTGCCTTTCTGGATTTTACACTTTTTTCAGATGGCCCTTTTGACCGGGGGGAAGTGAGACTTCATTGTAGTGCAGATTTCCTTTGCAAGCTTGCTTGGTTGGCCAAAAAGGGCGTATGCGTTTTTTCCTGAATATATTCAGGAAAAAATGCATACGCCCTTTTTGGCCAAGTGCATCATTGTGGACGTTCTGCCTCTTTTCCTATGCTTTCAATGCAATTCCAGTCTACCTCCTGAAATCGGTTTCCTGCAATTCTGCCCCGCTTTCAAGTCCTCTTGGCAGCCTTACTTCAGTCTATTTTTGGACGATAGCTGTCATTTATAACTCTGCAGGTTTGTGAATTACAGTGCCCCTGAGCTCCTTTCTTCAACTCGCTTTCTTGTGACCCGGCCCCAACACCGCAGGATGGCTTCAGGCCCTAATCTGGTTCCGGCCCGGCATGCTGAGCCTTTGGTTAATTCCTCTTCCTGGTGGGAAATGAGAGTTAAATTTGCCCGTCCAGACACCTCCAGCTAGCCTCTCATTGGTTCTCGCTATTCCTGTTCATCTTCCGCAGAAATTTCAAACTGGGCCAAACAGGAGGTTAAAGGGACTGACTCTCCAAGTGGGGAGAGTGTTAGTAAAGCGTCTGGAATGTTGCACCCAAGTACCAGGGGAGGAAAACTGAGACATATTTGAACACGTCTCCCGATCACATGGTTGATCATACTCTAGGTTCCACATGCATGT
Organism: Delphinus delphis; assembly: GCF_949987515.2. Lineage (NCBI taxonomy): Eukaryota > Metazoa > Chordata > Mammalia > Artiodactyla > Delphinidae > Delphinus > Delphinus delphis. The sequence goes on along the minus strand of NW_027192671.1, from coordinate 1,103,863 downwards.
TTTAGCTGAAGGAAGAATACCTTAAACCTGGGTAGTTGAAACCCGTGGAATGGGTACCATGCAATATGACTTCAAAGGGTCTTCATTTGCTCACCGAACCTCTCCAATCTTATCACTGCTGCGTTTATGCCCCTGTACACATGCTTGATTCTCTTTCGGAGACATAGCAATCCATAGGTTTTAAGATACTTACAAGTCAGGTACATTCTGAGGTGTTTAATATGCGGTGTTGAGTCCATTTCGTTGAGCAAGGAGTAGCTCTTGTCTATTCCATATTTGGCTTAAGGAACTTTATCTGTGCTCATTTCAATCTCTGGTTTTATGCAGCACCCCAACTCACCTTTACCCTTAAGCAAGCATAAGTTGTTTTTCTAAATTTGAGACCCTGTTCTGTTCTGTAATTCAGTTCCTGTGTAGCCAAGTTTCCATTCCGTGTATTACTGATATCTTATGATGTTTCTTTTTCTGTGTGACTTATTTCAGTTACAATCATCATACCTGAATCCACTCATTGTGCTGCCAAGGGCCTGATGACATAGATTTCATTGCTGAGTGATATTGCTTTGTAAGTGAATACCACAACTTCTTTATCCATTTTTCCCTTTCTGCGATGTTGAACTTGTACTGTAAACGAGGTTCTTGTAAACAGAGCTGTTCCAAACTTTGGGGTGGCTGTGTCTTTTTGATTTTAATTTCCCTAAGCTATAGGACCATAAGTGGAATTGCCCTAGGCTCTGTTGCTTTGTTTTTTAGATGTTTCAGGAAACACCATACACTTCTCCCAAGTGTCTGTTGGCAATTTACATCCCGCCCATCAGCATAACAAGGCTCCCAGTTCTCAATGGCCTGTTGCCTTTCTGGATTTTACACTTTTTTCAGATGGCCCTTTTGACCGGGGGGAAGTGAGACTTCATTGTAGTGCAGATTTCCTTTGCAAGCTTGCTTGGTTGGCCAAAAAGGGCGTATGCGTTTTTTCCTGAATATATTCAGGAAAAAACGCATACGCCCTTTTTGGCCAAGTGCATCATTGTGGACGTTCTCCCTTTTTTCCTATGTTTGCAATGCAATTCCAGTCTACCTCCTGAAATCGGTTTCCTGCAATTCTGCCCCGCTTTCAAGTCCTCTTGGCAGCCTTACTTCAGTCTATTTTTGGACGATAGCTGTCATTTATAACTCTGCAGGTTTGTGAATTACAGTGCCCCTGAGCTCCTTTCTTCAACTCGCTTTCTTGTGAGCTGGCCGCAACACCGCAGGATGGCTTCAGGCCCTAATCTGGTTCCGGTACGGCACGCTGAGCCTTTGGTTATTTCCTCTTCCTGGTGGGAAATGAGAGTTAAATTTGCCCGTCCAGACACCTCCAGCTAGTCTCTCATTGGTTCTCGCTATTCCTGTTCATCTTCCGCAGAAATTGCAAACTGTGCCAAACAGGAGGTTAAAGGCGCTGACTCTCCAAGTGGGGAGAGTGTTAGTAAAGCGTCTGGAATGTTGCACCCGAGTACCAGGGGAGGAAAACTGAGACATATTTGAACACGTCTCCCGTTCACATGGTTGATCATACCTGGGTTCCACATGCATGTTTTAGCTGAAGGAAGAATACCTTAAACCTGGAGAGTTGAGACCCGTGTAATGGGTACCATGCAATATGACTTCAAAGGGTCTTCATTTGCTCACCGAACCTCTCCAATCCTATCACTGCTGCGTTTATGCCCCTGTACACATGCTTGATTCTCTTTTGGAGACATAGCAATCCATAGGATTTACGATACTTACTAGTCAGGTACATTCTTAGGCGTTTAATATGCGGTGTTGAGTCCATTTCGTTGAGCAAGGAGTAGCTCTTGTCTATTCCATATTTGACTTAAGGAACTTTATCTGTGCTCATTTCAATCTCTGGTTTTATGCAGCACCCCAACTCACCTTTACCCTTAAGCAAGCATAAGTTGGTGTTCTAAATTTGAGACCCTGTTCTGTTCTGTAATTCAGTTCCTGTGTAGCCAAGTTTACATTCCGTGTATTACTGATATCTTATGATGTTTCTTTTTCTGTGTGACTTATTTCAGTTAGAATCATCATACCTGAATCCACTCATTGTGATGCTAAGGGCCTGATGACATAGATTTCATTGCTGAGTGATATTGCTTTGTAAGTAAATACCACAACTTCTTTATCCATTTTTCACTTTCTGCGATGTTGAACTTGTACTGTAAACGAGGTTCTTGTAAACAGAGGCGTCCCAAACTTTGGGGTGGCTGTATCTTTTTGATTTTAATTTCCCTAAGCTATAGGACCATAAGTGGCAGTGCCCTAGGCTCTGTTGCTTTATTTTTTAGATGTTTCAGGAAACACCATACACTTCTCCCGAGTGGTTGTTGGCAATTTACATCCCGCCCATCAGCATAACAAGGCTCCCAGTTCTCCATGGCCTGTCCTGCCTTTCTGGATTTTACACTTTTTTCAGATGGCCCTTTTGACCGGGGGGAAGTGAGACTTCATTGTAGTGCAGATTTCCTTTGCAAGCTTGCTTGGTTGGCCAAAAAGGGCGTATGCGTTTTTTCCTGAATATATTCAGGAAAAAACGCATACGCCCTTTTTGGCCAAGTGCATCATTGTGGACGTTCTGCCTCTTTTCCTATGCTTTCAATGCAATTCCAGTCTACCTCCTGAAATCGGTTTCCTGCAATTCTGCCCCGCTTTCAAGTCCTCTTGGCAGCCTTACTTCAGTCTATTTTTGGACGATAGCTGTCTTTTATAACTCTGCAGGTTTGTGAATTACAGTGCCCCTGAGCTCCTTTCTTCAACTCGCTTTCTTGTGACCTGGCCGCAACACCGCAGGATGGCTTCAGGCCCTAATCTGGTTCCGGCCTGGCATGCTGAGCCTTTGGTTAATTCCTCTTCCTGGTGGGAAATGAGAGTTAAATTTGCCCGTTCAGACACCTCCAGCTAGTCTCTCATTGGTTCTCGCTATTCCTGTTCATCTTCCGCAGAAATTGCAAACTGGGCCAAACAGGAGGTTAAAGGCGCTGACTCTCCAAGTGGGGAGAGTGTTAGTAAAGCGTCTGGAATGTTGCACCCGAGTACCAGGGGAGGAAAACTGAGACATATTTGAACACGTCTCCCGTTCACATGGTTGATCATACTTGGGTTCCACATGCATGTTTTAGCTGAAGGAAGAATACCTTAAACCTGGAGAGTTAAGACCCGTGTAATGGGTACCATGCAATATGACTTCAAAGGGTCTTCATTTGCTCACCGAACCTCCCCAATCCTATCACTGCTGCGTTTATGCCCCTGTACACATGCTTGATTCTCTTTCGGAGACATAGCAATCCATAGGTTTTAAGATACTTACTAGTCAGGTACATTCTTAGGCGTTTAATATGCGGTGTTGAGTCCATTTCGTTGAGCAAGGAGTAGCTCTTGTCTATTCCATATTTGACTTAAGGAACTTTATCTGTGCTCATTTCAATCTCTGGTTTTATGCAGCACCCCAACTCACCTTTACCCTTAAGCAAGCATAAGTTGGTTTTCTAAATTTGAGACCCTGTTCTGTTTTGTAATTCAGTTCCTGTGTAGCCAAGTTTACATTCCGTGTATTACTGATATCTTATAATGTTTCTTTTTCTGTGTGACTTACTTCAGTTAGAATCATCATACCTGAATCCACTCATTGTGCTGCTAAGGGCCTGATGACACAGATTTCATTGCTGAGTGATATTGCTTTGTAAGTAAATACCACAACTTCTTTATCCATTTTTCACTTTCTGTGATGTTGAACTTGTACTGTAAACAAGGTTCTTGTAAACAGAGCCGTTCCAAACTTTGGGGTGGCTGTGTCTTTTTGATTTTAATTTCCCTAAGCTATAGGACCATAAGTGGAAGTGCCCTAGGTTCTGTTGCTTTGTTTTTTAGATGTTTCAGGAAACACCATACACTTCTCCCGAGTGTCTGTTGGCAATTTACATCCCACCCATCAGCATAACAAGGCTCCCAGTTCTCCATGGCCTGTCCTGCCTTTCTGGATTTTACACTTTTTTCAGATGGCCCTTTTGACCGGGGAGAAGTGAGACTTCATTGTAGTGCAGATTTCCTTTGCAAGCTTGCTTGGTTGGCCAAAAAGGGCGTATGCGTTTTTTCCTGAATATATTCAGGAAAAAACGCATACGCCCTTTTTGGCCAAGTGCATCATTGTGGACGTTCTGCCTCTTTTCCTATGCTTTCAATGCAATTCCAGTCTACCTCCTGAAATCGGTTTCCTGCAATTCTGCCCCGCTTTCAAGTCCTCTTGGCAGCCTTACTTCAGTCTATTTTTGGACGATAGCTGTCATTTATAACTCTGCAGGTTTGTGAATTACAGTGCCCCTGAGCTCCTTTCTTCAACTTGGTTTCTTCTGAGCTAGCCGCAACACCGCAGGATGGCTTCAGGCCCTAATCTGGTTCCGGCCCGGCATGCTGAGCCTTTGGTTAATTCCTCTTCCTGGTGGGAAATGAGAGTTAAATTTGCCCGTCCAGACACCTCCAGCTAGCCTCTCATTGGTTCTCGCTATTCCTGTTCATCTTCCGCAGAAATTTCAAACTGGGCCAAACAGGAGGTTAAAGGGACTGACTCTCCAAGTGGGGAGAGTGTTAGTAAAGCGTCTGGAATGTTGCACCCGAGTACCAGGGGAGGAAAACTGAGACATATTTGAACACGTCTCCCGATCACATGGTTGATCATACTCTAGGTTCCACATGCATGTTTTAGCTGAAGGAAGAATACCTTAAACCTGGGTAGTTGAAACCCGTGGAATGGGTACCATGCAATATGACTTCAAAGGGTCTTCATTTGCTCACCGAACCTCTCCAATCCTATCACTGCTGCGTTTATGCCCCTGTACACATGCTTGATTCTCTTTCGGAGACATAGCAATCCATAGGTTTTAAGATACTTACTAGTCAGGTACATTCTTAGGCGTTTAATATGGGGTGTTGAGTCCATTTCGTTGAGCAAGGAGTAGCTCTTGTCTATTCCATATTTGGCTTAAGGAACTTTATCTGTGCTCATTTCAATCTCTGGTTTTATGCAGCACCCCAACTCACCTTTACACTTAAGCAAGCATAAGTTGGTTTTCTAAATTTGAGACCCTGTTCTGTTCTGTAATTCAGTTCCTGTGTAGCCAAGTTTCCATTCCGTGTATTACTGATATCTTATGATGTTTCTTTTTCTGTGTGACTTACTTCAGTTAGAATCATCATACCTGAATCCACTCATTGTGCTGCTAAGGGCCTGATGACACAGATTTCATTGCTGAGTGATATTGCTTTGTAAGTAAATACCACAACTTCTTTATCCATTTTTCACTTTCTGCGATGTTGAACTTGTACTGTAAACGAGGTTCTTGTAAACAGAGCCGTTCCAAACTTGGGGTGGCTGTGTCTTTTTGATTTTAATTTCCCTAAGCTATAGGACCATAAGTGGAAGTGCCCTAGGTTCTGTTGCTTTGTTTTTTAGATGTTTCAGGAAACACCATACACTTCACCCGAGTGGTTGTTGGCAATTTACATCCCGCCCATCAGCATAACAAGGCTCCCAGTTCTCCATGGCCTGTCCTGCCTTTCTGGATTTTACACTTTTTTCAGATGGCCCTTTTGACCGGGGGGAAGTGAGACTTCATTGTAGTGCAGATTTCCTTTGCAAGCTTGCTTGGTTGGCCAAAAAGGGCATATGCGTTTTTTCCTGAATATATTCAGGAAAAAACGCATACGCCCTTTTTGGCCAAGTGCATCATTGTGGACGTTCTGCCTCTTTTCCTATGCTTGCAATGCAATTCCAGTCTACCTCCTGAAATCGGTTTCCTGCAATTCTGCCCCGCTTTCAAGTCCTCTTGGCAGCCTTACTTCAGTCTATTTTTGGATGATAGCTGTCTTTTATAACTCTGCAGGTGTGTGAATTACAGTGCCCCTGAGCTCCTTTGTTCAACTTGCTTTCTTGTGACCTGGCCGCAACACCGCAGGATGGCTTCAGGCCCTAATCTGGTTCCGGCACGGCACGCTGAGCCTTTGGGTATTTCCTCTTCCTGGTGGGAAATGAGAGTTAAATTTGCCCGTCCAGACACCTCCAGCTAGTCTCTCATTGGTTCTCGCTATTCCTGTTCATCTTCCGCAGAAATTGCAAACTGGGCCAAACAGGAGGTTAAAGGCGCTGACTCTCCAAGTGGGGAGAGTGTTAGTAAAGCGTCTGGAATGCTGCACCCGAGTACCAGGGGAGGAAAACTGAGACATATTTGAACACGTCTCCCGTTCACATGGTTGATCATACTTGGGTTCCACATGCATGTTTTAGCTGAAGGAAGAATACCTTAAACCTGGAGAGTTAAGACCCGTGTAATGGGTACCATGCAATATGACTTCAAAGGGTCTTCATTTCCTCACCGAACCTCTCCAATCCTGTCACTGCTGCGTTTATGCCCCTGTACACATGCTTGATTCTCTTTCGGAGACATAGCAATCCATAGGTTTTAAGATACTTACTAGTCAGGTACATTCTTAGGCGTTTAATATGCGGTGTTGAGTCCATTTCGTTGAGCAAGGAGTAACTCTTGTCTATTCCATATTTGACTTAAGGAACTTTATCTGTGCTCATTTCAATCTCTGGTTTTATGCAGCACCCCAACTCACCTTTACACTTAAGCAAGCATAAGTTGGTTTTCTAAATTTGAGACCCTGTTCTGTTCTGTAATTCAGTTCCTGTGTAGCCAAGTTTACATTCCGTGTATTACTGATATCTTATGATGTTTCTTTTTCTGTGTGACTTACTTCAGTTAGAATCATCATACCTGAATCCACTCATTGTGCTGCTAAGGGCCTGATGACACAGATTTCATTGCTGAGTGATATTGCTTTGTAAGTAAATACCACAACTTCTTTATCCATTTTTCACTTTCTGCGATGTTGAACTTGTACTGTAAACGAGGTTCTTGTAAACAGAGCCGTTCCAAACTTTGGGATGGCTGTGTCTTTTTGATTTTAATTTCCCTAAGCTATAGGACCATAAGTGGAAGTGCCCTAGGTTCTGTTGCTTTGTTTTTTAGATGTTTCAGGAAACACCATACACTTCTCCCGAGTGGTTGTTGGCAATTTACATCCCGCCCATCAGCATAACAAGGCTCCCAGTTCTCCATGGCCTGTCCTGCCTTTCTGGATTTTACACTTTTTTCAGATGGCCCTTTTGACCGGGGGGAAGTGAGACTTCATTGTAGTGCAGATTTCCTTTGCAAGCTTGCTTGGTTGGCCAAAAAGGGCGTATGCGTTTTTTCCTGAATATATTCAGGAAAAAACGCATACGCCCTTTTTGGCCAAGTGCATCATTGTGGACGTTCTGCCTCTTTTCCTATGCTTGCAATGCAATTCCAGTCTACCTCCTGAAATCGGTTTCCTGCAATTCTGCCCCGCTTTCAAGTCCTCTTGGCAGCCTTACTTCAGTCTATTTTTGGACGATAGCTGTCATTTATAACTCTGCAGGTGTGTGAATTACAGTGCCCCTGAGCTCCTTTGTTCAACTTGCTTTCTTGCGACCTGGCCGCAACACCGCAGGATGGCTTCAGGCCCTAATCTGGTTCCGGCACGGCACGCTGAGCCTTTGGTTATTTCCTCTTCCTGGTGGGAAATGAGAGTTAAATTTGCCCGTCCAGACACCTCCAGCTAGTCTCTCATTGGTTCTCGCTATTCCTGTTCATCTTCCGCAGAAATTGCAAACTGGGCCAAACAGGAGATTAAAGGCGCTGACTCTCCAAGTGGGGAGAGTGTTAGTAAAGCGTCTGGAATGTTGCACCCGAGTACCAGGGGAGGAAAACTGAGACATATTTGAACACGTCTCCCGTTCAGATGGTTGATCATACTTGGGTTCCACATGCATGTTTTAGCTGAAGGAAGAATACCTTAAACCTGGAGAGTTAAGACCCGTGTAATGGGTACCATGCAATATGACTTCAAAGGGTCTTCATTTGCTCACCGAAGCTCTCCAATCCTATCACTGCTGCGTTTATGCCCCTGTACACATGCTTGATTCTCTTTCGGAGACATAGCAATCCATAGGTTTTAAGATACTTACTAGACAGGTACCTTCTTAGGCGTTTAATATGCGGTGTTGAGTCCATTTCGTTGAGCAAGGAGTAGCTCTTGTCTATTCCATATTTGGCTTAAGGAACTTTATCTGTGCTCATTTCAATCTCTGGTTTTATGCAGCACCCCAACTCACCTTTACACTTAAGCAAGCATAAGTTGGTTTTCTAAATTTGAGACCCTGTTCTGTTCTGTAATTCAGTTCCTGTGTAGCCAAGTTTACATTCCGTGTATTACTGATATCTTATGATGTTTCTTTTTCTGTGTGACTTACTTCAGTTAGAATCATCATACCTGAATCCACTTATTGTGCTGCTAAGGGCCTGATGACACAGATTTCATTGCTGAGTGATATTGCTTTGTAAGTAAATACCACAACTTCTTTATCCATTTTTCACTTTCTGCGATGTTGAACTTGTACTGTAAACGAGGTTCTTGTAAACAGAGCCGTTCCAAACTTTGGGGTGGCTGTGTCTTTTTGATTTTAATTTCCCTAAGCTATAGGACCATAAGTGGAAGTGCCCTAGGTTCTGTTGCTTTGTTTTTTAGATGTTTCAGGAAACACCATACACTTCTCCCGAGTGGTTGTTGGCAATTTACATCCCGCCCATCAGCATAACAAGGCTCCCAGTTCTCCATGGCCTGTCCTGCCTTTCTGGATTTTACACTTTTTTCAGATGGCCCTTTTGACCGGGGGGAAGTGAGACTTCATTGTAGTGCAGATTTCCTTTGCAAGCTTGCTTGGTTGGCCAAAAAGGGCGTATGCCTTTTTACCTGAATATATTCAGGAAAAAACGCATACGTCCTTTTTGGCCAAGTGCATCACTGTGGACGTTCTGCCTCTTTTCCTATGCTTTCAATGCAATTCCAGTCTACCTCCTGAAATCGGTTTCCTGCAATTCTGCCCCGCTTTCAAGTCCTCTTGGCAGCCTTACTTCAGTCTATTTTTGGACGATAGCTGTCTTTTATAACTCTGCAGGTTTGTGAATTACAGTGCCCCTGAGCTCCTTTCTTCAACTCGCTTTCTTGTGACCTGGCCGCAACACCGCAGGATGGCTTCAGGCCCTAATCTGGTTCCGGCCTGGCATGCTGCGCCTTTGGTTAATTCCTCTTCCTGGTGGGAAATGAGAGTTAAATTTGCCCGTTCAGACACCTCCAGCTAGTCTCTCATTGGTTCTCGCTATTCCTGTTCATCTTCCGCAGAAATTGCAAACTGGGCCAAACAGGAGGTTAAAGGGACTGACTCTCCAAGTGGGGAGAGTGTTAGTAAAGCGTCTGGAATGTTGCACCCGAGTACCAGGGGAGGAAAACTGAGACATATTTGAACACGTCTCCCGATCACATGGTTGATCATACTCTAGGTTCCACATGCATGTTTTAGCTGAAGGAAGAATACCTTAAACCTGGGTAGTTGAAACCCGTGTAATGGGTACCATGCAATGTGATTTCAAAGGGTCTTCATTTGCTCACCGAACCTCTCCAATCCTATCACTGCTGCGTTTATGCCCCTGTACACATGCTTGATTCTCTTTCGGAGACATAGCAATCCATAGGTTTTAAGATACTTACTAGTCAGGTACATTCTTAGGCGTTTAATATGGGGTGTTGAGTCCATTTCGTTGAGCAAGGAGTAGCTCTTGTCTATTCCATATTTGGCTTAAGGAACTTTATCTGTGCTCATTTCAATCTCTGGTTTTATGCAGCACCCCAACTCACCTTTACCCTTAAGCAAGAATAAGTTGGTTTTCTAAATTTGAGACCCTGTTCTGTTCTGTAATTCAGTTCCTGTGTAGCCAAGTTTACATTCCGTGTATTACTGATATCTTATGATGTTTCTTTTTCTGTGTGACTTATTTCAGTTAGAATCATCATACCTGAATCCACTCATTGTGCTGCTAAGCGCCTGATGACACAGATTTCATTGCTGAGTGATATTGCTTTGTAAGTAAATACCACAACTTCTTTATCCATTTTTCACTTTCTGCGATGTTGAACTTGTACTGTAAACGAGGTTCTTGTAAACAGAGCCGTTCCAAACTTTGGGGTGGCTGTGTCTTTTTGATTTTAATTTCCCTAAGCTATAGGACCATAAGTGGAAGTGCCCTAGGTTCTGTTGCTTTGTTTTTTAGATGTTTCAGGAAACACCATACACTTCTCCCGAGTGGTTGTTGGCAATTTACATCCCGCCCATCAGCATAACAAGGCTCCCAGTTCTCCATGGCCTGTCCTGCCTTTCTGGATTTTACACTTTTTTCAGATGGCCCTTTTGACCGGGGGGAAGTGAGACTTCATTGTAGTGCAGATTTCCTTTGCAAGCTTGCTTGGTTGGCCAAAAAGGGCGTATGCGTTTTTTCCTGAATATATTCAGGAAAAAACGCATACGCCCTTTTTGGCCAAGTGCATCATTGTGGACGTTCTGCCTCTTTTCCTATGCTTTCAATGCAATTCCAGTCTACCTCCTGAAATCGGTTTCCTGCAATTCTGCCCCGCTTTCAAGTCCTCTTGGCAGCCTTACTTCAGTCTATTTTTGGACGATAGCTGTCATTTATAACTCTGCAGGTGTGTGAATTACAGTGCCCCTGAGCTCCTTTCTTCAACTTGCTTTCTTGTGAGCTGGCCGCAACACCGCAGGATGGCTTCAGGCCCTAATCTGGTTCCGGCACGGCACGCTGAGCCTTTGGTTATTTCCTCTTCTTGGTGGGAAATGAGAGTTAAATTTGCCCGTCCAGAAACCTCCAGCTAGTCTCTCATTGGTTCTCGCTATTCCTGTTCATCTTCCGCAGAAATTGCAAACTGGGCCAAACAGGAGGTTAAAGGCGCTGACTCTCCAAGTGGGGAGAGTGTTAGTAAAGCGACTGGAATGTTGCACCCGAGTACCAGGGGAGGAAAACTGAGACATATTTGAACACGTCTCCCGTTCAGATGGTTGATCATACTTGGGTTCCACATGCATGTTTTAGCTGAAGGAAGAATACCTTAAACCTGGAGAGTTAAGACCCGTGTAATGGGTACCATGCAATATGACTTCAAAGGGTCTTCATTTGCTCACCGAAGCTCTCCAATCCTATCACTGCTGCGTTTATGCCCCTGTACACATGCTTGATTCTCTTTCGGAGACATAGCAATCCATAGGTTTTAAGATACTTACTAGTCAGGTACATTCTTAGGCGTTTAATATGCAGTGTTGAGTCCATTTCGTTGAGCAAGGAGTAGCTCTTGTCTATTCCATATTTGACTTAAGGAACTTTATCTGTGCTCATTTCAATCTCTGGTTTTATGCAGCACCCCAACTCACCTTTACACTTAAGCAAGCATAAGTTGGTTTTCTAAATTTGAGACCCTGTTCTGTTCTGTAATTCAGTTCCTGTGTAGCCAAGTTTACATTCCGTGTATTACTGATATCTTATGATGTTTCTTTTTCTGTGTGACTTACTTCAGTTAGAATCATCATACCTGAATCCACTCATTGTGCTGCTAAGGGCCTGATGACACAGATTTCATTGCTGAGTGATATTGCTTTGTAAGTAAATACCACAACTTCTTTATCCATTTTTCACTTTCTGCGATGTTGAACTTGTACTGTAAACGAGGTTCTTGTAAACAGAGCCGTTCCAAACTTTGGGGTGGCTGTGTCTTTTTGATTTTAATTTCCCTAAGCTATAGGACCATAAGTGGAAGTGCCCTAGGTTCTGTTGCTTTGTTTTTTAGATGTTTCAGGAAACACCATACACTTCTCCCGAGTGGTTGTTGGCAATTTACATCCCGCCCATCAGCATAACAAGGCTCCCAGTTCTCCATGGCCTGTCCTGCCTTTCTGGATTTTACACTTTTTTCAGATGGCCCTTTTGACCGGGGGGAAGTGAGACTTCATTGTAGTGCAGATTTCCTTTGCAAGCTTGCTTGGTTGGCCAAAAAGGGCGTATGCGTTTTTTCCTGAATATATTCAGGAAAAAACGCATACGCCCTTTTTGGCCAAGTGCATCACTGTGGACGTTCTGCCTCTTTTCCTATGCTTTCAATGCAATTCCAGTCTACCTCCTGAAATCGGTTTCCTGCAATTCTGCCCCGCTTTCAAGTCCTCTTGGCAGCCTTACTTCAGTCTATTTTTGGACGATAGCTGTCTTTTATAACTCTGCAGGTTTGTGAATTACAGTGCCCCTGAGCTCCTTTCTTCAACTCGCTTTCTTGTGACCTGGCCGCAACACCGCAGGATGGCTTCAGGCCCTAATCTGGTTCCGGCCTGGCATGCTGCGCCTTTGGTTAATTCCTCTTCCTGGTGGGAAATGAGAGTTAAATTTGCCCGTTCAGACACCTCCAGCTAGTCTCTCATTGGTTCTCGCTATTCCTGTTCATCTTCCGCAGAAATTGCAAACTGGGCCAAACAGGAGGTTAAAGGGACTGACTCTCCAAGTGGGGAGAGTGTTAGTAAAGCGTCTGGAATGTTGCACCCGAGTACCAGGGGAGGAAAACTGAGACATATTTGAACACGTCTCCCGATCACATGGTTGATCATACTCTAGGTTCCACATGCATGTTTTAGCTGAAGGAAGAATACCTTAAACCTGGGTAGTTGAAACCCGTGTAATGGGTACCATGCAATGTGATTTCAAAGGGTCTTCATTTGCTCACCGAACCTCTCCAATCCTATCACTGCTGCGTTTATGCCCCTGTACACATGCTTGATTCTCTTTCGGAGACATAGCAATCCATAGGTTTTAAGATACTTACTAGTCAGGTACCTTCTTAGGCGTTTAATATGGGGTGTTGAGTCCATTTCGTTGAGCAAGGAGTAGCTCTTGTCTATTCCATATTTGGCTTAAGGAACTTTATCTGTGCTCATTTCAATCTCTGGTTTTATGCAGCACCCCAACTCACCTTTACCCTTAAGCAAGAATAAGTTGGTTTTCTAAATTTGAGACCCTGTTCTGTTCTGTAATTCAGTTCCTGTGTAGCCAAGTTTACATTCCGTGTATTACTGATATCTTATGATGTTTCTTTTTCTGTGTGACTTATTTCAGTTAGAATCATCATACCTGAATCCACTCATTGTGCTGCTAAGGGCCTGATGACACAGATTTCATTGCTGAGTGATATTGCTTTGTAAGTAAATACCACAACTTCTTTATCCATTTTTCACTTTCTGCGATGTTGAACTTGTACTGTAAACGAGGTTCTTGTAAACAGAGCCGTTCCAAACTTTGGGGTGGCTGTGTCTTTTTGATTTTAATTTCCCTAAGCTATAGGACCATAAGTGGAAGTGCCCTAGGTTCTGTTGCTTTGTTTATTAGATGTTTCAGGAAACACCATACACTTCTCCCGAGTGGTTGTTGGCAATTTACATCCCGCCCATCAGCATAACAAGGCTCCCAGTTCTCCATGGCCTGTCCTGCCTTTCTGGATTTTACACTTTTTTCAGATGGCCCTTTTGACCGGGGGGAAGTGAGACTTCATTGTAGTGCAGATTTCCTTTGCAAGCTTGCTTGGTTGGCCAAAAAGGGCGTATGCGTTTTTTCCTGAATATATTCAGGAAAAAACGCATACGCCCTTTTTGGCCAAGTGCATCATTGTGGACGTTCTGCCTCTTTTCCTATGCTTTCAATGCAATTCCAGTCTACCTCCTGAAATCGGTTTCCTGCAATTCTGCCCCGCTTTCAAGTCCTCTTGGCAGCCTTACTTCAGTCTATTTTTGGACGATAGCTGTCATTTATAACTCTGCAGGTTTGTGAATTACAGTGCCCCTGAGCTCCTTTCTTCAACTCGGTTTCTTGTGAGCTGGCCGCAACACCGCAGGATGGCTTCAGGCCCTAATCTGGTTCCAGCACGGCACGCTGAGCCTTTGGTTATTTCCTCTTCTTGGTGGGAAATGAGAGTTAAATTTGCCCGTCCAGAAACCTCCAGCTAGTCTCTCATTGGTTCTCGCTATTCCTGTTCATCTTCCGCAGAAATTGCAAACTGGGCCAAACAGGAGGTTAAAGGCGCTGACTCTCCAAGTGGGGAGAGTGTTAGTAAAGCGTCTGGAATGTTGCACCCGAGTACCAGGGGAGGAAAACTGAGACATATTTGAACACGTCTCCCGTTCAGATGGTTGATCATACTTGGGTTCCACATGCATGTTTTAGCTGAAGGAAGAATACCTTAAACCTGGAGAGTTAAGACCCGTGTAATGGGTACCATGCAATATGACTTCAAAGGGTCTTCATTTGCTCACCGAAGCTCTCCAATCCTATCACTGCTGCGTTTATGCCCCTGTACACATGCTTGATTCTCTTTCGGAGACATAGCAATCCATAGGTTTTAAGATACTTACTAGTCAGGTACATTCTTAGGCGTTTAATATGCGGTGTTGAGTCCATTTCGTTGAGCAAGGAGTAGCTCTTGTCTATTCCATATTTGACTTAAGGAACTTTATCTGTGCTCATTTCAATCTCTGGTTTTATGCAGCACCCCAACTCACCTTTACACTTAAGCAAGCATAAGTTGGTTTTCTAAATTTGAGACCCTGTTCTGTTCTGTAATTCAGTTCCTGTGTAGCCAAGTTTACATTCCGTGTATTACTGATATCTTATGATGTTTCTTTTTCTGTGTGACTTACTTCAGTTAGAATCATCATACCTGAATCCACTCATTGTGCTGCTAAGGGCCTGATGACACAGATTTCATTGCTGAGTGATATTGCTTTGTAAGTAAATACCACAACTTCTTTATCCATTTTTCACTTTCTGCGATGTTGAACTTGTACTGTAAACGAGGTTCTTGTAAACAGAGCCGTTCCAAACTTTGGGGTGGCTGTGTCTTTTTGATTTTAATTTCCCTAAGCTATAGGACCATAAGTGGAAGTGCCCTAGGTTCTGTTGCTTTGTTTTTTAGATGTTTCAGGAAACACCATACACTTCTCTCGAGTGGTTGTTGGCAATTTACATCCCGCCCATCAGCATAACAAGGCTCCCAGTTCTCCATGGCCTGTCCTGCCTTTCTGGATTTTACACTTTTTTCAGATGGCCCTTTTGACCGGGGGGAAGTGAGACTTCATTGTAGTGCAGATTTCCTTTGCAAGCTTGCTTGGTTGGCCAAAAAGGGCGTATGCGTTTTTTCCTGAATATATTCAGGAAAAAACGCATACGCCCTTTTTGGCCAAGTGCATCACTGTGGACGTTCTGCCTCTTTTCCTATGCTTTCAATGCAATTCCAGTCTACCTCCTGAAATCGGTTTCCTGCAATTCTGCCCCGCTTTCAAGTCCTCTTGGCAGCCTTACTTCAGTCTATTTTTGGACGATAGCTGTCATTTATAACTCTGCAGGTTTGTGAATTACAGTGCCCCTGAGCTCCTTTCTTCAACTCGCTTTGTTGTGACCTGGCCGCAACACCGCAGGATGGCTTCAGGCCCTAATCTGGTTCCGGCCCGGCATGCTGAGCCTTTGGTTAATTCCTCTTCCTGGTGGGAAATGAGAGTTAAATTTGCCCGAGCAGACACCTCCAGCTAGTCTCTCATTGGTTCTCGCTATTCCTGTTCATCTTCCGCAGAAATTGCAAACTGGGCCAAACAGGAGGTTAAAGGGACTGACTCTCCAAGTGGGGAGAGTGTTAGTAAAGCGTCTGGAATGTTGCACCCGAATACCAGGGGAGGAAAACTGAGACATATTTGAACACGTCTCCCGTTCACATGGTTGATCATACTCTAGGTTCCACATGCATGTTTTAGCTGAAGGAAGAATACCTTAAACCTGGGTAGTTGAAACCCGTGGAATGGGTACCATGCAATATGACTTCAAAGGGTCTTCATTTGCTCACCGAACCTCTCCAATCCTATCACTGCTGCGTTTATGCCCCTGTACACATGCTTGATTCTCTTTCGGAGACATAGCAATCCATAGGTTTTAAGATACTTACAAGTCAGGTACATTCTTAGGCGTTTAATATGGGGTGTTGAGTCCATTTCGTTGAGCAAGGAGTAGCTCTTGTCTATTCCATATTTGGCTTAAGGAACTTTATCTGTGCTCATTTCAATCTCTGGTTTTATGCAGCACCCCAACTCACCTTTACCCTTAAGCAAGCATAAGTTGTTTTTCTAAATTTGAGACCCTGTTCTGTTCTGTAATTCAGTTCCTGTGTAGCCAAGTTTCCATTCCGTGTATTACTGATATCTTATGGTGTTTCTTTTTCTGTGTGACTTATTTCAGTTAGAATCATCATACCTGAATCCACTCATTGTGCTCCTAAGGACCTGATGACATAGATTTCATTGCTGAGTGATATTGCTTTGTAAGTAAATACCACAACTTCTTTATCCATTTTTCACTTTCTGCGATGTTGAACTTGTACTGTAAACGAGGTTCTTGTAAACAGAGCCGTTCCAAACTTTGGGGTGGCTGTGTCTTTTTGATTTTAATTTCCCTAAGCTATAGGACCATAAGTGGAAGTGCCCTAGGCTCTGTTGCTTTCTTTTTTAGATGTTTCAGGAAACACCATACACTTCTCCCAAGTGGTTGTTGGCAATTTACATCCCGCCCATCAGCATAACAAGGCTCCCAGTTCTCCATGGCCTGTTGCCTTTCTGGATTTTACACTTTTTTCAGATGGCCCTTTTGACCAGGGGGAAGTGAGACTTCATTGTAGTGCAGATTTCCTTTGCAAGCTTGCTTGGTTGGCCAAAAAGGGCGTATGCGTTTTTCCTGAATATATTCAGGAAAAAACGCATACGCCCTTTTTGGCCAAGTGCATCATTGTGGACGTTCTGCCTCTTTTCCTATGCTTTCAATGCAATTCCAGTCTACCTCCTGAAATCGGTTTCCTGCAATTCTGCCCCGCTTTCAAGTCCTCTTGGCAGCCTTACTTCAGTCTATTTTTGGACGATAGCTGTCATTTATAACTCTGCAGGTTTGTGAATTACAGTGCCCCTGAGCTCCTTTCTTCAACTCGCTTTCTTGTGACCTGGCCGCAACACCGCAGGATGGCTTCAGGCCCTAATCTGGTTCCGGCCCGGCACGCTGAGCCTTTGGTTAATTCCTCTTCCTGGTGGGAAATGAGAGTTAAATTTGCCCATCCAGACACCTCCAGCTAGTCTCTCATTGGTTCTCGCTATTCCTGTTCACCTTCCACAGAAATTGCAAACTGGGCCAAACAGGAGGTTAAAGGGACTGACTCTCCAAGTGGGGAGAGTGTTAGTAAAGCGTCTGGAATGTTGCACCCGAGTACCAGGGGAGGAAAACTGAGACATATTTGAACACGTCTCCCGATCACATGGTTGATCATACTCTAGGTTCCACATGCATGTTTTAGCTGAAGGAAGAATACCTTAAACCTGGGTAGTTGAAACCCGTGGAATGGGTACCATGCAATATGATTTCAAAGGGTCTTCATTTGCTCACCGACCTCTCCAATCCTATCACTGCTGCGTTTATGCCCCTGTACACATGCTTGATTCTCTTTCGGAGACATAGCAATCCATAGGTTTTAAGATACTTACTAGTCAGGTACATTCTTAGGCGTTTAATATGGGGTGTTGAGTCCATTTCGTTGAGCAAGGAGTAGCCCTTCTCTATTCCATATTTGCCTTAAGGAACTTTATCTGTGCTCATTTCAATCTCTGGTTTTATGCAGCACCCCAACTCACCTTTACCCTTAAGCAAGAATAAGTTGGTTTTCTAAATTTGAGACCCTGTTCTGTTCTGTAATTCAGTTCCTGTGTAGCCAAGTTTACATTCCGTGTATTACTGATATCTTATGATGTTTCTTTTTCTGTGTGACTTATTTCAGTTACAATCATCATACCTGAATCCACTCATTGTGCTGCTAAGGGCCTGATGACACAGATTTCATTGCTGAGTGATATTGCTTTGTAAGTAAATACCACAACTTCTTTATCCATTTTTCACTTTCTGCGATGTTGAACTTGTACTGTAAACGAGGTTCTTGTAAACAGAGCCGTTCCAAACTTTGGGGTGGCTGTGTCTTTTTGATTTTAATTTCCCTAAGCTATAGGACCATAAGTGGAAGTGCCCTAGGTTCTGTTGCTTTGTTTTTTAGATGTTTCAGGAAACACCATACACTTCTCCCGAGTGGTTGTTGGCAATTTACATCCCGCCCATCAGCATAACAAGGCTCCCAGTTCTCCATGGCCTGTCCTGCCTTTCTGGATTTTACACTTTTCTCAGATGGCCCTTTTGACCGGGGGGAAGTGAGACTTCATTGTAGTGAAGATTTCCTTTGCAAGCTTGCTTGGTTGGCCAAAAAGGGCGTATGCGTTTTTTCCTGAATATATTCAGGAAAAAACACATACGCCCTTTTTGGCCAAGTGCATCATTGTGGACGTTCTGCCTCTTTTCCTATGCTTTCAATGCAATTCCAGTCTACCTCCTGAAATCGGTTTCCTGCAATTCTGCCCCGCTTTCAAGTCCTCTTGGCAGCCTTACTTCAGTCTATTTTTGGACGATAGCTGTCATTTATAACTCTACAGGTTTGTGAATTACAGTGCCCCTGAGCTCCTTTCTTCAACTCGGTTTCTTTTGAGCTGGCCGCAACACCGCAGGATGGCTTCAGGCCCTAATCTGGTTCCGGTACGGCACGCTGAGCCTTTGGTTATTTCCTCTTCCTGGTGGGAAATGAGAGTTAAATTTGCCCGTCCAGACACCTCCAGCTAGCCTCTCATTGGTTCTCACTATCCCTGTTCATCTTCCGCAGAAATTGCAAACTGTGCCAAACAGGAGGTTAAAGGCGCTGACTCTCCAAGTGGGGAGAGTGTTAGTAAAGCGTCTGGAATGTTGCACCCGAGTACCAGGGGAGGAAAACTGAGACATATTTGAACACGTCTCCCGTTCACATGGTTGATCATACTTGGGTTCCACATGCATGTTTTAGCTGAAGGAAGAATACCTTCAACCTGGAGAGTTGAGACCCGTGTAATGGGTACCATGCAATATGACTTCAAAGGGTCTTCATTTGCTCACCGAACCTCTCCAATCCTATCACTGCTGCGTTTATGCCCCTGTACACATGCTTGATTCTCTTTTGGAGACATAGCAATCCATAGGTTTTACGATACTTACTAGTCAGGTACATTCTTAGGCGTTTAATATGCGGTGTTGAGTCCATTTCGTTGAGCAAGGAGTAGCTCTTGTCTATTCCATATTTGACTTAAGGAACTTTATCTGTGCTCATTTCAATCTCTGGTTTTATGCAGCACCCCAACTCACCTTTACCCTTAAGCAAGCATAAGTTGGTTTTGTAAATTTGAGACCCTGTTCTGTTCTGTAATTCAGTTCCTGTGTAGCCAAGTTTACATTCCATGTATTACTGATATCTTATGATGTTTCTTTTTCTGTGTGACTTATTTCAGTTAGAATCATCATACCTGAATCCACTCATTGTGATGCTAAGGGCCTGATGACATAGATTTCATTGCTGAGTGATATTGCTTTGTAAGTAAATACCACAACTTCTTTATCCATTTTTCACTTTCTGCGATGTTGAACTTGTACTGTAAACGAGGTTCTTGTAAACAGAGGCGTCCCAAACTTTGGGGTGGCTGTGTCTTTTTGATTTTAATTTCCCTAAGCTATAGGACCATAAGTGGCTGTGCCCTAGGCTCTGTTGCTTTGTTTTTTAGATGTTTCAGGAAACACCATACACTTCTCCCGAGTGGTTGTTGGCAATTTACATCCCGCCCATCAGCATAACAAGGCTCCCAGTTCTCCATGGCCTGTCCTGCCATTCTGGATTTTACACTTTTTTCAGATGGCCCTTTTGACCGGGGAGATGTGAGACTTCATTGTAGTGCAGATTTCCTTTGCAAGCTTGCTTGGTTGGCCAAAAAGGGCGTATGCGTTTTTTCCTGAATATATTCAGGAAAAAACGCATACGCCCTTTTTGGCCAAGTGCATCATTGTGGACGTTCTGCCTCTTTTCCTATGCTTTCAATGCAATTCCAGTCTACCTCCTGAAATCGGTTCCCTGCAATTCTGCCCCGCTTTCAAGTCCTCTTGGCAGCCTTACTTCAGTCTATTTTTGGACGATAGCTGTCATTTATAACTCTGCAGGTTTGTGAATTACAGTGCCCCTGAGCTCCTTTCTTCAACTCGCTTTCTTGTGAGCTGGCCGCAACACCGCAGGATGGCTTCAGGCCCTAATCTGGTTCTGGTACGGCACGCTGAGCCTTTGGTTATTTCCTCTTCCTGGTGGGAAATGAGAGTTAAATTTGCCCGTCCAGACACCTCCAGCTAGTCTCTCATTGGTTCTCGCTATTCCTGTTCATCTTCCGCAGAAATTGCAAACTGGGCCAAACAGGAGGTTAAAGGCGCTGACTCTCCAAGTGGGGAGAGTGTTAGTAAAGCATCTGGAATGTTGCACCCGTTTACCAGGGGAGGAAAACTGAGACATATTTGAACACGTCTCCCGTTCACACGGTTGATCATACTTGGGTTCCACATGCATGTTTTAGCTGATGGAAGAATACCTTAAACCTGGGTAGTTGAAACCCGTGGAATGGGTACCATGCAATATGACTTCAAAGGGTCTTCATTTGCTCACCGAACCTCTCCAATCCTATCACTGCTGCGTTTATGCCCCTGTACACATGCTTGATTCTTTTTCGGAGACATAGCAATCCATAGGTTTTAAGATACTTACTAGTCAGGTACATTCTTAGGCGTTTAATATGGGGTGTTGAGTCCATTTCGTTGAGCAAGGAGTAGCTCTTGTCTATTCCATATTTGGCTTAAGGAACTTTATCTGTGCTCATTTCAATCTCTGGTTTTATGCAGCACCCCAACTCACCTTTACCCTTAAGCAAGAATAAGTTGGTATTCTAAATTTGAGACCCTGTTCTGTTCTGTAATTCAGTTCCTGTGTAGCCAAGTTTACATTCCGTGTATTACTGATATCTTATGATGTTTCTTTTTCTGTGTGACTTATTTCAGTTAGAATCATCATACCTGAATCCACTCATTGTGCTGCTAAGGGCCTGATGACACAGATTTCATTGCTGAGTGATATTGCTTTGTAAGTAAATACCACAACTTCTTTATCCATTTTTCACTTTCTGCGATGTTGAACTTGTACTGTAAACGAGGTTCTTGTAAACAGAGCCGTTCCAAACTTTGGGGTGGCTGTGTCTTTTTGATTTTAATTTCCCTAAGCTATAGGACCATAAGTGGAAGTGCCCTAGGCTTTGTTGCTTTGTTTTTTAGATGTTTCAGGAAACACCATACACTTCTCCCAAGTGTCTGTTGGCAATTTACATCCCGCCCATCAGCATAACAATGCTCCCAGTTCTCAATGGCCTGTTGCCTTTCTGGATTTTACACTTTTTTCAGATGGCCCTTTTGACCGGGGGGAAGTGAGACTTCATTGTAGTGCAGATTTCCTTTGCAAGCTTGCTTGGTTGGCCAAAAAGGGCATATGCGTTTTTTCCTGAATATATTCAGGAAAAAACGCATACGCCCTTTTTGGCCAAGTGCATCATTGTGGACGTTCTGCCTCTTTTCCTATGCTTTCAATGCAATTCCAGTCTACCTCCTGAAATCGGTTTCCTGCAATTCTGCCCCGCTTTCAAGTCCTCTTGGCAGCCTTACTTCAGTCTATTTTTGGACGATAGCTGTCATTTATAACTCTGCAGGTTTGTGAATTACAGTGCCCCTGAGCTCCTTTCTTCAACTCGCTTTCTTGTGACCTGGCCGCAACACCGCAGGATGGCTTCAGGCCCTAATCTGGTTCCGGCCCGGCATGCTGAGCCTTTGGTTAATTCCTCTTCCTGGTGGGAAATGAGAGTTAAATTTGCCCGTCCAGACACCTCCAGCTAGCCTCTCATTGGTTCTCGCTATTCCTGTTCATCTTCCGCAGAAATTGCAAACTGGGCCAAACAGGAGGTTAAAGGGACTGACTCTCCAAGTGGGGAGAGTGTTAGTAAAGCGTCTGGAATGTTGCACCCGAGTACCAGGGGAGGAAAACTGAGACATATTTGAACACGTCTCCCGATCACATGGTTGATCATACTCTAGGTTCCACATGCATGTTTTAGCTGAAGGAAGAATACCTTAAACCTGGGTAGTTGAAACCCGTGGAATGGGTACCATGCAATATGACTTCAAAGGGTCTTCATTTGCTCACCGAACCTCTCCAATCCTATCACTGCTGCGTTTATGCCCCTGTACACATGCTTGATTCTCTTTCGGAGACATAGCAATCCATAGGTTTTAAGATACTTAGTAGTCAGGTACATTCTTAGGCGTTTAATATGCGGTGTTGAGTCCATTTCGTTGAGCAAGGAGTAGCTCTTGTCTATTTCATATTTGGCTTAAGGAACTTTATCTGTGCTCATTTCAATCTCTGGTTTTATGCAGCACCCCAACTCACCTTTACCCTTAAGCAAGCATAAGTTGGTTTTCTAAATTTGAGACCCTGTTCTGTTCTGTAATTCAGTTCCTGTGTAGCCAAGTTTCCATTCCGTGTATTACTGATATCTTATGATGTTTCTTTTTCTGTGTGACTTATTTCAGTTAGAATCATCATACCTGAATCCACTCATTGTGCTGCTAAGGGCCTGATGACATAGATTTCATTGCTGAGTGATATTGCTTTGTAAGTGAATACCACAACTTCTTTATCCATTTTTCACTTTCTGCAATGTTGAACTTGTACTGTAAACGAGGTTCTTGTAAACAGAGCCGTTCCAAACTTTGGGGTGGCTGTGTCTTTTTGATTTTAATTTCCCTAAGCTATAGGACCATAAGTGGAAGTGCCCTAGGCTCTGTTGCTTTGTTTTTTAGATGTTTCAGGTAACACCATACACTTCTCCCAAGTGTCTGTTGGCAATTTACATCCCGCCCATCAGCATAACAAGGCTCCCAGTTCTCAATGGCCTGTTGCCTTTCTGGATTTTACACTTTTTTCAGATGGCCCTTTTGACCGGGGGGAAGTGAGACTTCATTGTAGTGCAGATTTCCTTTGCAAGCTTGCTTGGTTGGCCAAAAAGGGCGTATGCGTTTTTTCCTGAATATATTCAGGAAAAAACGCATACGCCCTTTTTGGCCAAGTGCATCATTGTGGACGTTCTGCCTCTTTTCCTATGCTTTCAATGCAATTCCAGTCTACCTCCTGAAATCGGTTTCCTGCAATTCTGCCCCGCTTTCAAGTCCTCTTGGCAGCCTTACTTCAGTCTATTTTTGGACGATAGCTGTCATTTATAACTCTGCAGGTTTGTGAATTACAGTGCCCCTGAGCTCCTTTCTTCAACTCGCTTTGTTGTGACCTGGCCCCAACACCGCAGGATGGCTTCAGGCCCTAATCTGGTTCCGGCCCGGCATGCTGAGCCTTTGGTTAATTCCTCTTCCTGGTGGGAAATGAGAGTTAAATTTGCCCGTGCAGACACCTCCAGCTAGCCTCTCATTGGTTCTCGCTATTCCTGTTCATCTTCCGCAGAAATTGCAAACTGGGCCAAACAGGAGGTTAAAGGCGCTGACTCTCCAAGTGGGGAGAGTGTTAGTAAAGCGTCTGGAATGTTGCACCCGAGTACCAGGGGAGGAAAACTGAGACATATTTGAACACATCTCCCGTTCACATGGTTGATCATACTTGGGTTCCACATGCATGTTTTAGCTGAAGGAAGAATACCTTAAACCTGGAGAGTTAAGACCCGTGTAATGGGTACCATGCAATATGACTTCAAAGGGTCTTCATTTGCTCACCGAACCTCTCCAATCCTATCACTGCTGCGTTTATGCCCCTGTACACATGCTTGATTCTCTTTCGGAGACATAGCAATCCATAGGTTTTACGATACTTACTAGTCAGGTACATTCTTAGGCGTTTAATATGCGATGTTGAGTCCATTTCGTTGAGCAAGGAGTAGCTCTTGTCTATTCTATATTTGACTTAAGGAACTTTATCTGTGCTCATTTCAATCTCTGGTTTTATGCAGCACCCCAACTCACCTTTACCCTTAAGCAAGCATAAGTTGGTTTTCTAAATTTGAGACCCTGTTCTGTTCTGTAATTCAGTTCCTGTGTAGCCAAGTTTCCATTCCGTGTATTACTGATATCTTATGATGTTTCTTTTTCTGTGTGACTTACTTCAGTTAGAATCATCATACCTGAATCCACTCATTGTGCTGCTAAGGGCCTGATGACACAGATTTCATTGCTGAGTGATATTGCTTTGTAAGTAAATACCACAACTTCTTTATCCATTTTTCACTTTCTGCGATGTTGAACTTGTACTGTAAACGAGGTTCTTGTAAACAGAGCCATTCCAAACTTTGGGGTGGCTGTGTCTTTTTGATTTTAATTTCCCTAAGCTATAGGACCATAAGTGGAAGTGCCCTAGGTTCTGTTGCTTTGTTTCTTAGATGTTTCAGGAAACACCATACACTTCTCCCGAGTGGTTGTTGGCAATTTACATCCCGCCCATCAGCATAACAAGGCGCCCAGTTCTCCATGGCCTGTCCTGCCTTTCTGGATTTTACACTTTTTTCAGATGGCCCTTTTGACCGGGTGGAAGTGAGACTTCATTGTAGTGCAGATT
This sequence comes from Delphinus delphis, assembly GCF_949987515.2. NCBI lineage: Eukaryota > Metazoa > Chordata > Mammalia > Artiodactyla > Delphinidae > Delphinus > Delphinus delphis. The sequence goes on along the minus strand of NW_027192671.1, from coordinate 1,079,254 downwards.
TCCTTTGCAAGCTTGCTTGGTTGGCCAAAAAGGGCGTATGCGTTTTTTCCTGAATATATTCAGGAAAAAACGCATACGCCCTTTTTGGCCAAGTGCATCATTGTGGACGTTCTGCCTCTTTTCCTATGCTTTCAATGCAATTCCAGTCTACCTCCTGAAATCGGTTTCCTGCAATTCTGCCCCGCTTTCAAGTCCTCTTGGCAGCCTTACTTCAGTCTATTTTTGGACGATAGCTGTCATTTATAACTCTGCAGGTTTGTGAATTACAGTGCCCCTGAGCTCCTTTCTTCAACTCGCTTTGTTGTGACCTGGCCGCAACACCGCAGGATGGCTTCAGGCCCTAATCTGGTTCCGGCCCGGCATGCTGAGCCTTTGGTTAATTCCTCTTCCTGGTGGGAAATGAGAGTTAAATTTGCCCGTCCAGACACCTCCAGCTAGCCTCTCATTGGTTCTCGCTATTCCTGTTCATCTTCCGCAGAAATTGCAAACTGGGCCAAACAGGAGGTTAAAGGGACTGACTCTCCAAGTGGGGAGAGTGTTAGTAAAGCGTCTGGAATGTTGCACCCGAGTACCAGGGGAGGAAAACTGAGACATATTTGAACACGTCTCCCGTTCACATGGTTGATCATACTCTAGGTTCCACATGCATGTTTTATCTGAAGGAAGAATACCTTAAACCTGGGTAGTTGAAACCCGTGGAATGGGTACCATGCAATATGACTTCAAAGGGTCTTCATTTGCTCAGCAAACCTCTCCAATCCTATCACTGCTGCGTTTATGCCCCTGTACACATGCTTGATTCTCTTTCGGAGACATAGCAATCCATAGGTTTTAAGATAGTTACAAGTCAGGTACATTCTTAGGCGTTTAATATGCAGTGTTGAGTCCATTTCGTTGAGCAAGGAGTAGCTCTTGTCTATTCCATATTTGGCTTAAGGAACTTTATCTGTGCTCATTGCAATCTCTGGTTTTATGCAGCACCCCAACTCACCTTTACCCTTAAGCAAGCATAAGTTGTTTTTCTAAATTTGAGACCCTGTTCTGTTCTGTAATTCAGTTCCTGTGTAGCCAAGTTTACATTCCGTGTATTACTGATATCTTATGATGTTTCTTTTTCTGTGTGACTTATTTCAGTTAGAATCATCATACCTGAATCCACTCATTGTGCTCCTAAGGTCCTGATGACATAGATTTCATTGCTGAGTGATATTGCTTTGTAAGTAAATACCACAACTTCTTTATCCATTTTTCACTTTCTGCGATGTTGAACTTGTACTGTAAACGAGGTTCTTGTAAACAGAGCCGTTCCAAACTTTGGGGTGGCTGTGTCTTTTTGATTTTAATTTCCCTAAGCTATAGGACCATAAGTGGAAGTGCCCTAGGCTCTGTTGCTTTGTTTTTTAGATGTTTCAGGAAACACCATACACTTCTCCCAAGTGTCTGTTGGCAATTTACATCCCGCCCATCAGCATAACAAGGCTCCCAGTTCTCAATGGCCTGTTGCCTTTCTGGATTTTACACTTTTATCAGATGGCCCTTTTGACCGGGGGGAAGTGAGACTTCATTGTAGTGCAGATTTCCTTTGCAAGCTTGCTTGGTTGGCCAAAAAGGGCGTATGCGTTTTTTCCTGAATATATTCAGGAAAAAATGCATACGCCCTTTTTGGCCAAGTGCATCATTGTGGACGTTCTGCCTCTTTTCCTATGCTTTCAATGCAATTCCAGTCTACCTCCTGAAATCGGTTTCCTGCAATTCTGCCCCGCTTTCAAGTCCTCTTGGCAGCCTTACTTCAGTCTATTTTTGGACGATAGCTGTCATTTATAACTCTGCAGGTTTGTGAATTACAGTGCCCCTGAGCTCCTTTCTTCAACTCGCTTTCTTGTGACCTGGCCGCAACACCGCAGGATGGCTTCAGGCCCTAATCTGGTTCCGGCCCGGCATGCTGAGCCTTTGGTTAATTCCTCTTCCTGGTGGGAAATGAGAGTTAAATTTGCCCGTTCAGACACCTCCAGCTAGTCTCTCATTGGTTCTCGCTATTCCTGTTCATCTTCCGCAGAAATTGCAAACTGGGCCAAACAGGAGGTTAAAGGGACTGACTCTCCAAGTGGGGAGAGTGTTAGTAAAGCGTCTGGAATGTTGCACCCGAGTACCAGGGGAGGAAAACTGAGACATATTTGAACACGTCTCCCGATCACATGGTTGATCATACTCTAGGTTCCACATGCATGTTTTAGCTGAAGGAAGAATACCTTAAACCTGGGTAGTTGAAACCCGTGGAATGGGTACCATGCAATATGATTTCAAAGGGTCTTCATTTGCTCACCGACCTCTCCAATCCTATCACTGCTGCGTTTATGCCCCTGTACACATGCTTGATTCTCTTTCGGAGACATAGCAATCCATAGGTTTTAAGATACTTACTAGTCAGGTACATTCTTAGGCGTTTAATATGGGGTGTTGAGTCCATTTCGTTGAGCAAGGAGTAGCTCTTGTCTATTCCATATTTGGCTTAAGGAACTTTATCTGTGCTCATTTCAATCTCTGGTTTTATGCAGCACCCCAACTCACCTTTACCCTTAAGCAAGAATAAGTTGGTTTTCTAAATTTGAGACCCTGTTCTGTTCTGTAATTCAGTTCCTGTGTAGCCAAGTTTACATTCCGTGTATTACTGATATCTTATGATGTTTCTTTTTCTGTGTGACTTATTTCAGTTAGAATCATCGTACCTGAATCCACTCATTGTGCTGCTAAGGGCCTGATGACACAGATTTCATTGCTGAGTGATATTGCTTTGTAAGTAAATACCACAACTTCTTTATCCATTTTTCACTTTCTGCGATGTTGAACTTGTACTGTAAACGAGGTTCTTGTAAACAGAGCCGTTCCAAACTTTGGGGTGGCTGTGTCTTTTTGATTTTAATTTCCCTAAGCTATAGGACCATAAGTGGAAGTGCCCTAGGTTCTGTTGCTTTGTTTTTTAGATGTTTCAGGAAACACCATACACTTCTCCCGAGTGGTTGTTGGCAATTTACATCCCGCCCATCAGCATAACAAGGCTCCCAGTTCTCCATGGCCTGTCCTGCCTTTCTGGATTTTACACTTTTCTCAGATGGCCCTTTTGACCGGGGGGAAGTGAGACTTCATTGTAGTGCAGATTTCCTTTGCAAGCTTGCTTGGTTGGCCAAAAAGGGCGTATGCGTTTTTTCCTGAATATATTCAGGAAAAAACGCATACGCCCTTTTTGGCCAAGTGCATCATTGTGGACGTTCTGCCTCTTTTCCTATGCTTTCAATGCAATTCCAGTCTACCTCCTGAAATCGGTTTCCTGCAATTCTGCCCCGCTTTCAAGTCCTCTTGGCAGCCTTACTTCAGTCTATTTTTGGACGATAGCTGTCATTTATAACTCTGCAGGTTTGTGAATTACAGTGCCCCTGAGCTCCTTTCTTCAACTCGGTTTCTTTTGAGCTGGCCGCAACACCGCAGGATGGCTTCAGGCCCTAATCTGGTTCCGGTACGGCACGCTGAGCCTTTGGTTATTTCCTCTTCCTGGTGGGAAATGAGAGTTAAATTTGCCCGTCCAGACACCTCCAGCTAGCCTCTCATTGGTTCTCGCTATCCCTGTTCATCTTCCGCAGAAATTGCAAATGGTGCCAAACAGGAGGTTAAAGGCGCTGACTCTCCAAGTGGGGAGAGTGTTAGTAAAGCGTCTGGAATTTTGCACCCGAGTACCAGGGGAGGAAAACTGAGACATATTTGAACACGTCTCCCGTTCACATGGTTGATCATACTCTAGGTTCCACATGCATGTTTTAGCTGAAGGAAGAATACCTTAAACCTGGGTAGTTGAAACCCGTGGAATGGGTACCATGCAATATGACTTCAAAGGGTCTTCATTTGCTCACCGAACCTCTCCAATCCTATCACTGCTGCGTTTATGCCCCTGTACACATGCTTGATTCTCTTTCGGAGACATAGCAATCCATAGGTTTTAAGATACTTACAAGTCAGGTACATTCTTAGGCGTTTAATATGCAGTGTTGAGTCCATTTCGTTGAGCAAGGAGTAGCTCTTGTCTATTCCATATTTGGCTTAAGGAACTTTATCTGTGCTCATTTCAATCTCTGGTTTTATGCAGCACCCCAACTCACCTTTACCCTTAAGCAAGCATAAGTTGTTTTTCCAAATTTGAGACCCTGTTCTGTTCTGTAATTCAGTTCCTGTGTAGCCAAGTTTCCATTCCGTGTATTACTGATATCTTATGATGTTTCTTTTTCTGTGTGACTTATTTCAGTTAGAATCATCATACCTGAATCCACTCATTGTGCTCCTAAGGGCCTGATGACATAGATTTCATTGCTGAGTGATATTGCTTTGTAAGTAAATACCACAACTTCTTTATCCATTTTTCACTTTCTGCGATGTTGAACTTGTACTGTAAACGAGGTTCTTGTAAACAGAGCCGTTCCAAACTTTGGTGTGGCTGTGTCTTTTTGATTTTAATTTCCCTAAGCTATAGGACCATAAGTGGAAGTGCCCTAGGCTCTGTTGCTTTGTTTTTTAGATGTTTCAGGAAACACCATACACTTCTCCCAAGTGTCTGTTGGCAATTTACATCCCGCCCATCAGCATAACAAGGCTCCCAGTTCTCAATGGCCTGTTGCCTTTCTGGATTTTACACTTTTATCAGATGGCCCTTTTGACCGGGGGGAAGTGAGACTTCATTGTAGTGCAGATTTCCTTTGCAAGCTTGCTTGGTTGGCCAAAAAGGGCGTATGCGTTTTTTCCTGAATATATTCAGGAAAAAACGCATACGCCCTTTTTGGCCAAGTGCATCATTGTGGACGTTCTGCCTCTTTTCCTATGCTTTCAATGCAATTCCAGTCTACCTCCTGAAATCGGTTTCCTGCAATTCTGCCCCGCTTTCAAGTCCTCTTGGCAGCCTTACTTCAGTCTATTTTTGGACGATAGCTGTCATTTATAACTCTGCAGGTTTGTGAATTACAGTGCCCCTGAGCTCCTTTCTTCAACTCGCTTTCTTGTGAGCTGGCCGCAACACCGCAGGATGGCTTCAGGCCCTAATCTGGTTCCGGCCCGGCATGCTGAGCCTTTGGTTAATTCCTCTTCCTGGTGGGAAATGAGAGTTAAATTTGCCCGTCCAGACACCTCCAGCTAGTCTCTCATTGGTTCTCGCTATTCCTGTTCATCTTCCGCAGAAATTGCAAACTGGGCCAAACAGGAGGTTAAAGGGACTGACTCTCCAAGTGGGGAGAGTGTTAGTAAAGCGTCTGGAATGTTGCACCCGAGTACCAGGGGAGGAAAACTGAGACATATTTGAACACGTCTCCCGATCACATGGTTGATCATACTCTAGGTTCCACATGCATGTTTTAGCTGAAGGAAGAATACCTTAAACCTGGGTAGTTGAAACCCGTGGAATGGGTACCATGCAATATGATTTCAAAGGGTCTTCATTTGCTCACCGACCTCTCCAATCCTATCACTGCTGCGTTTATGCCCCTGTACACATGCTTGATTCTCTTTCGGAGACATAGCAATCCATAGGTTTTAAGATACTTACTAGTCAGGTACATTCTTAGGCGTTTAATATGGAGTGTTGAGTCCATTTCGTTGAGCAAGGAGTAGCTCTTGTCTATTCCATATTTGGCTTAAGGAACTTTATCTGTGCTCATTTCAATCTCTGGTTTTATGCAGCACCCCAACTCACCTTTACCCTTAAGCAAGAATAAGTTGGTTTTCTAAATTTGAGACCCTGTTCTGTTCTGTAATTCAGTTCCTGTGTAGCCAAGTTTACATTCCGTGTATTACTGATATCTTATGATATTTCTTTTTCTGTGTGACTTATTTCAGTTAGAATCATCATACCTGAATCCACTCATTGTGCTGCTAAGGGCCTGATGACACAGATTTCATTGCTGAGTGATATTGCTTTGTAAGTAAATACCACAACTTCTTTATCCATTTTTCACTTTCTGCGATGTTGAACTTGTACTGTAAACGAGGTTCTTGTAAACAGAGCCGTTCCAAACTTTGGGGTGGCTGTGTCTTTTTGATTTTAATTTCCCTAAGCTATAGGACCATAAGTGGAAGTGCCCTAGGTTCTGTTGCTTTGTTTTTTAGATGTTTCAGGAAACACCATACACTTCTCCCGAGTGGTTGTTGGCAATTTACATCCCGCCCATCAGCATAACAAGGCTCCCAGTTCTCCATGGCCTGTCCTGCCTTTCTGGATTTTACACTTTTTTCAGATGGCCCTTTTGACCGGGGGGAAGTGAGACTTCATTGTAGTGCAGATTTCCTTTGCAAGCTTGCTTGGTTGGCCAAAAAGGGCGTATGCGTTTTTTCCTGAATATATTCAGGAAAAAACGCATACGCCCTTTTTGGCCAAGTGCATCATTGTGGACGTTCTGCCTCTTTTCCTATGCTTTCAATGCAATTCCAGTCTACCTCCTGAAATCGGTTTCCTGCAATTCTGCCCCGCTTTCAAGTCCTCTTGGCAGCCTTACTTCAGTCTATTTTTGGACGATAGCTGTCATTTATAACTCTGCAGGTTTGTGAATTACAGTGCCCCTGAGCTCCTTTCTTCCACTCGGTTTCTTTTGAGCTGGCCGCAACACCGCAGGATGGCTTCAGGCCCTAATCTGGTTCCGGTACGGCACGCTGAGCCTTTGGTTATTTCCTCTTCCTGGTGGGAAATGAGAGTTAAATTTGCCCGTCCAGACACCTCCAGCTAGCCTCTCATTGGTTCTCGCTATCCCTGTTCATCTTCCGCAGAAATTGCAAACTGTGCCAAACAGGAGGTTAAAGGCGCTGACTCTCCAAGTGGGGAGAGTGTTAGTAAAGCGTCTGGAATGTTGCACCCGAGTACCAGGGGAGGAAAACTGAGACATATTTGAACACGTCTCCCGATCACATGGTTGATCATACTCTGGGTTCCACATGCATGTTTTAGCTGAAGGAAGAATACCTTAAACCTGGGTAGTTGAAACCCGTGGAATGGGTACCATGCAATATGACTTCAAAGGGTCTTCATTTGCTCACCGAACCTCTCCAATCCTATCACTGCTGCGTTTATGCCCCTGTACACATGCTTGATTCTCTTTTGGAGACATAGCAATCCATAGGTTTTACGATACTTACTAGTCAGGTACATTCTTAGGCGTTTAATATGCGGTGTTGAGTCCATTTCGTTGAGCAAGGAGTAGCTCTTGTCTATTCCATATTTGACTTAAGGAACTTTATCTGTGCTCATTTCAATCTCTGGTTTTATGCAGCACCCCAACTCACCTTTACCCTTAAGCAAGCATAAGTTGGTTTTCTAAATTTGAGACCCTGTTCTGTTCTGTAATTCAGTTCCTGTGTAGACAAGTTTACATTCCGTGTATTACTGATATCTTATGATGTTTCTTTTTCTGTGTGACTTATTTCAGTTAGAATCATCATACCTGAATCCACTCATTGTGATGCTAAGGGCCTGATGACATAGATTTCATTGCTGAGTGATATTGCTTTGTAAGTAAATACCACAACTTCTTTATCCATTTTTCACTTTCTGCGATGTTGAACTTGTACTGTAAACGAGGTTCTTGTAAACAGAGGCGTCCCAAACTTTGGGGTGGCTGTGTCTTTTTGATTTTAATTTCCCTAAGCTATAGCACCATAAGTGGCAGTGCCCTAGGCTCTGTTGCTTTGTTTTTTAGATGTTTCAGGAAACACCATACACTTCTCCCGAGTGGTTGTTGGCAATTTACATCCCGCCCATCAGCATAACAAGGCTCCCAGTTCTCCATGGCCTGTCCTGCCTTTCTGGATTTTACACTTTTTTCAGATGGCCCTTTTGACCGGGGAGATGTGAGACTTCAATGTAGTGCAGATTTCCTTTGCAAGCTTGCTTGGTTGGCCAAAAAGGGCGTATGCGTTTTTTCCTGAATATATTCAGGAAAAAACGCATACGCCCTTTTTGGCCAAGTGCATCATTGTGGACGTTCTGCCTCTTTTCCTATGCTTTCAATGCAATTCCAGTCTACCTCCTGAAATCGGTTCCCTGCAATTCTGCCCCGCTTTCAAGTCCTCTTGGCAGCCTTACTTCAGTCTATTTTTGGACGATAGCTGTCATTTATAACTCTGCAGGTTTGTGAATTACAGTGCCCCTGAGCTCCTTTCTTCAACTCGCTTTCTTGTGAGCTGGCCGCAACACCGCAGGATGGCTTCAGGCCCTAATCTGGTTCCGGTACGGCACGCTGAGCCTTTGGTTATTTCCTCTTCCTGGTGGGAAATGAGAGTTAAATTTGCCCGTCCAGACACCTCCAGCTAGTCTCTCATTGGTTCTCGCTATTCCTGTTCATCTTCCGCAGAAATTGCAAACTGGGCCAAACAGGAGGTTAAAGGCGCTGACTCTCCAAGTGGGGAGAGTGTTAGTAAAGCGTCTGGAATGTTGCACCCGTTTACCAGGGGAGGAAAACTGAGACGTATTTGAACACGTCTCCCGTTCACACGGTTGATCATACTTGGGTTCCACATGCATGTTGTAGCTGAAGGAAGAATACCTTAAACCTGGGTAGTTGAAACCCGTGGAATGGGTACCATGCAATATGACTTCAAAGGGTCTTCATTTGCTCACCGAACCTCTCCAATCCTATCACTGCTGCGTTTATGCCCCTGTACACATGCTTGATTCTTTTTCGGAGACATAGCAATCCATAGGTTTTAAGATACTTACTAGTCAGGTACATTCTTAGGCGTTTAATATGGGGTGTTGAGTCCATTTCGTTGAGCAAGGAGTAGCTCTTGTCTATTCCATATTTGGCTTAAGGAACTTTATCTGTGCTCATTTCAATCTCTGGTTTTATGCAGCACCCCAACTCACCTTTACCCTTAAGCAAGAATAAGTTGGTTTTCTAAATTTGAGACCCTGTTCTGTTCTGTAATTCAGTTCCTGTGTAGCCAAGTTTCCATTCCGTGTATTACTGATATCTTATGATGTTTCTTTTTCTGTGTGACTTATTTCAGTTAGAATCATCATACCTGAATCCACTCATTGTGCTGCTAAGGGCCTGATGACATAGATTTCATTGCTGAGTGATATTGCTTTGTAAGTGAATACCACAACTTCTTTATCCATTTTTCACTTTCTGCAATGTTGAACTTGTACTGTAAACGAGGTTCTTGTAAACAGAGCCATTCCAAACTTTGGGGTGGCTGTGTCTTTTTGATTTTAATTTCCCTAAGCTATAGGACCATAAGTGGAAGTGCCCTAAGCTCTGTTGCTTTGTTTTTTAGATGTTTCAGGAAACACCATACACTTCTCCCAAGTGTCTGTTGGCAATTTACATCCCGCCCATCAGCATAACAAGGCTCCCAGTTCTCAATGGCCTGTTGCCTTTCTGGATTTTACACTTTTTTCAGATGGCCCTTTTGACCGGGGGGAAGTGAGACTTCATTGTAGTGCAGATTTCCTTTGCAAGCTTGCTTGGTTGGCCAAAAAGGGCGTATGCGTTTTTTCCTGAATATATTCAGGAAAAAACGCATACGCCCTTTTTGGCCAAGTGCATCATTGTGGACGTTCTGCCTCTTTTCCTATGCTTTCAATGCAATTCCAGTCTACCTCCTGAAATCGGTTTCCTGCAATTCTGCCCCGCTTTCAAGTCCTCTTGGCAGCCTTACTTCAGTCTATTTTTGGACGATAGCTGTCATTTATAACTCTGCAGGTTTGTGAATTACAGTGCCCCTGAGCTCCTTTCTTCAACTCGCTTTCTTGTGACCTGGCCGCAACACTGCAGGATGGCTTCAGGCCCTAATCTGGTTCCGGAACGGCACGCTGAGCCTTTGGTTATTTCCTCTTCCTGGTGGGAAATGAGAGTTAAATTTGCCCGTCCAGACACCTCCAGCTAGCCTCTCATTGGTTCTCGCTATCCCTGTTCATCTTCCGAAGAAATTGCAAACTGTGCCAAACAGGAGGTTAAAGGCGCTGACTCTCCAAGTGGGGAGAGTGTTAGTAAAGCGTCTGGAATGTTGCACCCGAGTACCAGGGGAGGAAAACTGAGACATATTTGAACACGTCTCCCGTTCACATGGTTGATCATACTTGGGTTCCACATGCATGTTTTAGCTGAAGGAAGAATACCTTAAACCTGGAGAGTTGAGACCCGTGTAATGGGTACCATGCAATATGACTTCAAAGGGTCTTCATTTGCTCACCGAACCTCTCCAATCCTATCACTGCTGCGTTTATGCCCCTGTACACATGCTTGATTCTCTTTTGGAGACATAGCAATCCATAGGTTTTACGATACTTACTAGTCAGGTACATTCTTAGGCGTTTAATATGCGGTGTTGAGTCCATTTCGTTGAGCAAGGAGTAGCTCTTGTCTATTCCATATTTGACTTAAGGAACTTTATCTGTGCTCATTTCAATCTCTGGTTTTATGCAGCACCCCAACTCACCTTTACCCTTAAGCAAGCATAAGTTGTTTTTCTAAATTTGAGACCCTGTTCTGTTCTGTAATTCAGTTCCTGTGTAGCCAAGTTTACATTCCGTGTATTACTGATATCTTATGATGTTTCTTTTTCTGTGTGACTTATTTCAGTTAGAATCATCATACCTGAATCCACTCATTGTGCTGCTAAGGGCCTGATGACACAGATTTCATTGCTGATTGATATTGCTTTGTAAGTAAATACCACAACTTCTTTATCCATTTTTCACTTTCTGCGACGTTGAACTTGTACTGTAAACGAGGTTCTTGTAAACAGAGCCGTTCCAAACTTTGGGGTGGCTGTGTCTTTTTGATTTTAATTTCCCTAAGCTATAGGACCATAAGTGGAAGTGCCCTAGGCTCTGTTGCTTTGTTTTTTAGATGTTTCAGGAAACACCATACAGTTCTCCCGAGTGGTTGTTGGCAATTTACATCCCGCCCATCAGCATAACAAGGCTCCCAGTTCTCAATGGCCTGTTGACTTTCTGGATTTTACACTTTTTTCAGATGGCCCTTTTGACCGGGGGGAAGTGAGACTTCATTGTAGTGCAGATTTCCTTTGCAAGCTTGCTTGGTTGGCCAAAAAGTGCGTATGCGTTTTTTCCTGAATATATTCAGGAAAAAACGCATACGCCCTTTTTGGCCAAGTGCATCATTGTGGACGTTCTGCCTCTTTTCCTATGCTTTCAATGCAATTCCAGTCTACCTCCTGAAATCGGTTTCCTGCAATTCTGCCCCGCTTTCAAGTCCTCTTGGCAGCCTTACTTCAGTCTATTTTTGGACGATAGCTGTCATTTATAACTCTGCAGGTGTGTGAATTACAGTGCCCCTGAGCTCCTTTCTTCAACTTGCTTTCTTGTGACCTGGCCGCAACACCGCAGGATGGCTTCAGGCCCTAATCTGGTTCCGGCACGGCACGCTGAGCCTTTGGTTATTTCCTCTTCCTGGTGGGAAATGAGAGTTAAATTTGCCCGTCCAGACACCTCCAGCTAGTCTCTCATTGGTTCTCGCTATTCCTGTTCATCTTCCGCAGAAATTGCAAACTGGGCCAAACAGGAGGTTAAAGGCGCTGACTCTCCAAGTGGGGAGAGTGTTAGTAAAGCGTCTGGAATGTTGCACCCGAGTACCAGGGGAGGAAAACTGAGACATATTTGAACACGTCTCCCGTTCACATGGTTGATCATACTTGGGTTCCACATGCATGTTTTAGCTGAAGGAAGAATACCTTAAACCTGGAGAGTTGAGACCCGTGTAATGGGTACCATGCAATATGACTTCAAAGGGTCTTCATTTGCTCACCGAACCTCTCCAATCCTATCACTGCTGCGTTTATGCCCCTGTACACATGCTTGATTCTGTTTCGGAGACATAGCAATCCATAGGTTTTACGATACTTACTAGTCAGGTACATTCTTAGGCGTTTAATATGCGGTGTTGAGTCCATTTCGTTGAGCAAGGAGTAGCTCTTGTCTATTCCATATTTGACTTAAGGAACTTTATCTGTGCTCATTTCAATCTCTGGTTTTATGCAGCACCCCAACTCACCTTTACCCTTAAGCAAGCATAAGTTGGTTTTCTAAATTTGAGACCCTGTTCTGTTCTGTAATTCAGTTCCTGTGTAGCCAAGTTTACATTCCGTGTATTACTGATATCTTATGATGTTTCTTTTTCTGTGTGACTTACTTCAGTTAGAATCATCATACCTGAATCCACTCATTGTGCTGCTAAGGGCCTGATGACACAGATTTCATTGCTGAGTGATATTGCTTTGTAAGTAAATACCACAACTTCTTTATCCATTTTTCACTTTCTGCGACGTTGAACTTGTACTGTAAACGAGGTTCTTGTAAACAGAGCCGTTCCAAACTTTGGGGTGGCTGTGTCTTTTTGATTTTAATTTCCCTAAGCTATAGGACCATAAGTGGAAGTGCCCTAGGCTCTGTTGCTTTGTTTTTTAGATGTTTCAGGAAACACCATACACTTCTCCCGAGTGGTTGTTGGCAATTTACATCCCGCCCATCAGCATAACAAGGCTCCCAGTTCTCAATGGCCTGTTGCCTTTCTGGATTTTACACTTTTTTCAGATGGCCCTTTTGACCGGGGGGAAGTGAGACTTCATTGTAGTGCAGATTTCCTTTGCAAGCTTGCTTGGTTGGCCAAAAAGGGCGTATGCGTTTTTTCCTGAATATATTCAGGAAAAAACGCATACGCCCTTTTTGGCCAAGTGCATCATTGTGGACGTTCTGCCTCTTTTCCTATGCTTTCAATGCAATTCCAGTCTACCTCCTGAAATCGGTTTCCTGCAATTCTGCCCCGCTTTCAAGTCCTCTTGGCAGCCTTACTTCAGTCTATTTTTGGACGATAGCTGTCATTTATAACTCTGCAGGTGTGTGAATTACAGTGCCCCTGAGCTCCTTTCTTCAGCTTGCTTTCTTGTGACCTGGCCGCAACACCGCAGGATGGCTTCAGGCCCTAATCTGGTTCCGGCACGGCACGCTGTGCCTTTGGTTATTTCCTCTTCCTGGTGGGAAATGAGAGTTAAATTTGCCCGTCCAGACACCTCCAGCTAGTCTCTCATTGGTTCTCGCTATTCCTGTTCATCTTCCGCAGAAATTGCAAACTGGGCCAAACAGGAGGTTAAAGGCGCTGACTCTCCAAGTGGGGAGAGTGTTAGTAAAGCGTCTGGAATGTTGCACCCGAGTACCAGGGGAGGAAAACTGAGACATATTTGAACACGTCTCCCATTCACATGGTTGATCATACTTGGGTTCCACATGCATGTTTTAGCTGAAGGAAGAATACCTTAAACCTGGAGAGTTAAGTCCCGTGTAATGGGTACCATGCAATATGACTTCAAAGGGTCTTCATTTGCTCACCGAACCTCTCCAATCCTATCACTGCTGCGTTTATGCCCCTGTACACATGCTTGATTCTCTTTCGGAGACATAGCAATCCATAGGTTTTAAGATACTTACTAGTCAGGTACATTCTTAGGCGTTTAATATGCGGTGTTGAGTCCATTTCGTTGAGCAAGGAGTAGCTCTTGTCTATTCCATATTTGGCTTAAGGAACTTTATCTGTGCTCATTTCAATCTCTGGTTTTATGCAGCACCCCAACTCACCTTTACCCTTAAGCAAGCATAAGTTGGTGTTCTAAATTTGAGACCCTGTTCTGTTCTGTAATTCAGTTCCTGTGTAGCCAAGTTTCCATTCCGTGTATTACTGATATCTTATGATGTTTCTTTTTCTGTGTGACTTACTTCAGTTAGAATCATCATACCTGAATCCACTCATTGTGCTGCTAAGGGCCTGATGACGCAGATTTCATTGCTGAGTGATATTGCTTTGTAAGTAAATACCACAACTTCTTTATCCATTTTTCACTTTCTGCGATGTTGAACTTGTACTGTAAACGAGGTTCTTGTAAACAGAGCCATTCCAAACTTTGGGGTGGCTGTGTCTTTTTGATTTTAATTTCACTAAGCTATAGGACCATAAGTGGAAGTGCCCTAGGTTCTGTTGCTTTGTTTTTTAGATGTTTCAGGAAACACCGTACACTTCTCCGGAGTGGTTGTTGGCAATTTACATCCCGCCCATCAGCATAACAAGGCTCCCAGTTCTCCATGGCCTGTCCTGCCTTTCTGGATTTTACACTTTTTTCAGATGACCCCTTTGACCGGGGGGAAGTGAGACTTCATTGTAGTGCAGATTTCCTTTGCAAGCTTGCTTGGTTGGCCAAAAAGGGCGTATGCGTTTTTTCCTGAATATATTCAGGAAAAAACGCATACGCCCTTTTTGGCCAAGTGCATCATTGTGGACTTTCTGCCTCTTTTCCTATGCTTGCAATGCAATTCCAGTCTACCTCCTGAAATCGGTTTCCTGCAATTCTGCCCCGCTTTCAAGTCCTCTTGGCAGCCTTACTTCAGTCTATTTTTGGACGATAGCTGTCATTTATAACTCTGCAGGTTTGTGAATTACAGTGCCCCTGAGCTCCTTTCTTCAACTCGCTTTCTTTTGAGCTGGCCGCAACACCGCAGGATGGCTTCAGGCCCTAATCTTGTTCCGGTACGGCACGCTGAGCCTTTGGTTATTTCCTCTTCCTGGTGGGAAATGAGAGTTAAATTTGCCCGTCCAGACACCTCCAGCTAGCCTCTCATTGGTTCTCGCTATTCCTGTTCATCTTCCGCAGAAATTGCAAACTGTGCCAAACAGGAGGTTAAAGGCGCTGACTCTCCAAGTGGGGAGAGTGTTAGTAAAGCGTCTGGAATGTTGCACCCGAGTACCAGGGGAGGAAAACTGAGACATATTTGAACACGTCTCCCGTTCACATGGTTGATCATACTTGGGTTCCACATGCATGTTTTAGCTGAAGGAAGAATACCTTAAACTTGGAGAGTTGAGACCCGTGTAATGGGTACCATGCAATATGACTTCAAAGGGTCTTCATTTGCTCACCGAACCTCTCCAATCCTATCACTGCTGCGCTTATGCCCCTGTACACATGCTTGATTCTCTTTCGGAGACATTGCAATCCATAGGTTTTAAGATACTTACTAGTCAGGTACATTCTTAGGCGTTTAATATGGGGTGTTGAGTCCATTTCGTTGAGCAAGGAGTAGCTCTTGTCTATTCCATATTTGGCTTAAGGAACTTTATCTGTGCTCATTTCAATCTCTGGTTTTATGCAGCACCCCAACTCACCTTTACCCTTAAGCAAGCATAAGTTGGTGTTCTAAATTTGAGACCCTGTTCTGTTCTGTAATTCAGTTCCTGTGTAGCCAAGTTTCCATTCCGTGTATTACTGATATCTTATGATGTTTCTTTTTCTGTGTGACTTATTTCAGTTAGAATCATCATACCTGAATCCACTCATTGTGCTGCTAAGGGCCTGATGACACAGATTTCATTGCTGAGTGATATTGCTTTGTAAGTAAATACCACAACTTCTTTATCCATTTTTCACTTTCTGCGATGTTGAACTTGTACTGTAAATGAGGTTCTTGTAAACAGAGCCATTCCAAACTTTGGGGTGGCTGTGTCTTTTTGATTTTAATTTCCCTAAGCTATAGGACCATAAGTGGAAGTGCCCTAGGTTCTGTTGCTTTGTTTCTTAGATGTTTCAGGAAACACCATACACTTCTCCCGAGTGGTTGTTGGCAATTTACATCCCGCCCATCAGCATAACAAGGCGCCCAGTTCTCCATGGCCTGTCCTGCCTTTCTGGATTTTACACTTTTTTCAGATGGCCCTTTTGACCGGGGGGAAGTGAGACTTCATTGTAGTGCAGATTTCCTTTGCAAGCTTGCTTGGTTGGCCAAAAAGGGCGTATGCGTTTTTTCCTGAATATATTCAGGTAAAAACGCATACGCTCTTTTTGGCCAAGTGCATCATTGTGGACGTTCTGCCTCTTTTCCTATGCTTTCAATGCAATTCCAGTCTACCTCCTGAAATCGGTTTCCTGCAATTCTGCCCCGCTTTCAAGTCCTCTTGGCAGCCTTACTTCAGTCTATTTTTGGACGATAGCTGTCATTTATAACTCTGCAGGTTTGTGAATTACAGTGCCCCTGAGCTCCTTTCTTCAACTTGCTTTCTTGTGAGCTGGCCGCAACACCGCAGGATGGCTTCAGGCCCTAATCTGGTTCCGGCACGGCACGCTGAGCCTTTGGTTATTTCCTCTTCCTGGTGGGAAATGAGAGTTAAATTTGCCCGTCCAGACACCTCCAGCTAGTCTCTCATTGGTTCTCGCTATTCCTGTTCATCTTCCGCAGAAATTGCAAACTGGGCCAAACAGGAGGTTAAAGGCGCTGACTCTCCAAGTGGGGAGAGTGTTAGTAAAGCGTCTGGAATGTTGCACCCGAGTACCAGGGGAGGAAAACTGAGAAATATTTCAACACGTCTCCCGTTCATATGGTTGATCATACTTGGGTTCCACATGCATGTTTTAGCTGAAGGAAGAATACCTTAAACCTGGAGAGTTAAGACCCGTGGAATGGGTACCATGCAATATGACTTCAAAGGGTCTTCATTTGCTCACCGAACCTCTCCAATCCTATCACTGCTGCGTTTATGCCGCTGTACACATGCTTGATTCTCTTTCGGAGACATAGCAATCCATAGGTTTTAAGATACTTACTAGTCAGGTACATTCTTAGGCGTTTAATATGCGGTGTTGAGTCCATTTCGTTGAGCAAGGAGTAGCTCTTGTCTATTCCATATTTGACTTAAGGAACTTTATCTGTGCTCATTTCAATCTCTGGTTTTATGCAGCACCCCAACTCACCTTTCCCCTTAAGCAAGCATAAGTTGGTTTTCTAAATTTGAGACCCTGTTCTGTTCTGTAATTCAGTTCCTGTGTAGCCAAGTTTCCATTCCGTGTATTACTGATATCTTATGATGTTTCTTTTTCTGTGTGACTTACTTCAGTTAGAATCATCATACCTGAATCCACTCATTGTGCTGCTAAGGGCCTGATGACGCAGATTTCATTGCTGAGTGATATTGCTTTGTAAGTAAATACCACAACTTCTTTATCCATTTTTCACTTTCTGCGATGTTGAACTTGTACTGTAAACGAGGTTCTTGTAAACAGAGCCATTCCAAACTTTGGGGTGGCTGTGTCTTTTTGATTTTAATTTCACTAAGCTATAGGACCATAAGTGGAAGTGCCCTAGGTTCTGTTGCTTTGTTTTTTAGATGTTTCAGGAAACACCGTACACTTCTCCGGAGTGGTTGTTGGCAATTTACATCCCGCCCATCAGCATAACAAGGCTCCCAGTTCTCCATGGCCTGTCCTGCCTTTCTGGATTTTACACTTTTTTCAGATGACCCCTTTGACCGGGGGGAAGTGAGACTTCATTGTAGTGCAGATTTCCTTTGCAAGCTTGCTTGGTTGGCCAAAAAGGGCGTATGCGTTTTTTCCTGAATATATTCAGGAAAAAACGCATACGCCCTTTTTGGCCAAGTGCATCATTGTGGACTTTCTGCCTCTTTTCCTATGCTTGCAATGCAATTCCAGTCTACCTCCTGAAATCGGTTTCCTGCAATTCTGCCCCGCTTTCAAGTCCTCTTGGCAGCCTTACTTCAGTCTATTTTTGGACGATAGCTGTCATTTATAACTCTGCAGGTTTGTGAATTACAGTGCCCCTGAGCTCCTTTCTTCAACTCGCTTTCTTTTGAGCTGGCCGCAACACCGCAGGATGGCTTCAGGCCCTAATCTTGTTCCGGTACGGCACGCTGAGCCTTTGGTTATTTCCTCTTCCTGGTGGGAAATGAGAGTTAAATTTGCCCGTCCAGACACCTCCAGCTAGCCTCTCATTGGTTCTCGCTATTCCTGTTCATCTTCCGCAGAAATTGCAAACTGTGCCAAACAGGAGGTTAAAGGCGCTGACTCTCCAAGTGGGGAGAGTGTTAGTAAAGCGTCTGGAATGTTGCACCCGAGTACCAGGGGAGGAAAACTGAGACATATTTGAACACGTCTCCCGTTCACATGGTTGATCATACTTGGGTTCCACATGCATGTTTTAGCTGAAGGAAGAATACCTTAAACTTGGAGAGTTGAGACCCGTGTAATGGGTACCATGCAATATGACTTCAAAGGGTCTTCATTTGCTCACCGAACCTCTCCAATCCTATCACTGCTGCGCTTATGCCCCTGTACACATGCTTGATTCTCTTTCGGAGACATTGCAATCCATAGGTTTTAAGATACTTACTAGTCAGGTACATTCTTAGGCGTTTAATATGGGGTGTTGAGTCCATTTCGTTGAGCAAGGAGTAGCTCTTGTCTATTCCATATTTGGCTTAAGGAACTTTATCTGTGCTCATTTCAATCTCTGGTTTTATGCAGCACCCCAACTCACCTTTACCCTTAAGCAAGCATAAGTTGGTGTTCTAAATTTGAGACCCTGTTCTGTTCTGTAATTCAGTTCCTGTGTAGCCAAGTTTCCATTCCGTGTATTACTGATATCTTATGATGTTTCTTTTTCTGTGTGACTTATTTCAGTTAGAATCATCATACCTGAATCCACTCATTGTGCTGCTAAGGGCCTGATGACACAGATTTCATTGCTGAGTGATATTGCTTTGTAAGTAAATACCACAACTTCTTTATCCATTTTTCACTTTCTGCGATGTTGAACTTGTACTGTAAACGAGGTTCTTGTAAACAGAGCCATTCCAAACTTTGGGGTGGCTGTGTCTTTTTGATTTTAATTTCCCTAAGCTATAGGACCATAAGTGGAAGTGCCCTAGGTTCTGTTGCTTTGTTTCTTAGATGTTTCAGGAAACACCATACACTTCTCCCGAGTGGTTGTTGGCAATTTACATCCCGCCCATCAGCATAACAAGGCGCCCAGTTCTCCATGGCCTGTCCTGCCTTTCTGGATTTTACACTTTTTTCAGATGGCCCTTTTGACCGGGGGGAAGTGAGACTTCATTGTAGTGCAGATTTCCTTTGCAAGCTTGCTTGGTTGGCCAAAAAGGGCGTATGCGTTTTTTCCTGAATATATTCAGGTAAAAACGCATACGCTCTTTTTGGCCAAGTGCATCATTGTGGACGTTCTGCCTCTTTTCCTATGCTTTCAATGCAATTCCAGTCTACCTCCTGAAATCGGTTTCCTGCAATTCTGCCCCGCTTTCAAGTCCTCTTGGCAGCCTTACTTCAGTCTATTTTTGGACGATAGCTGTCATTTATAACTCTGCAGGTTTGTGAATTACAGTGCCCCTGAGCTCCTTTCTTCAACTTGCTTTCTTGTGAGCTGGCCGCAACACCGCAGGATGGCTTCAGGCCCTAATCTGGTTCCGGCACGGCACGCTGAGCCTTTGGTTATTTCCTCTTCCTGGTGGGAAATGAGAGTTAAATTTGCCCGTCCAGACACCTCCAGCTAGTCTCTCATTGGTTCTCGCTATTCCTGTTCATCTTCCGCAGAAATTGCAAACTGGGCCAAACAGGAGGTTAAAGGCGCTGACTCTCCAAGTGGGGAGAGTGTTAGTAAAGCGTCTGGAATGTTGCACCCGAGTACCAGGGGAGGAAAACTGAGAAATATTTCAACACGTCTCCCGTTCATATGGTTGATCATACTTGGGTTCCACATGCATGTTTTAGCTGAAGGAAGAATACCTTAAACCTGGAGAGTTAAGACCCGTGGAATGGGTACCATGCAATATGACTTCAAAGGGTCTTCATTTGCTCACCGAACCTCTCCAATCCTATCACTGCTGCGTTTATGCCGCTGTACACATGCTTGATTCTCTTTCGGAGACATAGCAATCCATAGGTTTTAAGATACTTACTAGTCAGGTACATTCTTAGGCGTTTAATATGCGGTGTTGTGTCCATTTCGTTGAGCAAGGAGTAGCTCTTGTCTATTCCATATTTGACTTAAGGAACTTTATCTGTGCTCATTTCAATCTCTGGTTTTATGCAGCACCCCAACTCACCTTTCCCCTTAAGCAAGCATAAGTTGGTTTTCTAAATTTGAGACCCTGTTCTGTTCTGTAATTCAGTTCCTGTGTAGCCAAGTTTACATTCCGTGTATTACTGATATCTTATGATGTTTCTTTTTCTGTGTGACTTACTTCAGTTAGAATCATCATACCTGAATCCACTCATTGTGCTGCTAAGGGCCTGATGACACAGATTTCATTGCTGAGTGATATTGCTTTGTAAGTAAATACCACAACTTCTTTATCCATTTTTCACTTTCTGCGATGTTGAACTTGTACTGTAAACGAGGTTCTTGTAAACAGAGCCGTTCCAAACTTTGGGGTGGCTGTGTCTTTTTGATTTTAATTTCCCTAAGCTATAGGACCATAAGTGGAAGTGCCCTAGGTTCTGTTGCTTTGTTTTTTAGATGTTTCAGGAAACACCATACACTTCTCCCGAGTGGTTGTTGGCAATTTACATCCCGCCCATCAGCATAACAAGGCTCCCAGTTCTCCATGGCCTGTCCTGCCTTTCTGGATTTTACACTTTTCTCAGATGGCCCTATTGACCGGGGGGAAGTGAGACTTCATTGTAGTGCAGATTTCCTTTGCAAGCTTGCTTGGTTGGCCAAAAAGGGCGTATGCGTTTTTTCCTGAATATATTCAGGAAAAAACGCATGCGCCCTTTTTGGCCAAGTGCATCATTGTGGACGTTCTGCCTCTTTTCCTATGCT
Organism: Delphinus delphis; assembly: GCF_949987515.2. Taxonomy (NCBI): domain Eukaryota; kingdom Metazoa; phylum Chordata; class Mammalia; order Artiodactyla; family Delphinidae; genus Delphinus; species Delphinus delphis. Next base: position 1,058,604 of record NW_027192671.1, on the reverse strand, counting down.
TTCAATGCAATTCCAGTCTACCTCCTGAAATCGGTTTCCTGCAATTCTGCCCCGCTTTCAAGTCCTCTTGGCAGCCTTACTTCAGTCTATTTTTGGACGATAGCTGTCATTTATAACTCTGCAGGTTTGTGAATTACAGTGCCCCTGAGCTCCTTTCTTCAACTCGCTTTCTTGTGACCTGGCCGCAACACCGCAGGATGGCTTCAGGCCCTAATCTGGTTCCGGCCCGGCACGCTGAGCCTTTGGTTATTTCCTCTTCCTGGTGGGAAATGAGAGTTAAATTTGCCCGTCCAGACACCTCCAGCTAGCCTCTCATTGGTTCTCGCTATCCCTGTTCATCTTCCGCAGAAATTGCAAACTGGGCCAAACAGGAGGTTAAAGGGGCTGACTCTCCAAGTGGGGAGAGTGTTAGTAAAGCGTCTGGAATGTTGCACCCGAGTACCAGGGGAGGAAAACTGAGACATATTTGAACACGTCTCCCGATCACATGGTTGATCATACTCTAGGTTCCACATGCATGTTTTAGCTGAAGGAACAATACCTTAAACCTGGGTAGTTGAAACCCGTGGAATGGGTACCATGCAATATGACTTCAAAGGGTCTTCATTTGCTCACCGAACCTCTCCAATCCTATCACTGCTGCGTTTATGCCCCTGTACACATGCTTGATTCTCTTTCGGAGACATAGCAATCCATAGGTTTTACGATACTTACTAGTCAGGTACATTCTTAGGCGTTTAATATGCGGTGTTGAGTCCATTTCGTTGAGCAAGGAGTAGCTCTTGTCTATTCCATATTTGGCTTAAGGAACTTTATCTGTGCTCATTTCAATCTCTGGTTTTATGCAGCACCCCAACTCACCTTTACCCTTAAGCAAGCATAAGTTGGTGTTCTAAATTTGAGACCCTGTTCTGTTCTGTAATTCAGTTCCTGTGTAGCCAAGTTTCCATTCCGTGTATTACTGATATCTTATGATGTTTCTTTTTCTGTGTGACTTATTTCAGTTAGAATCATCATACCTGAATCCACTCATTGTGCTGCTAAGGGCCTGATGACACAGATTTCATTGCTGAGTGATATTGCTTTGTAAGTAAATACCACAACTTCTTTATCCATTTTTCACTTTCTGCGATGTTGAACTTGTACTGTAAACGAGGGTCTTGTAAACAGAGCCGTTCCAAACTTTGGGGTGGCTGTGTCTTTTTGATTTTAATTTCCCTAAGCTATAGGACCATAAGTGGAAGTGCCCTAGGTTCTGTTGCTTTGTTTCTTAGATGTTTCAGGAAACACCATACACTTCTCCCGAGTGGTTGTTGGCAATTTACATCCCGCCCATCAGCATAACAAGGCGCCCAGTTCTCCATGGCCTGTCCTGCCTTTCTGGATTTTACACTTTTTTCAGATGGCCCTTTTGACCGGGGGGAAGTGAGACTTCATTGTAGTGCAGATTTCCTTTGCAAGCTTGCTTGGTTGGCCAAAAAGGGCGTATGCGTTTTTTCCTGAATATATTCAGGTAAAAACGCATACGCTCTTTTTGGCCAAGTGCATCATTGTGGACGTTCTGCCTCTTTTCCTATGCTTTCAATGCAATTCCAGTCTACCTCCTGAAATCGGTTTCCTGCAATTCTGCCCCGCTTTCAAGTCCTCTTGGCAGCCTTACTTCAGTCTATTTTTGGACGATAGCTGTCATTTATAACTCTGCAGGTTTGTGAATTACAGTGCCCCTGAGCTCCTTTCTTCAACTTGCTTTCTTGTGAGCTGGCCGCAACACCGCAGGATGGCTTCAGGCCCTAATCTGGTTCCGGCACGGCACGCTGAGCCTTTGGTTATTTCCTCTTCCTGGTGGGAAATGAGAGTTAAATTTGCCCGTCCAGACACCTCCAGCTAGCCTCTCATTGGTTCTCGCTATCCCTGTTCATCTTCCGCAGAAATTGCAAACTGGGCCAAACAGGAGGTTAAAGGGGCTGACTCTCCAAGTGGGGAGAGTGTTAGTAAAGCGTCTGGAATGTTGCACCCGAGTACCAGGGGAGGAAAACTGAGACATATTTGAACACGTCTCCCGATCACATGGTTGATCATACTCTAGGTTCCACATGCATGTTTTAGCTGAAGGAACAATACCTTAAACCTGGGTAGTTGAAACCCGTGGAATGGGTACCATGCAATATGACTTCAAAGGGTCTTCATTTGCTTACCGAACCTCTCCAATCCTATCACTGCTGCGTTTATGCCCCTGTACACATGCTTGATTCTCTTTCGGAGACATAGCAATCCATAGGTTTTACGATACTTACTAGTCAGGTACATTCTTAGGCGTTTAATATGCGGTGTTGAGTCCATTTCGTTGAGCAAGGAGTAGCTCTTGTCTATTCCATATTTGGCTTAAGGAACTTTATCTGTGCTCATTTCAATCTCTGGTTTTATGCAGCACCCCAACTCACCTTTACCCTTAAGCAAGCATAAGTTGGTTTTCTAAATTTGAGACCCTGTTCTGTTCTGTAATTCAGTTCCTGTGTAGCCAAGTTTCCATTCCGTGTATTACTGATATCTTATGATGTTTCTTTTTCTGTGTGACTTATTTCAGTTAGAATCATCATACCTGAATCCACTCATTGTGCTGCTAAGGGCCTGATGACACAGATTTCATTGCTGAGTGATACTGCTTTGTAAGTAAATACCACAACTTCTTTATCCATTTTTCACTTTCTGCGATGTTGAACTTGTACTGTAAACGAGGTTCTTGTAAACAGAGGCGTCCCAAACTTTGGGGTGGCTGTGTCTTTTTGATTTTAATTTCCCTAAGCTATAGGACCATAAGTGGCAGTGCCCTAGGCTCTGTTGCTTTGTTTTTTAGATGTTTCAGGAAACAGCATACACTTCTCCCGAGTGGTTGTTGGCAATTTACATCCCCCCCATCAGCATAACAAGGCTCCCAGTTCTCCATGGCCTGTCCTGCCTTTCTGGATTTTACACTTTTTTCAGATGGCCCTTTTGACCGGGGGGAAGTGAGACTTCATTGTAGTGCAGATTTCCTTTGCAAGCTTGCTTGGTTGGCCAAAAAGGGCGTATGCGTTTTTTCCTGAATATATTCAGGAAAAAACGCATACGCCCTTTTTGGCCAAGTGCATCATTGTGGACGTTCTGCCTCTTTTCCTATGCTTTCAATGCAATTCCAGTCTACCTCCTGAAATCGGTTTCCTGCAATTCTGCCCCGCTTTCAAGTCCTCTTGGCAGCCTTGCTTCAGTCTATTTTTGGACGATAGCTGTCATTTATGACTCTGCAGGTTTGTGAATTACAGTGCCCCTGAGCTCCTTTCTTCCACTCGCTTTCTTGTGACCCGGCCCCAACACCGCAGGATGGCTTCAGGCCCTAATCTGATTCCGGCCCGGCATGCTGAGCCTTTGGTTAATTCCTCTTCCTGGTGGGAAATGAGAGTTAAATTTGCCCGTCCAAACACCTCCAGCTAGCCTCTCATTGGTTCTCGCTATTCCTGTTCATCTTCCGCAGAAATTTCAAACTGGGCCAAACAGGAGGTTAAAGGGACTGACTCTCCAAGTGGGGAGAGTGTTAGTAAAGCGTCTGGAATGTTGCACCCAAGTACCAGGGGAGGAAAACTGAGACATATTTGAACACGTCTCCCGATCACATGGTTGATCATACTCTAGGTTCCACATGCATGTTTTAGCTGAAGGAAGAATACCTTAAACCTGGGTAGTTGAAACCCGTGGAATGGGTACCATGCAATATGACTTCAAAGGGTCTTCATTTGCTCACCGAACCTCTCCAATCCTATCACTGCTGCGTTTATGCCCCTGTACACATGCTTGATTCTCTTTCGGAGACATAGCAATCCATAGGTTTTAAGATACTTACAAGTCAGGTACATTCTTAGGTGTTTAATATGCGGTGTTGAGTCCATTTCGTTGAGCAAGGAGTAGCTCTTGTCTATTCCATATTTGGCTTAAGGAACTTTATCTGTGCTCATTTCAATCTCTGGTTTTATGCAGCACCCCAGCTCACCTTTACCCTTAAGCAAGCATAAGTTGTTTTTCTAAATTTGAGACCCTGTTCTGTTCTGTAATTCAGTTCCTGTGTAGCCAAGTTTCCATTCCGTGTATTACTGATATCTTATGATGTTTCTTTTTCTGTGTGACTTATTTCAGTTAGAATCATCATACCTGAATCCACTCATTGTGCTGCCAAGGGCATGATGACATAGATTTCATTGCTGAGTGATATTGCTTTGTAAGTGAATACCACAACTTCTTTATCCATTTTTCCCTTTCTGCGATGTTGAACTTGTACTGTAAACGAGGTTCTTGTAAACAGAGCCGTTCCAAACTTTGGGGTGGCTGTGTCTTTTTTATTTTAATTTCCCTAAGCTATAGGACCATAAGTGGAAGTGCCCTAGGTTCTGTTGCTTTGTTTTTTAGATGTTTCAGGAAACACCATACACTTCTCCCGAGTGGTTGTTGGCAATTTACATCCCGCCCATCAGCATAACAAGGCTCCCAGTTCTCCATGGCCTGTCCTGCCTTTCTGGATTTTACACTTTTTTCAGATGGCCCTTTTGACCGGGGGGAAGTGAGACTTCATTGTAGTGCAGATTTCCTTTGCAAGCTTGCTTGGTTGGCCAAAAAGGGCGTATGCGTTTTTTCCTGAATATATTCAGGAAAAAACGCATACGCCCTTTTTGGCCAAGTGCATCATTGTGGACGTTCTGCCTCTTTTCCTATGTTTGCAATGCAATTCCAGTCTACCTCCTGAAATCGGTTTCCTGCAATTCTGCCCCGCTTTCAAGTCCTCTTGGCAGCCTTACTTCAGTCTATTTTTGGACGATAGCTGTCATTTATAACTCTGCAGGTGTGTGAATTACAGTGCCCCTGAGCTCCTTTCTTCAACTTGCTTTCTTGTGAGCTGGCCGCAACACCGCAGGATGGCTTCAGGCCCTAATCTGGTTCCGGCACGGCACGCTGAGCCTTTGGTTATTTCCTCTTCCTGGTGGGAAATGAGAGTTAAATTTGCCCGTCCAGACACCTCCAGCTAGTCTCTCATTGGTTCTCGCTATTCCTGTTCATCTTCCGCAGAAATTGCAAACTGTGCCAAACAGGAGGTTAAAGGCGCTGACTCTCCAAGTGGGGAGAGTGTTAGTAAAGCGTCTGGAATGTTGCACCCGAGTACCAGGGGAGGAAAACTGAGACATATTTCAACACGTCTCCCGTTCATATGGTTGATCATACTTGGGTTCCACATGCATGTTTTAGCTGAAGGAAGAATACCTTAAACCTGGAGAGTTAAGACCCGTGGAATGGGTACCATGCAATATGACTTCAAAGGGTCTTCATTTGCTCACCGAACCTCTCCAATCCTATCACTGCTGCGTTTATGCCGCTGTACACATGCTTGATTCTCTTTCGGAGACATAGCAATCCATAGGTTTTAAGATACTTACTAGTCAGGTACATTCTTAGGCGTTTAATATGCGGTGTTGAGTCCATTTCGTTGAGCAAGGAGTAGCTCTTGTCTATTCCATATTTGACTTAAGGAACTTTATCTGTGCTCATTTCAATCTCTGGTTTTATGCAGCACCCCAACTCACCTTTCCCCTTAAGCAAGCATAAGTTGGTTTTCTAAATTTGAGACCCTGTTCTGTTCTGTAATTCAGTTCCTGTGTAGCCAAGTTTACATTCCGTGTATTACTGATATCTTATGATGTTTCTTTTTCTGTGTGACTTACTTCAGTTAGAATCATCATACCTGAATCCACTCATTGTGCTGCTAAGGGCCTGATGACACAGATTTCATTGCTGAGTGATATTGCTTTGTAAGTAAATACCACAACTTCTTTATCCATTTTTCACTTTCTGCGATGTTGAACTTGTACTGTAAACGAGGTTCTTGTAAACAGAGCCGTTCCAAACTTTGGGGTGGCTGTGTCTTTTTGATTTTAATTTCCCTAAGCTATAGGACCATAAGTGGAAGTGCCCTAGGTTCTGTTGCTTTGTTTTTTAGATGTTTCAGGAAACACCATACACTTCTCCCGAGTGGTTGTTGGCAATTTACATCCCGCCCATCAGCATAACAAGGCTCCCAGTTCTCCATGGCCTGTCCTGCCTTTCTGGATTTTACACTTTTCTCAGATGGCCCTATTGACCGGGGGGAAGTGAGACTTCATTGTAGTGCAGATTTCCTTTGCAAGCTTGCTTGGTTGGCCAAAAAGGGCGTATGCGTTTTTTCCTGAATATATTCAGGAAAAAACGCATGCGCCCTTTTTGGCCAAGTGCATCATTGTGGACGTTCTGCCTCTTTTCCTATGCTTTCAATGCAATTCCAGTCTACCTCCTGAAATCGGTTTCCTGCAATTCTGCCCCGCTTTCAAGTCCTCTTGGCAGCCTTACTTCAGTCTATTTTTGGACGATAGCTGTCATTTATAACTCTGCAGGTTTGTGAATTACAGTGCCCCTGAGCTCCTTTCTTCAACTCGCTTTCTTGTGACCTGGCCGCAACACCGCAGGATGGCTTCAGGCCCTAATCTGGTTCCGGCCCGGCACGCTGAGCCTTTGGTTATTTCTTCTTCCTGGTGGGAAATGAGAGTTAAATTTGCCCGTCCAGACACCTCCAGCTAGCCTCTCATTGGTTCTCGCTATCCCTGTTCATCTTCCGCAGAAATTGCAAACTGGGCCAAACAGGAGGTTAAAGGGGCTGACTCTCCAAGTGGGGAGAGTGTTAGTAAAGCGTCTGGAATGTTGCACCCGAGTACCAGGGGAGGAAAACTGAGACATATTTGAACACGTCTCCCGATCACATGGTTGATCATACTCTAGGTTCCACATGCATGTTTTAGCTGAAGGAACAATACCTTAAACCTGGGTAGTTGAAACCCGTGGAATGGGTACCATGCAATATGACTTCAAAGGGTCTTCATTTGCTTACCGAACCTCTCCAATCCTATCACTGCTGCGTTTATGCCCCTGTACACATGCTTGATTCTCTTTCGGAGACATAGCAATCCATAGGTTTTACGATACTTACTAGTCAGGTACATTCTTAGGCGTTTAATATGCGGTGTTGAGTCCATTTCGTTGAGCAAGGAGTAGCTCTTGTCTATTCCATATTTGGCTTAAGGAACTTTATCTGTGCTCATTTCAATCTCTGGTTTTATACAGCACCCCAACTCACCTTTACCCTTAAGCAAGCATAAGTTGGTTTTCTAAATTTGAGACCCTGTTCTGTTCTGTAATTCAGTTCCTGTGTAGCCAAGTTTCCATTCCGTGTATTACTGATATCTTATGATGTTTCTTTTTCTGTGTGACTTATTTCAGTTAGAATCATCATACCTGAATCCACTCATTGTGCTGCTAAGGGCCTGATGACACAGATTTCATTGCTGAGTGATACTGCTTTGTAAGTAAATACCACAACTTCTTTATCCATTTTTCACTTTCTGCGATGTTGAACTTGTACTGTAAACGAGGTTCTTGTAAACAGAGGCGTCCCAAACTTTGGGGTGGCTGTGTCTTTTTGATTTTAATTTCCCTAAGCTATAGGACCATAAGTGGCAGTGCCCTAGGCTCTGTTGCTTTGTTTTTTAGATGTTTCAGGAAACACCATACACTTCTCCCGAGTGGTTGTTGGCAATTTACATCCCCCCCATCAGCATAACAAGGCTCCCAGTTCTCCATGGCCTGTCCTGCCTTTCTGGATTTTACACTTTTTTCAGATGGCCCTTTTGACCGGGGGGAAGTGAGACTTCATTGTAGTGCAGATTTCCTTTGCAAGCTTGCTTGGTTGGCCAAAAAGGGCGTATGCGTTTTTTCCTGAATATATTCAGGAAAAAACGCATACGCCCTTTTTGGCCAAGTGCATCATTGTGGACGTTCTGCCTCTTTTCCTATGCTTTCAATGCAATTCCAGTCTACCTCCTGAAATCGGTTTCCTGCAATTCTGCCCCGCTTTCAAGTCCTCTTGGCAGCCTTGCTTCAGTCTATTTTTGGACGATAGCTGTCATTTATGACTCTGCAGGTTTGTGAATTACAGTGCCCCTGAGCTCCTTTCTTCCACTCGCTTTCTTGTGACCCGGCCCCAACACCGCAGGATGGCTTCAGGCCCTAATCTGGTTCCGGCCCGGCATGCTGAGCCTTTGGTTAATTCCTCTTCCTGGTGGGAAATGAGAGTTAAATTTGCCCGTCCAAACACCTCCAGCTAGCCTCTCATTGGTTCTCGCTATTCCTGTTCATCTTCCGCAGAAATTTCAAACTGGGCCAAACAGGAGGTTAAAGGGACTGACTCTCCAAGTGGGGAGAGTGTTAGTAAAGCGTCTGGAATGTTGCACCCGAGTACCAGGGGAGGAAAACTGAGACATATTTGAACACGTCTCCCGATCACATGGTTGATCATACTCTAGGTTCCACATGCATGTTTTAGCTGAAGGAAGAATACCTTAAACCTGGGTAGTTGAAACCCGTGGAATGGGTACCATGCAATATGACTTCAAAGGGTCTTCATTTGCTCACCGAACCTCTCCAATCCTATCACTGCTGCGTTTATGCCCCTGTACACATGCTTGATTCTCTTTCGGAGACATAGCAATCCATAGGTTTTAAGATACTTACAAGTCAGGTACATTCTTAGGTGTTTAATATGCGGTGTTGAGTCCATTTCGTTGAGCAAGGAGTAGCTCTTGTCTATTCCATATTTGGCTTAAGGAACTTTATCTGTGCTCATTTCAATCTCTGGTTTTATGCAGCACCCCAGCTCACCTTTACCCTTAAGCAAGCATAAGTTGTTTTTCTAAATTTGAGACCCTGTTCTGTTCTGTAATTCAGTTCCTGTGTAGCCAAGTTTCCATTCCGTGTATTACTGATATCTTATGATGTTTCTTTTTCTGTGTGACTTATTTCAGTTAGAATCATCATACCTGAATCCACTCATTGTGCTGCCAAGGGCCTGATGACATAGATTTCATTGCTGAGTGATATTGCTTTGTAAGTGAATACCACAACTTCTTTATCCATTTTTCCCTTTCTGCGATGTTGAACTTGTACTGTAAACGAGGTTCTTGTAAACAGAGCCGTTCCAAACTTTGGGGTGGCTGTGTCTTTTTTATTTTAATTTCCCTAAGCTATAGGACCATAAGTGGAAGTGCCCTAGGTTCTGTTGCTTTGTTTTTTAGATGTTTCAGGAAACACCATACACTTCTCCCGAGTGGTTGTTGGCAATTTACATCCCGCCCATCAGCATAACAAGGCTCCCAGTTCTCCATGGCCTGTCCTGCCTTTCTGGATTTTACACTTTTTTCAGATGGCCCTTTTGACCGGGGGGAAGTGAGACTTCATTGTAGTGCAGATTTCCTTTGCAAGCTTGCTTGGTTGGCCAAAAAGGGCGTATGCGTTTTTTCCTGAATATATTCAGGAAAAAACGCATACGCCCTTTTTGGCCAAGTGCATCATTGTGGACGTTCTGCCTCTTTTCCTATGTTTGCAATGCAATTCCAGTCTACCTCCTGAAATCGGTTTCCTGCAATTCTGCCCCGCTTTCAAGTCCTCTTGGCAGCCTTACTTCAGTCTATTTTTGGACGATAGCTGTCATTTATAACTCTGCAGGTGTGTGAATTACAGTGCCCCTGAGCTCCTTTGTTCAACTTGCTTTCTTGTGACCTGGCCGCAACACCGCAGGATGGCTTCAGGCCCTAATCTGGTTCCGGTACGGCACGCTGAGCCTTTGGTTATTTCCTATTCCTGGTGGGAAATGAGAGTTAAATTTGCCCGTCCAGACACCTCCAGCTAGTCTCTCATTGTTTCTCGCTATTCCTGTTCATCTTCCGCAGAAATTGCAAACTGGGCCAAACAGGAGGTTAAAGGCGCTGACTCTCCAAGTGGGGAGAGTGTTAGTAAAGCGTCTGGAATGTTGCACCCGAGTACCAGGGGAGGAAAACTGAGACATATTTGAACACGTCTCCCGTTCAGATGGTTGATCATACTTGGGTTCCACATGCATGTTTTAGCTGAAGGAAGAATACCTTAAACCTGGAGAGTTAAGACCCGTGTAATGGGTACCATGCAATATGACTTCAAAGGGTCTTCATTTGCTCACTGAAGCTCTCCAATCCTATCACTGCTGCGTTTATGCCCCTGTACACATGCTTGATTCTCTTTCGGAGACATAGCAATCCATAGGTTTTAAGATACTTACTAGTCAGGTACATTCTTAGGCGTTTAATATGCGGTGTTGAGTCCATTTCGTTGAGCAAGGAGTAGCTCTTGTCTATTCCATATTTGACTTAAGGAACTTTATCTGTGCTCATTTCAATCTCTGGTTTTATGCAGCACCCCAACTCACCTTTACACTTAAGCAAGCATAAGTTGGTTTTCTAAATTTGAGACCCTGTTCTGTTCTGTAATTCAGTTCCTGTGTAGCCAAGTTTACATTCCGTGTATTACTGATATCTTATGATGTTTCTTTTTCTGTGTGACTTACTTCAGTTAGAATCATCATACCTGAATCCACTCATTGTGCTGCTAAGGGCCTGATGACACAGATTTCATTGCTGAGTGATATTGCTTTGTAAGTAAATACCACAACTTCTTTATCCATTTTTCACTTTCTGCGATGTTGAACTTGTACTGTAAACGAGGTTCTTGTAAACAGAGCCGTTCCAAACTTTGGGGTGGCTGTGTCTTTTTGATTTTAATTTCCCTAAGCTATAGGACCATAAGTGGAAGTGCCCTAGGTTCTGTTGCTTTGTTTTTTAGATGTTTCAGGAAACACCATACACTTCTCCCGAGTGGTTGTTGGCAATTTACATCCCGCCCATCAGCATAACAAGGCTCCCAGTTCTCCATGGCCTGTCCTGCCTTTCTGGATTTTACACTTTTTTCAGATGGCCCTTTTGACCGGGGGGAAGTGAGACTTCATTGTAGTGCAGATTTCCTTTGCAAGCTTGCTTGGTTGGCCAAAAAGGGCGTATGCGTTTTTTCCTGAATATATTCAGGAAAAAACGCATACGCCCTTTTTGGCCAAGTGCATCATTGTGGACGTTCTGCCTCTTTTCCTATGCTTGCAATGCAATTCCAGTCTACCTCCTGAAATCAGTTTCCTGCAATTCTGCCCCGCTTTCAAGTCCTCTTGGCAGCCTTACTTCAGTCTATTTTTGGACGATAGCTGTCATTTATAACTCTGCAGGTTTGTGAATTACAGTGCCCCTGAGCTCCTTTCTTCAACTCGCTTTCTTTTGAGCTGGCCGCAACACCGCAGGATGGCTTCAGGCCCTAATCTGGTTCCGGTACGGCACGCTGAGCCTTTGGTTATTTCCTCTTCCTGGTGGGAAATGAGAGTTAAATTTGCCCGTCCAGACACCTCCAGCTAGCCTCTCATTGGTTCTCGCTATTCCTGTTCATCTTCCGCAGAAATTGCAAACTGTGCCAAACAGGAGGTTAAAGGCGCTGACTCTCCAAGTGGGGAGAGTGTTAGTAAAGCGTCTGGAATGTTGCACCCGAGTACCAGGGGAGGAAAACTGAGATATATTTGAACACGTCTCCCGTTCACATGGTTGATCATACTTGGGTTCCACATGCATGTTTTAGCTGAAGGAAGAATACCTTAAACCTGGAGAGTTGAGACCCGTGTAATGGGTACCATGCAATATGACTTCAAAGGGTCTTCATTTGCTCACCGAACCTCTCCAATCCTATCACTGCTGCGTTTATGCCCCTGTACACATGCTTGATTCTCTTTTGGAGACATAGCAATCCATAGGTTTTACGATACTTACTAGTCAGGTACATTCTTAGGTGTTTAATATGCGGTGTTGAGTCCATTTCGTTGAGCAAGGAGTAGCTCTTGTCTATTCCATATTTGACTTAAGGAACTTTATCTGTGCTCATTTCAATCTCTGGTTTTATGCAGCACCCCAACTCACCTTTACCCTTAAGCAAGCATAAGTTGGTTTTCTAAATTTGAGACCCTGTTCTGTTCTGTAATTCAGTTCCTGTGTAGCCAAGTTTACATTCCGTGTATTACTGATATCTTATGATGTTTCTTTTTCTGTGTGACTTATTTCAGTTAGAATCATCATACCTGAATCCACTCATTGTGATGCTAAGGGCCTGATGACATAGATTTCATTGCTGAGTGATATTGCTTTGTAAGTAAATACCACAACTTCTTTATCCATTTTTCACTTTCTGCGATGTTGAACTTGTACTGTAAATGAGGTTCTTGTAAACAGAGGCGTCCCAAACTTTGGGGTGGCTGTGTCTTTTTGATTTTAATTTCCCTAAGCTATAGGACCATAAGTGGCAGTGCCCTAGGCTCTGTTGCTTTGTTTTTTAGATGTTTCAGGAAACACCATACACTTCTCCTGAGTGGTTGTTGGCAATTTACATCCCGCCCATCAGCATAACAAGGCTCCCAGTTCTCCATGGCCTGTCCTGACTTTCTGGATTTTACACTTTTTTCAGATGGCCCTTTTGACCGGGGGGAAGTGAGACTTCATTGTAGTGCAGATTTCCTTTGCAAGCTTGCTTGGTTGGCCAAAAAGGGCGTATGCGTTTTTTCCTGAATATATTCAGGAAAAAACGCATACGCCCTTTTTGGCCAAGTGCATCATTGTGGACGTTCTGCCTCTTTTCCTATGCTTTCAATGCAATTCCAGTCTACCTCCTGAAATCGGTTTCCTGCAATTCTGCCCCGCTTTCAAGTCCTCTTGGCAGCCTTACTTCAGTCTATTTTTGGACGATAGCTGTCATTTATAACTCTGCAGGTTTGTGAATTACAGTGCCCCTGAGCTCCTTTCTTCAACTCGCTTTCTTGTGACCCGGCCCCAACACCGCAGGATGGCTTCAGGCCCTAATCTGGTTCCGGCCCGACATGCTGAGCCTTTGGTTAATTCCTCTTCCTGGTGGGAAATGAGAGTTAAATTTGCCCGTCCAGACACCTCCAGCTAGCCTCTCATTGGTTCTCGCTATTCCTGTTCATCTTCCGCAGAAATTGCAAACTGGGCCAAACAGGAGGTTAAAGGGACTGACTCTCCAAGTGGGGAGAGTGTTAGTAAAGCGTCTGGAATGTTGCACCCAAGTACCAGGGGAGGAAAACTGAGACATATTTGAACACGTCTCCCGATCACATGGTTGATCATACTCTAGGTTCCACATGCATGTTTTAGCTGAAGGAAGAATACCTTAAACCTGGGTAGTTGAAACCCGTGGAATGGGTACCATGCAATATGACTTCAAAGGGTCTTCATTTGCTCACCGAACCTCTCCAATCTTATCACTGCTGCGTTTATGCCCCTGTACACATGCTTGATTCTCTTTTGGAGACATAGCAATCCATAGGTTTTAAGATACTTACAAGTCAGGTACATTCTGAGGTGTTTAATATGCGGTGTTGAGTCCATTTCGTTGAGCAAGGAGTAGCTCTTGTCTATTCCATATTTGGCTTAAGGAACTTTATCTGTGCTCATTTCAATCTCTGGTTTTATGCAGCACCCCAACTCACCTTTCGCCTTAAGCAAGCATAAGTTGTTTTTCTAAATTTGAGACCCTGTTCTGTTCTGTAATTCAGTGCCTGTGTAGCCAAGTTTCCATTCCGTGTATTACTGATATCTTATGATGTTTCTTTTTCTGTGTGACTTATTTCAGTTACAATCATCATACCTGAATCCACTCATTGTGCTGCCAAGGGCCTGATGACATAGATTTCATTGCTGAGTGATATTGCTTTGTAAGTGAATACCACAACTTCTTTATCCATTTTTCCCTTTCTGCGATGTTGAACTTGTACTGTAAACGAGGTTCTTGTAAACAGAGGCGTCCCAAACTTTGGGGTGGCTGTGTCTTTTTGATTTTAATTTCCCTAAGCTATAGGACCATAAGTGGCAGTGCCCTAGGCTCTGTTGCTTTATTTTTTAGATGTTTCAGGAAACACCATACACTTCTCCCGAGTGGTTGTTGGCAATTTACATCCCGCCCATCAGCATAACAAGGCTCCCAGTTCTCCATGGCCTGTCCTGCCTTTCTGGATTTTACACTTTTTTCAGATGGCCCTTTTGACCGGGGGGAAGTGAGACTTCATTGTAGTGCAGATTTCCTTTGCAAGCTTGCTTGGTTGGCCAAAAAGGGCGTATGCGTTTTTTCCTGAATATATTCAGGAAAAAACGCATACGCCCTTTTTGGCCAAGTGCATCATTGTGGACGTTCTGCCTCTTTTCCTATGCTTTCAATGCAATTCCAGTCTACCTCCTGAAATCGGTTTCCTGCAATTCTGCCCCGCTTTCAAGTCCTCTTGGCAGCCTTACTTCAGTCTATTTTTGGACGATAGCTGTCTTTTATAACTCTGCAGGTTTGTGAATTACAGTGCCCCTGAGCTCCTTTCTTCAACTCGCTTTCTTGTGACCTGGCCGCAACACCGCAGGATGGCTTCAGGCCCTAATCTGGTTCCGGCCTGGCATGCTGAGCCTTTGGTTAATTCCTCTTCCTGGTGGGAAATGAGAGTTAAATTTGCCCGTTCAGACACCTCCAGCTAGTCTCTCATTGGTTCTCGCTATTCCTGTTCATCTTCCGCAGAAATTGCAAACTGGGCCAAACAGGAGGTTAAAGGCGCTGACTCTCCAAGTGGGGAGAGTGTTAGTAAAGCGTCTGGAATGTTGCACCCGAGTACCAGGGGAGGAAAACTGAGACATATTTGAACACGTCTCCCGTTCACATGGTTGATCATACTTGGGTTCCACATGCATGTTTTAGCTGAAGGAAGAATACCTTAAACCTGGAGAGTTAAGACCCGTGTAATGGGTACCATGCAATATGACTTCAAAGGGTCTTCATTTGCTCACCGAACCTCCCCAATCCTATCACTGCTGCGTTTATGCCCCTGTACACATGCTTGATTCTCTTTCGGAGACATAGCAATCCATAGGTTTTAAGATACTTACTAGTCAGGTACATTCTTAGGCGTTTAATATGCGGTGTTGAGTCCATTTCGTTGAGCAAGGAGTAGCTCTTGTCTATTCCATATTTGACTTAAGGAACTTTATCTGTGCTCATTTCAATCTCTGGTTTTATGCAGCACCCCAACTCACCTTTACCCTTAAGCAAGCATAAGTTGGTTTTCTAAATTTGAGACCCTGTTCTGTTTTGTAATTCAGTTCCTGTGTAGCCAAGTTTATATTCCGTGTATTACTGATATCTTATAATGTTTCTTTTTCTGTGTGACTTACTTCAGTTAGAATCATCATACCTGAATCCACTCATTGTGCTGCTAAGGGCCTGATGACACAGATTTCATTGCTGAGTGATATTGCTTTGTAAGTAAATACCACAACTTCTTTATCCATTTTTCACTTTCTGCGATGTTGAACTTGTACTGTAAACGAGGTTCTTGTAAACAGAGCCGTTCCAAACTTTGGGGTGGCTGTGTCTTTTTGATTTTAATTTCCCTAAGCTATAGGACCATAAGTGGAAGTGCCCTAGGTTCTGTTGCTTTGTTTTTTAGATGTTTCAGGAAACACCATACACTTCTCCCGAGTGTCTGTTGGCAATTTACATCCCGCCCATCAGCATAACAAGGCTCCCAGTTCTCCATGGCCTGTCCTGCCTTTCTGGATTTTACACTTTTTTCAGATGGCCCTTTTGACCGGGGAGAAGTGAGACTTCATTGTAGTGCAGATTTCCTTTGCAAGCTTGCTTGGTTGGCCAAAAAGGGCGTATGCGTTTTTTCCTGAATATATTCAGGAAAAAACGCATACGCCCTTTTTGGCCAAGTGCATCATTGTGGACGTTCTGCCTCTTTTCCTATGCTTTCAATGCAATTCCAGTCTACCTCCTGAAATCGGTTTCCTGCAATTCTGCCCCGCTTTCAAGTCCTCTTGGCAGCCTTACTTCAGTCTATTTTTGGACGATAGCTGTCATTTATAACTCTGCAGGTTTGTGAATTACAGTGCCCCTGAGCTCCTTTCTTCAACTCGCTTTCTTGTGACCTGGCCGCAACACCGCAGGATGGCTTCAGGCCCTAATCTGGTTCCGGCCCGGCATGCTGAGCCTTTGGTTAATTCCTCTTCCTGGTGGGAAATGAGAGTTAAATTTGCCCGTCCAGACACCTCCAGCTAGCCTCTCATTGGTTCTCGCTATTCCTGTTCATCTTCCGCAGAAATTGCAAACTGGGCCAAACAGGAGGTTAAAGGGACTGACTCTCCAAGTGGGGAGAGTGTTAGTAAAGCGTCTGGAATGTTGCACCCGAGTACCAGGGGAGGAAAACTGAGACATATTTGAACACGTCTCCCGATCACATGGTTGATCATACTCTAGGTTCCACATGCATGTTTTAGCTGAAGGAAGAATACCTTAAACCTGGGTAGTTGAAACCCGTGGAATGGGTACCATGCAATATGACCTCAAAGGGTCTTCATTTGCTCACCGAACCTCTCCAATCCTATCACTGCTGCGTTTATGCCCCTGTACACATGCTTGATTCTCTTTCGGAGACATAGCAATCCATAGGTTTTAAGATACTTACAAGTCAGGTACATTCTTAGGTGTTTAATATGCGGTGTTGAGTCCATTTCGTTGAGCAAGGAGTAGCTCTTGTCTATTCCATATTTGGCTTAAGGAACTTTATCTGTGCTCATTTCAATCTCTGGTTTTATGCAGCACCCCAGCTCACCTTTACCCTTAAGCAAGCATAAGTTGTTTTTCTAAATTTGAGACCCTGTTCTGTTCTGTAATTCAGTTCCTGTGTAGCCAAGTTTCCATTCCGTGTATTACTGATATCTTATGATGTTTCTTTTTCTGTGTGACTTATTTCAGTTACAATCATCAAACCTGAATCCACTCATTGTGCTGCCAAGGGCCTGATGACATAGATTTCATTGCTGAGTGATATTGCTTTGTAAGTGAATACCACAACTTCTTTATCCATTTTTCCCTTTCTGCGATGTTGAACTTGTACTGTAAACGAGGTTCTTGTAAACAGAGCCGTTCCAAACTTTGGGGTGGCTGTGTCTTTTTGATTTTAATTTCCCTAAGCTATAGGACCATAAGTGGAAGTGCCCTAGGTTCTGTTGCTTTGTTTTTTAGATGTTTCAGGAAACACCATACACTTCTCCCAAGTGGTTGTTGGCAATTTACATCCCGCCCATCAGCATAACAAGGCTCCCAGTTCTCCATGGCCTGTCCTGCCTTTCTGGATTTTACACTTTTTTCAGATGGCCCTTTTGACCGGGGGGAAGTGAGACTTCATTGTAGTGCAGATTTCCTTTGCAAGCTTGCTTGGTTGGCCAAAAAGGGCGTATGCGTTTTTTCCTGAATATATTCAGGAAAAAACGCATACGCCCTTTTTGGCCAAGTGCATCATTGTGGACGTTCTGCCTCTTTTCCTATGTTTGCAATGCAATTCCAGTCTACCTCCTGAAATCGGTTTCCTGCAATTCTGCCCCGCTTTCAAGTCCTCTTGGCAGCCTTACTTCAGTCTATTTTTGGACGATAGCTGTCATTTATAACTCTGCAGGTTTGTGAATTACAGTGCCCCTGAGCTCCTTTCTTCAACTCGCTTTCTTGTGACCCGGCCCCAACACCGCAGGATGGCTTCAGGCCCTAATCTGGTTCCGGCCCGGCATGCTGAGCCTTTGGTTAATTCCTCTTCCTGGTGGGAAATGAGAGTTAAATTTGCCCGTCCAGACACCTCCAGCTAGCCTCTCATTGGTTCTCGCTATTCCTGTTCATCTTCCGCAGAAATTGCAAACTGGGCCAAACAGGAGGTTAAAGGCGCTGACTCTCCAAGTGGGGAGAGTGTTAGTAAAGCGTCTGGAATGTTGCACCCGAGTACCAGGGGAGGAAAACTGAGACATATTTGAACACGTCTCCCGTTCAGATGGTTGATCATACTTGGGTTCCACATGCATGTTTTAGCTGAAGGAAGAATACCTTAAACCTGGAGAGTTAAGACCCGTGTAATGGGTACCATGCAATATGACTTCAAAGGGTCTTCATTTGCTCACCGAAGCTCTCCAATCCTATCACTGCTGCGTTTATGCCCCTGTACACATGCTTGATTCTCTTTCGGAGACATAGCAATCCATAGGTTTTAAGATACTTACTAGTCAGGTACATTCTTAGGCGTTTAATATGTGGTGTTGAGTCCATTTCGTTGAGCAAGGAGTAGCTCTTGTCTATTCCATATTTGACTTAAGGAACTTTATCTGTGCTCATTTCAATCTCTGGTTTTATGCAGCACCCCAACTCACCTTTACACTTAAGCAAGCATAAGTTGGTTTTCTAAATTTGAGACCCTGTTCTGTTCTGTAATTCAGTTCCTGTGTAGCCAAGTTTACATTCCGTGTATTACAGATATCTTATGATGTTTCTTTTTCTGTGTGACTTACTTCAGTTAGAATCATCATACCTGAATCCACTCATTGTGCTGCTAAGGGCCTGATGACACAGATTTCATTGCTGAGTGATATTGCTTTGTAAGTAAATACCACAACTTCTTTATCCATTTTTCACTTTCTGCGATGTTGAACTTGTACTGTAAACGAGGTTCTTGTAAACAGAGCCGTTCCAAACTTTGGGGTGGCTGTGTCTTTTTGACTTTAATTTCCCTAAGCTATAGGACCATAAGTGGAAGTGCCCTAGGTTCTGTTGCTTTGTTTTTTAGATGTTTCAGGAAACACCATACACTTCTCCCGAGTGGTTGTTGGCAATTTACATCCCGCCCATCAGCATAACAAGGCTCCCAGTTCTCCATGGCCTGTCTTGCCTTTCTGGATTTTACACTTTTTTCAGATGGCCCTTTTGACCGGGGGGAAGTGAGACTTCATTGTAGTGCAGATTTCCTTTGCAAGCTTGCTTGGTTGGCCAAAAAGGGCGTATGCGTTTTTTCCTGAATATATTCAGGAAAAAACGCATACGCCCTTTTTGGCCAAGTGCATCATTGTGGACGTTCTGCCTCTTTTCCTATGCTTGCAATGCAATTCCAGTCTACCTCCTGAAATCAGTTTCCTGCAATTCTGCCCCGCTTTCAAGTCCTCTTGGCAGCCTTACTTCAGTCTATTTTTGGACGATAGCTGTCATTTATAACTCTGCAGGTTTGTGAATTACAGTGCCCCTGAGCTCCTTTCTTCAACTCGCTTTCTTTTGAGCTGGCCGCAACACCGCAGGATGGCTTCAGGCCCTAATCTGGTTCCGGTACGGCACGCTGAGCCTTTGGTTATTTCCTCTTCCTGCTGGGAAATGAGAGTTAAATTTGCCCGTCCAGACACCTCCAGCTAGCCTCTCATTGGTTCTCGCTATTCCTGTTCATCTTCCGCAGAAATTGCAAACTGTGCCAAACAGGAGGTTAAAGGCGCTGACTCTCCAAGTGGGGAGAGTGTTAGTAAAGCGTCTGGAATGTTGCACCCGAGTACCAGGGGAGGAAAACTGAGACATATTTGAACACGTCTCCCGTTCACATGGTTGATCATACTTGGGTTCCACATGCATGTTTTAGCTGAAGGAAGAATACCTTAAACCTGGAGAGTTAAGACCCGTGTAATGGGTACCATGCAATATGACTTCAAAGGGTCTTCATTTGCTCACCGAACCTCCCCAATCCTATCACTGCTGCGTTTATGCCCCTGTACACATGCTTGATTCTCTTTCGGAGACATAGCAATCCATAGGTTTTAAGATACTTACTAGTCAGGTACATTCTTAGGCGTTTAATATGCGGTGTTGAGTCCATTTCGTTGAGCAAGGAGTAGCTCTTGTCTATTCCATATTTGGCTTAAGGAACTTTATCTGTGCTCATTTCAATCTCTGGTTTTATGCAGCACCCCAACTCACCTTTACCCTTAAGCAAGCATAAGTTGGTTTTCTAAATTTGAGACCCTGTTCTGTTTTGTAATTCAGTTCCTGTGTAGCCAAGTTTATATTCCGTGTATTACTGATATCTTATAATGTTTCTTTTTCTGTGTGACTTACTTCAGTTAGAATCATCATACCTGAATCCACTCATTGTGCTGCTAAGGGCCTGATGACACAGATTTCATTGCTGAGTGATATTGCTTTGTAAGTAAATACCACAACTTCTTTATCCATTTTTCACTTTCTGCGATGTTGAACTTGTACTGTAAACGAGGTTCTTGTAAACAGAGCCGTTCCAAACTTTGGGGTGGCTGTGTCTTTTTGATTTTAATTTCCCTAAGCTATAGGACCATAAGTGGAAGTGCCCTAGGTTCTGTTGCTTTGTTTTTTAGATGTTTCAGGAAACACCATACACTTCTCCCGAGTGTCTGTTGGCAATTTACATCCCGCCCATCAGCATAACAAGGCTCCCAGTTCTCCATGGCCTGTCCTGCCTTTCTGGATTTTACACTTTTTTCAGATGGCCCTTTTGACCGGGGAGAAGTGAGACTTCATTGTAGTGCAGATTTCCTTTGCAAGCTTGCTTGGTTGGCCAAAAAGGGCGTATGCGTTTTTTCCTGAATATATTCAGGAAAAAACGCATACGCCCTTTTTGGCCAAGTGCATCATTGTGGACGTTCTGCCTCTTTTCCTATGCTTTCAATGCAATTCCAGTCTACCTCCTGAAATCGGTTTCCTGCAATTCTGCCCCGCTTTCAAGTCCTCTTGGCAGCCTTACTTCAGTCTATTTTTGGACGATAGCTGTCATTTATAACTCTGCAGGTTTGTGAATTACAGTGCCCCTGAGCTCCTTTCTTCAACTCGGTTTCTTTTGAGCTGGCCGCAACACCGCAGGATGGCTTCAGGCCCTAATCTGGTTCCGGCCCGGCATGCTGAGCCTTTGGTTAATTCCTCTTCCTGGTGGGAAATGAGAGTTAAATTTGCCCGTCCAGACACCTCCAGCTAGCCTCTCATTGGTTCTCGCTATTCCTGTTCATCTTCCGCAGAAATTGCAAACTGGGCCAAACAGGAGGTTAAAGGGACTGACTCTGCAAGTGGGGAGAGTGTTAGTAAAGCGTCTGGAATGTTGCACCCGAGTACCAGGGGAGGAAAACTGAGACATATTTGAACACGTCTCCCGATCACATGGTTGATCATACTCTAGGTTCCACATGCATGTTTTAGCTGAAGGAAGAATACCTTAAACCTGGGTAGTTGAAACCCGTGGAATGGGTACCATGCAATATGACTTCAAAGGGTCTTCATTTGCTCACCGAACCTCTCCAATCCTATCACTGCTGCGTTTATGCCCCTGTACACATGCTTGATTCTCTTTCGGAGACATAGCAATCCATAGGTTTTAAGATACTTACAAGTCAGGTACATTCTTAGGTGTTTAATATGCGGTGTTGAGTCCATTTCGTTGAGCAAGGAGTAGCTCTTGTCTATTCCATATTTGGCTTAAGGAACTTTATCTGTGCTCATTTCAATCTCTGGTTTTATGCAGCACCCCAGCTCACCTTTACCCTTAAGCAAGCATAAGTTGTTTTTCTAAATTTGAGACCCTGTTCTGTTCTGTAATTCAGTTCCTGTGTAGCCAAGTTTCCATTCCGTGTATTACTGATATCTTATGATGTTTCTTTTTCTGTGTGACTTATTTCAGTTACAATCATCAAACCTGAATCCACTCATTGTGCTGCCAAGGGCCTGATGACATAGATTTCATTGCTGAGTGATATTGCTTTGTAAGTGAATACCACAACTTCTTTATCCATTTTTCCCTTTCTGCGATGTTGAACTTGTACTGTAAACGAGGTTCTTGTAAACAGAGCCGTTCCAAACTTTGGGGTGGCTGTGTCTTTTTGATTTTAATTTCCCTAAGCTATAGGACCATAAGTGGAAGTGCCCTAGGTTCTGTTGCTTTGTTTTTTAGATGTTTCAGGAAACACCATACACTTCTCCCGAGTGGTTGTTGGCAATTTACATCCCGCCCATCAGCATAACAAGGCTCCCAGTTCTCCATGGCCTGTCCTGCCTTTCTGGATTTTACACTTTTTTCAGATGGCCCTTTTGACCGGGGGGAAGTGAGACTTCATTGTAGTGCAGATTTCCTTTGCAAGCTTGCTTGGTTGGCCAAAAAGGGCGTATGCGTTTTTTCCTGAATATATTCAGGAAAAAACGCATACGCCCTTTTTGGCCAAGTGCATCATTGTGGACGTTCTGCCTCTTTTCCTATGTTTGCAATGCAATTCCAGTCTACCTCCTGAAATCGGTTTCCTGCAATTCTGCCCCGCTTTCAAGTCCTCTTGGCAGCCTTACTTCAGTCTATTTTTGGACGATAGCTGTCATTTATAACTCTGCAGGTTTGTGAATTACAGTGCCCCTGAGCTCCTTTCTTCAACTCGCTTTCTTGTGACCCGGCCCCAACACCGCAGGATGGCTTCAGGCCCTAATCTGGTTCCGGCCCGGCATGCTGAGCCTTTGGTTAATTCCTCTTCCTGGTGGGAAATGAGAGTTAAATTTGCCCGTCCAGACACCTCCAGCTAGCCTCTCATTGGTTCTCGCTATTCCTGTTCATCTTCCGCAGAAATTGCAAACTGGGCCAAACAGGAGGTTAAAGGCGCTGACTCTCCAAGTGGGGAGAGTGTTAGTAAAGCGTCTGGAATGTTGCACCCGAGTACCAGGGGAGGAAAACTGAGACATATTTGAACACGTCTCCCGTTCAGATGGTTGATCATACTTGGGTTCCACATGCATGTTTTAGCTGAAGGAAGAATACCTTAAACCTGGAGAGTTAAGACCCGTGTAATGGGTACCATGCAATATGACTTCAAAGGGTCTTCATTTGCTCACCGAACCTCCCCAATCCTATCACTGCTGCGTTTATGCCCCTGTACACATGCTTGATTCTCTTTCGGAGACATAGCAATCCATAGGTTTTAAGATACTTACTAGTCAGGTACATTCTTAGGCGTTTAATATGCGGTGTTGAGTCCATTTCGTTGAGCAAGGAGTAGCTCTTGTCTATTCCATATTTGACTTAAGGAACTTTATCTGTGCTCATTTCAATCTCTGGTTTTATGCAGCACCCCAACTCACCTTTACCCTTAAGCAAGCATAAGTTGGTTTTCTAAATTTGAGACCCTGTTCTGTTTTGTAATTCAGTTCCTGTGTAGCCAAGTTTCCATTCCGTGTATTACTGATATCTTATAATGTTTCTTTTTCTGTGTGACTTACTTCAGTTAGAATCATCATACCTGAATCCACTCATTGTGCTGCTAAGGGCCTGATGACACAGATTTCATTGCTGAGTGATATTGCTTTGTAAGTAAATACCACAACTTCTTTATCCATTTTTCACTTTCTGTGATGTTGAACTTGTACTGTAAACGAGGTTCTTGTAAACAGAGCCGTTCCAAACTTTGGGGTGGCTGTGTCTTTTTGATTTTAATTTCCCTAAGCTATAGGACCATAAGTGGAAGTGCCCTAGGTTCTGTTGCTTTGTTTTTTAGATGTTTCAGGAAACACCATACACTTCTCCCGAGTGTCTGTTGGCAATTTACATCCCGCCCATCAGCATAACAAGGCTCCCAGTTCTCCATGGCCTGTCCTGCCTTTCTGGATTTTACACTTTTTTCAGATGGCCCTTTTGACCGGGGAGAAGTGAGACTTCATTGTAGTGCAGATTTCCTTTGCAAGCTTGCTTGGTTGGCCAAAAAGGGCGTATGCGTTTTTTCCTGAATATATTCAGGAAAAAACGCATACGCCCTTTTTGGCCAAGTGCATCATTGTGGACGTTCTGCCTCTTTTCCTATGCTTTCAATGCAATTCCAGTCTACCTCCTGAAATCGGTTTCCTGCAATTCTGCCCCGCTTTCAAGTCCTCTTGGCAGCCTTACTTCAGTCTATTTTTGGACGATAGCTGTCATTTATAACTCTGCAGGTTTGTGAATTACAGTGCCCCTGAGCTCCTTTCTTCAACTCGGTTTCTTTTGAGCTAGCCGCAACACCGCAGGATGGCTTCAGGCCCTAATCTGGTTCCGGCCCGGCATGCTGAGCCTTTGGTTAATTCCTCTTCCTGGTGGGAAATGAGAGTTAAATTTGCCCGTCCAGACACCTCCAGCTAGCCTCTCATTGGTTCTCGCTATTCCTGTTCATCTTCCGCAGAAATTGCAAACTGGGCCAAACAGGAGGTTAAAGGGACTGACTCTCCAAGTGGGGAGAGTGTTAGTAAAGCGTCTGGAATGTTGCACCCGAGTACCAGGGGAGGAAAACTGAGACATATTTGAACACGTCTCCCGATCACATGGTTGATCATACTCTAGGTTCCACATGCATGTTTTAGCTGAAGGAAGAATACCTTAAACCTGGGTAGTTGAAACCCGTGGAATGGGTACCATGCAATATGACTTCAAAGGGTCTTCATTTGCTCACCGAACCTCTCCAATCCTATCACTGCTGCGTTTATGCCCCTGTACACATGCTTGATTCTCTTTCGGAGACATAGCAATCCATAGGTTTTAAGATACTTACTAGTCAGGTACATTCTTAGGCGTTTAATATGCGGTGTTGAGTCCATTTCGTTGAGCAAGGAGTAGCTCTTGTCTATTCCATATTTGGCTTAAGGAACTTTATCTGTGCTCATTTCAATCTCTGGTTTTATGCAGCACCCCAACTCACCTTTACACTTAAGCAAGCATAAGTTGGTTTTCTAAATTTGAGACCCTGTTCTGTTCTGTAATTCAGTTCCTGTGTAGCCAAGTTTACATTCCGTGTATTACTGATATCTTATGATGTTTCTTTTTCTGTGTGACTTACTTCAGTTAGAATCATCATACCTGAATCCACTCATTGTGCTGCTAAGGGCCTGATGACACAGATTTCATTGCTGAGTGATATTGCTTTGTAAGTAAATACCACAACTTCTTTATCCATTTTTCACTTTCTGCGATGTTGAACTTGTACTGTAAACGAGGTTCTTGTAAACAGAGCCGTTCCAAACTTGGGGTGGCTGTGTCTTTTTGATTTTAATTTCCCTAAGCTATAGGACCATAAGTGGAAGTGCCCTAGGTTCTGTTGCTTTGTTTTTTAGATGTTTCAGGAAACACCATACACTTCTCCCGAGTGGTTGTTGGCAATTTACATCCCGCCCATCAGCATAACAAGGCTCCCAGTTCTCCATGGCCTGTCCTGCCTTTCTGGATTTTACACTTTTTTCAGATGGCCCTTTTGACCGGGGGGAAGTGAGACTTCATTGTAGTGCAGATTTCCTTTGCAAGCTTGCTTGGTTGGCCAAAAAGGGCGTATGCGTTTTTTCCTGAATATATTCAGGAAAAAACGCATACGCCCTTTTTGGCCAAGTGCATCATTGTGGACGTTCTGCCTCTTTTCCTATGCTTGCAATGCAATTCCAGTCTACCTCCTGAAATCGGTTTCCTGCAATTCTGCCCCGCTTTCAAGTCCTCTTGGCAGCCTTACTTCAGTCTATTTTTGGACGATAGCTGTCTTTTATAACTCTGCAGGTGTGTGAATTACAGTGCCCCTGAGCTCCTTTGTTCAACTTGTTTCTTGTGACCTGGCCGCAACACCGCAGGATGGCTTCAGGCCCTAATCTGGTTCCGGCACGGCACGCTGAGCCTTTGGGTATTTCCTCTTCCTGGTGGGAAATGAGAGTTAAATTTGCCCGTCCAGACACCTCCAGCTAGTCTCTCATTGGTTCTCGCTATTCCTGTTCATCTTCCGCAGAAATTGCAAACTGGGCCAAACAGGAGGTTAAAGGCGCTGACTCTCCAAGTGGGGAGAGTGTTAGTAAAGCGTCTGGAATGCTGCACCCGAGTACCAGGGGAGGAAAACTGAGACATATTTGAACACGTCTCCCGTTCACATGGTTGATCATACTTGGGTTCCACATGCATGTTTTAGCTGAAGGAAGAATACCTTAAACCTGGAGAGTTAAGACCCGTGTAATGGGTACCATGCAATATGACTTCAAAGGGTCTTCATTTCCTCACCGAACCTCTCCAATCCTATCACTGCTGCGTTTATGCCCCTGTACACATGCTTGATTCTCTTTCGGAGACATAGCAATCCATAGGTTTTAAGATACTTACTAGTCAGGTACATTCTTAGGCGTTTAATATGCGGTGTTGAGTCCATTTCGTTGAGCAAGGAGTAACTCTTGTCTATTCCATATTTGACTTAAGGAACTTTATCTGTGCTCATTTCAATCTCTGGTTTTATGCAGCACCCCAACTCACCTTTACACTTAAGCAAGCATAAGTTGGTTTTCTAAATTTGAGACACTGTTCTGTTCTGTAATTCAGTTCCTGTGTAGCCAAGTTTACATTCCGTGTATTACTGATATCTTATGATGTTTCTTTTTCTGTGTGACTTACTTCAGTTAGAATCATCATACCTGAATCCACTCATTGTGCTGCTAAGGGCCTGATGACACAGATTTCATTGCTGAGTGATATTGCTTTGTAAGTAAATACCACAACTTCTTTATCCATTTTTCACTTTCTGCGATGTTGAACTTGTACTGTAAACGAGGTTCTTGTAAACAGAGCCGTTCCAAACTTTGGGATGGCTGTGTCTTTTTGATTTTAATTTCCCTAAGCTATAGGACCATAAGTGGAAGTGCCCTAGGTTCTGTTGCTTTGTTTTTTAGATGTTTCAGGAAACACCATACACTTCTCCCGAGTGGTTGTTGGCAATTTACATCCCGCCCATCAGCATAACAAGGCTCCCAGTTCTCCATGGCCTGTCCTGCCTTTCTGGATTTTACACTTTTTTCAGATGGCCCTTTTGACCGGGGGGAAGTGAGACTTCATTGTAGTGCAGATTTCCTTTGCAAGCTTGCTTGGTTGGCCAAAAAGGGCGTATGCGTTTTTTCCTGAATATATTCAGGAAAGAACGCATACGCCCTTTTTGGCCAAGTGCATCATTGTGGACGTTCTGCCTCTTTTCCTATGCTTGCAATGCAATTCCAGTCTACCTCCTGAAATCGGTTTCCTGCAATTCTGCCCCGCTTTCAAGTCCTCTTGGCAGCCTTACTTCAGTCTATTTTTGGACAATAGCTGTCATTTATAACTCTGCAGGTGTGTGAATTACAGTGCCCCTGAGCTCCTTTGTTCAACTTGCTTTCTTGTGACCTGGCCGCAACACCGCAGGATGGCTTCAGGCCCTAATCTGGTTCCGGCACGGCACGCTGAGCCTTTGGTTATTTCCTCTTCCTGGTGGGAAATGAGAGTTAAATTTGCCCGTCCAGACACCTCCAGCTAGTCTCTCATTGGTTCTCGCTATTCCTGTTCATCTTCCGCAGAAATTGCAAACTGGGCCAAACAGGAGATTAAAGGCGCTGACTCTCCAAGTGGGGAGAGTGTTAGTAAAGCGTCTGGAATGTTGCACCCGAGTACCAGGGGAGGAAAACTGAGACATATTTGAACACGTCTCCCGTTCAGATGGTTGATCATACTTGGGTTCCACATGCATGTTTTATCTGAAGGAAGAATACCTTAAACCTGGAGAGTTAAGACCCGTGTAATGGGTACCATGCAATATGACTTCAAAGGGTCTTCATTTGCTCACCGAAGCTCTCCAATCCTATCACTGCTGCGTTTATGCCCCTGTACACATGCTTGATTCTCTTTCGGAGACATAGCAATCCATAGGTTTTAAGATACTTACTAGACAGGTACCTTCTTAGGCGTTTAATATGCGGTGTTGAGTCCATTTCGTTGAGCAAGGAGTAGCTCTTGTCTATTCCATATTTGGCTTAAGGAACTTTATCTGTGCTCATTTCAATCTCTGGTTTTATGCAGCACCCCAACTCACCTTTACACTTAAGCAAGCATAAGTTGGTTTTCTAAATTTGAGACCCTGTTCTGTTCTGTAATTCAGTTCCTGTGTAGCCAAGTTTACATTCCGTGTATTACTGATATCTTATGATGTTTCTTTTTCTGTGTGACTTACTTCAGTTAGAATCATCATACCTGAATCCACTTATTGTGCTGCTAAGGGCCTGATGACACAGATTTCATTGCTGAGTGATATTGCTTTGTAAGTAAATACCACAACTTCTTTATCCATTTTTCACTTTCTGTGATGTTGAACTTGTACTGTAAACGAGGTTCTTGTAAACAGAGCCGTTCCAAACTTTGGGGTGGCTGTGTCTTTTTGATTTTAATTTCCCTAAGCTATAGGACCATAAGTGGAAGTGCCCTAGGTTCTGTTGCTTTGTTTTTTAGATGTTTCAGGAAACACCATACACTTCTCCCGAGTGGTTGTTGGCAATTTACATCCCGCCCATCAGCATAACAAGGCTCCCAGTTCTCCATGGCCTGTCCTGCCTTTCTGGATTTTACACTTTTTTCAGATGGCCCTTTTGACCGGGGGGAAGTGAGACTTCATTGTAGTGCAGATTTCCTTTGCAAGCTTGCTTGGTTGGCCAAAAAGGGCGTATGCGTTTTTTCCTGAATATATTCAGGAAAAAACGCATACGCCCTTTTTGGCCAAGTGCATCACTGTGGACGTTCTGCCTCTTTTCCTATGCTTTCAATGCAATTCCAGTCTACCTCCTGAAATCGGTTTCCTGCAATTCTGCCCCGCTTTCAAGTCCTCTTGGCAGCCTTACTTCAGTCTATTTTTGGACGATAGCTGTCTTTTATAACTCTGCAGGTTTGTGAATTACAGTGCCCCTGAGCTCCTTTCTTCAACTCGCTTTCTTGTGACCTGGCCGCAACACCGCAGGATGGCTTCAGGCCCTAATCTGGTTCCGACCTGGCATGCTGCGCCTTTGGTTAATTCCTCTTCCTGGTGGGAAATGAGAGTTAAATTTGCCCGTTCAGACACCTCCAGCTAGTCTCTCATTGGTTCTCGCTATTCCTGTTCATCTTCCGCAGAAATTGCAAACTGGGCCAAACAGGAGGTTAAAGGGACTGACTCTCCAAGTGGGGAGAGTGTTAGTAAAGCGTCTGGAATGTTGCACCCGAGTACCAGGGGAGGAAAACTGAGACATATTTGAACACGTCTCCCGATCACATGGTTGATCATACTCTAGGTTCCACATGCATGTTTTAGCTGAAGGAAGAATACCTTAAACCTGGGTAGTTGAAACCCGTGTAATGGGTACCATGCAATGTGATTTCAAAGGGTCTTCATTTGCTCACCGAACCTCTCCAATCCTATCACTGCTGCGTTTATGCCCCTGTACACATGCTTGATTCTCTTTCGGAGACATAGCAATCCATAGGTTTTAAGATACTTACTAGTCAGGTACATTCTTAGGCGTTTAATATGGGGTGTTGAGTCCATTTCGTTGAGCAAGGAGTAGCTCTTGTCTATTCCATATTTGGCTTAAGGAACTTTATCTGTGCTCATTTCAATCTCTGGTTTTATGCAGCACCCCAACTCACCTTTACACTTAAGCAAGCATAAGTTGGTTTTCTAAATTTGAGACCCTGTTCTGTTCTGTAATTCAGTTCCTGTGTAGCCAAGTTTCCATTCCGTGTATTACTGATATCTTATGATGTTTCTTTTTCTGTGTGACTTACTTCAGTTAGAATCATCATACCTGAATCCACTCATTGTGCTGCTAAGGGCCTGATGACACAGATTTCATTGCTGAGTGATATTGCTTTGTAAGTAAATACCACAACTTCTTTATCCATTTTTCACTTTCTGCGATGTTGAACTTGTACTGTAAACGAGGTTCTTGTAAACAGAGCCGTTCCAAACTTGGGGTGGCTGTGTCTTTTTGATTTTAATTTCCCTAAGCTATAGGACCATAAGTGGAAGTGCCCTAGGTTCTGTTGCTTTGTTTTTTAGATGTTTCAGGAAACACCATACACTTCTCCCGAGTGGTTGTTGGCAATTTACATCCCGCCCATCAGCATAACAAGGCTCCCAGTTCTCCATGGCCTGTCCTGCCTTTCTGGATTTTACACTTTTTTCAGATGGCCCTTTTGACCGGGGGGAAGTGAGACTTCATTGTAGTGCAGATTTCCTTTGCAAGCTTGCTTGGTTGGCCAAAAAGGGCATATGCGTTTTTTCCTGAATATATTCAGGAAAAAACGCATACGCCCTTTTTGGCCAAGTGCATCATTGTGGACGTTCTGCCTCTTTTCCTATGCTTGCAATGCAATTCCAGTCTACCTCCTGAAATCGGTTTCCTGCAATTCTGCCCCGCTTTCAAGTCCTCTTGGCAGCCTTACTTCAGTCTATTTTTGGACGATAGCTGTCTTTTATAACTCTGCAGGTGTGTGAATTACAGTGCCCCTGAGCTCCTTTGTTCAACTTGCTTTCTTGTGACCTGGCCGCAACACCGCAGGATGGCTTCAGGCCCTAATCTGGTTCCGGCACGGCACGCTGAGCCTTTGGGTATTTCCTCTTCCTGGTGGGAAATGAGAGTTAAATTTGCCCGTCCAGACACCTCCAGCTAGTCTCTCATTGGTTCTCGCTATTCCTGTTCATCTTCCGCAGAAATTGCAAACTGGGCCAAACAGGAGGTTAAAGGCGCTGACTCTCCAAGTGGGGAGAGTGTTAGTAAAGCGTCTGGAATGCTGCACCCGAGTACCAGGGGAGGAAAACTGAGACATATTTGAACACGTCTCCCGTTCACATGGTTGATCATACTTGGGTTCCACATGCATGTTTTAGCTGAAGGAAGAATACCTTAAACCTGGAGAGTTAAGACCCGTGTAATGGGTACCATGCAATATGACTTCAAAGGGTCTTCATTTCCTCACCGAACCTCTCCAATCCTATCACTGCTGCGTTTATGCCCCTGTACACATGCTTGATTCTCTTTCGGAGACATAGCAATCCATAGGTTTTAAGATACTTACTAGTCAGGTACATTCTTAGGCGTTTAATATGCGGTGTTGAGTCCATTTCGTTGAGCAAGGAGTAACTCTTGTCTATTCCATATTTGACTTAAGGAACTTTATCTGTGCTCATTTCAATCTCTGGTTTTATGCAGCACCCCAACTCACCTTTACACTTAAGCAAGCATAAGTTGGTTTTCTAAATTTGAGACCCTGTTCTGTTCTGTAATTCAGTTCCTGTGTAGCCAAGTTTACATTCCGTGTATTACTGATATCTTATGATGTTTCTTTTTCTGTGTGACTTACTTCAGTTAGAATCATCATACCTGAATCCACTCATTGTGCTGCTAAGGGCCTGATGACACAGATTTCATTGCTGAGTGATATTGCTTTGTAAGTAAATACCACAACTTCTTTATCCATTTTTCACTTTCTGCGATGTTGAACTTGTACTGTAAACGAGGTTCTTGTAAACAGAGCCGTTCCAAACTTTGGGATGGCTGTGTCTTTTTGATTTTAATTTCCCTAAGCTATAGGACCATAAGTGGAAGTGCCCTAGGTTCTGTTGCTTTGTTTTTTAGATGTTTCAGGAAACACCATACACTTCTCCCGAGTGGTTGTTGGCAATTTACATCCCGCCCATCAGCATAACAAGGCTCCCAGTTCTCCATGGCCTGTCCTGCCTTTCTGGATTTTACACTTTTTTCAGATGGCCCTTTTGACCGGGGGGAAGTGAGACTTCATTGTAGTGCAGATTGCCTTTGCAAGCTTGCTTGGTTGGCCAAAAAGGGCGTATGCGTTTTTTCCTGAATATATTCAGGAAAGAACGCATACGCCCTTTTTGGCCAAGTGCATCATTGTGGACGTTCTGCCTCTTTTCCTATGCTTGCAATGCAATTCCAGTCTACCTCCTGAAATCGGTTTCCTGCAATTCTGCCCCGCTTTCAAGTCCTCTTGGCAGCCTTACTTCAGTCTATTTTTGGACGATAGCTGTCATTTATAACTCTGCAGGTGTGTGAATTACAGTGCCCCTGAGCTCCTTTGTTCAACTTGCTTTCTTGTGACCTGGCCGCAACACCGCAGGATGGCTTCAGGCCCTAATCTGGTTCCGGCACGGCACGCTGAGCCTTTGGTTATTTCCTCTTCCTGGTGGGAAATGAGAGTTAAATTTGCCCGTCCAGACACCTCCAGCTAGTCTCTCATTGGTTCTCGCTATTCCTGTTCATCTTCCGCAGAAATTGCAAACTGGGCCAAACAGGAGATTAAAGGCGCTGACTCTCCAAGTGGGGAGAGTGTTAGTAAAGCGTCTGGAATGTTGCACCCGAGTACCAGGGGAGGAAAACTGAGACATATTTGAACACGTCTCCCGTTCAGATGGTTGATCATACTTGGGTTCCACATGCATGTTTTAGCTGAAGGAAGAATACCTTAAACCTGGAGAGTTAAGACCCGTGTAATGGGTACCATGCAATATGACTTCAAAGGGTCTTCATTTGCTCACCGAAGCTCTCCAATCCTATCACTGCTGCGTTTATGCCCCTGTACACATGCTTGATTCTCTTTCGGAGACATAGCAATCCATAGGTTTTAAGATACTTACTAGACAGGTACCTTCTTAGGCGTTTAATATGCGGTGTTGAGTCCATTTCGTTGAGCAAGGAGTAGCTCTTGTCTATTCCATATTTGGCTTAAGGAACTTTATCTGTGCTCATTTCAATCTCTGGTTTTATGCAGCACCCCAACTCACCTTTACACTTAAGCAAGCATAAGTTGGTTTTCTAAATTTGAGACCCTGTTCTGTTCTGTAATTCAGTTCCTGTGTAGCCAAGTTTACATTCCGTGTATTACTGATATCTTATGATGTTTCTTTTTCTGTGTGACTTACTTCAGTTAGAATCATCATACCTGAATCCACTCATTGTGCTGCTAAGGGCCTGATGACACAGATTTCATTGCTGAGTGATATTGCTTTGTAAGTAAATACCACAACTTCTTTATCCATTTTTCACTTTCTGCGATGTTGAACTTGTACTGTAAACGAGGTTCTTGTAAACAGAGCCGTTCCAAACTTTGGGGTGGCTGTGTCTTTTTGATTTTAATTTCCCTAAGCTATAGGACCATAAGTGGAAGTGCCCTAGGTTCTGTTGCTTTGTTTTTTAGATGTTTCAGGAAACACCATACACTTCTCCCGAGTGGTTGTTGGCAATTTACATCCCGCCCATCAGCATAACAAGGCTCCCAGTTCTCCATGGCCTGTCCTGCCTTTCTGGATTTTACACTTTTTTCAGATGGCCCTTTTGACCGGGGGGAAGTGAGACTTCATTGTAGTGCAGATTTCCTTTGCAAGCTTGCTTGGTTGGCCAAAAAGGGCGTATGCGTTTTTTCCTGAATATATTCAGGAAAAAACGCATACGTCCTTTTTGGCCAAGTGCATCACTGTGGACGTTCTGCCTCTTTTCCTATGCTTTCAATGCAATTCCAGTCTACCTCCTGAAATCGGTTTCCTGCAATTCTGCCCCGCTTTCAAGTCCTCTTGGCAGCCTTACTTCAGTCTATTTTTGGACGATAGCTGTCTTTTATAACTCTGCAGGTTTGTGAATTACAGTGCCCCTGAGCTCCTTTCTTCAACTCGCTTTCTTGTGACCTGGCCGCAACACCGCAGGATGGCTTCAGGCCCTAATCTGGTTCCGGCCTGGCATGCTGCGCCTTTGGTTAATTCCTCTTCCTGGTGGGAAATGAGAGTTAAATTTGCCCGTTCAGACACCTCCAGCTAGTCTCTCATTGGTTCTCGCTATTCCTGTTCATCTTCCGCAGAAATTGCAAACTGGGCCAAACAGGAGGTTAAAGGGACTGACTCTCCAAGTGGGGAGAGTGTTAGTAAAGCGTCTGGAATGTTGCACCCGAGTACCAGGGGAGGAAAACTGAGACATATTTGAACACGTCTCCCGATCACATGGTTGATCATACTCTAGGTTCCACATGCATGTTTTAGCTGAAGGAAGAATACCTTAAACCTGGGTAGTTGAAACCCGTGTAATGGGTACCATGCAATGTGATTTCAAAGGGTCTTCATTTGCTCACCGAACCTCTCCAATCCTATCACTGCTGCGTTTATGCCCCTGTACACATGCTTGATTCTCTTTCGGAGACATAGCAATCCATAGGTTTTAAGATACTTACTAGTCAGGTACATTCTTAGGCGTTTAATATGCGGTGTTGAGTCCATTTCGTTGAGCAAGGAGTAGCTCTTGTCTATTCCATATTTGGCTTAAGGAACTTTATCTGTGCTCATTTCAATCTCTGGTTTTATGCAGCACCCCAACTCACCTTTACCCTTAAGCAAGCATAAGTTGGTTTTCTAAATTTGAGACCCTGTTCTGTTTTGGAATGCAGTTCCTGTGTAGCCAAGTTTACATTCCGTGTATTACTGATATCTTATGATGTTTCTTTTTCTGTGTGACTTATTTCAGTTAGAATCATCGTACCTGAATCCACTCATTGTGCTGCTAAGGGCCTGATGACACAGATTTCATTGCTGAGTGATATTGCTTTGTAAGTAAATACCACAACTTCTTTATCCATTTTTCACTTTCTGCGATGTTGAACTTGTACTGTAAACGAGGTTCTTGTAAACAGAGCCGTTCCAAACTTTGGGGTGGCTGTGTCTTTTTGATTTTAATTTCCCTAAGCTATAGGACCATAAGTGGAAGTGCCCTAGGTTCTGTTGCTTTGTTTTTTAGATGTTTCAGGAAACAGCATACACTTCTCCCGAGTGGTTGTTGGCAATTTACATCCCGCCCATCAGCATAACAAGGCTCCCAGTTCTCCATGGCCTGTCCTGCCTTTCTGGATTTTACACTTTTTTCAGATGGCCCTTTTGACCGGGGGGAAGTGAGACTTCATTGTAGTGCAGATTTCCTTTGCAAGCTTGCTTGGTTGGCCAAAAAGGGCGTATGCGTTTTTTCCTGAATATATTCAGGAAAAAACGCATACGCCCTTTTTGGCCAAGTGCATCATTGTGGACGTTCTGCCTCTTTTCCTATGCTTTCAATGCAATTCCAGTCTACCTCCTGAAATCGGTTTCCTGCAATTCTGCCCCGCTTTCAAGTCCTCTTGGCAGCCTTACTTCAGTCTATTTTTGGACGATAGCTGTCATTTATAACTCTGCAGGTGTGTGAATTACAGTGCCCCTGAGCTCCTTTCTTCAACTTGCTTTCTTGTGAGCTGGCCGCAACACCGCAGGATGGCTTCAGGCCCTAATCTGGTTCCGGCACGGCACGCTGAGCCTTTGGTTATTTCCTCTTCTTGGTGGGAAATGAGAGTTAAATTTGCCCGTCCAGAAACCTCCAGCTAGTCTCTCATTGGTTCTCGCTATTCCTGTTCATCTTCCGCAGAAATTGCAAACTGGGCCAAACAGGAGGTTAAAGGCGCTGACTCTCCAAGCGGGGAGAGTGTTAGTAAAGCGTCTGGAATGTTGCACCCGAGTACCAGGGGAGGAAAACTGAGACATATTTGAACACGTCTCCCGTTCAGATGGTTGATCATACTTGGGTTCCACATGCATGTTTTAGCTGAAGGAAGAATACCTTAAACCTGGAGAGTTAAGACCCGTGTAATGGGTACCATGCAATATGACTTCAAAGGGTCTTCATTTGCTCACCGAAGCTCTCCAATCCTATCACTGCTGCGTTTATGCCCCTGTACACATGCTTGATTCTCTTTCGGAGACATAGCAATCCATAGGTTTTAAGATACTTACTAGTCAGGTACATTCTTAGGCGTTTAATATGCAGTGTTGAGTCCATTTCGTTGAGCAAGGAGTAGCTCTTGTCTATTCCATATTTGACTTAAGGAACTTTATCTGTGCTCATTTCAATCTCTGGTTTTATGCAGCACCCCAACTCACCTTTACACTTAAGCAAGCATAAGTTGGTTTTCTAAATTTGAGACCCTGTTCTGTTCTGTAATTCAGTTCCTGTGTAGCCAAGTTTACATTCCGTGTATTACTGATATCTTATGATGTTTCTTTTTCTGTGTGACTTACTTCAGTTAGAATCATCATACCTGAATCCACTCATTGTGCTGCTAAGGGCCTGATGACACAGATTTCATTGCTGAGTGATATTGCTTTGTAAGTAAATACCACAACTTCTTTATCCATTTTTCACTTTCTGCGATGTTGAACTTGTACTGTAAACGAGGTTCTTGTAAACAGAGCCGTTCCAAACTTTGGGGTGGCTGTGTCTTTTTGATTTTAATTTCCCTAAGCTATAGGACCATAAGTGGAAGTGCCCTAGGTTCTGTTGCTTTGTTTTTTAGATGTTTCAGGAAACACCATACACTTCTCCCGAGTGGTTGTTGGCAATTTACATCCCGCCCATCAGCATAACAAGGCTCCCAGTTCTCCATGGCCTGTCCTGCCTTTCTGGATTTTACACTTTTTTCAGATGGCCCTTTTGACCGGGGGGAAGTGAGACTTCATTGTAGTGCAGATTTCCTTTGCAAGCTTGCTTGGTTGGCCAAAAAGGGCGTATGCGTTTTTTCCTGAATATATTCAGGAAAAAACGCATACGCCCTTTTTGGCCAAGTGCATCACTGTGGACGTTCTGCCTCTTTTCCTATGCTTTCAATGCAATTCCAGTCTACCTCCTGAAATCGGTTTCCTGCAATTCTGCCCCGCTTTCAAGTCCTCTTGGCAGCCTTACTTCAGTCTATTTTTGGACGATAGCTGTCTTTTATAACTCTGCAGGTTTGTGAATTACAGTGCCCCTGAGCTCCTTTCTTCAACTCGCTTTCTTGTGACCTGGCCGCAACACCGCAGGATGGCTTCAGGCCCTAATCTGGTTCCGGCCTGGCATGCTGCGCCTTTGGTTAATTCCTCTTCCTGGTGGGAAATGAGAGTTAAATTTGCCCGTTCAGACACCTCCAGCTAGTCTCTCATTGGTTCTCGCTATTCCTGTTCATCTTCCGCAGAAATTGCAAACTGGGCCAAACAGGAGGTTAAAGGGACTGACTCTCCAAGTGGGGAGAGTGTTAGTAAAGCGTCTGGAATGTTGCACCCGAGTACCAGGGGAGGAAAACTGAGACATATTTGAACACGTCTCCCGATCACATGGTTGATCATACTCTAGGTTCCACATGCATGTTTTAGCTGAAGGAAGAATACCTTAAACCTGGGTAGTTGAAACCCGTGTAATGGGTACCATGCAATGTGATTTCAAAGGGTCTTCATTTGCTCACCGAACCTCTCCAATCCTATCACTGCTGCGTTTATGCCCCTGTACACATGCTTGATTCTCTTTCGGAGACATAGCAATCCATAGGTTTTAAGATACTTACTAGTCAGGTACATTCTTAGGCGTTTAATATGGGGTGTTGAGTCCATTTCGTTGAGCAAGGAGTAGCTCTTGTCTATTCCATATTTGGCTTAAGGAACTTTATCTGTGCTCATTTCAATCTCTGGTTTTATGCAGCACCCCAACTCACCTTTACCCTTAAGCAAGAATAAGTTGGTTTTCTAAATTTGAGACCCTGTTCTGTTCTGTAACTCAGTTCCTGTGTAGCCAAGTTTCCATTCCGTGTATTACTGATATCTTATGATGTTTCTTTTTCTGTGTGACTTATTTCAGTTAGAATCATCATACCTGAATCCACTCATTGTGCTGCTAAGGGCCTGATGACACAGATTTCATTGCTGAGTGATATTGCTTTGTAAGTAAATACCACAACTTCTTTATCCATTTTTCACTTTCTGCGATGTTGAACTTGTACTGTAAACGAGGTTCTTGTAAACAGAGCCGTTCCAAACTTTGGGGTGGCTGTGTCTTTTTGATTTTAATTTCCCTAAGCTATAGGACCATAAGTGGAAGTGCCCTAGGTTCTGTTGCTTTGTTTTTTAGATGTTTCAGGAAACACCATACACTTCTCCCGAGTGGTTGTTGGCAATTTACATCCCGCCCATCAGCATAACAAGGCTCCCAGTTCTCCATGGCCTGTCCTGCCTTTCTGGATTTTACACTTTTTTCAGATGGCCCTTTTGACCGGGGGGAAGTGAGACTTCATTGTAGTGCAGATTTCCTTTGCAAGCTTGCTTGGTTGGCCAAAAAGGGCGTATGCGTTTTTTCCTGAATATATTCAGGAAAAAACGCATACGCCCTTTTTGGCCAAGTGCATCATTGTGGACGTTCTGCCTCTTTTCCTATGCTTTCAATGCAATTCCAGTCTACCTCCTGAAATCGGTTTCCTGCAATTCTGCCCCGCTTTCAAGTCCTCTTGGCAGCCTTACTTCAGTCTATTTTTGGACGATAGCTGTCATTTATAACTCTGCAGGTGTGTGAATTACAGTGCCCCTGAGCTCCTTTCTTCAACTTGCTTTCTTGTGAGCTGGCCGCAACACCGCAGGATGGCTTCAGGCCCTAATCTGGTTCCGGCACGGCACGCTGAGCCTTTGGTTATTTCCTCTTCTTGGTGGGAAATGAGAGTTAAATTTGCCCGTCCAGAAACCTCCAGCTAGTCTCTCATTGGTTCTCGCTATTCCTGTTCATCTTCCGCAGAAATTGCAAACTGGGCCAAACAGGAGGTTAAAGGCGCTGAC
Organism: Delphinus delphis; assembly: GCF_949987515.2. Taxonomy (NCBI): domain Eukaryota; kingdom Metazoa; phylum Chordata; class Mammalia; order Artiodactyla; family Delphinidae; genus Delphinus; species Delphinus delphis. The sequence goes on along the minus strand of NW_027192671.1, from coordinate 1,020,310 downwards.
TCTCCAAGTGGGGAGAGTGTTAGTAAAGCGTCTGGAATGTTGCACCCGAGTACCAGGGGAGGAAAACTGAGACATATTTGAACACGTCTCCCGTTCAGATGGTTGATCATACTTGGGTTCCACATGCATGTTTTAGCTGAAGGAAGAATACCTTAAACCTGGAGAGTTAAGACCCGTGTAATGGGTACCATGCAATATGACTTCAAAGGGTCTTCATTTGCTCACCGAAGCTCTCCAATCCTATCACTGCTGCGTTTATGCCCCTGTACGCATGCTTGATTCTCTTTCGGAGACATAGCAATCCATAGGTTTTAAGATACTTACTAGTCAGGTACATTCTTAGGCGTTTAATATGCGGTGTTGAGTCCATTTCGTTGAGCAAGGAGTAGCTCTTGTCTATTCCATATTTGACTTAAGGAACTTTATCTGTGCTCATTTCAATCTCTGGTTTTATGCAGCACCCCAACTCACCTTTACACTTAAGCAAGCATAAGTTGGTTTTCTAAATTTGAGACCCTGTTCTGTTCTGTAATTCAGTTCCTGTGTAGCCAAGTTTACATTCCGTGTATTACTGATATCTTATGATGTTTCTTTTTCTGTGTGACTTACTTCAGTTAGAATCATCATACCTGAATCCACTCATTGTGCTGCTAAGGGCCTGATGACACAGATTTCATTGCTGAGTGATATTGCTTTGTAAGTAAATACCACAACTTCTTTATCCATTTTTCACTTTCTGCGATGTTGAACTTGTACTGTAAACGAGGTTCTTGTAAACAGAGCCGTTCCAAACTTTGGGGTGGCTGTGTCTTTTTGATTTTAATTTCCCTAAGCTATAGGACCATAAGTGGAAGTGCCCTAGGTTCTGTTGCTTTGTTTTTTAGATGTTTCAGGAAACACCATACACTTCTCTCGAGTGGTTGTTGGCAATTTACATCCCGCCCATCAGCATAACAAGGCTCCCAGTTCTCCATGGCCTGTCCTGCCTTTCTGGATTTTACACTTTTTTCAGATGGCCCTTTTGACCGGGGGGAAGTGAGACTTCATTGTAGTGCAGATTTCCTTTGCAAGCTTGCTTGGTTGGCCAAAAAGGGCGTATGCGTTTTTTCCTGAATATATTCAGGAAAAAACGCATACGCCCTTTTTGGCCAAGTGCATCACTGTGGACGTTCTGCCTCTTTTCCTATGCTTTCAATGCAATTCCAGTCTACCTCCTGAAATCGGTTTCCTGCAATTCTGCCCCGCTTTCAAGTCCTCTTGGCAGCCTTACTTCAGTCTATTTTTGGACGATAGCTGTCTTTTATAACTCTGCAGGTTTGTGAATTACAGTGCCCCTGAGCTCCTTTCTTCAACTCGCTTTCTTGTGACCTGGCCGCAACACCGCAGGATGGCTTCAGGCCCTAATCTGGTTCCGGCCTGGCATGCTGAGCCTTTGGTTAATTCCTCTTCCTGGTGGGAAATGAGAGTTAAATTTGCCCGTTCAGACACCTCCAGCTAGTCTCTCATTGGTTCTCGCTATTCCTGTTCATCTTCCGCAGAAATTGCAAACTGGGCCAAACAGGAGGTTAAAGGGACTGACTCTCCAAGTGGGGAGAGTGTTAGTAAAGCGTCTGGAATGTTGCACCCGAGTACCAGGGGAGGAAAACTGAGACATATTTGAACACGTCTCCCGATCACATGGTTGATCATACTCTAGGTTCCACATGCATGTTTTAGCTGAAGGAAGAATACCTTAAACCTGGGTAGTTGAAACCCGTGGAATGGGTACCATGCAATATGATTTCAAAGGGTCTTCATTGCTCACCGAACCTCTCCAATCCTATCACTGCTGCGTTTATGCCCCTGTACACATGCTTGATTCTCTTTCGGAGACATAGCAATCCATAGGTTTTAAGATACTTACTAGTCAGGTACATTCTTAGGCGTTTAATATGGGGTGTTGAGTCCATTTCGTTGAGCAAGGAGTAGCTCTTGTCTATTCCATATTTGGCTTAAGGAACTTTATCTGTGCTCATTTCAATCTCTGGTTTTATGCAGCACCCCAACTCACCTTTACCCTTAAGCAAGAATAAGTTGGTTTTCTAAATTTGAGACCCTGTTCTGTTCTGTAATTCAGTTCCTGTGTAGCCAAGTTTACATTCCGTGTATTACTGATATCTTATGATGTTTCTTTTTCTGTGTGACTTATTTCAGTTAGAATCATCATACCTGAATCCACTCATTGTGCTGCTAAGGGCCTGATGACACAGATTTCATTGCTGCGTGATATTGCTTTGTAAGTAAATACCACAACTTCTTTATCCATTTTTCACTTTCTGCGATGTTGAACTTGTACTGTAAACGAGGTTCTTGTAAACAGAGCCGTTCCAAACTTTGGGGTGGCTGTGTCTTTTTGATTTTAATTTCCCTAAGCTATAGGACCATAAGTGGAAGTGCCCTAGGTTCTGTTGCTTTGTTTTTTAGATGTTTCAGGAAACACCATACACTTCTCCCGAGTGGTTGTTGGCAATTTACATCCCGCCCATCAGCATAACAAGGCTCCCAGTTCTCCATGGCCTGTCCTGCCTTTCTGGATTTTACACTTTTTTCAGATGGCCCTTTTGACCGGGGGGAAGTGAGACTTCATTGTAGTGCAGATTTCCTTTGCAAGCTTGCTTGGTTGGCCAAAAAGGGCGTATGCGTTTTTTCCTGAATATATTCAGGAAAAAACGCATACGCCCTTTTTGGCCAAGTGCATCATTGTGGACGTTCTGCCTCTTTTCCTATGCTTTCAATGCAATTCCAGTCTACCTCCTGAAATCGGTTTCCTGCAATTCTGCCCCGCTTTCAAGTCCTCTTGGCAGCCTTACTTCAGTCTATTTTTGGACGATAGCTGTCATTTATAACTCTGCAGGTGTGTGAATTACAGTGCCCCTGAGCTCCTTTCTTCAACTTGCTTTCTTGTGAGCTGGCCGCAACACCGCAGGATGGCTTCAGGCCCTAATCTGGTTCCGGCACGGCACGCTGAGCCTTTGGGTATTTCCTCTTCTTGGTGGGAAATGAGAGTTAAATTTGCCCGTCCAGAAACCTCCAGCTAGTCTCTCATTGGTTCTCGCTATTCCTGTTCATCTTCCGCAGAAATTGCAAACTGGGCCAAACAGGAGGTTAAAGGCGCTGACTCTCCAAGTGGGGAGAGTGTTAGTAAAGCGTCTGGAATGCTGCACCCGAGTACCAGGGGAGGAAAACTGAGACATATTTGAACACGTCTCCCGTTCAGATGGTTGATCATACTTGGGTTCCACATGCATGTTTTAGCTGAAGGAAGAATACCTTAAACCTGGAGAGTTAAGACCCGTGTAATGGGTACCATGCAATATGACTTCAAAGGGTCTTCATTTGCTCACCGAACCTCTCCAATCCTATCACTGCTGCGTTTATGCCCCTGTACACATGCTTGATTCTCTTTCGGAGACATAGCAATCCATAGGTTTTAAGATTCTTACTAGTCAGGTACATTCTTAGGCGTTTAATATGCGGTGTTGAGTCCATTTCGTTGAGCAAGGAGTAGCTCTTGTCTATTCCATATTTGGCTTAAGGAACTTTATCTGTGCTCATTTCAATCTCTGGTTTTATGCAGCACCCCAACTCACCTTTACCCTTAAGCAAGCATAAGTTGGTTTTCTAAATTTGAGACCCTGTTCTGTTTTGTAATTCAGTTCCTGTGTAGCCAAGTTTACATTCCGTGTATTACTGATATCTTATGATGTTTCTTTTTCTGTGTGACTTACTTCAGTTAGAATCATCATACCTGAATCCACTCATTGTGCTGCTAAGGGCCTGATGACACAGATTTCATTGCTGAGTGATATTGCTTTGTAAGTAAATACCACAACTTCTTTATCCATTTTTCACTTTCTGCGATGTTGAACTTGTACTGTAAACGAGGTTCTTGTAAACAGAGCCATTCCAAACTTTGGGGTGGCTGTGTCTTTTTGATTTTAATTTCCCTAAGCTATAGGACCATAAGTGGAAGTGCCCTAGGTTCTGTTGCTTTGTTTTTTAGATGTTTCAGGAAACACCATACACTTCTCCCGAGTGGCTGTTGGCAATTTACATCCCGCCCATCAGCATAACAAGGCTCCCAGTTCTCCATGGCCTGTCCTGCCTTTATGGATTTTACACTTTTTTCAGATGGCCCTTTTGACTGGGGGGAAGTGAGACTTCATTGTAGTGCAGATTTCCTTTGCAAGCTTGCTTGGTTGGCCAAAAAGGGCGTATGCGTTTTTTCCTGAATATATTCAGGAAAAAACGCATACGCCCTTTTTGGCCAAGTGCATCATTGTGGACGTTCTGCCTCTTTTCCTATGCTTTCAATGCAATTCCAGTCTACCTCCTGAAATCGGTTTCCTGCAATTCTGCCCCGCTTTCAAGTCCTCTTGGCAGCCTTACTTCAGTCTATTTTTGGACGATAGCTGTCATTTATAACTCTGCAGGTTTGTGAATTACAGTGCCCCTGAGCTCCTTTCTTCAACTCGCTTTCTTTTGAGCTGGCCGCAACACCGCAGGATGGCTTCAGGCCCTAATCTGGTTCCGGTACGGCACGATGAGCCTTTGGTTATTTCCTCTTCCTGGTGGGAAATGAGAGTTAAATTTGCCCGTCCAGACACCTCCAGCTAGCCTCTCATTGGTTCTCGCTATTCCTGTTCATCTTCCGCAGAAATTGCAAACTGTGCCAAACAGGAGGTTAAAGGCGCTGACTCTCCAAGTGGGGAGAGTGTTAGTAAAGCGTCTGGAATGTTGCACCCGAGTACCAGGGGAGGAAAACTGAGACATATTTGAACACGTCTCCCGTTCACATGGTTGATCATACTTGGGTTCCACATGCATGTTTTAGCTGAAGGAAGAATACCTTAAACCTGGAGAGTTGAGACCCGTGTAATGGGTACCATGCAATATGACTTCAAAGGGTCTTCATTTGCTCACCGAACCTCTCCAATCCTATCACTGCTGCGTTTATGCCCCTGTACACATGCTTGATTCTCTTTTGGAGACATAGCAATCCATAGGTTTTAAGATACTTAGTAGTCAGGTACATTCTTAGGCGTTTAATATGGGGTGTTGAGTCCATTTCGTTGAGCAAGGAGTAGCTCTTGTCTATTCCATATTTGGCTTAAGGAACTTTATCTGTGCTCATTTCAATGTCTGGTTTTATGCAGCTCCCCAACTCACCTTTCCCCTTAAGCAAGCATAAGTTGGTTTTCTAAATTTGAGACCCTGTTCTGTTTTGGAATGCAGTTCCTGTGTAGCCAAGTTTACATTCCGTGTATTAGTGATATCTTATGATGTTTCTTTTTCTGTGTGACTTATTTCAGTTAGAATCATCGTACCTGAATCCACTCATTATGCTGCTAAGGGCCTGATGACATAGATTTCATTGCTGAGTGATACTGCATTGTACGTAAGTACCTCAAGTTCTTTATCCATTTTTCACTTTCTGTGATATTGAACTTGTACGGTAAACGAGGTTCTTGTAAACGGAGGCGTCCCAAACTTTGGGGTGGCTGTGTCTTTTTGATTTTAATTTCCCTAAGCTATAGGACCATAAGTGGAAGTGCCCTAGGCTCTGTTGCTTTGTTTTTTAGATGTTTCAGGAAACACCATACACTTCTCCAGAGTGGCTGTTGGCAATTTACATCCCGCCCATCAGCATAAGAAGGCTCCCAGTTCTCCATGGCCTGTCGTGCCTTTATGGATTTTACACTTTTTTCAGATGGCCCTTTTGACCAGGTGGAAGTGAGACTTCATTGTAGTGCAGATTTCCTTTGCAAGCTTGCTTGGTTGGCCAAAAAGTGCGTATGCGTTTTTTCCTGAATATATTCAGGAAAAAACGCATACGCCCTTTTTGGCCAAGTGCATCATTGTGTACGTTCTGCCTCTTTTCCTATGCTTTCAATGCAATTTCAGTCTACCTCCTGAAATCGGTTTCCTGCAATTCTGCCCCGCTTTCAAGTCCTCTTGGCAGCCTTACTTCAGTATATTTTTGGACGATAGCTGTCATTTATAACTCTGCAGGTTTGTGAATTACAGTGCCCCTGAGCTCCTTTCTACAACTCGCTTTCTTGTGAGCTGGCCGCAACACCGCAGGATGGCTTCAGGCCCCAATCTGGTTCCGGCACGGCATGCTGAGCCTTTGGTTAATTCCTCTTCCTGGTGGGAAATGAGAGTTAAATTTGCCCGTCCAGACACCTCCAGCTAGTCTCTCATTGGTTCTCGCTATTCCTGTTCACCTTCCGCAGGAATTGCAAACTGGGCCAAACAGGAGGTTAAAGGGACTGACTCTCCAAGTGGGGAGAGTGTTAGTAAAGCGTCTGGAATGTTGCACCCGAGTACCAGGGGAGGAAAACTGAGACATATTTGAACACGTCTCCCGTTCACACGGTTGATCATACTCTGGGTTCCACATGCATGTTTTAGCTGAAGGAAGAATACCTTAAACCTGGAGAGTTGAGACCCGTGTAATGGGTACCATGCAATATGACTTCAAACGGTCTTCATTTGCTCACGAACCTCTCCAATCCTATCACTGCTGCGTTTATGCCCCTGTACACATGCTTGATTCTCTTTCGGAGACATAGCAATCCATAGGTTTTAAGATACTTACTAGACAGGTACCTTCTTAGGCGTTTAATATGCGGTGTTGAGTCCATTTCGTTGAGCAAGGAGTAGCTCTTGTCTATTCCATATTTGGCTTAAGGAACTTTATCTGTGCTCATTTCAATCTCTGGTTTTATGCAGCACCCCAACTCACCTTTACCCTTAAGCAAGAATAAGTTGGTTTTCTAAATTTGAGACCCTGTTCTGTTCTGTAATTCAGTTCCTGTGTAGCCAAGTTTACATTCCGTGTATTACTGATATCTTATGATGTTTCTTTTTCTGTGTGACTTATTTCAGTTAGAATCATCATACCTGAATCCACTCATTGTGCTGCTAAGGGCCTGATGACACAGATTTCATTGCTGAGTGATATTGCTTTGTAAGTAAATACCACAACTTCTTTATCCATTTTTCAATTTCTGCGATGTTGAACTTGTACTGTAAACGAGGTTCTTGTAAACAGAGCCGTTCCAAACTTTGGGGTGGCTGTGTCTTTTTTATTTTAATTTCCCTAAGCTATAGGACCATAAGTGGAAGTGCCCTAGGTTCTGTTGCTTTGTTTTTTAGATGTTTCAGGAAACACCATACACTTCTCCCGAGTGGTTGTTGGCAATTTACATCCCGCACATCAGCATAACAAGGCTCCCAGTTCTCCATGGCCTGTCCTGCCTTTCTGGATTTTACACTTTTTTCAGATGGCCCTTTTGACCGGGGGGAAGTGAGACTTCATTGTAGTGCAGATTTCCTTTGCAAGCTTGCTTGGTTGGCCAAAAAGGGCGTATGCGTTTTTTCCTGAATATATTCAGGAAAAAACGCATACGCCCTTTTTGGCCAAGTGCATCATTGTGGACGTTCTGCCTCTTTTCCTATGCTTTCAATGCAATTCCAGTCTACCTCCTGAAATCGGTTTCCTGCAATTCTGCCCCGCTTTCAAGTCCTCTTGGCAGCCTTACTTCAGTCTATTTTTGGACGATAGCTGTCATTTATAACTCTGCAGGTTTGTGAATTACAGTGCCCCTGAGCTCCTTTCTTCAACTCGCTTTCTTGTGAGCTGGCCGCAACACCGCAGGATGGCTTCAGGCCCTAATCTGGTTCTGGCACGGCACGCTGAGCCTTTGGTTAATTCCTCTTCCTGGTGGGAAATGAGAGTTAAATTTGCCCGTCCAGACACCTCCAGCTAGTCTCTCATTGGTTCTCGCTATTCCTGTTCATCTTCCGCAGAAATTGCAAACTGGGCCAAACAGGAGGTTAAAGGGACTGACTCTCCAAGTGGGGAGATTGTTAGTAAAGCGTCTGGAATGTTGCACCCGAGTACCAGGGGAGGAAAACTGAGACATATTTGAACACGTCTCCCGATCACATGGTTGATCATACTCTAGGTTCCACATGCATGTTTTAGCTGAAGGAAGAATACCTTAAACCTGGGTAGTTGAAACCCGTGGAATGGGTACCATGCAATATGACTTCAAAGGGTCTTCATTTGCTCACCGAACCTCTCCAATCCTATCACTGCTGCGTTTATGCCCCTGTACACATGCTTGATTCTCTTTCGGAGACATAGCAATCCATAGGTTTTAAGATACTTACTAGTCAGGTACATTCTTAGGCGTTTAATATGCGGTGTTGAGTCCATTTCGTTGAGCAAGGAGTAGCTCTTGTCTATTCCATATTTGGCTTAAGGAACTTTATCTGTGCTCATTTCAATCTCTGGTTTTATGCAGCACCCCAACTCACCTTTCCCCTTAAGCAAGCATAAGTTGGTTTTCTAAATTTGAGACCCTGTTCTGTTCTGTAATTCAGTTCCTGTGTAGCCAAGTTTACATTCCGTGTATTACTGATATTTTATGATGTTTCTTTTTCTGTGTGACTTATTTCAGTTAGAATCATCATACCTGAATCCACTCATTGTGCTGCTAAGGGCCTGATGACACAGATTTCATTGCTGAGTGATATTGCTTTGTAAGTAAATACCACAACTTCTTTATCCATTTTTCACTTTCTGCGATGTTGAACTTGTACTGTAAACGAGGTTCTTGTAAACAGAGCCGTTCCAAACTTTGGGCTGGCTGTGTCTTTTTGATTTTAATTTCCCTAAGCTATAGGACCATAAGTGGAAGTGCCCTAGGTTCTGTTGCTTTGTTTTTTAGATGTTTCAGGAAACACCATACACTTCTCCCGAGTGGTTGTTGGCAATTTACATCCCGCCCATCAGCATAACAAGGCTCCCAGTTCTCCATGGCCTGTCCTGCCTTTCTGGATTTTACACTTTTTTCAGATGGCCCTTTTGACCGGGGGGAAGTGAGACTTCATTGTAGTGCAGATTTCCTTTGCACGTTTGCTTGGTTGGCCAAAAAGGGCGTATGCGTTTTTCCCTGAATATATTCAGGAAAAAACGCATACGCCCTTTTTGGCCAAGTGCATCATTGTGGACGTTCTGCCTCTTTTCCTATGCTTTCAATGCAATTCCAGTCTACCTCCTGAAATCGGTTTCCTGCAATTCTGCCCCGCTTTCAAGTCCTCTTGGCAGCCTTACTTCAGTCTATTTTTGGACGATAGCTGTCATTTATAACTCTGCAGGTTTGTGAATTACAGTGCCCCTGAGCTCCTTTCTTCAACTCGCTTTCTTGTGACCTGGCCGCAACACCGCAGGATGTCTTCAGGCCCTAATATGGTTCTGGCACGGCACGCTGAGCCTTTGGTTAATTCCTCTTCCTGGTGGGAAATGAGAGTTAAATTTGCCTATCCTAACACCTCCAGCTAGTCTCTCATTGATTCTCGCTATTCCTGTTCATCTTCCACAGAAATTGCAAACTGGGCCAAACAGGAGGTTAAAGGGACTGACTCTCCAAGTGGGGAGAGTGTTAGTAAGCGTCTGGAATGTTGCACCCGAGTACCAGGGTACGAAAACTGAGACATATTTGAACACGTCTCCCGATCACATGGTTGATCATACTCTAGGTTCCACATGCATGTTTTAGCTGAAGGAAGAATACCTTAAACCTGGGTAGTTGAAACCCGTGGAATGGGTACCATGCAATATGACTTCAAACGGTCTTCATTTGCTCACTGAACCTCTCCAATCCTATCACTGCTGCGTTTATGCCCCTGTACACATGCTTGATTCTCTTTCGGAGACATAGCAATCCATAGGTTTTAAGATACTTACTAGTCAGGTACATTCTTAGGCGTTTAATATGGGGTGTTGAGTCCATTTCGTTGAGCAAGGAGTAGCTCTTGTCTATTCCATATTTGGCTTAAGGAACTTTATCTGTGCTCATTTCAATCTCTGGTTTTATGCAGCACCCCAACTCACCTTTCGCCTTAAGCAAGCATAAGTTGGTTTTCTAAATTTGAGACCCTGTTCTGTTTTGGAATGCAGTTCCTGTGTAGCCAAGTTTACATTCCGTGTATTACTGATATCTTATGATGTTTCTTTTTCTGTGTGACTTATTTCAGTTAGAATCATCGTACCTGAATCCACTCATTATGCTGCTACGGGCCTGATGACATAGATTTCATTGCTGAGTGATACTGCATTGTACGTAAGTACCACAAGTCCTTTATCCATTTTTCACTTTCTGTGATATTGAACTTGTACGGTAAACGAGGTTCTTGTAAACGGAGGCGTCCCAAACTTTGGGGTGGCTGTGTCTTTTTGATTTTAATTTCCCTAAGCTATAGGACCATAAGTGGAAGTGCCCTAGGCTCTGTTGCTTTGTTTTTTAGATGTTTCAGGAAACACCATACACTTCTCCCGAGTGGTTGTTGGCAATTTACATCCCGCCCATCAGCATAACAAGGCTCCCAGTTCTCCATGGCCTGTCCTGCCTTTCTGGATTTTACACTTTTTTCAGATGGCCCTTTTGACCGGGGGGAAGTGAGACTTCATTGTAGTGCAGATTTCCTTTGCAAGCTTGCTTGGTTGGCCAAAAAGGGCGTATGCGTTTTTTCCTGAATATATTCAGGAAAAAACGCATACGCCCTTTTTGGCCAAGTGCATCATTGTGGACGTTCTGCCTCTTTTCCTATGCTTTCAATGCAATTCCAGTCTACCTCCTGAAATCGGTTTCCTGCAATTCTGCCCCGCTTTCAAGTCCTCTTGGCAGCCTTACTTCAGTCTATTTTTGGACGATACCTGTCATTTATAACTCTGCAGGTTTGTGAATTACAGTGCCCCTGAGCTCCTTTCTTCAACTCGCTTTCTTGTGACCTGGCCACAACACCGCAGGATGTCTTCAGGCCCTAATCTGGTTCTGGCACGGCACGCTGAGCCTTTGGTTAATTCCTCTTCCTCGTGGGAAATGAGAGTTAAATTTGTCCATCCAGACACCTCCAGCTAGTCTCTCATTGGTTCTCGCTATTCCTGTTCATCTTCCACAGAAATTGCAAACTGGGCCAAACAGGAGGTTAAAGGGACTGACTCTCCAAGTGGGGAGAGTGTTAGTAAAGCGTCTGGAATGTTGCACCCGAGTACCAGGGGAGGAAAACTGAGACATATTTGAACACGTCTCCCGTTCACATGGTTGATCATACTCTAGGTTCCACATGCATGTTTTAGCTGAAGGAAGAATACCTAAAACCTGGGTAGTTGAAACCCGTGGAATGGGTACCATGCAATATGACTTCAAACGGTCTTCATTTGCTCACCGAACCTCTCCAATCCTATCACTGCTGCGTTTATGCCCCTGTACACATGCTTGATTCTCTTTCGGAGACATAGCAATCCATAGGTTTTAAGATACTTACTAGTCAGGTACATTCTTAGGCGTTTAATATGGGGTGTTGAGTCCATTTCGTTGAGCAAGGAGTAGCTCTTGTCTATTCCATATTTGGCTTAAGGAACTTTATCTGTGCTCATTTCAATCTCTGGTTTTATGCAGCACCCCAACTCACCTTTCGCCTTAAGCAAGCATAAGTTGGTTTTCTAAATTTGAGACCCTGTTCTGTTTTGGAATGCAGTTCCTGTGTAGCCAAGTTTACATTCCGTGTATTACTGATATCTTATGATGTTTCTTTTTCTGTGTGACTTATTTCAGTTAGAATCATCGTACCTGAATCCACTCATTATGCTGCTACGGGCCTGATGACATAGATTTCATTGCTGAGTGATACTGCATTGTACGTAAGTACCACAAGTCCTTTATCCATTTTTCACTTTCTGTGATATTGAACTTGTACGGTAAACGAGGTTCTTGTAAACGGAGGCGTCCCAAACTTTGGGGTGGCTGTGTCTTTTTGATTTTAATTTCCCTAAGCTATAGGACCATAAGTGGAAGTGCCCTAGGCTCTGTTGCTTTGTTTTTTAGATGTTTCAGGAAACACCATACACTTCTCCCGAGTGGTTGTTGGCAATTTACATCCCGCCCATCAGCATAACAAGGCTCCCAGTTCTCCATGGCCTGTCCTGCCTTTCTGGATTTTACACTTTTTTCAGATGGCCCTTTTGACCGGGGGGAAGTGAGACTTCATTGTAGTGCAGATTTCCTTTGCAAGCTTGCTTGGTTGGCCAAAAAGGGCGTATGCGTTTTTTCCTGAATATATTCAGGAAAAAACGCATACGCCCTTTTTGGCCAAGTGCATCATTGTGGACGTTCTGCCTCTTTTCCTATGCTTTCAATGCAATTCCAGTCTACCTCCTGAAATCGGTTTCCTGCAATTCTGCCCCGCTTTCAAGTCCTCTTGGCAGCCTTACTTCAGTCTATTTTTGGACGATACCTGTCATTTATAACTCTGCAGGTTTGTGAATTACAGTGCCCCTGAGCTCCTTTCTTCAACTCGCTTTCTTGTGACCTGGCCGCAACACCGCAGGATGTCTTCAGGCCCTAATCTGGTTCTGGCACGGCACGCTGAGCCTTTGGTTAATTCCTCTTCCTGGTGGGAAATGAGAGTTAAATTTGTCCATCCAGACACCTCCAGCTAGTCTCTCATTGGTTCTCGCTATTCCTGTTCATCTTCCACAGAAATTGCAAACTGGGCCAAACAGGAGGTTAAAGGGACTGACTCTCCAAGTGGGGAGAGTGTTAGTAAAGCGTCTGGAATGTTGCACCCGAGTACCAGGGGAGGAAAACTGAGACATATTTGAACACGTCTCCCGTTCACATGGTTGATCATACTCTAGGTTCCACATGCATGTTTTAGCTGAAGGAAGAATACCTAAAACCTGGGTAGTTGAAACCCGTGGAATGGGTACCATGCAATATGACTTCAAAGGGTCTTCATTTGCTCACCGAACCTCTCCAATCCTATCACTGCTGCGTTTATGCCCCTGTACACATGCTTGATTCTGTTTCGGAGACATAGCAATCCATAGGTTTTAAGATACTTACTAGTCAGGTACATTCTTAGGCGTTTAATATGCGGTGTTGAGTCCATTTCGTTGAGCAAGGAGTAGCTCTTGTCTATTCCATATTTGGCTTAAGGAACTTTATCTGTGCTCATTTCAATCTCTGGTTTTATGCAGCACCCCAACTCACCTTTCCCCTTAAGCAAGCATAAGTTGGTTTTCTAAATTTGAGACCCTGTTCTGTTCTGTAATTCAGTTCCTGTGTAGCCAAGTTTACATTCCGTGTATTACTGATATCTTATGATGTTTCTTTTTCTGTGTGACTTATTTCAGTTAGAATCATCATACCTGAATCCACTCATTGTGCTGCTAAGGGCCTGATGACACAGATTTCATTGCTGAGTGATATTGCTTTGTAAGTAAATACCACAACTTCTTTATCCATTTTTCAATTTCTGCGATGTTGAACTTGTACTGTAAACGAGGTTGTTGTAAACAGAGCCGTTCCAAACTTTGGGGTGGCTGTGTCTTTTTGATTTTAAATTCCCTAAGCTATAGGACCATAAGTGGAAGTGCCCTAGGCTCTGTTGCTTTGTTTTTTAGATGTTTCAGGAAACACCATACACTTCTCCCGAGTGGTTGTTGGCAATTTACATCCCGCCCATCAGCATAACAAGGCTCCCAGTTCTCCATGGCCTGTCCTGCCTTTCTGGATTTTACACTTTTTTCAGATGGCCCTTTTGACCGGGGGGAAGTGAGACTTCATTGTAGTGCAGATTTCCTTTGCAAGCTTGCTTGGTTGGCCAAAAAGGGCGTATGCGTTTTTTCCTGAATATATTCAGGAAAAAACGCATACGCCCTTTTTGCCCAAATGCATCATTGTGGACGTTCTGCCTCTTTTCCTATGCTTTCAATGCAATTCCAGTCTACCTCCTGAAATCGGTTTCCTGCAATTCTGCCCCGCTTTCAAGTCCTCTTGGCAGCCTTACTTCAGTATATTTTTGGACGATAGCTGTCATTTATAACTCTGCAGGTTTGTGAATTACAGTGCCCCTGAGCTCCTTTCTTCAACTCGCTTTCTTGTGACCTGGCCGCAACACCGCAGGATGTCTTCAGGCCCTAATCTGGTTCTGGCACGGCATGCTGAGCCTTTGGTTAATTCCTCTTCCTGGTGGGAAATGAGAGTTAAATTTGCCCATCCAGACACCTCCAGCTAGTCTCTCATTGGTTCTCGCTATTCCTGTTCATCTTCCACAGAAATTGCAAACTGGGCCAAACAGGAGGTTAAAGGCGCTGACTTTCCAAGTGGGGAGAGTGTTAGTAAAGCGTCTGGAATGTTGCACCCGAGTACCAGGGGAGGAAAACTGAGACATATTTGAACACGTCTCCCGTTCACATGGTTGATCATACTTGGGTTCCACATGCATGTTTTAGCTGAAGGAAGAATACCTAAAACCTGGGTAGTTGAAACCCGTGGAATGGGTACCATGCAATATGACTTCAAAGGGTCTTCATTTGCTCACCGAACCTCTCCAATCCTATCACTGCTGCGTTTATGCCCCTGTAAACATGCTTGATTCTCTTTCGGAGACATAGCAATCCATAGGTTTTAAGATACTTACTAGTCAGGTACATTCTTAGGCATTTAATATGCGGTGTTGAGTCCATTTCGTTGAGCAAGGAGTAGCTCTTGTCTATTCCATATTTGGCTTAAGGAACTTTATCTGTGCTCATTTCAATCTCTGGTTTTATGCAGCACCCCAACTCACCTTTACCCTTAAGCAAGCATAAGTTGGTTTTCTAAATTTGAGACCCTGTTCTGTTCTGTAATTCAGTTCCTGTGTAGCCAAGTTTACATTCCGTGTATTACTGATATCTTATGATGTTTCTTTTTCTGTGTGACTTATTTCAGTTAGAATCATCGTACCTGAATCCACTCATTATGCTGCTTCGGGCCTGATGACATAGATTTCATTGCTGAGTGATACTGCATTGTACGTAAGTACCACAACTTCTTTATCCATTTTTCACTTTCTGCGATGTTGAACTTGTACTGTAAACGAGGTTCTTGTAAACAGAGCCGTTCCAAACTTTGGGGTGGCTGTGTCTTTTTGATTTTAATTTCCCTAAGCTATAGGACCATAAGTGGAAGTGCCCTAGGCTCTGTTGCTTTGTTTTTTAGATGTTTCAGGAAACACCATACACTTCTCCCCAGTGGTTGTTGGCAATTTACATCCCGCCCATCAGCATAACAAGGCTCCCAGTTCTCCATGGCCTGTCCTGCCTTTCTGGATTTTACACTTTTTTCAGATGGCCCTTTTGACCCGGGGGAAGTGAGACTTCATTGTAGTGCAGATTTCCTTTGCAAGCTTGCTTGGTTGGCCAAAAAGGGCGTATGCGTTTTTTCCTGAATATATTCAGGAAAAAACGCATACGCCCTTTTTGGCCAAGTGCATCATTGTGGACGTTCTGCCTCTTTTCCTATGCTTTCAATGCAATTCCAGTTTACCTCCTGAAATCGGTTTCCTGCAATTCTGCCCCGCTTTCAAGTCCTCTTGGCAGCCTTACTTCAGTCTATTTTTGGACGATAGCTGTCATTTATAACTCTGCAGGTTTGTGAATTACAGTGCCCCTGAGCTCCTTTCTTCAACTCGCTCTCTTGTGAGCTGGCCGCAACACCGCAGGATGGCTTCAGGCCCTAATCTGGTTCCGGCACGGCACGCTGAGCCTTTGGTTATTTCCTCTTCCTGGTGGGAAATGAGAGTTAAATTTGCCCGTCCAGACACCTCCAGCTAGCCTCTCATTGGTTCTCGCTATTCCTGTTCATCTTCCGCAGAAATTGCAAACTGGGCCAAACAGGAGGTTAAAGGCGCTGACTTTCCAAGTGGGGAGAGTGTTAGTAAAGCGTCTGGAATGTTGCACCCGAGTACCAGGGGAGGAAAACTGAGACATATTTGAACACGTCTCCCGTTCACATGGTTGATCATACTTGGGTTCCACATGCATGTTTTAGCTGAAGGAAGAATACCTTAAACCTGGGTAGTTGAAACCCGTGGAATGGGTACCATGCAATATGACTTCAAAGGGTCTTCATTTGCTCACCAAAGCTCTCCAATCCTATCACTGCTGCGTTTATGCCCCTGTACACATGCTTGATTCTGTTTCGGAGACATAGCAATCCATAGGTTTTAAGATACTTACTAGTCAGGTACATTCTTAGGCGTTTAATATGCGGTGTTGAGTCCATTTCGTTGAGCAAGGAGTAGCTCTTGTCTATTCCATATTTGGCTTAAGGAACTTTATCTGTGCTCATTTCAATCTCTGGTTTTATGCAGCACCCCAACTCACCTTTCCCCTTAAGCAAGCATAAGTTGGTTTTCTAAATTTGAGACCCTGTTCTGTTCTGTAATTCAGTTCCTGTGTAGCCAAGTTTACATTCCGTGTATTACTGATATCTTATGATGTTTCTTTTTCTGTGTGACTTATTTCAGTTAGAATCATCATACCTGAATCCACTCATTGTGCTGCTAAGGGCCTGATGACACAGATTTCATTGCTGAGTGATATTGCTTTGTAAGTAAATACCACAACTTCTTTATCCATTTTTCAATTTCTGCGATGTTGAACTTGTACTGTAAACGAGGTTCTTGTAAACAGAGCCGTTCCAAACTTTGGGGTGGCTGTGTCTTTTTGATTTTAAATTCCCTAAGCTATAGGACCATAAGTGGAAGTGCCCTAGGCTCTGTTGCTTTGTTTTTTAGATGTTTCAGGAAACACCATACACTTCTCCCGAGTGGTTGTTGGCAATTTACATCCCGCCCATCAGCATAACAAGGCTCCCAGTTCTCCATGGCCTGTCCTGCCTTTCTGGATTTTACACTTTTTTCAGATGGCCCTTTTGACCGGGGGGAAGTGAGACTTCATTGTAGTGCAGATTTCCTTTGCAAGCTTGCTTGGTTGGCCAAAAAGGGCGTATGCGTTTTTTCCTGAATATATTCAGGAAAAAACGCATACGCCCTTTTTGCCCAAGTGCATCATTGTGGACGTTCTGCCTCTTTTCCTATGCTTTCAATGCAATTCCAGTCTACCTCCTGAAATCGGTTTCCTGCAATTCTGCCCCGCTTTCAAGTCCTCTTGGCAGCCTTACTTCAGTCTATTTTTGGACGATAGCTGTCATTTATAACTCTGCAGGTTTGTGAATTACAGTGCCCCTGAGCTCCTTTCTTCAACTCGCTTTCTTGTGACCTGGCCGCAACACCGCAGGATGTCTTCAGGCCCTAATCTGGTTCTGGCACGGCATGCTGAGCCTTTGGTTAATTCCTCTTCCTGGTGGGAAATGAGAGTTAAATTTGCCCATCCAGACACCTCCAGCTAGTCTCTCATTGGTTCTCGCTATTCCTGTTCATCTTCCACAGAAATTGCAAACTGGGCCAAACAGGAGGTTAAAGGCGCTGACTTTCCAAGTGGGGAGAGTGTTAGTAAAGCGTCTGGAATGTTGCACCCGAGTACCAGGGGAGGAAAACTGAGACATATTTGAACACGTCTCCCGTTCACATGGTTGATCATACTTGGGTTCCACATGCATGTTTTAGCTGAAGGAAGAATACCTAAAACCTGGGTAGTTGAAACCCGTGGAATGGGTACCATGCAATATGACTTCAAAGGGTCTTCATTTGCTCACCGAACCTCTCCAATCCTATCACTGCTGCATTTATGCCCCTGTAAACATGCTTGATTCTCTTTCGGAGACATAGCAATCCATAGGTTTTAAGATACTTACTAGTCAGGTACATTCTTAGGCATTTAATATGCGGTGTTGAGTCCATTTCGTTGAGCAAGGAGTAGCTCTTGTCTATTCCATATTTGGCTTAAGGAACTTTATCTGTGCTCATTTCAATCTCTGGTTTTATGCAGCACCCCAACTCACCTTTACCCTTAAGCAAGCATAAGTTGGTTTTCTAAATTTGAGACCCTGTTCTGTTCTGTAATTCAGTTCCTGTGTAGCCAAGTTTACATTCCGTGTATTAGTGATATCTTATGATGTTTCTTTTTCTGTGTGACTTATTTCAGTTAGAATCATCGTACCTGAATCCACTCATTATGCTGCTTCGGGCCTGATGACATAGATTTCATTGCTGAGTGATACTGCATTGTACGTAAGTACCACAAGTTCTTTATCCATTTTCCACTTTCTGCGATGTTGAACTTGTACTGTAAACGAGGTTCTTGTAAACAGAGCCGTTCCAAACTTTGGGGTGGCTGTGTCTTTTTGATTTTAATTTCCCTAAGCTATAGGACCATAAGTGGAAGTGCCCTAGGCTCTGTTGCTTTGTTTTTTAGATGTTTCAGGAAACACCATACACTTCTCCCCAGTGGTTGTTGGCAATTTACATCCCGCCCATCAGCATAACAAGGCTCCCAGTTCTCCATGGCCTGTCCTGCCTTTCTGGATTTTACACTTTTTTCAGATGGCCCTTTTGACCGGGGGGAAGTGAGACTTCATTGTAGTGCAGATTTCCTTTGCAAGCTTGCTTGGTTGGCCAAAAAGGGCGTATGCGTTTTTTCCTGAATATATTCAGGAAAAAACGCATACGCCCTTTTGGGCCAAGTGCATCATTGTGGACGTTCTGCCTCTTTTCCTATGCTTTCAATGCAATTGCAGTCTACCTCCTGAAATCGGTTTCCTGCAATTCTGCCCCGCTTTCAAGTCCTCTTGGCAGCCTTACTTCAGTCTATTTTTGGACGATAGCTGTCATTTATAACTCTGCAGGTTTGTGAATTACAGTGCCCCTGAGCTCCTTTCTACAACTCGCTTTCTTGTGAGCTGGCCACAACACCGCAGGATGGCTTCAGGCCCTAATCTGGTTCCGGCACGGCACGCTGAGCCTTTGGTTAATTCCTCTTCCTGGTGGGAAATGAGAGTTAAATTTGCCCGTCCAGACACCTCCAGCTAGTCTCTCATTGGTTCTCGCTATTCATGTTCACCTTCCGCAGAAATTGCAAACTGGGCCAAACAGGAGGTTAAAGGGACTGACTCTCCAAGTGGGGAGAGTGTTAGTAAAGCGTCTGGAATGTTGCACCCGAGTACCAGGGGAGGAAAACTGAGACATATTTGAACACGTCTCCCGTTCACATGGTTGATCATACTTGGGTTCCACATGCATGTTTTAGCTGAAGGAAGAATACCTAAAACCTGGGTAGTTGAAACCCGTGGAATGGGTACCATGCAATATGACTTCAAAGGGTCTTCATTTGCTCACCGAACCTCTCCAATCCTATCACTGCTGCGTTTATGCCCCTGTACACATGCTTGATTCTGTTTCGGAGACATAGCAATCCATAGGTTTTAAGATACTTACTAGTCAGGTACATTCTTAGGCGTTTAATATGCGGTGTTGAGTCCATTTCGTTGAGCAAGGAGTAGCTCTTGTCTATTCCATATTTGGCTTAAGGAACTTTATCTGTGCTCATTTCAATCTCTGGTTTTATGCAGCACCCCAACTCACCTTTCCCCTTAAGCAAGCATAAGTTGGTTTTCTAAATTTGAGACCCTGTTCTGTTCTGTAATTCAGTTCCTGTGTAGCCAAGTTTACATTCCGTGTATTAGTGATATCTTATGATGTTTCTTTTTCTGTGTGACTTATTTCAGTTAGAATCATCATACCTGAATCCACTCATTATGCTGCTTCGGGCCTGAAGACATAGATTTCATTGCTGAGTGATACTGCATTGTACGTAAGTACCACAAGTTCTTTATCCATTTTTCACTTTCTGCGATGTTGAACTTGTACTGTAAACGAGGTTCTTGTAAACAGAGCCGTTCCAAACTTTGGGGTGGCTGTGTCTTTTTGATTTTAATTTCCCTAAGCTATAGGACCATAAGTGGAAGTGCCCTAGGCTCTGTTGCTTTGTTTTTTAGATGTTTCAGGAAACACCATACACTTCTCCCGAGTGGTTGTTGGCAATTTACATCCCGCCCATCAGCATAACAAGGCTCCCAGTTCTCCATGGCCTGTCCTGCCTTTCTGGATTTTACACTTTTTTCAGATGGCCCTTTTGACCGGGGGGAAGTGAGACTTCATTGTAGTGCAGATTTCCTTTGCAAGCCTGCTTGGTTGGCCAAAAAGGGCGTATGCGTTTTTTCCTGAATATATTCAGGAAAAAACGCATACGCCCTTTTTGGCCAAGTGCATCATTGTGGACGTTCTGCCTCTTTTCCTATGCTTTCAATGCAATTCCAGTCTACCTCCTGAAATCGGTTTCCTGCAATTCTGCCCCGCTTTCAAGTCCTCTTGGCAGCCTTACTTCAGTCTATTTTTGGACGATAGCTGTCATTTATAACTCTGCAGGTTTGTGAATTACAGTGCCCCTGAGCTCCTTTCTACAACTCGCTTTCTTGTGACCTGGCCGCAACACCGCAGGATGGCTTCAGGCCCTAATCTGGTTCCGGCACGGCACGCTGAGCCTTTGGTTAATTCCTATTCCTGGTGGGAAATGAGAGTTAAATTTGCCCGTCCAGACACCTCCAGCTAGTCTCTCATTGGTTCTCGCTATTCCTGTTCACCTTCCGCAGAAATTGCAAACTGGGCCAAACAGGAGGTTAAAGGGACTGACTCTCCAAGTGGGGAGAGTGTTAGTAAAGCGTCTGGAATGTTGCACCCGAGTACCAGGGTACGAAAACTGAGACATATTTGAACACGTCTCCCGATCACATGGTTGATCATACTCTGGGTTCCACATGCATGTTTTAGCTGAAGGAAGAATACCTAAAACCTGGGTAGTTGAAACCCGTGGAATGGGTACCATGCAATATGACTTCAAAGGGTCTTCATTTCCTCACCGAATCTCTCCAATCCTATCACTGCTGCGTTTATGCCCCTGTACACATGCTTGATTCTCTTTCGGAGACATAGCAATCCATAGGTTTTAAGATACTTACTAGTCAGGTACATTCTTAGGCATTTAATATGCGGTGTTGAGTCCATTTCGTTGAGCAAGGAGTAGCTCTTGTCTATTCCATATTTGGCTTAAGGAACTTTATCTGTGCTCATTTCAATCTCTGGTTTTATGCAGCACCCCAACTCACCTTTCCCCTTAAGCAAGCATAAGTTGGTTTTCTAAATTTGAGACCCTGTTCTGTTCTGTAATTCAGTTCCTGTGTAGCCAAGTTTCCATTCCGTGTATTACTGATATCTTATGATGTTTCTTTTTCTGTGTGACTTATTTCAGTTAGAATCATCATACCTGAATCCACTCATTGTGCTGCTAAGGGCCTGATGACATAGATTTCATTGCTGAGTGATATTGCTTTGTAAGTGAATACCACAACTTCTTTATCCATTTTTCACTTTCTGCGATGTTGAACTTGTATTGTAAACGAGGTTCTTGTAAACAGAGGCGTCCCAAACTTTGGGGTGGCTGTGTCTTTTTTATTTTAATTTCCCTAAGCTATAGGACCATAAGTGGAAGTGCCCTAGGTTCTGTTGCTTTGTTTTTTAGATGTTTCAGGAAACACCATACACTTCTCCCGAGTGGTTGTTGGCAATTTACATCCCGCCCTTCAGCATAACAAGGCTCCCAGTTCTCCATGGCCTGTCCTGCCTTTCTGGATTTTACACTTTTTTCAGATGGCCCTTTTGACCGGGGGGAATTGAGACTTCATTGTAGTGCAGATTTCCTTTGCAAGCTTGCTTGGTTGGCCAAAAAGGGCGTATGCGTTTTTTCCTGAATATATTCAGGAAAAAACGCATACGCCCTTTTTGGCCAAGTGCATCATTGTGGACGTTCTGCCTCTTTTCCTATGCTTTCAATGCAATTCCAGTCTACCTCCTGAAATCGGTTTCCTGCAATTCTGCCCCGCTTTCAAGTCCTCTTGGCAGCCTTACTTCAGTCTATTTTTGGACGATAGCTGTCATTTATAACTCTGCAGGTTTGTGAATTACAGTGCCCCTGAGCTCCTTTCTTCAACTCGCTTTCTTGTGAGCTGGCCGCAACACCGCAGGATGGCTTCAGGCCCTAATCTGGTTCTGGCACGGCACGCTGAGCCTTTGGTTAATTCCTCTTCCTGGTGGGAAATGAGAGTTAAATTTGCCCGTCCAGACACCTCCAGCTAGTCTCTCATTGGTTCTCGCTATTCCTGTTCATCTTCCGCAGAAATTGCGAACTGGGCCAAACAGGAGGTTAAAGGGACTGACTCTCCAAGTGGGGAGAGTGTTAGTAAAGCGTCTGGAATGTTGCACCCGAGTACCAGGGTACGAAAACTGAGACATATTTGAACACGTCTCCCGATCACATGGTTGATCATACTCTGGGTTCCACATGCATGTTTTAGCTGAAGGAAGAATACCTAAAACCTGGGTAGTTGAAACCCGTGGAATGGGTACCATGCAATATGACTTCAAAGGGTCTTCATTTCCTCACCGAATCTCTCCAATCCTGTCACTGCTGCGTTTATGCCCCTGTACACATGCTTGATTCTCTTTCGGAGACATAGCAATCCATAGGTTTTAAGATACTTACTAATAAGGTACATTCTTAGGCATTTAATATGCGGTGTTGAGTCCATTTCGTTGAGCAAGGAGTAGCTCTTGTCTATTCCATATTTGGCTTAAGGAACTTTATCTGTGCTCATTTCAATCTCTGGTTTTATGCAGCACCCCAACTCACCTTTCCCCTTAAGCAAGCATAAGTTGGTTTTCTAAATTTGAGACCCTGTTCTGTTCTGTAATTCAGTTCCTGTGTAGCCAAGTTTCCATTCCGTGTATTACTGATATCTTATGATGTTTCTTCTTCTGTGTGACTTATTTCAGTTAGAATCATCATACCTGAATCCACTCATTGTGCTGCTAAGGGCCTGATGACATAGATTTCATTGCTGAGTGATATTGCTTTGTAAGTGAATACCACAACTTCTTTATCCATTTTTCACTTTCTGCGATGTTGAACTTGTATTGTAAACGAGGTTCTTGTAAACAGAGGCGTCCCAAACTTTGGGGTGGCTGTGTCTTTTTGATTTTAATTTCCCTAAGCTATAGGACCATAAGTGGAAGTGCCCTAGGCTCTGTTGCTTTGTTTTTTAGATGTTTCAGGAAACACCATACACTTCTCCCAAGTGTCTGTTGGCAATTTACATCCCGCCCATCAGCATAACAAGGCTCCCAGTTCTCAATGGCCTGTCCTGCCTTTCTGGATTTTACACTTTTTTCAGATGGCCCTTTTGACCGGGGGGAAGTGAGACTTCATTGTAGTGCAGATTTCCTTTGCAAGCTTGCTTGGTTGGCCAAAAAGGGCGTATGCGTGTTTTCCTGAATATATTCAGGAAAAAACGCATACGCCCTTTTTGGCTAAGTGCATCATTGTGGACGTTCTGCCTCTTTTCCTATGCTTGCAATGCAATTCCAGTCTACCTCCTGAAATCGGTTTCCTGCAATTCTGCCCCGCTTTCAAGTCCTCTTGGCAGCCTTACTTCAGTCTATTTTTGGACGATAGCTGTCATTTATAACTCTGCAGGTTTGTGAATTACAGTGCCCCTGAGCTCCTTTCTTCAACTCGCTTTCTTGTGACCTGGCCGAAACACCGCAGGATGGCTTCAGGCCCTAATCTGGTTCCGGCACGGCACGCTGAGCCTTTGGTTATTTCCTCTTCCTGGTGGGAAATGAGAGTTAAATTTGCCCGTCCAGACACCTCCAGCTAGTCTCTCATTGGTTCTCGCTATTCCTGTTCATCTTCCGCAGAAATTGCAAACTGGGCCAAACAGGAGGTTAAAGGCGCTGACTTTCCAAGTGGGGAGAGTGTTAGTAAAGCGTCTGGAATGTTGCACCCGAGTACCAGGGGAGGAAAACTGAGACATATTTGAACACGTCTCCCGTTCACATGGTTGATCATACTTGGGTTCCACATGCATGTTTTAGCTGAAGGAAGAATACCTTAAACCTGGGTAGTTGAAACCCGTGGAATGGGTACCATGCAATATGCCTTCAAAGGGTCTTCATTTGCTCACCGAACCTCTCCAATCCTATCACTGCTGCGTTTATGCCCCTGTACACATGCTTGATTCTCTTTCGGAGACATAGCAATCCATTGGTTTTAAGGTACTTACTAGTCAGGTACATTCTTAGGCGTTTAATATGCGGTGTTGAGTCCATTTCGGTGAGCAAGGAGTAGCTCTTGTCTATTCCATATTTGGCTTAAGGAACTTTATCTGTGCTCATTTCAATCTCTGGTTTTATGCAGCACCCCAACTCACCTTTCCCCTTAAGCAAGCATAAGTTGGTTTTCTAAATTTGAGACCCTGTTCTGTTCTGTAATTCAGTTCCTGTGTAGCCAAGTTTCCATTCCGTGTATTACTGATATCTTATGATGTTTCTTTTTCTGTGTGACTTATTTCAGTTAGAATCATCATACCTGAATCCACTCATTGTGCTGCTAAGGTCCTGATGACACAGATTTCATTGCTGAGTGATATTGCTTTGTAAGTAAATACCACAACTTTTTTATCCATTTTTCACTTTCTGCGATGTTGAACTTGTACTGTAAACGAGGTTCTTGTAAACAGAGCCGTTCGAAACTTTGGGGTGGCTGTGTCTTTTTGATTTTAAATTCCCTAAGCTATAGGACCATAAGTGGAAGTGCCCTAGGCTCTGTTGCTTTGTTTTTTAGATGTTTCAGGAAACACCATACACTTCTCCCGAGTGGTTGTTGGCAATTTACATCCCGCCCTTCAGCATAACAAGGCTCCCAGTTCTCCATGGCCTGTCCTGCCTTTCTGGATTTTACACTTTTTTCAGATGGCCCTTTTGACCGGGGGGAAGTGAGACTTCATTGTAGTGCAGATTTCCTTTGCAAGCTTGCTTGGTTGGCCAAAAAGGGCGTATGCGTTTTTTCCTGAATATATTCAGGAAAAAACGCATACGCCCTTTTTGGCCAAGTGCATCATTGTGGACGTTCTGCCTCTTTTCCTATGCTTTCAATGCAATTCCAGTCTACCTCCTGAAATCGGTTTCCTGCAATTCTGCCCCGCTTTCAAGTCCTCTTGGCAGCCTTACTTCAGTCTATTTTTGGACGATAGCTGTCATTTATAACTCTGCAGGTTTGTGAATTACAGTGCCCCTGAGCTCCTTTCTTCAACTCGCTTTCTTTTGAGCTGGCCGCAACACCGCAGGATGGCTTCAGGCCCTAATCTGGTTCCGGCACGGCACGCTGAGCCTTTGGTTATTTCCTCTTCCTGGTGGGAAATGAGAGTTAAATTTGCCCGTCCAGACACCTCCAGCTACCCTCTCATTGGTTCTCGCTATTCCTGTTCATCTTCCGCAGAAATTGCAAACTGGGACAAACAGGAGGTTAAAGGCGCTGACTTTCCAAGTGGGGAGAGTGTTAGTAAAGCGTCTGGAATGTTGCACCCGAGTACCAGGGGAGGAAAACTGAGACATATTTGAACACGTCTCCCGTTCACATGGTTGATCATACTTGGGTTCCACATGCATGTTTTAGCTGAAGGAAGAATACCTTAAACCTGGGTAGTTGAAACCCGTGGAATGGGTACCATGCAATATGACTTCAAAGGGTCTTCATTTGCTCACCGAACCTCTCCAATCCTATCACTGCTGCGTTTATGCCCCTGTACACATGCTTGATTCTCTTTCGGAGACATAGCAATCCATAGGTTTTAAGATACTTACTAGTCAGGTACATTCTTAGGCATTTAATATGCGGTGTTGAGTCCATTTCGTTGAGCAAGGAGTAGCTCTTGTCTATTCCATATTTGGCTTAAGGAACTTTATCTGTGCTCATTTCAATCTCTGGTTTTATGCAGCACCCCAACTCACCTTTCCCCTTAAGCAAGCATAAGTTGGTTTTCTAAATTTGAGACCCTGTTCTGTTCTGTAATTCAGTTCCTGTGTAGCCAAGTTTACATTCCGTGTATTAGTGATATCTTATGATGTTTCTTTTTCTGTGTGACTTATTTCAGTTAGAATCATCGTACCTGAATCCACTCATTATGCTGCTACGGGCCTGATGACATAGATTTCATTGCTGAGTGATACTGCATTGTACGTAAGTACCACAAGTTCTTTATCCATTTTTCACTTTCTGCGATGTTGAACTTCTACTGTAAACGAGGTTCTTGTAAACAGAGCCGTTCGAAACTTTGGGGTGGCTGTGTCTTTTTGATTTTAAATTCCCTAAGCTATAGGACCATAAGTGGAAGTGCCCTAGGTTCTGTTGCTTTGTTTTTTAGATGTTTCAGGAAACACCATACACTTCTCCCGAGTGGTTGTTGGCAATTTACATCCCGCCCATCAGCATAACAAGGCTCCCAGTTCTCCATGGCCTGTCCTGCCTTTCTGGATTTTACACTTTTTTCAGATGGCCCTTTTGACCGGGGGGAAGTGAGACTTCATTGTAGTGCAGATTTCCTTTGCAAGCCTGCTTGGTTGGCCAAAAAGGGCGTATGCGTTTTTTCCTGAATATATTCAGGAAAAAACGCATACGCCCTTTTTGGCCAAGTGCATCATTGTGGACGTTCTGCCTCTTTTCCTATGCTTTCAATGCAATTCCAGTCTACCTCCTGAAATCGGTTTCCTGCAATTCTGCCCCGCTTTCAAGTCCTCTTGGCAGCCTTACTTCAGTCTATTTTTGGACGATAGCTGTCATTTATAACTCTGCAGGTTTGTGAATTACAGTGCCCCTGAGCTCCTTTCTACAACTCGCTTTCTTGTGACCTGGCCGCAACACCGCAGGATGGCTTCAGGCCCTAATCTGGTTCCGGCACGGCACGCTGAGCCTTTGGTTAATTCCTATTCCTGGTGGGAAATGAGAGTTAAATTTGCCCGTCCAGACACCTCCAGCTAGTCTCTCATTGGTTCTCGCTATTCCTGTTCACCTTCCGCAGAAATTGCAAACTGGGCCAAACAGGAGGTTAAAGGGACTGACTCTCCAAGTGGGGAGAGTGTTAGTAAAGCGTCTGGAATGTTGCACCCGAGTACCAGGGTACGAAAACTGAGACATATTTGAACACGTCTCCCGATCACATGGTTGATCATACTCTGGGTTCCACATGCATGTTTTAGCTGAAGGAAGAATACCTAAAACCTGGGTAGTTGAAACCCGTGGAATGGGTACCATGCAATATGACTTCAAAGGGTCTTCATTTCCTCACCGAATCTCTCCAATCCTATCACTGCTGCGTTTATGCCCCTGTACACATGCTTGATTCTCTTTCGGAGACATAGCAATCCATAGGTTTTAAGATACTTACTAGTCAGGTACATTCTTAGGCATTTAATATGCGGTGTTGAGTCCATTTCGTTGAGCAAGGAGTAGCTCTTGTCTATTCCATATTTGGCTTAAGGAACTTTATCTGTGCTCATTTCAATCTCTGGTTTTATGCAGCACCCCAACTCACCTTTCCCCTTAAGCAAGCATAAGTTGGTTTTCTAAATTTGAGACCCTGTTCTGTTCTGTAATTCAGTTCCTGTGTAGCCAAGTTTCCATTCCGTGTATTACTGATATCTTATGATGTTTCTTTTTCTGTGTGACTTATTTCAGTTAGAATCATCATACCTGAATCCACTCATTGTGCTGCTAAGGGCCTGATGACATAGATTTCATTGCTGAGTGATATTGCTTTGTAAGTGAATACCACAACTTCTTTATCCATTTTTCACTTTCTGCGATGTTGAACTTGTATTGTAAACGAGGTTCTTGTAAACAGAGGCGTCCCAAACTTTGGGGTGGCTGTGTCTTTTTTATTTTAATTTCCCTAAGCTATAGGACCATAAGTGGAAGTGCCCTAGGTTCTGTTGCTTTGTTTTTTAGATGTTTCAGGAAACACCATACACTTCTCCCGAGTGGTTGTTGGCAATTTACATCCCGCCCTTCAGCATAACAAGGCTCCCAGTTCTCCATGGCCTGTCCTGCCTTTCTGGATTTTACACTTTTTTCAGATGGCCCTTTTGACCGGGGGGAATTGAGACTTCATTGTAGTGCAGATTTCCTTTGCAAGCTTGCTTGGTTGGCCAAAAAGGGCGTATGCGTTTTTTCCTGAATATATTCAGGAAAAAACGCATACGCCCTTTTTGGCCAAGTGCATCATTGTGGACGTTCTGCCTCTTTTCCTATGCTTTCAATGCAATTCCAGTCTACCTCCTGAAATCGGTTTCCTGCAATTCTGCCCCGCTTTCAAGTCCTCTTGGCAGCCTTACTTCAGTCTATTTTTGGACGATAGCTGTCATTTATAACTCTGCAGGTTTGTGAATTACAGTGCCCCTGAGCTCCTTTCTTCAACTCGCTTTCTTGTGAGCTGGCCGCAACACCGCAGGATGGCTTCAGGCCCTAATCTGGTTCCGGCACGGCACGCTGAGCCTTTGGTTAATTCCTCTTCCTGGTGGGAAATGAGAGTTAAATTTGCCCGTCCAGACACCTCCAGCTAGTCTCTCATTGGTTCTCGCTATTCCTGTTCATCTTCCGCAGAAATTGCGAACTGGGCCAAACAGGAGGTTAAAGGGACTGACTCTCCAAGTGGGGAGAGTGTTAGTAAAGCGTCTGGAATGTTGCACCCGAGTACCAGGGTACGAAAACTGAGACATATTTGAACACGTCTCCCGATCACATGGTTGATCATACTCTGGGTTCCACATGCATGTTTTAGCTGAAGGAAGAATACCTAAAACCTGGGTAGTTGAAACCCGTGGAATGGGTACCATGCAATATGACTTCAAAGGGTCTTCATTTCCTCACCGAATCTCTCCAATCCTGTCACTGCTGCGTTTATGCCCCTGTACACATGCTTGATTCTCTTTCGGAGACATAGCAATCCATAGGTTTTAAGATACTTACTAATAAGGTACATTCTTAGGCATTTAATATGCGGTGTTGAGTCCATTTCGTTGAGCAAGGAGTAGCTCTTGTCTATTCCATATTTGGCTTAAGGAACTTTATCTGTGCTCATTTCAATCTCTGGTTTTATGCAGCACCCCAACTCACCTTTCCCCTTAAGCAAGCATAAGTTGGTTTTCTAAATTTGAGACCCTGTTCTGTTCTGTAATTCAGTTCCTGTGTAGCCAAGTTTCCATTCCGTGTATTACTGATATCTTATGATGTTTCTTCTTCTGTGTGACTTATTTCAGTTAGAATCATCATACCTGAATCCACTCATTGTGCTGCTAAGGGCCTGATGACATAGATTTCATTGCTGAGTGATATTGCTTTGTAAGTGAATACCACAACTTCTTTATCCATTTTTCACTTTCTGCGATGTTGAACTTGTATTGTAAACGAGGTTCTTGTAAACAGAGGCGTCCCAAACTTTGGGGTGGCTGTGTCTTTTTGATTTTAATTTCCCTAAGCTATAGGACCATAAGTGGAAGTGCCCTAGGCTCTGTTGCTTTGTTTTTTAGATGTTTCAGGAAACACCATACACTTCTCCCAAGTGTCTGTTGGCAATTTACATCCCGCCCATCAGCATAACAAGGCTCCCAGTTCTCAATGGCCTGTCCTGCCTTTCTGGATTTTACACTTTTTTCAGATGGCCCTTTTGACCGGGGGGAAGTGAGACTTCATTGTAGTGCAGATTTCCTTTGCAAGCTTGCTTGGTTGGCCAAAAAGGGCGTATGCGTGTTTTCCTGAATATATTCAGGAAAAAACGCATACGCCCTTTTTGGCTAAGTGCATCATTGTGGACGTTCTGCCTCTTTTCCTATGCTTGCAATGCAATTCCAGTCTACCTCCTGAAATCGGTTTCCTGCAATTCTGCCCCGCTTTCAAGTCCTCTTGGCAGCCTTACTTCAGTCTATTTTTGGACGATAGCTGTCATTTATAACTCTGCAGGTTTGTGAATTACAGTGCCCATGAGCTCCTTTCTTCAACTCGCTTTCTTGTGACCTGGCCGAAA
Organism: Delphinus delphis; assembly: GCF_949987515.2. Taxonomy (NCBI): domain Eukaryota; kingdom Metazoa; phylum Chordata; class Mammalia; order Artiodactyla; family Delphinidae; genus Delphinus; species Delphinus delphis. The sequence goes on along the minus strand of NW_027192671.1, from coordinate 990,503 downwards.
CACCGCAGGATGGCTTCAGGCCCTAATCTGGTTCCGGCACGGCACGCTGAGCCTTTGGTTATTTCCTCTTCCTGGTGGGAAATGAGAGTTAAATTTGCCCGTCCAGACACCTCCAGCTAGTCTCTCATTGGTTCTCGCTATTCCTGTTCATCTTCCGCAGAAATTGCAAACTGGGCCAAACAGGAGGTTAAAGGCGCTGACTTTCCAAGTGGGGAGAGTGTTAGTAAAGCGTCTGGAATGTTGCACCCGAGTACCAGGGGAGGAAAACTGAGACATATTTGAACACGTCTCCCGTTCACATGGTTGATCATACTTGGGTTCCACATGCATGTTTTAGCTGAAGGAAGAATACCTTAAACCTGGGTAGTTGAAACCCGTGGAATGGGTACCATGCAATATGCCTTCAAAGGGTCTTCATTTGCTCACCGAACCTCTCCAATCCTATCACTGCTGCGTTTATGCCCCTGTACACATGCTTGATTCTCTTTCGGAGACATAGCAATCCATTGGTTTTAAGATACTTACTAGTCAGGTACATTCTTAGGCGTTTAATATGCGGTGTTGAGTCCATTTCGGTGAGCAAGGAGTAGCTCTTGTCTATTCCATATTTGGCTTAAGGAACTTTATCTGTGCTCATTTCAATCTCTGGTTTTATGCAGCACCCCAACTCACCTTTCCCCTTAAGCAAGCATAAGTTGGTTTTCTAAATTTGAGACCCTGTTCTGTTCTGTAATTCAGTTCCTGTGTAGCCAAGTTTCCATTCCGTGTATTACTGATATCTTATGATGTTTCTTTTTCTGTGTGACTTATTTCAGTTAGAATCATCATACCTGAATCCACTCATTGTGCTGCTAAGGTCCTGATGACACAGATTTCATTGCTGAGTGATATTGCTTTGTAAGTAAATACCACAACTTTTTTATCCATTTTTCACTTTCTGCGATGTTGAACTTGTACTGTAAACGAGGTTCTTGTAAACAGAGCCGTTCGAAACTTTGGGGTGGCTGTGTCTTTTTGATTTTAAATTCCCTAAGCTATAGGACCATAAGTGGAAGTGCCCTAGGCTCTGTTGCTTTGTTTTTTAGATGTTTCAGGAAACACCATACACTTCTCCCGAGTGGTTGTTGGCAATTTACATCCCGCCCTTCAGCATAACAAGGCTCCCAGTTCTCCATGGCCTGTCCTGCCTTTCTGGATTTTACACTTTTTTCAGATGGCCCTTTTGACCGGGGGGAAGTGAGACTTCATTGTAGTGCAGATTTCCTTTGCAAGCTTGCTTGGTTGGCCAAAAAGGGCGTATGCGTTTTTTCCTGAATATATTCAGGAAAAAACGCATACGCCCTTTTTGGCCAAGTGCATCATTGTGGACGTTCTGCCTCTTTTCCTATGCTTTCAATGCAATTCCAGTCTACCTCCTGAAATCGGTTTCCTGCAATTCTGCCCCGCTTTCAAGTCCTCTTGGCAGCCTTACTTCAGTCTATTTTTGGACGATAGCTGTCATTTATAACTCTGCAGGTTTGTGAATTACAGTGCCCCTGAGCTCCTTTCTTCAACTCGCTTTCTTTTGAGCTGGCCGCAACACCGCAGGATGGCTTCAGGCCCTAATCTGGTTCCGGCACGGCACGCTGAGCCTTTGGTTATTTCCTCTTCCTGGTGGGAAATGAGAGTTAAATTTGCCCGTCCAGACACCTCCAGCTACCCTCTCATTGGTTCTCGCTATTCCTGTTCATCTTCCGCAGAAATTGCAAACTGGGACAAACAGGAGGTTAAAGGCGCTGACTTTCCAAGTGGGGAGAGTGTTAGTAAAGCGTCTGGAATGTTGCACCCGAGTACCAGGGGAGGAAAACTGAGACATATTTGAACACGTCTCCCGTTCACATGGTTGATCATACTTGGGTTCCACATGCATGTTTTAGCTGAAGGAAGAATACCTTAAACCTGGGTATTTGAAACCCGTGGAATGGGTACCATGCAATATGACTTCAAAGGGTCTTCATTTGCTCACCGAACCTCTCCAATCCTATCACTGCTGCGTTTATGCCCCTGTACACATGCTTGATTCTCTTTCGGAGACATAGCAATCCATAGGTTTTAAGATACTTACTAGTCAGGTACATTCTTAGGCATTTAATATGCGGTGTTGAGTCCATTTCGTTGAGCAAGGAGTAGCTCTTGTCTATTCCATATTTGGCTTAAGGAACTTTATCTGTGCTCATTTCAATCTCTGGTTTTATGCAGCACCCCAACTCACCTTTCCCCTTAAGCAAGCATAAGTTGGTTTTCTAAATTTGAGACCCTGTTCTGTTCTGTAATTCAGTTCCTGTGTAGCCAAGTTTACATTCCGTGTATTAGTGATATCTTATGATGTTTCTTTTTCTGTGTGACTTATTTCAGTTAGAATCATCGTACCTGAATCCACTCATTATGCTGCTACGGGCCTGATGACATAGATTTCATTGCTGAGTGATACTGCATTGTACGTAAGTACCACAAGTTCTTTATCCATTTTTCACTTTCTGCGATGTTGAACTTCTACTGTAAACGAGGTTCTTGTAAACAGAGCCGTTCGAAACTTTGGGGTGGCTGTGTCTTTTTGATTTTAAATTCCCTAAGCTATAGGACCATAAGTGGAAGTGCCCTAGGCTCTGTTGCTTTGTTTTTTAGATGTTTCAGGAAACACCATACACTTCTCCCGAGTGTTTGTTGGCAATTTACATCCCGCCCATCAGCATAACAAGGCTCCCAGTTCTCCATGGCCTGTCCTGCCTTTCTGGATTTTACACTTTTTTCAGATGGCCCTTTTGACCGGGGGGAAGTGAGACTTCATTGTAGTGCAGATTTCCTTTGCAAGCTTGCTTGGTTGGCCAAAAAGGGCGTATGCGTTTTTTCCTGAATATATTCAGGAAAAAACGCATACGCCCTTTTTGGCCAAGTGCATCATTGTGGACGTTCTGCCTCTTTTCCTATGCTTTCAATGCAATTCCAGTCTACCTCCTGAAATCGGTTTCCTGCAATTCTGCCCCGCTTTCAAGTCCTCTTGGCAGCCTTACTTCAGTCTATTTTTGGACGATAGCTGTCATTTATAACTCTGCAGGTTTGTGAATTACAGTGCCCCTGAGCTCCTTTCTTCAACTCGCTTTCTTTTGAGCTGGCCGCAACACCGCAGGATGGCTTCAGGCCCTAATCTGGTTCCGGCACGGCACGCTGAGCCTTTGGTTATTTCCTCTTCCTGGTGGGAAATGAGAGTTAAATTTGCCCGTCCAGACACCTCCAGCTAGCCTCTCATTGGTTCTCGCTATTCCTGTTCATCTTCCGCAGAAATTGCAAACTGGGCCAAACAGGAGGTTAAAGGCGCTGACTTTCCAAGTGGGGAGAGTGTTAGTAAAGCGTCTGGAATGTTGCACCCGAGTACCAGGGGAGGAAAACTGAGACATATTTGAACACGTCTCCCGTTCACATGGTTGATCATACTTGGGTTCCACATGCATGTTTTAGCTGAAGGAAGAATACCTAAAACCTGGGTAGTTGAAACCCGTGGAATGGGTACCATGCAATATGACTTCAAAGGGTCTTCATTTGCTCACCGAACCTCTCCAATCCTATCACTGCTGCGTTTATGCCCCTGTACACATGCTTGATTCTCTTTCGGAGACATAGCAATCCATAGGTTTTAAGATACTTACTAGTCAGGTACATTCTTAGGCGTTTAATATGCGGTGTTGAGTCCATTTCGTTGAGCAAGGAGTAGCTCTTGTCTATTCCATATTTGGCTTAAGGAACTTTATCTGTGCTCATTTCAATCTCTGGTTTTATGCAGCACCCCAACTCACCTTTCCCCTTAAGCAAGCATAAGTTGGTTTTCTAAATTTGAGACCCTGTTCTGTTCTGTAATTCAGTTCCTGTGTAGCCAAGTTTCCATTCCGTGTATTACTGATATCTTATGATGTTTCTTTTTCTGTGTGACTTATTTCAGTTAGAATCATCGTACCTGAATCCACTCATTGTGCTGCTAAGGGCTTGATGACAGAGAGTTCATTGCTGAGTGATATTGCTTTGTAAGTAAATACCACAACTTCTTTATCCATTTTTCACTTTCTGCGATGTTGAACTTGTACTGTAAACGAGGTTCTTGTAAACAGAGCCGTTCCAAACTTTGGGGTGGCTGTGTCTTTTTGATTTTAAATTCCCTAAGCTATAGGACCATAAGTGGAAGTGCCCTAGGTTCAGTTGCTTTGTTTTTTAGATGTTTCAGGAAACACCATACACTTCTCCCAAGTGTCTGTTGGCAATTTACATCCCGCCCATCAGCATAACAAGGCTCCCAGTTCTCCATGGCCTGTCCTGCCTTTCTGGATTTTACACTTTTTTCAGATGGCCCTTTTGACCGGGGGGAAGTGAGACTTCATTGTAGTGCAGATTTCCTTTGCAAGCTTGCTTGGTTGGCCAAAAAGGGCGTATGCGTTTTTTCCTGAATATATTCAGGAAAAAACGCATACGCCCTTTTTGGCCAAGTGCATCATTGTGGACGTTCTGCCTCTTTTCCTATGCTTGCAATGCAATTCCAGTCTACCTCCTGAAATCGGTTTCCTGCAATTCTGCCCCGCTTTCAAGTCCTCTTGGCAGCCTTACTTCAGTCTATTTTTGGACGATAGCTGTCATTTATAACTCTGCAGGTTTGTGAATTACAGTGCCCCTGAGCTCCTTTCTTCAACTCGCTTTCTTGTGACCTGGCCGCAACACCGCAGGATGTCTTCAGGCCCTAATATGGTTCTGGCACGGCATGCTGAGCCTTTGGTTATTTCCTCTTCCTGGTGGGAAATGAGAGTTAAATTTGCCCATCCAGACACCTCCAGCTAGTCTCTCATTGGTTCTCGCTATTCCTGTTCATCTTCCGCAGAAATTGCAAACTGGGCCAAACAGGAGTTTAAAAGCGCTGACTTTCCAAGTGGGGAGAGTGTTAGTAAAGCGTCTGGAATGTTGCACCCGAGTACCAGGGGAGGAAAACTGAGACATATTTGAACACGTCTCCCGTTCACATGGTTGATCATACTTGGGTTCCACATGCATGTTTTAGCTGAAGGAAGAATACCTTAAACCTGGGTAGTTGAAACCCGTGGAATGGGTACCATGCAATATGACTTCAAAGGGTCTTCATTTGCTCACCGAACCTCTCCAATCCTATCACTGCTGCGTTTATGCCCCTGTACACATGCTTGATTCTCTTTCGGAGACATAGCAATCCATAGGTTTTAAGATACTTACTAGTCAGGTACATTCTTAGGCGTTTAATATGCGGTGTTGAGTCCATTTCGTTGAGCAAGGAGTAGCTCTTGTCAATTCCATATTTGGCTTAAGGAACTTTATCTGTGCTCATTTCAATCTCTGGTTTTATGCAGCACCCCAACTCACCTTTACCCTTAAGCAAGCATAAGTTGGTTTTCTAAATTTGAGACCCTGTTCTGTTCTGTAATTCAGTTCCTGTGTAGCCAAGTTTCCATTCCGTGTATTACTGATATCTTATGATGTTTCTTTTTCTGTGTGACTTATTTCAGTTAGAATCATCATACCTGAATCCACTCATTGTGCTGCTATGGTCCTGATGACACAGATTTCATTGCTGAGTGATATTGCTTTGTAAGTAAATACCACAACTTTTTTATCCATTTTTCACTTTCTGCGATGTTGAACTTGTACTGTAAACGAGGTTCTTGTAAACAGAGCCATTCGAAACTTTGGGGTGGCTGTGTCTTTTTGATTTTAAATTCCCTAAGCTATAGGACCATAAGTGGAAGTGCCCTAGGCTCTGTTGCTTTGTTTTTTAGATGTTTCAGGAAACACCATACACTTCTCCCGAGTGGTTGTTGGCAATTTACATCCCACCCATCAGCATAACAAGGCTCCCAGTTCTCCATGGCCTGTCCTGCCTTTCTGGATTTTACACTTTTTTCAGATGGCCCTTTTGACCGGGGGGAAGTGAGACTTCATTGTAGTGCAGATTTCCTTTGCAAGCTTGCTTGGTTGGCCAAAAAGGGCGTATGCGTTTTTTCCTGAATATATTCAGGAAAAAACGCATACGCCCTTTTTGGCCAAGTGCATCATTGTGGACGTTCTGCCTCTTTTCCTATGCTTTCAATGCAATTCCAGTCTACCTCCTGAAATCGGTTTCCTGCAATTCTGCCCCGCTTTCAAGTCCTCTTGGCAGCCTTACTTCAGTCTATTTTTGGACGATAGCTGTCATTTATAACTCTGCAGGTTTGTGAATTACAGTGCCCCTGAGCTCCTTTCTTCAACTCGCTTTCTTTTGAGCTGGCCGCAACACCGCAGGATGTCTTCAGGCCCTAATCTGGTTCCGGCACGGCACGCTGAGCCTTTGGTTATTTCCTCTTCCTGGTGGGAAATGAGAGTTAAATTTGCCCGTCCAGACACCTCCAGCTAGCCTCTCATTGGTTCTCACTATTCCTGTTCATCTTCCGCAGAAATTGCAAACTGGGACAAACAGGAGGTTAAAGGCGCTGACTTTTCAAGTGGGGAGAGTGTTAGTAAAGCGTCTGGAATGTTGCACCCGAGTACCAGGGGAGGAAAACTGAGACATATTTGAACACGTCTCCCGTTCACATGGTTGATCATACTTGGGTTCCACATGCATGTTTTAGCTGAAGGAAGAATACCTAAAACCTGGGTAGTTGAAACCCGTGGAAAGGGTACCATGCAATATGACTTCAAAGGGTCTTCATTTGCTCACCGAACCTCTCCAATCCTATCACTGCTGCGTTTATGCCCCTGTACACATGCTTGATTCTGTTTCGGAGACATAGCAATCCATAGGTTTTAAGATACTTACTAGTCAGGTACATTCTTAGGCGTTTAATATGCGGTGTTGAGTCCATTTCGTTGAGCAAGGAGTAGCTCTTGTCTATTCCATATTTGGCTTAAGGAACTTTATCTGTGCTCATTTCAATCTCTGGTTTTATGCAGCACCCCAACTCACCTTTCCCCTTAAGCAAGCATAAGTTGGTTTTCTAAATTTGAGACCCTGTTCTGTTCTGTAATTCAGTTCCTGTGTAGCCAAGTTTACATTCCGTGTATTACTGATATCTTATGATGTTTCTTTTTCTGTGTGACTTATTTCAGTTAGAATCATCATACCTGAATCCACTCATTGTGCTGCTAAGGGCCTGATGACACAGATTTCATTGCTGAGTGATATTTCTTTGTAAGTAAATACCACAACTTCTTTATCCATTTTTCAATTTCTGCGATGTTGAACTTGTACTGTAAACGAGGTTCTTGTAAACAGAGCCGTTCCAAACTTTGGGGTGGCTGTGTCTTTTTGATTTTAATTTCCCTAAGCTATAGGACCATAAGTGGAAGTGCCCTAGGCTCTGTTGCTTTGTTTTTTAGATGTTTCAGGAAACACCATACACTTCTCCCGAGTGGTTGTTGGCAATTTACATCCCGCCCTTCAGCATAACAAGGCTCCCAGTTCTCCATGGCCTGTCCTGCCTTTCTGGATTTTACACTTTTTTCAGATGGCCCTTTTGACCGGGGGGAAGTGAGACTTCATTGTAGTGCAGATTTCCTTTGCAAGCTTGCTTGGTTGGCCAAAAAGGGCGTATGCGTTTTTTCCTGAATATATTCAGGAAAAAACGCATACGCCCTTTTTGGCCAAGTGCATCATTGTGGACGTTCTGCCTCTTTTCCTATGCTTTCAATGCAATTCCAGTCTACCTCCTGAAATCGGTTTCCTGCAATTCTGCCCCGCTTTCAAGTCCTCTTGGCAGCCTTACTTCAGTCTATTTTTGGACGATAGCTGTCATTTATAACTCTGCAGGTTTGTGAATTACAGTGCCCCTGAGCTCCTTTCTTCAACTCGCTTTCTTGTGACCTGGCCGCAACACCGCAGGATGTCTTCAGGCCCTAATCTGGTTCTGGCACGGCACGCTGAGCCTTTGGTTAATTCCTCTTCCTGGTGGGAAATGAGAGTTAAATTTGCCCATCCAGACACCTCCAGCTAGTCTCTCATTGGTTCTCGCTATTCCTGTTCATCTTCCACAGAAATTGCAAACTGGGCCAAACAGGAGGTTAAAGGGACTGACTCTCCAAGTGGGGAGAGTGTTAGTAAAGCGTCTGGAATGTTGCACCCGAGTACCAGGGTACGAAAACTGAGACATATTTGAACACGTCTCCCGATGACATGGTTGATCATACTCTAGGTTCCACATGCATGTTTTAGCTGAAGGAAGAATACCTTAAACCTGGGTAGTTGAAACCCGTGGAATGGGTACCATGCAATATGACTTCAAAGGGTCTTCATTTGCTCACCGAACCTCTCCAATCCTATCACTGCTGCGTTTATGCCCCTGTACACATGCTTGATTCTCTTTCGGAGACATAGCAATCCATAGGTTTTAAGATACTTACTAGTCAGATACATTCTTAGGCATTTAATATGCGGTGTTGAGTCCATTTCGTTGAGCAAGGAGTAGCTCTTGTCTATTCCATATTTGGCTTAAGGAACTTTATCTGTGCTCATTTCAATCTCTGGTTTTATGCAGCACCCCAACTCACCTTTACCCTTAAGCAAGCATAAGTTGGTTTTCTAAATTTGAGACCCTGTTCTGTTCTGTAATTCAGTTCCTGTGTAGCCAAGTTTACATTCCGTGTATTAGTGATATCTTATGATGTTTCTTTTTCTGTGTGACTTATTTCAGTTAGAATCATCGTACCTGAATCCACTCATTATGCTGCTACGGGCCTGATGACATAGATTTCATTGCTGAGTGATACTGCATTGTACGTAAGTACCACAAGTTCTTTATCCATTTTTCACTTTCTGCGATGTTGAACTTCTACTGTAAACGAGGTTCTTGTAAACAGAGCCGTTCGAAACTTTGGGGTGGCTGTGTCTTTTTGACTTTAAATTCCCTAAGCTATAGGACCATAAGTGGAAGTGCCCTAGGCTCTGTTGCTTTGTTTTTTAGATGTTTCAGGAAACACCATACACTTCTCCCGAGTGGTTGTTGGCAATTTACATCCCGCCCTTCAGCATAACAAGGCTCCCAGTTCTCCATGGCCTGTCCTGCCTTTCTGGATTTTACACTTTTTTCAGATGGCCCTTTTGACCGGGGGGAAGTGAGACTTCATTGTAGTGCAGATTTCCTTTGCAAGCTTGCTTGGTTGGCCAAAAAGGGCGTATGCGTTTTTTCCTGAATATATTCAGGAAAAAACGCATACGCCCTTTTTGGCCAAGTGCATCATTGTGGACGTTCTGCCTCTTTTCCTATGCTTTCAATGCAATTCCAGTCTACCTCCTGAAATCGGTTTCCTGCAATTCTGCCCCGCTTTCAAGTCCTCTTGGCAGCCTTACTTCAGTCTATTTTTGGATGATAGCTGTCATTTATAACTCTGCAGGTTTGTGAATTACAGTGCCCCTGAGCTCCTTTCTTCAACTCGCTTTCTTTTGAGCTGGCCGCAACACCGCAGGATGGCTTCAGGCCCTAATCTGGTTCCGGCACGGCACGCTGAGCCTTTGGTTATTTCCTCTTCCTGGTGGGAAATGAGAGTTAAATTTGCCCGTCCAGACACCTCCAGCTAGCCTCTCATTGGTTCTCGCTATTCCTGTTCATCTTCCGCAGAAATTGCAAACTGGGACAAACAGGAGGTTAAAGGCGCTGACTTTCCAAGTGGGGAGAGTGTTAGTAAAGCGTCTGGAATGTTGCACCCGAGTACCAGGGGAGGAAAACTGAGACATATTTGAACACGTCTCCCGTTCACATGGTTGATCATACTTGGGTTCCACATGCATGTTTTAGCTGAAGGAAGAATACCTAAAACCTGGGTAGTTGAAACCCGTGGAATGGGTACCATGCAATATGACTTCAAAGGGTCTTCATTTGCTCACCGAACCTCTCCAATCCTATCACTGCTGCGTTTATGCCCCTGTACACATGCTTGATTCTCTTTCGGAGACATAGCAATCCATAGGTTTTAAGATACTTACTAGTCAGGTACATTCTTAGGCGTTTAATATGCGGTGTTGAGTCCATTTCGTTGAGCAAGGAGTAGCTCTTGTCTATTCCATATTTGGCTTAAGGAACTTTATCTGTGCTCATTTCAATCTCTGGTTTTATGCAGCACCCCAACTCACCTTTCCCCTTAAGCAAGCATAAGTTGGTTTTCTAAATTTGAGACCCTGTTCTGTTCTGTAATTCAGTTCCTGTGTAGCCAAGTTTACATTCCGTGTATTACTGATATCTTATGATGTTTCTTTTTCTGTGTGACTTATTTCAGTTAGAATCATCATACCTGAATCCACTCATTGTGCTGCTAAGGGCCTGATGACACAGATTTCATTGCTGAGTGATATTGCTTTGTAAGTAAATACCACAACTTCTTTATCCATTTTTCAATTTCTGCGATGTTGAACTTGTACTGTAAACGAGGTTCTTGTAAACAGAGCCGTTCCAAACTTTGGGGTGGCTGTGTCTTTTTGATTTTAAATTCCCTAAGCTATAGGATCATAAGTGGAAGTGCCCTAGGCTCTGTTGCTTTGTTTTTTAGATGTTTCAGGAAACACCATACACTTCTCCCGAGTGGTTGTTGGCAATTTACATCCCGCCCATCAGCATAACAAGGCTCCCAGTTCTCCATGGCCTGTCCTGCCTTTCTGGATTTTACACTTTTTTCAGATGGCCCTTTTGACCGGGGGGAAGTGAGACTTCATTGTAGTGCAGATTTCCTTTGCAAGCTTGCTTGGTTGGCCAAAAAGGGCGTATGCGTTTTTTCCTGAATATATTCAGGAAAAAACGCATACGCCCTTTTTGGCCAAGTGCATCATTGTGGACGTTCTGCCTCTTTTCCTATTCTTGCAATGCAATTCCAGTCTACCTCCTGAAATCGGTTTCCTGCAATTCTGCCCCGCTTTCAAGTCCTCTTGGCAGCCTTACTTCAGTCTATTTTTGGACGATAGCTGTCATTTATAACTCTGCAGGTTTGTGAATTACAGTGCCCCTGAGCTCCTTTCTTCAACTCGCTTTCTTGTGAGCTGGCCGCAACACCGCAGGATGTCTTCAGGCCCTAATCTGGTTCTGGCACGGCACGCTGAGCCTTTGGTTAATTCCTCTTCCTGGTGGGAAATGAGAGTTAAATTTGCCCATCCAGACACCTCCAGCTAGTCTCTCATTGGTTCTCGCTATTCCTGTTCATCTTCCACAGAAATTGCAAACTGGGCCAAACAGGAGGTTAAAGGGACTGACTCTCCAAGTGGGGAGAGTGTTAGTAAAGCGTCTGGAATGTTGCACCCGAGTACCAGGGTACAAAAACTGAGACATATTTGAACACGTCTCCCGATCACATGGTTGATCATACTCTAGGTTCCACATGCATGTTTTAGCTGAAGGAAGAAAACCTTAAACCTGGGTAGTTGAAACCCGTGGAATGGGTACCATGCAATATGACTTCAAAGGGTCTTCATTTGCTCACCGAACCTCTCCAATCCTATCACTGCTGCGTTTATGCCCCTGTACACATGCTTGATTCTCTTTCGGAGACATAGCAATCCATAGGTTTTAAGATACTTACTAGTCAGGTACATTCTTAGGCATTTAATATGCGGTGTTGAGTCCATTTCGTTGAGCAAGGAGTAGCTCTTGTCTATTCCATATTTGTCTTAAGGAACTTTATCTGTGCTCATTTCAATCTCTGGTTTTATGCAGCACCCCAACTCACCTTTACCCTTAAGCAAGCATAAGTTGGTTTTCTAAATTTGAGACCCTGTTCTGTTCTGTAATTCAGTTCCTGTGTAGCCAAGTTTACATTCCGTGTATTAGTGATATCTTATGATGTTTCTTTTTCTGTGTGACTTATTTCAGTTAGAATCATCGTACCTGAATCCACTCATTATGCTGCTACGGGCCTGATGACATAGATTTCATTGCTGAGTGATACTGCATTGTACGTAAGTACCACAAGTTCTTTATCCATTTTTCACTTTCTGCGATGTTGAACTTCTACTGTAAACGAGGTTCTTGTAAACAGAGCCGTTCGAAACTTTGGGGTGGCTGTGTCTTTTTGATTTTAAATTCCCTAAGCTATAGGACCATAAGTGGAAGTGCCCTAGGCTCTGTTGCTTTGTTTTTTAGATGTTTCAGGAAACACCATACACTTCTCCTGAGTGGTTGTTGGCAATTTACATCCCGCCCTTCAGCATAACAAGGCTCCCAGTTCTCCATGGCCTGTCCTGCCTTTCTGGATTTTACACTTTTTTCAGATGGCCCTTTTGACCGGGGGGAAGTGAGACTTCATTGTAGTGCAGATTTCCTTTGCAAGCTTGCTTGGTTGGCCAAAAAGGGCGTATGCGTTTTTTCCTGAATATATTCAGGAAAAAACGCATACGCCCTTTTTGGCCAAGTGCATCATTGTGGACGTTCTGCCTCTTTTCCTATGCTTTCAATGCAATTCCAGTCTACCTCCTGAAATCGGTTTCCTGCAATTCTGCCCCGCTTTCAAGTCCTCTTGGCAGCCTTACTTCAGTCTATTTTTGGACGATAGCTGTCATTTATAACTCTGCAGGTTTGTGAATTACAGTGCCCCTGAGCTCCTTTCTTCAACTCGCTTTCTTTTGAGCTGGCCGCAACACCGCAGGATGGCTTTAGGCCCTAATCTGGTTCCGGCCCGGCATGCTGAGCCTTTGGTTAATTCCTCTTCCTGGTGGGAAATGAGAGTTAAATTTGCCCGTCCAGACACCTCCAGCTAGCCTCTCATTGGTTCTCGCTATTCCTGTTCATCTTCCGCAGAAATTGCAAACTGGGACAAACAGGAGGTTAAAGGCGCTGACTTTCCAAGTGGGGAGAGTGTTAGTAAAGCGTCTGGAATGTTGCACCCGAGTACCAGGGGAGGAAAACTGAGACATATTTGAACACGTCTCCCGTTCACATGGTTGATCATACTTGGGTTCCACATGCATGTTTTAGCTGAAGGAAGAATACCTAAAACCTGGGTAGTTGAAACCCGTGGAATGGGTACCATGCAATATGACTTCAAAGGGTCTTCATTTGCTCACCGAACCTCTCCAATCCTATCACTGCTGCGTTTATGCCCCTGTACACATGCTTGATTCTGTTTCGGAGACATAGCAATCCATAGGTTTTAAGATACTTACTAGTCAGGTACATTCTTAGGCGTTTAATATGCGGTGTTGAGTCCATTTCGTTGAGCAAGGAGTAGCTCTTGTCTATTCCATATTTGGCTTAAGGAACTTTATCTGTGCTCATTTCAATCTCTGGTTTTATGCAGCACCCCAACTCACCTTTCCCCTTAAGCAAGCATAAGTTGGATTTCTAAATTTGAGACCCTGTTCTGTTCTGTAATTCAGTTCCTGTGTAGCCAAGTTTACATTCCGTGTATTAGTGATATCTTATGATGTTTCTTTTTCTGTGTGACTTATTTCAGTTAGAATCATCGTACCTGAATCCACTCATTATGCTGCTAAGGGCCTGATGACATAGATTTCATTGCTGAGTGATACTGCATTGTACGTAAGTACCACAAGTTCTTTATCCATTTTTCACTTTCTGCGATGTTGAACTTCTACTGTAAACGAGGTTCTTGTAAACAGAGCCGTTCAAAATTTTGGGGTGGCTGTGTCTTTTTGATTTTAAATTCCCTAAGCTATAGGACCATAAGTGGAAGTGCCCTAGGCTCTGTTGCTTTGTTTTTTAGATGTTTCAGGAAACACCATACACTTCTCCCGAGTGTTTGTTGGCAATTTACATCCCGCCCTTCAGCATAACAAGGCTCCCAGTTCTCCATGGCCTGTCCTGCCTTTCTGGATTTTACACTTTTTTCAGATGGCCCTTTTGACCGGGGTGAAGTGAGACTTCATTGTAGTGCAGATTTCCTTTGCAAGCTTGCTTGGTTGGCCAAAAAGGGCGTATGCGTTTTTTCCTGAATATATTCAGGAAAAAACGCATACGCCCTTTTTGGCCAAGTGCATCATTGTGGACGTTCTGCCTCTTTTCCTATGCTTTCAATGCAATTCCAGTCTACCTCCTGAAATCGGTTTCCTGCAATTCTGCCCCGCTTTCATGTCCTGTTGGCAGCCTTACTTCAGTCTATTTTTGGACGATAGCTATCATTTATAACTCTGCAGGTTTGTGAATTTCAGTGCCCCTGAGCTCCTTTCTTCAACTCGCTTTCTTTTGAGCTGGCCGCAACACCGCAGGATGGCTTCAGGCCCTAATCTGGTTCCGGCACGGCACGCAGAGCCTTTGGTTAATTCCTCTTCCTGGTGGGAAATGAGGGTTAAATTTGCCCGTCCAGACACCTCCAGCTAGCCTCTCATTGGTTCTCGCTATTCCTGTTCATCTTCCGCAGAAATTGCAAACTGGGCCAAACAGGAGGTTAAAGGCGCTGACTTTCCAAGTGGGGAGAGTGTTAGTAAAGCGTCTGGAATGTTGCACCCGAGTACCAGGGGAGGAAAACTGAGACATATTTGAACACGTCTCCCGATCACATGGTTGATCATCCTTGGGTTCCACATGCATGTTTTAGCTGAAGGAAGAATACCTTAAACCTGGGTAGTTGAAACCCGTGGAATGGGTACCATGCAATATGACTTCAAAGGGTCTTCATTTGCTCACCGAACCTCTCCAATCCTATCACTGCTGCGTTTATGCCCCTGTACACATGCTTGATTCTCTTTCGGAGACATAGCAATCCATAGGTTTTAAGATACTTACTAGTCAGGTACATTCTTAGGCGTTTAATATGCGGTGTTGAGTCCATTTCGTTGAGCAAGGAGTAGCTCTTGTCTATTCCATATTTGGCTTAAGGAACTTTATCTGTGCTCATTTCAATCTCTGGTTTTATGCAGCACCCCAACTCACCTTTACCCTTAAGCAAGCATAAGTTGGTTTTCTAAATTTGAGACCCTGTTCTGTTCTGTAATTCAGTTCCTGTGTAGCCAAGTTTCCATTCCGTGTATTAGTGATATCTTATGATGTTTCTTTTTCTGTGTGACTTATTTCAGTTAGAATCATCATACCTGAATCCACTCATTATGCTGCTACGGGCCTGATGACATAGATTTCATTGCTGAGTGATACTGCATTGTACGTAAGTACCACAAGTTCTTTATCCATTTTTCACTTTCTGCGATGTTGAACTTCTACTGTAAACGAGGTTCTTGTAAACAGAGCCGTTCGAAACTTTGGGGTGGCTGTGTCTTTTTGATTTTAAATTCCCTAAGCTATAGGACCATAAGTGGAAGTGCCCTAGGCTCTGTTGCTTTGTTTTTTAGATGTTTCAGGAAACACCATACACTTCTCCCGAGTGTTTGTTGGCAATTTACATCCCGCCCTTCAGCATA
Organism: Delphinus delphis; assembly: GCF_949987515.2. NCBI lineage: Eukaryota > Metazoa > Chordata > Mammalia > Artiodactyla > Delphinidae > Delphinus > Delphinus delphis. The sequence continues at coordinate 975,136 of NW_027192671.1, read as the reverse complement.
ACAAGGCTCCCAGTTCTCCATGGCCTGTCCTGCCTTTCTGGATTTTACACTTTTTTCAGATGGCCCTTTTGACCGGGGTGAAGTGAGACTTCATTGTAGTGCAGATTTCCTTTGCAAGCTTGCTTGGTTGGCCAAAAAGGGCGTATGCGTTTTTTCCTGAATATATTCAGGAAAAAACGCATACGCCCTTTTTGGCCAAGTGCATCATTGTGGACGTTCTGCCTCTTTTCCTATGCTTTCAATGCAATTCCAGTCTACCTCCTGAAATCGGTTTCCTGCAATTCTGCCCCGCTTTCAAGTCCTCTTGGCAGCCTTACTTCAGTCTATTTTTGGACGATAGCTGTCATTTATAACTCTGCAGGTTTGTGAATTACAGTGCCCCTGAGCTCCTTTCTTCAACTCGCTTTCTTTTCAGCTGGCCGCAACACCGCAGGATGGCTTCAGGCCCTAATCTGGTTCCGGCACGGCACGCTGAGCCTTTGGTTATTTCCTCTTCCTGGTGGGAAATGAGAGTTAAATTTGCACGTCCAGACACCTCCAGCTAGTCTCTCATTGGTTCTCGCTATTCCTGTTCATCTTCCGCAGAAATTGCAAACTGGGCCAAACAGGAGGTTAAAGGCGCTGACTTTTCAAGTGGGGAGAGTGTTAGTAAAGCGTCTGGAATGTTGCACCCGAGTACCAGGGGAGGAAAACTGAGACATATTTGAACACGTCTCCCGTTCACATGGTTGATCATACTTGGGTTCCACATGCATGTTTTAGCTGAAGGAAGAATACCTAAAACCTGGGTAGTTGAAACCCGTGGAATGGGTACCATGCAATATGACTTCAAAGGGTCTTCATTTGCTCACCGAACCTCTCCAATCCTATCACTGCTGCGTTTATGCCCCTGTACACATGCTTGATTCTCTTTCGGAGACATAGCAATCCATAGGTTTTAAGATACTTACTAGTCAGGTACATTCTTAGGCGTTTAATATGCGGTGTTGAGTCCATTTCGTTGAGCAAGGAGTAGCTCTTGTCTATTCCATATTTGGCTTAAGGAACTTTATCTGTGCTCATTTCAATCTCTGGTTTTATGCAGCACCCCAACTCACCTTTCCCCTTAAGCAAGCATAAGTTGGTTTTCTAAATTTGAGACCCTGTTCTGTTCTGTAATTCAGTTCCTGTGTAGCCAAGTTTACATTCCGTGTATTAGTGATATCTTATGATGTTTCTTTTTCTGTGTGACTTATTTCAGTTAGAATCATCGTACCTGAATCCACTCATTATGCTGCTACGGGCCTGATGACATAGATTTCATTGCTGAGTGATACTGCATTGTACGTAAGTACCACAAGTTCTTTATCCATTTTTCACTTTCTGCGATGTTGAACTTCTACTGTAAACGAGGTTCTTGTAAACAGAGCCGTTCGAAACTTTGGGGTGGCTGTGTCTTTTTGATTTTAAATTCCCTAAGCTATAGGACCATAAGTGGAAGTGCCCTAGGCTCTGTTGCTTTGTTTTTTAGATGTTTCAGGAAACACCATACACTTCTCCCGAGTGGTTGTTGGCAATTTACATCCCGCCCTTCAGCATAACAAGGCTCCCAGTTCTCCATGGCCTGTCCTGCCTTTCTGGATTTTACACTTTTTTCAGATGGCCCTTTTGACCGGGGGGAAGTGAGACTTCATTGTAGTGCAGATTTCCTTTGCAAGCTTGCTTGGTTGGCCAAAAAGGGCGTATGCGTTTTTTCCTGAATATATTCAGGAAAAAACGCATACGCCCTTTTTGGCCAAGTGCATCATTGTGGACGTTCTGCCTCTTTTCCTATGCTTTCAATGCAATTCCAGTCTACCTCCTGAAATCGGTTTCCTGCAATTCTGCCCCGCTTTCAAGTCCTCTTGGCAGCCTTACTTCAGTCTATTTTTGGACGATAGCTGTCATTTATAACTCTGCAGGTTTGTGAATTACAGTGCCCCTGAGCTCCTTTCTTCAACTCGCTTTCTTTTGAGCTGGCCGCAACACCGCAGGATGGCTTTAGGCCCTAATCTGGTTCCGGCCCGGCATGCTGAGCCTTTGGTTAATTCCTCTTCCTGGTGGGAAATGAGAGTTAAATTTGCCCGTCCAGACACCTCCAGCTAGCCTCTCATTGGTTCTCGCTATTCCTGTTCATCTTCCGCAGAAATTGCAAACTGGGACAAACAGGAGGTTAAAGGCGCTGACTTTCCAAGTGGGGAGAGTGTTAGTAAAGCGTCTGGAATGTTGCACCCGAGTACCAGGGGAGGAAAACTGAGACATATTTGAACACGTCTCCCGTTCACATGGTTGATCATACTTGGGTTCCACATGCATGTTTTAGCTGAAGGAAGAATACCTAAAACCTGGGTAGTTGAAACCCGTGGAATGGGTACCATGCAATATGACTTCAAAGGGTCTTCATTTGCTCACCGAACCTCTCCAATCCTATCACTGCTGCGTTTATGCCCCTGTACACATGCTTGATTCTGTTTCGGAGACATAGCAATCCATAGGTTTTAAGATACTTACTAGTCAGGTACATTCTTAGGCGTTTAATATGCGGTGTTGAGTCCATTTCGTTGAGCAAGGAGTAGCTCTTGTCTATTCCATATTTGGCTTAAGGAACTTTATCTGTGCTCATTTCAATCTCTGGTTTTATGCAGCACCCCAACTCACCTTTCCCCTTAAGCAAGCATAAGTTGGATTTCTAAATTTGAGACCCTGTTCTGTTCTGTAATTCAGTTCCTGTGTAGCCAAGTTTACATTCCGTGTATTAGTGATATCTTATGATGTTTCTTTTTCTGTGTGACTTATTTCAGTTAGAATCATCGTACCTGAATCCACTCATTATGCTGCTAAGGGCCTGATGACATAGATTTCATTGCTGAGTGATACTGCATTGTACGTAAGTACCACAAGTTCTTTATCCATTTTTCACTTTCTGCGATGTTGAACTTCTACTGTAAACGAGGTTCTTGTAAACAGAGCCGTTCAAAATTTTGGGGTGGCTGTGTCTTTTTGATTTTAAATTCCCTAAGCTATAGGACCATAAGTGGAAGTGCCCTAGGCTCTGTTGCTTTGTTTTTTAGATGTTTCAGGAAACACCATACACTTCTCCCGAGTGTTTGTTGGCAATTTACATCCCGCCCTTCAGCATAACAAGGCTCCCAGTTCTCCATGGCCTGTCCTGCCTTTCTGGATTTTACACTTTTTTCAGATGGCCCTTTTGACCGGGGTGAAGTGAGACTTCATTGTAGTGCAGATTTCCTTTGCAAGCTTGCTTGGTTGGCCAAAAAGGGCGTATGCGTTTTTTCCTGAATATATTCAGGAAAAAACGCATACGCCCTTTTTGGCCAAGTGCATCATTGTGGACGTTCTGCCTCTTTTCCTATGCTTTCAATGCAATTCCAGTCTACCTCCTGAAATCGGTTTCCTGCAATTCTGCCCCGCTTTCATGTCCTGTTGGCAGCCTTACTTCAGTCTATTTTTGGACGATAGCTATCATTTATAACTCTGCAGGTTTGTGAATTTCAGTGCCCCTGAGCTCCTTTCTTCAACTCGCTTTCTTTTGAGCTGGCCGCAACACCGCAGGATGGCTTCAGGCCCTAATCTGGTTCCGGCACGGCACGCAGAGCCTTTGGTTAATTCCTCTTCCTGGTGGGAAATGAGGGTTAAATTTGCCCGTCCAGACACCTCCAGCTAGCCTCTCATTGGTTCTCGCTATTCCTGTTCATCTTCCGCAGAAATTGCAAACTGGGCCAAACAGGAGGTTAAAGGCGCTGACTTTCCAAGTGGGGAGAGTGTTAGTAAAGCGTCTGGAATGTTGCACCCGAGTACCAGGGGAGGAAAACTGAGACATATTTGAACACGTCTCCCGATCACATGGTTGATCATCCTTGGGTTCCACATGCATGTTTTAGCTGAAGGAAGAATACCTTAAACCTGGGTAGTTGAAACCCGTGGAATGGGTACCATGCAATATGACTTCAAAGGGTCTTCATTTGCTCACCGAACCTCTCCAATCCTATCACTGCTGCGTTTATGCCCCTGTACACATGCTTGATTCTCTTTCGGAGACATAGCAATCCATAGGTTTTAAGATACTTACTAGTCAGGTACATTCTTAGGCGTTTAATATGCGGTGTTGAGTCCATTTCGTTGAGCAAGGAGTAGCTCTTGTCTATTCCATATTTGGCTTAAGGAACTTTATCTGTGCTCATTTCAATCTCTGGTTTTATGCAGCACCCCAACTCACCTTTACCCTTAAGCAAGCATAAGTTGGTTTTCTAAATTTGAGACCCTGTTCTGTTCTGTAATTCAGTTCCTGTGTAGCCAAGTTTCCATTCCGTGTATTAGTGATATCTTATGATGTTTCTTTTTCTGTGTGACTTATTTCAGTTAGAATCATCATACCTGAATCCACTCATTATGCTGCTACGGGCCTGATGACATAGATTTCATTGCTGAGTGATACTGCATTGTACGTAAGTACCACAAGTTCTTTATCCATTTTTCACTTTCTGCGATGTTGAACTTCTACTGTAAACGAGGTTCTTGTAAACAGAGCCGTTCGAAACTTTGGGGTGGCTGTGTCTTTTTGATTTTAAATTCCCTAAGCTATAGGACCATAAGTGGAAGTGCCCTAGGCTCTGTTGCTTTGTTTTTTAGATGTTTCAGGAAACACCATACACTTCTCCCGAGTGTTTGTTGGCAATTTACATCCCGCCCTTCAGCATAACAAGGCTCCCAGTTCTCCATGGCCTGTCCTGCCTTTCTGGATTTTACACTTTTTTCAGATGGCCCTTTTGACCGGGGTGAAGTGAGACTTCATTGTAGTGCAGATTTCCTTTGCAAGCTTGCTTGGTTGGCCAAAAAGGGCGTATGCGTTTTTTCCTGAATATATTCAGGAAAAAACGCATACGCCCTTTTTGGCCAAGTGCATCATTGTGGACGTTCTGCCTCTTTTCCTATGCTTTCAATGCAATTCCAGTCTACCTCCTGAAATCGGTTTCCTGCAATTCTGCCCCGCTTTCAAGTCCTCTTGGCAGCCTTACTTCAGTCTATTTTTGGACGATAGCTGTCATTTATAACTCTGCAGGTTTGTGAATTACAGTGCCCCTGAGCTCCTTTCTTCAACTCGCTTTCTTTTCAGCTGGCCGCAACACCGCAGGATGGCTTCAGGCCCTAATCTGGTTCCGGCACGGCACGCTGAGCCTTTGGTTATTTCCTCTTCCTGGTGGGAAATGAGAGTTAAATTTGCACGTCCAGACACCTCCAGCTAGTCTCTCATTGGTTCTCGCTATTCCTGTTCATCTTCCGCAGAAATTGCAAACTGGGCCAAACAGGAGGTTAAAGGCGCTGACTTTTCAAGTGGGGAGAGTGTTAGTAAAGCGTCTGGAATGTTGCACCCGAGTACCAGGGGAGGAAAACTGAGACATATTTGAACACGTCTCCCGTTCACATGGTTGATCATACTTGGGTTCCACATGCATGTTTTAGCTGAAGGAAGAATACCTAAAACCTGGGTAGTTGAAACCCGTGGAATGGGTACCATGCAATATGACTTCAAAGGGTCTTCATTTGCTCACCGAACCTCTCCAATCCTATCACTGCTGCGTTTATGCCCCTGTACACATGCTTGATTCTCTTTCGGAGACATAGCAATCCATAGGTTTTAAGATACTTACTAGTCAGGTACATTCTTAGGCGTTTAATATGCGGTGTTGAGTCCATTTCGTTGAGCAAGGAGTAGCTCTTGTCTATTCCATATTTGGCTTAAGGAACTTTATCTGTGCTCATTTCAATCTCTGGTTTTATGCAGCACCCCAACTCACCTTTCCCCTTAAGCAAGCATAAGTTGGTTTTCTAAATTTGAGACCCTGTTCTGTTCTGTAATTCAGTTCCTGTGTAGCCAAGTTTACATTCCGTGTATTACTGATATCTTATGATGTTTCTTTTTCTGTGTGACTTATTTCAGTTAGAATCATCATACCTGAATCCACTCATTGTGCTGCTAAGGGCCTGATGACACAGATTTCATTGCTGAGTGATATTGCTTTGTAAGTAAATACCACAACTTCTTTATCCATTTTTCAATTTCTGCGATGTTGAACTTGTACTGTAAACGAGGTTCTTGTAAACAGAGCCGTTCCAAACTTTGGGGTGGCTGTGTCTTTTTGATTTTAAATTCCCTAAGCTATAGGACCATAAGTGGAAGTGCCCTAGGCTCTGTTGCTTTGTTTTTTAGATGTTTCAGGAAACACCATACACTTCTCCCGAGTGGTTGTTGGCAATTTACATCCCGCCCATCAGCATAACAAGGCTCCCAGTTCTCCAAGGCCTGTCCTGCCTTTCTGGATTTTACACTTTTTTCAGATGGCCCTTTTGACCGGGGGGAAGTGAGACTTCATTGTAGTGCAGATTTCCTTTGCAAGCTTGCTTGGTTGGCCAAAAAGGGCGTATGCGTTTTTTCCTGAATATATTCAGGAAAAAACGCATACGCCCTTTTTGGCCAAGTGCATCATTGTGGACGTTCTGCCTCTTTTCCTATGCTTTCAATGCAATTCCAGTCTACCTCCTGAAATCGGTATCCTGCAATTCTGCCCCGCTTTCAAGTCCTCTTGGCAGCCTTACTTCAGTCTATTTTTGGACGATAGCTGTCATTATAACTCTGCAGGTTTGTGAATTACAGTGCCCCTGAGCTCCTTTCTTCAACTTGCTTTCTTGTGACCTGGCCGCAACACCGCAGGATGGCTTCAGGCCCTAATCTGGTTCCGGCACGGCACGCTGAGCCTTTGGTTATTTCCTCTTCCTGGTGGGAAATTAGAGTTAAATTTGCCCGTCCAGACACCTCCAGCTAGTCTCTCATTGGTTCTCGCTATTCCTGTTCATCTTCCGCAGAATTTGCAAACTGGGCCAAACAGGAGGTTAAAGGCGCTGACTCTCCAAGTGGGGAGAGTGTTAGTAAAGCGTCTGGAATGTTGCACCCGAGTACCAGGGTACGAAAACTGAGACATATTTGAACACGTCTCCCGTTCACATGGTTGATCATACTTGGGTTCCACATGCATGTTTTAGCTGAAGGAAGAATACCTTAAACCTGGAGAGTTAAGACCCGTGTAATGGGTACGATGCAATATGACTTCAAAGGGTCTTCATTTGCTCACCGAACCTCTCCAATCCTATCACTGCTGCGTTTATGCCCCTGTACACATGCTTGATTCTCTTTCGGAGACATAGCGATCCATAGGTTTTAAGATACTTACTAGTCAGGTACATTCTTAGGCATTTAATATGCGGTGTTGAGTCCATTTCGTTGAGCAACAGTAGCTCTTGTCTATTCCATATTTGACTTAAGGAACTTTATCTGTGCTCATTTCAATCTCTGGTTTTATGCAGCACCCCAACTCACTTTTACCCTTAAGCAAGCATAAGTTGGTTTTCTAAATTTGAGACCCTGTTCTGTTCTGTAATTCAGTTCCTGTGTAGCCAAGTTTACATTCCGTGTATTACTGATTACTTATGATGTTTCTTTTTCTGCGTGACTTATTTCAGTTAGAATCATCATACCTGAATCCACTCATTGTGCTGCTAAGGGCCTGATGACACAGATTTCATTGCTGAGTGATATTGCTTTGTAAGTAAATACCACAACTTCTTTATCCATTTTTCACTTTCTGCGATGTTGAACTTGTACTGTAATCGAGGTTCTTGTAAACAGAGCCGTTCCAAACTTTGGGGTGGCTGTGTCTTTTTGATTTTAATTTCCCTAAGCTATAGGACCATAAGTGGAAGTGCCTTAGGTTCTGTTGCTTTGTTTTTTAGATGTTTCAGGAAACACCATACACTTCTCCCGAGTGGTTGTTGGCAATTTACATCCCGCCCATCAGCATAACAAGGCTCCCAGTTCTCCATGGCCTGTCCTGCCTTTCTGGATTTTACACTTTTTTCAGATGGCCCTTTTGACCGGGGGGAAGTGAGACTTCATTGTAGTGCAGATTTCCTTTGCAAGCTTGCTTGGTTGGCCAAAAAGGGCGTATGCGTTTTTTCCTGAATATATTCAGGAAAAAACGCATACGCCCTTTTTGGCCAAGTGCATCATTTTGGACGTTCTGCCTCTTTTCCTATGCTTTCAATGCAATTCCAGTCTACCTCCTGAAATCGGTTTCCTGCAATTCTGCCCCGCTTTCAAGTCCTCTTGGCAGCCTTACTTCAGTCTATTTTTGGACGATAGCTGTCATTTATAACTCTGCAGGTTTGTGAATTACAGTGCCCCTAAGCTCCTTTCTTCAACTCGCTTTCTTGTGACCTGGCCGCAACACCACAGGATGGCTTCAGGCCCTAATCTGGTTCCGGTACGGCACGCTGAGCCTTTGGTTATTTCCTCTTCCTGGTGGGAAATGAGAGTTAAATTTGCCCGTCCAGACACCTCCAGCTAGCCTCTCATTGGTTCTCGCTATTCCTGTTCATCTTCCGCAGAAATTGCAAACTGGGCCAAACAGGAGGTTAAAGGCGCTGACTCTCCAAGTGGGCAGAGTGTTAGTAAAGCGTCTGGAATGTTGCACCCGAGTACCAGGGGAGGAAAACTGAGACATATTTGAACACGTCTCCCGATCACATGGTTGATCATACTCTGGTTTCCACATGCATGTTTTAGCTGAAGGAAGAATACCTTAAACCTGGGTAGTTGAAACCTGTGGAATGGGTACCATGCAATATGACTTCAAAGGGTCTTCATTTGCTCACCGAACCTCTCCAATCCTATCACTGCTGCGTTTATGCCCCTGTACACATGCTTGATTCTCTTTCGGAGACATAGCAATCCATAGGTTTTAAGATACTTACTAGTCAGGTACATTCTTAGGCGTTTAATATGGGGTGTTGAGTCCATTTCGTTGAGCAAGGAGTAGCTGTTGTCTATTCCATATTTGGCTTAAGGAACTTTATCTGTGCTCATTTCAATCTCTGGTTTTATGCAGCACCCCAACTCACCTTTACCCTTAAGCAAGCATAAGTTGGTTTTCTAAATTTGAGACCCAGTTCTGTTCTGTAATTCAGTTCCTGTGTAGCCAAGGTTACATTCCGTGTATTACTGACATCTTATGATGTTTCTTTTTTCTGTGTGACTTATTTCAGTTAGAATCATCATACCTGAATCCACTCATTGTGCTGCTAAGGGCCTGATGACACAGATTTCATTGCTGAGTGATATTGCTTTGTAAGTAAATACCACAACTTCTTTATCCATTTTTCACTTTCTGCGATGTTGAACTTCTACTGTAAATGAGGTTCTTGTAAACAGAGCCTTTCCAAACTTTGGGGTGGCTGTGTCTTTTTGATTTTAAATTCCCTAAGCTATAGGACCATAAGTGGAAGTGCCCTAGGCTCTGTTGCTTTGTTTTTTAGATGTTTCAGGAAACAGCATACACTTCTCCCTAGTGGTTGTTGGCAATTTACATCCCGCCCATCAGCATAACAAGGCTCCCAGTTCTCCATGGCCTGTCCTGCCTTTCTGGATTTTACACTTTTTTCAGATGGCCCTTTTGACCGGGGGGAAGTGAGACTTCATTGTAGTGCAGATTTCCTTTGCAAGCTTGCTTGGTTGGCCAAAAAGGGCGTATGCGTTTTTCCTGAATATATTCAGGAAAAAACGCATACGCCCTTTTTGGCCAAGTGCATCATTGTGGACGTTCTGCCTCTTTTCCTATGCTTTCAATGCAATTCCAGTCTACCTCCTGAAATCGGTTTCCTGCAATGCTGCCCCGCTTTCAAGTCCTCTTGGCAGCCTTACTTCAGTCTATTTTTGGACGATAGCTGTCATTTATAACTCTGCAGGTTTGTGAATTACAGTTCCCCTGAGCTCCTTTCTTCAACTCGCTTTCTTTTGAGCTGGCCGCAACACCGCAGGATGGCTTCAGGCCCTAATCTGGTTCTGGCACGGCACGCTGAGCCTTTGGTTAATTCCTCTTCCTGGTGGGAAATGAGAGTTAAATTTGCCCGTCCAGACACCTCCAGCTAGTCTCTCATTGGTTCTCGCTATTCCTGTTCATCTTCCGCAGAAATTGCAAACTGGGCCAAACAGGAGGTTAAAGGGACTGACTCTCCAAGTCGGGAGAGTGTTAGTAAAGCGTCTGGAATGTTGCACCCGAGTACCAGGGTACGAAAACTGAGACATATTTGAACACGTCTCCCGATCACATGGTTGATCATACTCTGGGTTCCACATGCATGTTTTAGCTGAAGGAAGAATACCTTAAACCTGGGTAGTTGAAACCCGTGGAATGGGTACCATGCATTATGACTTCAATGGGTCTTCATTTCCTCACCGAACCTCTCCAATCCTATCACTGCTGCGTTTATGCCCCTGTACACACGCTTGATTCTCTTTCGGAGACATAGCAATCCATAGGTTTTAAGATACTTACTAGTCAGGTACATTCTTAGGCGTTTAATATGCGGTGTTGAGTCCATTTCGTTGAGCAAGGAGTAGCTCTTGTCTATTCCATATTTGGCTTAAGGAACTTTATCTGTGCTCATTTCAATCTCTGGTTTTATGCAGCACCCCAACTCACCTTTACCCTTAAGCAAGCATAAGTTGGTTTTCTAAATTTGAGACCCTGTTCTGTTCTGTAATTCAGTTCCTGTGTAGCCAAGTTTACATTCCGTGTATTACTGATATCTTATGATGTTTCTTTTTCTGTGTGACTTATTTCAGTTAGAATCATCATACCTGAATCCACTCATTGTGCTGCTAAGGGCCTGATGACATAGATTTCATTGCTGAGTGATATTGCTTTGTAAGTGAATACCACAACTTCTTTATCCATTTTTCACTTTCTGCGATGTTGAACTTGTATTGTAAACGAGGTTCTTGTAAACAGAGGCGTCCCAAACTTTGGGGTGGCTGTGTCTTTTTGATTTTAATTTCCCTAAGCTAGAGGACCATAAGTGGAAGTGCCCTAGGCTCTGTTGCTTTGTTTTTTAGATGTTTCAGGAAACACCATACACTTCTCCCGAGTGTCTGTTGGCAATTTACATCCAGCCCATCAGCATAACAAGGCTCCCAGTTCTCCATGGCCTGTCCTGCCTTTCTGGATTTTACACTTTTTTCAGATGGCCCTTTTGACCGGGGGGAAGTGAGACTTCATTGTAGTGCAGATTTCCTTTGCAAGCTTGCTTGGTTGGCCAAAAAGGGCGTATGTGTTTTTTCCTGAATATATTCAGGAAAAAACGCATACGCCCTTTTTGGCCAAGTGCATCATTGTGGACGTTCTGCCTCTTTTCCTATGCTTTCAATGCAATTCCAGTCTACCTCCTGAAATCGGTTTCCTGCAATTCTGCCCCGCTTTCAAGTCCTCTTGGCAGCCTTACTTCAGTCTATTTTTGGACGATAGCTGTCATTTATAACTCTGCAGGTTTGTGAATTACAGTGCCCCTGAGCTCCTTTCTTCAACTCGCTTTCTTGTGACCTGGCCGCAACACCGCAGGATGGCTTCAGGCCCTAATCTGGTTCCGGCCCGGCACGCTGAGCCTTTGGTTAATTCCTCTTCCTGGTGGGAAATGAGAGTTAAATTTGCCCGTTCAGACACCTCCAGCTAGCCTCTCATTGGTTCTCGCTATTCCTGTTCATCTTCCGCAGAAATTGCAAACTGGGCCAAACAGGAGGTTAAAGGGACTGACTCTCCAAGTCGGGAGAGTGTTAGTAAAGCGTCTGGAATGTTGCACCCGAGTACCAGGGGAGGAAAACTGAGACATATTTGAACACGTCTCCCGTTCACATGGTTGATCATACTCTGGGTTCCACATGCATGTTTTAGCTGAAGGAAGAATACCTAAAACCTGGAGAGTTGAGACCCGTGTAATGGGTACCATGCAATATGACTTCAAAGGGTCTTCATTTGCTCACCGAACCTCTCCAATCCTATCACTGCTGCGTTTATGCCCCTGTACACACGCTTGATTCTCTTTTGGAGACATAGCAATCCATAGGTTTTAAGATACTTACTAGTCAGGTACATTCTTAGGCGTTTAATATGGGGAGTTGAGTCCATTTCGTTGAGCAAGGAGTAGCTCTTGTCTATTCCATATTTGGCTTAAGGAACTTTATATGTGCTCATTTCAATCTCTGGTTTTATGCAGCACCCCAACTCACCTTTCCCCTTAAGCAAGCATAAGTTGGTTTTCTAAATTTGAGACCCAGTTCTGTTCTGTAATTCAGTTCCTGTGTAGCCAAGGTTACATTCCGTGTATTACTGATATCTTATGATGTTTCTTTTTTCTGTGTGACTTATTTCAGTTAGAATCATCATACCTGAATCCACTCATTGTGCTGCTAAGGGCCTGATGACACAGATTTCATTGCTGAGTGATATTGCTTTGTAAGTGAATACCACAACTTCTTTATCCATTTTTCACTTTCTGCGATGTTGAACTTCTACTGTAAATGAGGTTCTTGTAAACAGAGCCTTTCCAAACTTTGGGGTGGCTGTGTCTTTTTGATTTTAAATTCCCTAAGCTATAGGACCATAAGTGGAAGTGCCCTAGGCTCTGTTGCTTTGTTTTTTAGATGTTTCAGGAAACACCATACACTTCTCCCTAGTGGTTGCTGGCAATTTACATCCCGCCCATCAGCATAACAAGGCTCCCAGTTCTCCATGGCCTGTCCTGCCTTTCTGGATTTTACACTTTTTTCAGATGGCCCTTTTGACCGGGGGGAAGTGAGACTTCATTGTAGTGCAGATTTCCTTTGCAAGCTTGCTTGGTTGGCCAAAAAGGGCGTATGCGTTTTTCCTGAATATATTCAGGAAAAAACGCATACGCCCTTTTTGGCCAAGTGCATCATTGTGGACGTTCTGCCTCTTTTCCTATGCTTTCAATGCAATTCCAGTCTACCTCCTGAAATCGGTTTCCTGCAATGCTGCCCCGCTTTCAAGTCCTCTTGGCAGCCTTACTTCAGTCTATTTTTGGACGATAGCTGTCATTTATAACTCTGCAGGTTTGTGAATTACAGTTCCCCTGAGCTCCTTTCTTCAACTCGCTTTCTTTTGAGCTGGCCGCAACACCGCAGGATGGCTTCAGGCCCTAATCTGGTTCTGGCACGGCACGCTGAGCCTTTGGTTAATTCCTCTTCCTGGTGGGAAATGAGAGTTAAATTTGCCCGTCCAGACACCTCCAGCTAGTCTCTCATTGGTTCTCGCTATTCCTGTTCATCTTCCGCAGAAATTGCAAACTGGGCCAAACAGGAGGTTAAAGGGACTGACTCTCCAAGTCGGGAGAGTGTTAGTAAAGCGTCTGGAATGTTGCACCCGAGTACCAGGGTACGAAAACTGAGACATATTTGAACACGTCTCCCGATCACATGGTTGATCATACTCTGGGTTCCACATGCATGTTTTAGCTGAAGGAAGAATACCTTAAACCTGGGTAGTTGAAACCCGTGGAATGGGTACCATGCATTATGACTTCAATGGGTCTTCATTTCCTCACCGAACCTCTCCAATCCTATCACTGCTGCGTTTATGCCCCTGTACACACGCTTGATTCTCTTTCGGAGACATAGCAATCCATAGGTTTTAAGATACTTACTAGTCAGGTACATTCTTAGGCGTTTAATATGCGGTGTTGAGTCCATTTCGTTGAGCAAGGAGTAGCTCTTGTCTATTCCATATTTGGCTTAAGGAACTTTATCTGTGCTCATTTCAATCTCTGGTTTTATGCAGCACCCCAACTCACCTTTACCCTTAAGCAAGCATAAGTTGGTTTTCTAAATTTGAGACCCTGTTCTGTTCTGTAATTCAGTTCCTGTGTAGCCAAGTTTACATTCCGTGTATTACTGATATCTTATGATGTTTCTTTTTCTGTGTGACTTATTTCAGTTAGAATCATCATACCTGAATCCACTCATTGTGCTGCTAAGGGCCTGATGACATAGATTTCATTGCTGAGTGATATTGCTTTGTAAGTGAATACCACAACTTCTTTATCCATTTTTCACTTTCTGCGATGTTGAACTTGTACTGTAAACGAGGTTCTTGTAAACAGAGCCGTTCCAAACTTTGGGGTGGCTGTGTCTTTTTGAATTTAATTTCCCTAAGCTATAGGACCATAAGTGGAAGTGCCCTAGGCTCTGTTGCTTTGTTTTTTAGATGTTTCAGGAAACACCATACACTTCTCCCGAGTGGTTGTTGGCAATTTACATCCCGCCCTTCAGCATAACAAGGCTCCCAGTTCTCCATGGCCTGTCCTGCCTTTCTGGATTTTACACTTTTTTCAGATGGCCCTTTTGACCGGGGGGAAGTGAGACTTCATTGTAGTGCAGATTTCCTTTGCAAGCTTGCTTGGTTGGCCAAAAAGTGCGTATGCGTTTTTTCCTGAATATATTCAGGAAAAAACGCATACGCCCTTTTTGGCCAAGTGCATCATTGTGGATGTTCTGCCTCTTTTCCTATGCTTTCAATGCAATTCCAGTCTACCTCCTGAAATCGGTTTCCTGCAATTCTGCCCCGCTTTCAAGTCCTCTTGGCAGCCTTACTTCAGTCTATTTTTGGACGATAGCTGTCATTTATAACTCTGCAGGTTTGTGAATTACAGTGCCCCTGAGCTCCTTTCTTCAACTCGCTTTCTTGTGACCTGGCCGCAACACCGCAGGATGTCTTCAGGCCCTAATCTGGTTCCGGCACGGCACGCTGAGCCTTTGGTTATTTCCTCTTCCTGGTGGGAAATGAGAGTTAAATTTGCCTGTCCAGACACCTCCAGCTAGCCTCTCATTGGTTCTCGCTATTCCTGTTCATCTTCCGCAGAAATTGCAAACTGGGCCAAACAGGAGGTTAAAGGCGCTGACTTTCCAAGTGGGGAGAGTGTTAGTAAAGCGTCTGGAACGTTGCACCCGAGTACCAGGGGAGGAAAACTGAGACATATTTGAACACGTCTCCCGTTCACATGGTTGATCATACTTGGGTTCCACATGCATGTTTTAGCTGAAGGAAGAATACCTTAAACCTGGGTAGTTGAAACCCGTGGAATGGGTACCATGCAATATGACTTCAAAGGGTCTTCATTTGCTCACCGAACCTCTCCAATCCTATCACTGCTGCGTTTATGCCCCTGTACACATGCTTGATTCTCTTTCGGAGACATAGCAATCCATAGGTTTTAAGATACTTACTAGTCAGGTACATTCTTAGGCGTTTAATATGCGGTGTTGAGTCCATTTCGTTGAGCAAGGAGTAGCTCTTGTCTATTCCATATTTGGCTTAAGGAACTTTATCTGTGCTCATTTCAATCTCTGGTTTTATGCAGCACCCCAACTCACCTTTCCCCTTAAGCAAGCATAAGTTGGTTTTCTAAATTTGAGACCCTGTTCTGTTCTGTAATTCAGTTCCTGTGTAGCCAAGTTTCCATTCCGTGTATTACTGATATCTTATGATGTTTCTTTTTCTGTGTGACTTATTTCAGTTAGAATCATCATACCTGAATCCACTCATTGTGCTGCTAAGGGCCTGATGACACAGATTTCATTGCTGAGTGATATTGCTTTGTAAGTAAATACCACAACTTCTTTATCCATTTTTCAATTTCTGCGATGTTGAAATTGTACTGTAAACGAGGTTCTTGTAAACAGAGCCGTTCCAAACTTTGGGGTGGCTGTGTCTTTTTGATTTTAAATTCCCTAAGCTATAGGACCATAAGTGGAAGTGCCCTAGGCTCTGTTGCTTTGTTTTTTAGATGTTTCAGGAAACACCATACACTTCTCCCGAGTGGTTGTTGGCAATTTACATCCCGCCCATCAGCATAACAAGGCTCCCAGTTCTCCATGGCCTGTCCTGCCTTTCTGGATTTTAACTTTTTTCAGATGGCCCTTTTGACCGGGGGGAAGTGAGACTTCATTGTAGTGCAGATTTCCTTTGCAAGCTTGCTTGGTTGGCCAAAAAGGGCGTATGCGTTTTTTCCTGAATATATTCAGGAAAAAACGCATACGCCCTTTTTGGCCAAGTGCATCATTGTGGACGTTCTGCCTCTTTTCCTATGCTTTCAATGCAATTCCAGTCTACCTCCTGAAATCGGTTTCCTGCAATTCTGCCCCGCTTTCAAGTCCTCTTGGCAGCCTTACTTCAGTCTATTTTTGGACGATAGCTGTCATTTATAACTCTGCAGGTTTGTGAATTACAGTGCCCCTGAGCTCCTTTCTTCAACTCGCTTTCTTGTGACCTGGCCGCAACACCGCAGGATGTCTTCAGGCCCTAATCTGGTTCTGGCATGGCACGCTGAGCCTTTGGTTAATTCCTCTTCCTGGTGGGAAATGAGAGTTAAATTTGCCCATCCAGACACCTCCAGCTAGTCTCTCATTGGTTCTCGCTATTCCTGTTAATCTTCCACAGAAATTGCAAACTGGGCCAAACAAGAGGTTAAAGGGACTGACTCTCCAAGTGGGGAGAGTGTTAGTAAAGCGTCTGGAATGTTGCACCCGAGTACCAGGGTACGAAAACTGAGACATATTTGAACACGTCTCCCGATCACATGGTTGATCATACTCTAGGTCCCACATGCATGTTTTAGCTGAAGGAAGAATACCTTAAACCTGGGTAGTTGAAACCCGTGGAATGGGTACCATGCAATATGACTTCAAAGGGTCTTCATTTGCTCACCGAACCTCTCCAATCCTATCACTGCTGCGTTTATGCCCCTGTACACATGCTTGATTCTCTTTCGGAGACATAGCAATCCATAGGTTTTAAGATACTTACTAGTCAGGTACATTCTTAGGCATTTAATATGCAGTGTTGAGTCCATTTCGTTGAGCAAGGAGTAGCTCTTGTCTATTCCATATTTGGCTTAAGGAACTTTATCTGTGCTCATTTCAATCTCTGGTTTTATGCAGCACCCCAACTCACCTTTCCCCTTAAGCAAGCATAAGTTGGTTTTCTAAATTTGAGACCCTGCTCTGTTCTGTAATACAGTTCCTGTGTAGCCAAGTTTACATTCCGTGTATTACTGATATCTTATGATGTTTCTTTTTCTGTGTGACTTATTTCATTTAGAATCATCATACCTGAATCCACTCATTGTGCTGCTAAGGGCCTGATGACACAGATTTCATTGCTGAGTGATATTGCTTTGTAAGTAAATACCACAACTTCTTTATCCATTTTTCAATTTCTGCGATGTTGAACTTGTACTGTAAACGAGGTTCTTGTAAACAGAGCCGTTCCAAACTTTGGGGTGGCTGTGTCTTTTTGATTTTAAATTCCCTAAGCTATAGGACCATAAGTGGAAGTGCCCTAGGCTCTGTTGCTTTGTTTTTTAGATGTTTCAGGAAACACCATACACTTCTCCCGAGTGTCTGTTGGCAATTTACATCCCGCCCATCAGCATAACAAGGCTCCCAGTTCTCCATGGCCTGTCCTGCCTTTCTGGATTTTACACTTTTTTCAGATGGCCCTTTTGACCGGGGGGAAGTGAGACTTCATTGTAGTGCAGATTTCCTTTGCAAGCTTGCTTGGTTGGCCAAAAAGGGCGTATGCGTTTTTTCCTGAATATATTCAGGAAAAAACGCATACGCCCTTTTTGGCCAAGTGCATCATTGTGGACGTTCTGCCTCTTTTCCTATGCTTTCAATGCAATTCCAGTCTACCTCCTGAAATCGGTTTCCTGCAATTCTGCCCCGCTTTCAAGTCCTCTTGGCAACCTTACTTCAGTCTATTTTTGGACGATAGCTGTCATTTATAACTCTGCAGGTTTGTGAATTACAGTGCCCCTGAGCTCCTTTCTACAACTCGCTTTCTTGTGAGCTGGCCGCAACACCGCAGGATGGCTTCAGGCCCTAATCTGGTTCCGGCACGGCACGCTGAGCCTTTGGTTAATTCCTCTTCCTGGTGGGAAATGAGAGTTAAATTTGCCCGTCCAGACACCTCCAGCTAGCCTCTCATTGGTTCTCGCTATTCCTGTTCATCTTCCACAGAAATTGCAAACTGGGCCAAACAGGAGGTTAAAGGGACTGACTCTCCAAGTCGGGAGAGTGTTAGTAAAGTGTCTGGAACGTTGCACCCGAGTACCAGGGGAGGAAAACTGAGACATATTTGAACACGTCTCCCGATCACATGGTTGATCATACTCTAGGTTCCACATGCATGTTTTAGCTGAAGGAAGAATACCTTAAACCTGGGTAGTTGAAACCCGTGGAATGGGTACCATGCAATATGACTTCAAAGGGTCTTCATTTGCTCACCGAACCTCTCCAATCCTATCACTGCTGCGTTTATGCCCCTGTACACATGCTTGATTCTCTTTCGGAGACATAGCAATCCATAGGTTTTAAGATACTTACTAGTCAGGTACATTCTTAGGCGTTTAATATGGGGTGTTGAGTCCATTTCGTTGAGCAAGGAGTAGCTCTTGTCTATTCCATATTTGGCTTAAGGAACTTTATCTGTGCTCATTTCAATCTCTGGTTTTATGCAGCACCCCAACTCACCTTTACCCTTAAGCAAGAATAAGTTGGTTTTCTAAATTTGAGACCCTGTTCTGTTCTGTAATTCAGTTCCTGTGTAGCCAAGTTTACATTCCGTGTATTACTGATATCTTATGATGTTTCTTTTTCTGCGTGACTTATTTCAGTTAGAATCATCATACCTGAATCCACTCATTGTGCTGCTAAGGGCCTGATGACACAGATTTCATTGCTGAGTGATATTGCTTTGTAAGTAAATACCACAACTTCTTTATCCATTTTTCACTTTCTGTGATATTGAACTTGTACTGTAAACGAGGTTCTTGTAAACAGAGCCTTTCCAAACTTTGGGGTGGCTGTGTCTTTTTGATTTTAATTTCCCTAAGCTATAGGACCATAAGTGGAAGTGCCCTAGGCTCTGTTGCTTTGTTTTTTAGATGTTTCAGGAAACACCATACACTTCTCCCAAGTGTCTGTTGGCAATTTACATCCAGCCCATCAGCATAACAAGGCTCCCAGTTCTCAATGGCCTGTCCTGCCTTTCTGGATTTTACACTTTTTTCAGATGGCCCTTTTGACCGGGGGGAAGTGAGACTTCATTGTAGTGCAGATTTCCTTTGCAAGCTTGCTTGGTTGGCCAAAAAGGGCGTATGCGTTTTTTCCTGAATATATTCAGGAAAAAACGCATACGCCCTTTTTGGCCAAGTGCATCATTGTGGACGTTCTGCCTCTTTTCCTATGCTTTCAATGCAATTCCAGTCTACCTCCTGAAATCGGTTTCCTGCAATTCTGCCCCGCTTTCAAGTCCTCTTGGCAGCCTTACTTCAGTCTATTTTTGGACGATAGCTGTCATTTATAACTCTGCAGGTTTGTGAATTACAGTGCCCCTAAGCTCCTTTCTTCAACTCGCTTTCTTGTGACCTGGCCGCAACACCACAGGATGGCTTCAGGCCCTAATCTGGTTCCGGTACGGCACGCTGAGCCTTTGGTTATTTCCTCTTCCTGGTGGGAAATGAGAGTTAAATTTGCCCGTCCAGACACCTCCAGCTAGCCTCTCATTGGTTCTCGCTATTCCTGTTCATCTTCCGCAGAAATTGCAAACTGGGCCAAACAGGAGGTTAAAGGCGCTGACTCTCCAAGTGGGCAGAGTGTTAGTAAAGCGTCTGGAATGTTGCACCCGAGTACCAGGGGAGGAAAACTGAGACATATTTGAACACGTCTCCCGATCACATGGTTGATCATACTCTGGTTTCCACATGCATGTTTTAGCTGAAGGAAGAATACCTTAAACCTGGGTAGTTGAAACCTGTGGAATGGGTACCATGCAATATGACTTCAAAGGGTCTTCATTTGCTCACCGAACCTCTCCAATCCTATCACTGCTGCGTTTATGCCCCTGTACACATGCTTGATTCTCTTTCGGAGACATAGCAATCCATAGGTTTTAAGATACTTACTAGTCAGGTACATTCTTAGGCGTTTAATATGGGGTGTTGAGTCCATTTCGTTGAGCAAGGAGTAGCTGTTGTCTATTCCATATTTGGCTTAAGGAACTTTATCTGTGCTCATTTCAATCTCTGGTTTTATGCAGCACCCCAACTCACCTTTACCCTTAAGCAAGCATAAGTTGGTTTTCTAAATTTGAGACCCAGTTCTGTTCTGTAATTCAGTTCCTGTGTAGCCAAGGTTACATTCCGTGTATTACTGACATCTTATGATGTTTCTTTTTTCTGTGTGACTTATTTCAGTTAGAATCATCATACCTGAATCCACTCATTGTGCTGCTAAGGGCCTGATGACACAGATTTCATTGCTGAGTGATATTGCTTTGTAAGTAAATACCACAACTTCTTTATCCATTTTTCACTTTCTGCGATGTTGAACTTCTACTGTAAATGAGGTTCTTGTAAACAGAGCCTTTCCAAACTTTGGGGTGGCTGTGTCTTTTTGATTTTAAATTCCCTAAGCTATAGGACCATAAGTGGAAGTGCCCTAGGCTCTGTTGCTTTGTTTTTTAGATGTTTCAGGAAACACCATACACTTCTCCCTAGTGGTTGCTGGCAATTTACATCCCGCCCATCAGCATAACAAGGCTCCCAGTTCTCCATGGCCTGTCCTGCCTTTCTGGATTTTACACTTTTTTCAGATGGCCCTTTTGACCGGGGGGAAGTGAGACTTCATTGTAGTGCAGATTTCCTTTGCAAGCTTGCTTGGTTGGCCAAAAAGGGCGTATGCGTTTTTCCTGAATATATTCAGGAAAAAACGCATACGCCCTTTTTGGCCAAGTGCATCATTGTGGACGTTCTGCCTCTTTTCCTATGCTTTCAATGCAATTCCAGTCTACCTCCTGAAATCGGTTTCCTGCAATGCTGCCCCGCTTTCAAGTCCTCTTGGCAGCCTTACTTCAGTCTATTTTTGGACGATAGCTGTCATTTATAACTCTGCAGGTTTGTGAATTACAGTTCCCCTGAGCTCCTTTCTTCAACTCGCTTTCTTTTGAGCTGGCCGCAACACCGCAGGATGGCTTCAGGCCCTAATCTGGTTCTGGCACGGCACGCTGAGCCTTTGGTTAATTCCTCTTCCTGGTGGGAAATGAGAGTTAAATTTGCCCGTCCAGACACCTCCAGCTAGTCTCTCATTGGTTCTCGCTATTCCTGTTCATCTTCCGCAGAAATTGCAAACTGGGCCAAACAGGAGGTTAAAGGGACTGACTCTCCAAGTCGGGAGAGTGTTAGTAAAGCGTCTGGAATGTTGCACCCGAGTACCAGGGTACGAAAACTGAGACATATTTGA
Source organism: Delphinus delphis (assembly GCF_949987515.2). Lineage (NCBI taxonomy): Eukaryota > Metazoa > Chordata > Mammalia > Artiodactyla > Delphinidae > Delphinus > Delphinus delphis. The sequence goes on along the minus strand of NW_027192671.1, from coordinate 953,898 downwards.
ACACGTCTCCCGATCACATGGTTGATCATACTCTGGGTTCCACATGCATGTTTTAGCTGAAGGAAGAATACCTTAAACCTGGGTAGTTGAAACCCGTGGAATGGGTACCATGCATTATGACTTCAATGGGTCTTCATTTCCTCACCGAACCTCTCCAATCCTATCACTGCTGCGTTTATGCCCCTGTACACACGCTTGATTCTCTTTCGGAGACATAGCAATCCATAGGTTTTAAGATACTTACTAGTCAGGTACATTCTTAGGCGTTTAATATGCGGTGTTGAGTCCATTTCGTTGAGCAAGGAGTAGCTCTTGTCTATTCCATATTTGGCTTAAGGAACTTTATCTGTGCTCATTTCAATCTCTGGTTTTATGCAGCACCCCAACTCACCTTTACCCTTAAGCAAGCATAAGTTGGTTTTCTAAATTTGAGACCCTGTTCTGTTCTGTAATTCAGTTCCTGTGTAGCCAAGTTTACATTCCGTGTATTACTGATATCTTATGATGTTTCTTTTTCTGTGTGACTTATTTCAGTTAGAATCATCATACCTGAATCCACTCATTGTGCTGCTAAGGGCCTGATGACATAGATTTCATTGCTGAGTGATATTGCTTTGTAAGTGAATACCACAACTTCTTTATCCATTTTTCACTTTCTGCGATGTTGAACTTGTATTGTAAACGAGGTTCTTGTAAACAGAGGCGTCCCAAACTTTGGGGTGGCTGTGTCTTTTTGATTTTAATTTCCCTAAGCTAGAGGACCATAAGTGGAAGTGCCCTAGGCTCTGTTGCTTTGTTTTTTAGATGTTTCAGGAAACACCATACACTTCTCCCGAGTGTCTGTTGGCAATTTACATCCAGCCCATCAGCATAACAAGGCTCCCAGTTCTCCATGGCCTGTCCTGCCTTTCTGGATTTTACACTTTTTTCAGATGGCCCTTTTGACCGGGGGGAAGTGAGACTTCATTGTAGTGCAGATTTCCTTTGCAAGCTTGCTTGGTTGGCCAAAAAGGGCGTATGTGTTTTTTCCTGAATATATTCAGGAAAAAACGCATACGCCCTTTTTGGCCAAGTGCATCATTGTGGACGTTCTGCCTCTTTTCCTATGCTTTCAATGCAATTCCAGTCTACCTCCTGAAATCGGTTTCCTGCAATTCTGCCCCGCTTTCAAGTCCTCTTGGCAGCCTTACTTCAGTCTATTTTTGGACGATAGCTGTCATTTATAACTCTGCAGGTTTGTGAATTACAGTGCCCCTGAGCTCCTTTCTTCAACTCGCTTTCTTGTGACCTGGCCGCAACACCGCAGGATGGCTTCAGGCCCTAATCTGGTTCCGGCCCGGCACGCTGAGCCTTTGGTTAATTCCTCTTCCTGGTGGGAAATGAGAGTTAAATTTGCCCGTTCAGACACCTCCAGCTAGCCTCTCATTGGTTCTCGCTATTCCTGTTCATCTTCCGCAGAAATTGCAAACTGGGCCAAACAGGAGGTTAAAGGGACTGACTCTCCAAGTCGGGAGAGTGTTAGTAAAGCGTCTGGAATGTTGCACCCGAGTACCAGGGGAGGAAAACTGAGACATATTTGAACACGTCTCCCGTTCACATGGTTGATCATACTCTGGGTTCCACATGCATGTTTTAGCTGAAGGAAGAATACCTAAAACCTGGAGAGTTGAGACCCGTGTAATGGGTACCATGCAATATGACTTCAAAGGGTCTTCATTTGCTCACCGAACCTCTCCAATCCTATCACTGCTGCGTTTATGCCCCTGTACACATGCTTGATTCTCTTTTGGAGACATAGCAATCCATAGGTTTTAAGATACTTACTAGTCAGGTACATTCTTAGGCGTTTAATATGGGGAGTTGAGTCCATTTCGTTGAGCAAGGAGTAGCTCTTGTCTATTCCATATTTGGCTTAAGGAACTTTATATGTGCTCATTTCAATCTCTGGTTTTATGCAGCACCCCAACTCACCTTTCCCCTTAAGCAAGCATAAGTTGGTTTTCTAAATTTGAGACCCAGTTCTGTTCTGTAATTCAGTTCCTGTGTAGCCAAGGTTACATTCCGTGTATTACTGATATCTTATGATGTTTCTTTTTTCTGTGTGACTTATTTCAGTTAGAATCATCATACCTGAATCCACTCATTGTGCTGCTAAGGGCCTGATGACACAGATTTCATTGCTGAGTGATATTGCTTTGTAAGTAAATACCACAACTTCTTTATCCATTTTTCACTTTCTGCGATGTTGAACTTCTACTGTAAATGAGGTTCTTGTAAACAGAGCCTTTCCAAACTTTGGGGTGGCTGTGTCTTTTTGATTTTAAATTCCCTAAGCTATAGGACCATAAGTGGAAGTGCCCTAGGCTCTGTTGCTTTGTTTTTTAGATGTTTCAGGAAACACCATACACTTCTCCCTAGTGGTTGTTGGCAATTTACATCCCGCCCATCAGCATAACAAGGCTCCCAGTTCTCCATGGCCTGTCCTGCCTTTCTGGATTTTACACTTTTTTCAGATGGCCCTTTTGACCGGGGGGAAGTGAGACTTCATTGTAGTGCAGATTTCCTTTGCAAGCTTGCTTGGTTGGCCAAAAAGGGCGTATGCGTTTTTCCTGAATATATTCAGGAAAAAACGCATACGCCCTTTTTGGCCAAGTGCATCATTGTGGACGTTCTGCCTCTTTTCCTATGCTTTCAATGCAATTCCAGTCTACCTCCTGAAATCGGTTTCCTGCAATGCTGCCCCGCTTTCAAGTCCTCTTGGCAGCCTTACTTCAGTCTATTTTTGGACGATAGCTGTCATTTATAACTCTGCAGGTTTGTGAATTACAGTTCCCCTGAGCTCCTTTCTTCAACTCTCTTTCTTGTGACCTGGCCGCAACACCGCAGGATGGCTTCAGGCCCTAATCTGGTTCTGGCACGGCACGCTGAGCCTTTGGTTAATTCCTCTTCCTGCTGGGAAATGAGAGTTAAATTTGCCCGTCCAGACACCTCCAGCTAGTCTCTCATTGGTTCTCGCTATTCCTGTTCATCTTCCGCAGAAATTGCAAACTGGGCCAAACAGGAGGTTAAAGGGACTGACTCTCCAAGTCGGGAGAGTGTTAGTAAAGCATCTGGAATGTTGCACCCGAGTACCAGGGTACGAAAACTGAGACATATTTGAACACGTCTCCCGATCACATGGTTGATCATACTCTGGGTTCCACATGCATGTTTTAGCTGAAGGAAGAATACCTTAAACCTGGGTAGTTGAAACCCGTGGAATGGGTACCATGCATTATGACTTCAATGGGTCTTCATTTCCTCACCGAACCTCTCCAATCCTATCACTGCTGCGTTTATGCCCCTGTACACACGCTTGATTCTCTTTCGGAGACATAGCAATCCATAGGTTTTAAGATACTTACTAGTCAGGTACATTCTTAGGCGTTTAATATGCGGTGTTGAGTCCATTTCGTTGAGCAAGGAGTAGCTCTTGTCTATTCCATATTTGGCTTAAGGAACTTTATCTGTGCTCATTTCAATCTCTGGTTTTATGCAGCACCCCAACTCACCTTTACCCTTAAGGAAGCATAAGTTGGTTTTCTAAATTTGAGACCCTGTTCTGTTCTGTAATTCAGTTCCTGTGTAGCCAAGTTTACATTCCGTGTATTACTGATATCTTATGATGTTTCTTTTTCTGTGTGACTTATTTCAGTTAGAATCATCATACCTGAATCCACTCATTGTGCTGCTAAGGGCCTGATGACATAGATTTCATTGCTGAGTGATATTGCTTTGTAAGTGAATACCACAACTTCTTTATCCATTTTTCACTTTCTGCGATGTTGAACTTGTATTGTAAACGAGGTTCTTGTAAACAGAGGCGTCCCAAACTTTGGGGTGGCTGTGTCTTTTTGATTTTAATTTCCCTAAGCTAGAGGACCATAAGTGGAAGTGCCCTAGGCTCTGTTGCTTTGTTTTTTAGATGTTTCAGGAAACACCATACACTTCTCCCAAGTGTCTGTTGGCAATTTACATCCAGCCCATCAGCATAACAAGGCTCCCAGTTCTCAATGGCCTGTCCTGCCTTTCTGGATTTTACACTTTTTTCAGATGGCCCTTTTGACCGGGGGGAAGTGAGACTTCATTGTAGTGCAGATTTCCTTTGCAAGCTTGCTTGGTTGGCCAAAAAGGGCGTATGTGTTTTTTCCTGAATATATTCAGGAAAAAACGCATACGCCCTTTTTGGCGAAGTGCATCATTGTGGACGTTCTGCCTCTTTTCCTATGCTTTCAATGCAATTCCAGTCTACCTCCTGAAATCGGTTTCCTGCAATTCTGCCCCGCTTTCAAGTCCTCTTGGCAGCCTTACTTCAGTCTATTTTTGGACGATAGCTGTCATTTATAACTCTGCAGGTTTGTGAATTACAGTGCCCCTGAGCTCCTTTCTTCAACTCGCTTTCTTGTGACCTGGCCGCAACACCGCAGGATGGCTTCAGGCCCTAATCTGGTTCCGGCACGGCACGCTGAGCCTTTGGTTAATTCCTCTTCCTGGTGGGAAATGAGAGTTAAATTTGCCCGTCCAGACACCTCCAGCTAGTCTCTCATTGGTTCTCGCTATTCCTGTTCATCTTCCGCAGAAATTGCAAACTGGGCCAAACAGGAGGTTAAAGGGACTGACTCTCCAAGTCGGGAGAGTGTTAGTAAAGCGTCTGGAATGTTGCACCCGAGTACCAGGGGAGGAAAACTGAGACATATTTGAACACGTCTCCCGTTCACATGGTTGATCATACTCTGGGTTCCACATGCATGTTTTAGCTGAAGGAAGAATACCTTAAACCTGGAGAGTTGAGACCCGTGTAATGGGTACCATGCAATATGACTTCAAAGGGTCTTCATTTGCTCACGAACCTCTCCAATCCTATCACTGCTGCGTTTATGCCCCTGTACACATGCTTGATTCTCTTTCGGAGACATAGCAATCCATAGGTTTTAAGATACTTACTAGACAGGTACATTCTTAGGCGTTTAATATGCGGTGTTGAGTCCATTTCGTTGAGCAAGGAGTAGCTCTTGTCTATTCCATATTTGGCTTAAGGAACTTTATCTGTGCTCATTTCAATCTCTGGTTTTATGCAGCACCCCAACTCACCTTTCCCCTTAAGCAAGCATAAGTTGGTTTTCTAAATTTGAGACCCTGTTCTGTTCTGTAATTCAGTTCCTGTGTAGCCAAGTTTACATTCCGTGTATTAGTGATATCTTATGATGTTTCTTTTTCTGTGTGACTTATTTCAGTTAGAATCATCGTACCTGAATCCACTCATTATGCTGCTACGGGCCTGATGACATAGATTTCATTGCTGAGTGATACTGCATTGTACGTAAGTACCACAAGTTCTTTATCCATTTTTCACTTTCTGCGATGTTGAACTTGTACTGTAAACGAGGTTCTTGTAAACAGAGCCGTTCCAAACTTTGGGGTGGCTGTGTCTTTTTGAATTTAATTTCCCTAAGCTATAGGACCATAAGTGGAAGTGCCCTAGGCTCTGTTGCTTTGTTTTTTAGATGTTTCAGGAAACACCATACACTTCTCCCGAGTGGTTGTTGGCAATTTACATCCCGCCCTTCAGCATAACAAGGCTCCCAGTTCTCCATGGCCTGTCCTGCCTTTCTGGATTTTACACTTTTTTCAGATGGCCCTTTTGACCGGGGGGAAGTGAGACTTCATTGTAGTGCAGATTTCCTTTGCAAGCTTGCTTGGTTGGCCAAAAAGTGCGTATGCGTTTTTTCCTGAATATATTCAGGAAAAAACGCATACGCCCTTTTTGGCCAAGTGCATCATTGTGGATGTTCTGCCTCTTTTCCTATGCTTTCAATGCAATTCCAGTCTACCTCCTGAAATCGGTTTCCTGCAATTCTGCCCCGCTTTCAAGTCCTCTTGGCAGCCTTACTTCAGTCTATTTTTGGACGATAGCTGTCATTTATAACTCTGCAGGTTTGTGAATTACAGTGCCCCTGAGCTCCTTTCTTCAACTCGCTTTCTTGTGACCTGGCCGCAACACCGCAGGATGTCTTCAGGCCCTAATCTGGTTCCGGCACGGCACGCTGAGCCTTTGGTTATTTCCTCTTCCTGGTGGGAAATGAGAGTTAAATTTGCCTGTCCAGACACCTCCAGCTAGCCTCTCATTGGTTCTCGCTATTCCTGTTCATCTTCCGCAGAAATTGCAAACTGGGCCAAACAGGAGGTTAAAGGCGCTGACTTTCCAAGTGGGGAGAGTGTTAGTAAAGCGTCTGGAATGTTGCACCCGAGTACCAGGGGAGGAAAACTGAGACATATTTGAACACGTCTCCCGTTCACATGGTTGATCATACTTGGGTTCCACATGCATGTTTTAGCTGAAGGAAGAATACCTTAAACCTGGGTAGTTGAAACCCGTGGAATGGGTACCATGCAATATGACTTCAAAGGGTCTTCATTTGCTCACCGAACCTCTCCAATCCTATCACTGCTGCGTTTATGCCCCTGTACACATGCTTGATTCTCTTTCGGAGACATAGCAATCCATAGGTTTTAAGATACTTACTAGTCAGGTACATTCTTAGGCGTTTAATATGCGGTGTTGAGTCCATTTCGTTGAGCAAGGAGTAGCTCTTGTCTATTCCATATTTGGCTTAAGGAACTTTATCTGTGCTCATTTCAATCTCTGGTTTTATGCAGCACCCCAACTCACCTTTCCCCTTAAGCAAGCATAAGTTGGTTTTCTAAATTTGAGACCCTGTTCTGTTCTGTAATTCAGTTCCTGTGTAGCCAAGTTTCCATTCCGTGTATTACTGATATCTTATGATGTTTCTTTTTCTGTGTGACTTATTTCAGTTAGAATCATCATACCTGAATCCACTCATTGTGCTGCTAAGGGCCTGATGACACAGATTTCATTGCTGAGTGATATTGCTTTGTAAGTAAATACCACAACTTCTTTATCCATTTTTCAATTTCTGCGATGTTGAACTTGTACTGTAAACGAGGTTCTTGTAAACAGAGCCGTTCCAAACTTTGGGGTGGCTGTGTCTTTTTGATTTTAAATTCCCTAAGCTATAGGACCATAAGTGGAAGTGCCCTAGGCTCTGTTGCTTTGTTTTTTAGATGTTTCAGGAAACACCATACACTTCTCCCGAGTGGTTGTTGGCAATTTACATCCCGCCCATCAGCATAACAAGGCTCCCAGTTCTCCATGGCCTGTCCTGCCTTTCTGGATTTTAACTTTTTTCAGATGGCCCTTTTGACCGGGGGGAAGTGAGACTTCATTGTAGTGCAGATTTCCTTTGCAAGCTTGCTTGGTTGGCCAAAAAGGGCGTATGCGTTTTTTCCTGAATATATTCAGGAAAAAACGCATACGCCCTTTTTGGCCAAGTGCATCATTGTGGACGTTCTGCCTCTTTTCCTATGCTTTCAATGCAATTCCAGTCTACCTCCTGAAATCGGTTTCCTGCAATTCTGCCCCGCTTTCAAGTCCTCTTGGCAGCCTTACTTCAGTCTATTTTTGGACGATAGCTGTCATTTATAACTCTGCAGGTTTGTGAATTACAGTGCCCCTGAGCTCCTTTCTTCAACTCGCTTTCTTGTGACCTGGCCGCAACACCGCAGGATGTCTTCAGGCCCTAATCTGGTTCTGGCATGGCACGCTGAGCCTTTGGTTAATTCCTCTTCCTGGTGGGAAATGAGAGTTAAATTTGCCCATCCAGACACCTCCAGCTAGTCTCTCATTGGTTCTCGCTATTCCTGTTAATCTTCCACAGAAATTGCAAACTGGGCCAAACAAGAGGTTAAAGGGACTGACTCTCCAAGTGGGGAGAGTGTTAGTAAAGCGTCTGGAATGTTGCACCCGAGTACCAGGGTACGAAAACTGAGACATATTTGAACACATCTCCCGATCACATGGTTGATCATACTCTAGGTCCCACATGCATGTTTTAGCTGAAGGAAGAATACCTTAAACCTGGGTAGTTGAAACCCGTGGAATGGGTACCATGCAATATGACTTCAAAGGGTCTTCATTTGCTCACCGAACCTCTCCAATCCTATCACTGCTGCGTTTATGCCCCTGTACACATGCTTGATTCTCTTTCGGAGACATAGCAATCCATAGGTTTTAAGATACTTACTAGTCAGGTACATTCTTAGGCATTTAATATGCAGTGTTGAGTCCATTTCGTTGAGCAAGGAGTAGCTCTTGTCTATTCCATATTTGGCTTAAGGAACTTTATCTGTGCTCATTTCAATCTCTGGTTTTATGCAGCACCCCAACTCACCTTTCCCCTTAAGCAAGCATAAGTTGGTTTTCTAAATTTGAGACCCTGCTCTGTTCTGTAATACAGTTCCTGTGTAGCCAAGTTTACATTCCGTGTATTACTGATATCTTATGATGTTTCTTTTTCTGTGTGACTTATTTCATTTAGAATCATCATACCTGAATCCACTCATTGTGCTGCTAAGGGCCTGATGACACAGATTTCATTGCTGAGTGATATTGCTTTGTAAGTAAATACCACAACTTCTTTATCCATTTTTCAATTTCTGCGATGTTGAACTTGTACTGTAAACGAGGTTCTTGTAAACAGAGCCGTTCCAAACTTTGGGGTGGCTGTGTCTTTTTGATTTTAAATTCCCTAAGCTATAGGACCATAAGTGGAAGTGCCCTAGGCTCTGTTGCTTTGTTTTTTAGATGTTTCAGGAAACACCATACACTTCTCCCGAGTGTCTGTTGGCAATTTACATCCCGCCCATCAGCATAACAAGGCTCCCAGTTCTCCATGGCCTGTCCTGCCTTTCTGGATTTTACACTTTTTTCAGATGGCCCTTTTGACCGGGGGGAAGTGAGACTTCATTGTAGTGCAGATTTCCTTTGCAAGCTTGCTTGGTTGGCCAAAAAGGGCGTATGCGTTTTTTCCTGAATATATTCAGGAAAAAACGCATACGCCCTTTTTGGCCAAGTGCATCATTGTGGACGTTCTGCCTCTTTTCCTATGCTTTCAATGCAATTCCAGTCTACCTCCTGAAATCGGTTTCCTGCAATTCTGCCCCGCTTTCAAGTCCTCTTGGCAGCCTTACTTCAGTCTATTTTTGGACAATAGCTGTCATTTATAACTCTGCAGGTTTGTGAATTACAGTGCCCCTGAGCTCCTTTCTTCAACTCGCTTTCTTGTGACCTGGCCGCAACACCGCAGGATGTCTTCAGGCCCTAATCTGGTTCTGGCATGGCACGCTGAGCCTTTGGTTAATTCCTCTTCCTGGTGGGAAATGAGAGTTAAATTTGCCCATCCAGACACCTCCAGCTAGTCTCTCATTGGTTCTCGCTATTCCTGTTAATCTTCCACAGAAAGTGCAAACTGGGCCAAACAGGAGGTTAAAGGCGCTGACTTTCCAAGTGGGGAGAGTGTTAGTAAAGCGTCTGGAATGTTGCACCCGAGTACCAGGGGAGGAAAACTGAGACATATTTGAACACGTCTCCCGATCACATGGTTGATCATACTCTAGGTCCCACATGCATGTTTTAGCTGAAGGAAGAATACCTTAAACCTGGGTAGTTGAAACCCGTGGAATGGGTACCATGCAATATGACTTCAAAGGGTCTTCATTTGCTCACCGAACCTCTCCAATCCTATCACTGCTGCGTTTATGCCCCTGTACACATGCTTGATTCTCTTTCGGAGACATAGCAATCCATAGGTTTTAAGATACTTACTAGTCAGGTACATTCTTAGGCGTTTAATATGCGGTGTTGAGTCCATTTCGTTGAGCAAGGAGTAGCTCTTGTCTATTCCATATTTGGCTTAAGGAACTTTATCTGTGCTCATTTCAATCTCTGGTTTTATGCAGCACCCCAACTCACCTTTCCCCTTAAGCAAGCATAAGTTGGTTTTCTAAATTTGAGACCCTGTTCTGTTCTGTAATTCAGTTCCTGTGTAGCCAAGTTTACATTCCGTGTATTAGTGATATCTTATGATGTTTCTTTTTCTGTGTGACTTATTTCAGTTAGAATCATCGTACCTGAATCCACTCATTATGCTGCTACGGGCCTGATGACATAGATTTCATTGCTGAGTGATACTGCATTGTACGTAAGTACCACAAGTTCTTTATCCATTTTTCACTTTCTGCGATGTTGAACTTGTACTGTAAACGAGGTTCTTGTAAACAGAGCCATTCCAAACTTTGGGGTGGCTGTGTCTTTTTGAATTTAATTTCCCTAAGCTATAGGACCATAAGTGGAAGTGCCCTAGGCTCTGTTGCTTTGTTTTTTAGATGTTTCAGGAAACACCATACACTTCTCCCGAGTGGTTGTTGGCAATTTACATCCCGCCCATCAGCATAACAAGGCTCCCAGTTCTCCATGGCCTGTCCTGCCTTTCTGGATTTTAACTTTTTTCAGATGGCCCTTTTGACCGGGGGGAAGTGAGACTTCATTGTAGTGCAGATTTCCTTTGCAAGCTTGCTTGGTTGGCCAAAAAGGGCGTATGCGTTTTTTCCTGAATATATTCAGGAAAAAACGCATACGCCCTTTTTGGCCAAGTGCATCATTGTGGACGTTCTGCCTCTTTTCCTATGCTTTCAATGCAATTCCAGTCTACCTCCTGAAATCGGTTTCCTGCAATTCTGCCCCGCTTTCAAGTCCTCTTGGCAGCCTTACTTCAGTCTATTTTTGGACGATAGCTGTCATTTATAACTCTGCAGGTTTGTGAATTACAGTGCCCCTGAGCTCCTTTCTTCAACTCGCTTTCTTGTGACCTGGCCGCAACACCGCAGGATGTCTTCAGGCCCTAATCTGGTTCTGGCATGGCATGCTGAGCCTTTGGTTAATTCCTCTTCCTGGTGGGAAATGAGAGTTAAATTTGCCCATCCAGACACCTCCAGCTAGTCTCTCATTGGTTCTCGCTATTCCTGTTAATCTTCCACAGAAATTGCAAACTGGGCCAAACAAGAGGTTAAAGGGACTGACTCTCCAAGTGGGGAGAGTGTTAGTAAAGCGTCTGGAATGTTGCACCCGAGTACCAGGGTACGAAAACTGAGACATATTTGAACACGTCTCCCGATCACATGGTTGATCATACTCTAGGTCCCACATGCATGTTTTAGCTGAAGGAAGAATACCTTAAACCTGGGTAGTTGAAACCCGTGGAATGGGTACCATGCAATATGACTTCAAAGGGTCTTCATTTGCTCACCGAACCTCTCCAATCCTATCACTGCTGCGTTTATGCCCCTGTACACATGCTTGATTCTCTTTCGGGGACATAGCAATCCATAGGTTTTAAGATACTTACTAGTCAGGTACATTCTTAGGCATTTAATATGCGGTGTTGAGTCCATTTCGTTGAGCAAGGAGTAGCTCTTGTCTATTCCATATTTGGCTTAAGGAACTTTATCTGTGCTCATTTCAATCTCTGGTTTTATGCAGCACCCCAACTCACCTTTCCCCTTAAGCAAGCATAAGTTGGTTTTCTAAATTTGAGACCCTGTTCTGTTCTGTAATTCAGTTCCTGTGTAGCCAAGTTTACATTCTGTGTATTACTGATATCTTATGATGTTTCTTTTTCTGTGTGACTTATTTCAGTTAGAATCATCGTACCTGAATCCACTCATTATGCTGCTACGGGCCTGATGACATAGATTTCATTGCTGAGTGATACTGCATTGTAGGTAAGTACCACAAGTTTTTTATCCATTTTTCACTTTCTGCGATGTTGAACTTGTACTGTAAACGAGGTTCTTGTAAACAGAGCCATTCCAAACTTTGGGGTGGCTGTGTCTTTTTGAATTTAATTTCCCTAAGCTATAGGACCATAAGTGGAAGTGCCCTAGGCTCTGTTGCTTTGTTTTTTAGATGTTTCAGGAAACACCATACACTTCTCCCCAGTGGTTGTTGGCAATTTACATCCCGCCCATCAGCATAACAAGGCTCCCAGTTCTCCATGGCCTGTCCTGCCTTTCTGGATTTTACACTTTTTTCAGATTGCCCTTTTGACCGGGGGAAGTGAGACTTCATTGTAGTGCAGATTTCCTTTGCAAGCTTGCTTGGTTGGCCAAAAAGGGCGTATGCGTTTTTTCCCTGAATATATTCAGGAAAAAACGTATATGCCCTTTTTGGCCAAGTGCATCATTGTGGACGTTCTGCCTCTTTTCCTATGCTTTCAATGCAATTCCAGTCTACCTCCTGAAATCGGTTTCCTGCAATTCTGCCCCGCTTTCAAGTCCTCTTGGCAGCCTTACTTCAGTCTATTTTTGGACGATAGCTGTCATTTATAACTCTGCAGGTTTGTGAATTACAGTGCCCCTGAGCTCCTTTCTTCAACTCGCTTTCTTGTGACCTGGCCGCAACACCACAGGATGTCTTCAGGCCCTAATCTGGTTCCGGCACGGCATGCTGAGCCTTTGGTTATTTCCTCTTCCTGGTGGGAAATGAGAGTTAAATTTGCCCGTCCAGACACCTCCAGCTAGTCTCTCATTGGTTCTCGCTATTCCTGTTCATCTTCCGCAGAAATTGCAAACTGGGCCAAACAGGAGGTTAAAGGCGCTGACTTTCCAAGTGGGGAGAGTGTTAGTAAAGCGTCTGGAATGTTGCACCCGAGTACCAGGGGAGGAAAACTGAGACATATTTGAACACGTCTCCCGTTCACATGGTTGATCATACTTGGGTTCCACATGCATGTTTTAGCTGAAGGAAGAATACCTTAAACCTGTGTATTTGAAACCCGTAGAATGGGTACCATGCAATATGACTTCAAAGGGTCTTCATTTGCTCACCGAACCTCTCCAATCCTATCACTGCTGCGTTTATGCCCCTGTACACATGCTTGATTCTGTTTCGGAGACATAGCAATCCATAGGTTTTAAGATACTTACTAGTCAGGTACATTCTTAGGCGTTTAATATGCGGTGTTGAGTCCATTTCGTTGAGCAAGGAGTAGCTCTTGTCTATTCCATATTTGGCTTAAGGAACTTTATCTGTGCTCATTTCAATCTCTGGTTTTATGCAGCACCCCAACTCACCTTTCCCCTTAAGCAAGCATAAGTTGGTTTTCTAAATTTGAGACCCTGTTCTGTTCTGTAATTCAGTTCCTGTGTAGCCAAGTTTACATTCCGTGTATTAGTGATATCTTATGATGTTTCTTTTTCTGTGTGACTTATTTCAGTTAGAATCATCATACCTGAATCCACTCATTGTGCTGCTAAGGGCCTGATGACACAGATTTCATTGCTGAGTGATATTGCTTTGTAAGTAAATACCACAACTTTTTTATCCATTTTTCACTTTCTGCGATGTTGAACTTGTACTGTAAACGAGGTTCTTGTAAACAGAGCCGTTCCAAACTTTGGGGTGGCTGTGTCTTTTTGATTTTAAATTCCCTAAGCTATAGGACCATAAGTGGAAGTGCCCTAGGCTCTGTTGCTTTGTTTTTTAGATGTTTCAGGAAACACCATACACTTCTCCCAAGTGGTTGTTCGCAATTTACATCCCGCCCATCAGCATAAAAAGGCTCCCAGTTCTCCATGGCCTGTCCTGCCTTTCTGGATTTTACACTTTTTTCAGATGGCCCTTTTGACCTGGGGGAAGTGAGACTTCATTGTAGTGCAGATTTCCTTTGCAAGCTTGCTTGGTTGGCCAAAAAGGGCGTATGCGTTTTTTCCTGAATATATTCAGGAAAAAACGCATACGCCCTTTTTGTCCAAGTGCATTATTGTGGACGTTCTGCCTCTTTTCCTATGCTTTCAATGCAATTCCAGTCTACCTCCTGAAATCGGTTTCCTGCAATTCTGCCCCGCTTTCAAGTCCTCTTGGCAGCCTTACTTCAGTCTATTTTTGGACGATAGCTGTCATTTATAACTCTGCAGGTTTGTGAATTACAGTGCCCCTGAGCTCCTTTCTTCAACTCGCTTTCTTGTGACCTGGCCGCAACACCGCAGGATGTCTTCAGGCCCTAATCTGGTTCTGGCACGGCATGCTGAGCCTTTGGTTAATTCCTCTTCCTGGTGGGAAATGAGAGTTAAATTTGCCCATCCAGACACCTCCAGCTAGTCTCTCATTGGTTCTCGCTATTCCTGTTCATCTTCCACAGAAATTGCAAACTGGGCCAAACAGGAGGTTAAAGGGACTGACTCTCCAAGTGGGGAGAGTGTTAGTAAAGCGTCTGGAATGTTGCACCCGAGTACCAGGGTACGAAAACTGAGACATATTTGAACACGTCTCCCGATCACATGGTTGATCATACTCTAGGTCCCACATGCATGTTTTAGCTGAAGGAAGAATACCTTAAACCTGGGTAGTTGAAACCCGTGGAATGGGTACCATGCAATATGACTTCAAAGGGTCTTCATTTGCTCACCGAACCTCTCCAATCCTATCACTGCTGCATTTATGCCCCTGTACACATGCTTGATTCTCTTTCGGAGACATAGCAATCCATAGGTTTTAAGATACTTACTAGTCAGGTACATTCTTAGGCATTTAATATGCGGTGTTGAGTCCATTTCGTTGAGCAAGGAGTAGCTCTTGTCTATTCCATATTTGGCTTAAGGAACTTTATCTGTGCTCATTTCAATCTCTGGTTTTATGCAGCACCCCAACTCACCTTTACCCTTAAGCAAGCATAAGTTGGTTTTCTAAATTTGAGACCCTGTTCTGTTCTGTAATTCAGTTCCTGTGTAGCCAAGTTTACATTCCATGTATTACTGATATCTTATGATGTTTCTTTTTCTGTGTGACTTATTTCAGTTAGAATCATCGTACCTGAATCCACTCATTATGCTGCTACGGGCCTGATGACATAGATTTCATTGCTGAGTGATACTGCATTGTACGTAAGTACCACAAGTTCTTTATCCATTTTTCACTTTCTGCGATGTTGAACTTGTACTGTAAACGAGGTTCTTGTAAACAGAGCCATTCCAAACTTTGGGGTGGCTGTGTCTTTTTGAATTTAATTTCCCTAAGCTATAGGACCATAAGTGGAAGTGCCCTAGGCTCTGTTGCTTTGTTTTTTAGATGTTTCAGGAAACACCATACACTTCTCCCGAGTGGTTGTTGGCAATTTACATCCCGCCCATCAGCATAACAAGGCTCCCAGTTCTCCATGGCCTGTCCTGCCTTTCTGGATTTTACACTTTTTTCAGATGGCCCTTTTGACCGGGGGGAAGTGAGACTTCATTGTAGTGCAGATTTCCTTTGCAAGCTTGCTTGGTTGGCCAAAAAGGGCGTATGCGTTTTTTCCTGAATATATTCAGGAAAAAACGCATACACCCTTTTTGGCCAAGTGCATCATTGTGGACGTTCTGCCTCTTTTCCTATGCTTTCAATGCAATTCCAGTCTACCTCCTGAAATCGGTTTCCTGCAATTCTGCCCCGCTTTCAAGTCCTCTTGGCAGCCTTACTTCAGTCTATTTTTGGACGATAGCTGTCATTTATAACTCTGCAGGTTTGTGAATTACAGTGCCCCTGAGCTCCTTTCTTCAACTCGCTTTCTTGTGACCTGGCCGCAACACCGCAGGATGTCTTCAGGCCCTAATCTGGTTCCGGCACGGCATGCTGAGCCTTTGGTTATTTCCTCTTCCTGTTGGGAAATGAGAGTTAAATTTGCCCGTCCAGACACCTCCAGCTAGTCTCTCATTGGTTCTCGCTATTCCTGTTCATCTTCCGCAGAAATTGCAAACTGGGCCAAACAGGAGGTTAAAGGCGCTGACTTTCCAAGTGGGGAGAGTGTTAGTAAAGCGTCTGGAATGTTGCACCCGAGTACCAGGGGAGGAAAACTGAGACATATTTGAACACGTCTCCCGTTCACATGGTTGATCATACTTGGGTTCCACATGCATGTTTTAGCTGAAGGAAGAATACCTTAAACCTGTGTATTTGAAACCCGTGGAATGGGTACCATGCAATATGACTTCAAAGGGTCTTCATTTGCTCACCGAACCTCTCCAATCCTATCACTGCTGCGTTTATGCCCCTGTACACATGCTTGATTCTCTTTCGGAGACATAGCAATCCATAGGTTTTAAGATACTTACTAGTCAGGTACATTCTTAGGCGTTTAATATGCGGTGTTGAGTCCATTTCGTTGAGCAAGGAGTAGCTCTTGTCTATTCCATATTTGGCTTAAGGAACTTTATCTGTGCTCATTTCAATCTCTGGTTTTATGCAGCACCCCAACTCACCTTTCCCCTTAAGCAAGCATAAGTTGGTTTTCTAAATTTGAGACCCTGTTCTGTTCTGTAATTCAGTTCCTGTGTAGCCAAGTTTACATTCCGTGTATTACTGATATCTTATGATGTTTCTTTTTCTGTGTGACTTATTTCAGTTAGAATCATCATACCTGAATCCACTCATTGTGCTGCTAAGGGCCTGATGACACAGATTTCATTGCTGAGTGATATTGCTTTGTAAGTAAATACCACAACTTTTTTATCCATTTTTCACTTTCTGCGATGTTGAACTTGTACTGTAAACGAGGTTCTTGTAAACAGAGCCGTTCCAAACTTTGGGGTGGCTGTGTCTTTTTGATTTTAAATTCCCTAAGCTATAGGACCATAAGTGGAAGTGCCCTAGGCTCTGTTGCTTTGTTTTTTAGATGTTTCAGGAAACACCATACACTTCTCCCGAGTGGTTGTTCGCAATTTACATCCCGCCCTTCAACATAACAAGGCTCCCAGTTCTCCATGGCCTGTCCTGCCTTTCTGGATTTTACACTTTTTTCAGATGGCCCTTTTGACCTGGGGGAAGTGAGACTTCATTGTAGTGCAGATTTCCTTTGCAAGCTTGCTTGGTTGGCCAAAAAGGGCGTATGCGTTTTTTCCTGAATATATTCAGGAAAAAACGCATACGCCCTTTTTGTCCAAGTGCATCATTGTGGACGTTCTGCCTCTTTTCCTATGCTTTCAATGCAATTCCAGTCTACCTCCTGAAATCGGTTTCCTGCAATTCTGCCCCGCTTTCAAGTCCTCTTGGCAGCCTTACTTCAGTTTATTTTTGGACGATAGCTGTCATTTATAAGTCTGCAGGTTTGTGAATTACAGTGCCCCTGAGCTCCTTTGTTCAACTCGCTTTCTTGTGAGCTAGCTGCAACACCGCATGATGGCTTCAGGCCCTAATCTGGTTCCGTCACGGAACGCTGAGCCTTTGTTTAATTCCTCTTCCTGGTGGGAAATGAGAGTTAAATTTGCCCGTCCAGACACCTCCAGCTAGCCTCTCATTGGTTCTCGCTATTCCTGTTCATCTTCCGCAGAAATTGCAAACTGGGCCAAACAGGAGGTTAAAGGCGCTGACTCTCCAAGTGGGGAGAGTGTTAGTAAAGCGTCTGGAATGTTGCACCCGAGTACCAGGGGAGGAAAACTGAGACATATTTGAACACGTCTCCTGATCACACGGTTGATCATACTCTGGGTTCCACATGCATGTTTTAGCTGAAGGAAGAATACCTAAAACCTGGGTAGTTGAAACCCGTGGAATGGGTACCATGCAATATGACTTCAAAGGGTCTTCATTTGCTCACCGAACCTCTCCAATCCTATCACTGCTGCGTTTATGCCCCTGTACACATGCTTGATTCTCTTTCGGAGACATAGCAATCTATAGGTTTTAAGATACTTACTAGTCAGTTACATTCTTAGGCGTTTAATATGCGGTGTTGAGTCCATTTCGTTGAGCAAGGAGTAGCTCTTGTCTATTCCATATTTGGCTTAAGGAACTTTATCTGTGCTCATTTCAATCTCTGGTTTTATGCAGCACCCCAACTCACCTTTCCCCTTAAGCAAGCATAAGTTGGTTTTCTAAATTTGAGACCCTGTTCTGTTCTGTAATTCAGTTCCTGTGTAGCCAAGTTTACATTCCGTGTATTACTGATATCTTATGATGTTTCTTTTTCTGCGTGACTTATTTCAGTTAGAATCATCATACCTGAATCCACTCATTGTGCTGCTAAGGGCCTGATGACACAGATTTCATTGCTGAGTGATATTGCTTTGTAAGTAAATACCACAACTTTTTTATCCATTTTTCACTTTCTGCGATGTTGAACTTGTACTGTAAATGAGGTTCTTGTAAACAGAGCCGTTCCAAACTTTGGGGTGGCTTTGTCTTTTTGATTTTAAATTCCCTAAGCTATAGGACCATAAGTGGAAGTGCCCTAGGCTCTGTTGCTTTGTTTTTTAGATGTTTCAGGAAACACCATACACTTCTCCCGAGTGGTTGTTGGCAATTTACATCCCGCCCTTCAGCATAACAAGGCTCCCAGTTCTCCATGGCCTGTCCTGCCTTTCTGGATTTTACACTTTTTTCAGATGGCCCTTTTGACCGGGGGGAAGTGAGACTTCATTGTAGTGCAGATTTCCTTTGCAAGCTTGCTTGGTTGGCCAAAAAGGGCGTATGCGTTTTTTCCTGAATATATTAAGGAAAAAATGCATACGCCCTTTTTGGCCAAGTGCATCATTGTGGACGTTCTGCCTCTTTTCCTATGCTTTCAATGCAATTCCAGTCTACCTCCTGAAATCGGTTTCCTGCAATTCTGCCCCGCTTTCAAGTCCTCTTGGCAGCCTTACTTCAGTCTATTTTTGGACGATAGCTGTCATTTATAACTCTGCAGGTTTGTGAATTACAGTGCCCCTGAGCTCCTTTCTTCAACTCGCTTTCTTGTGACCTGGCCGCAACACCGCAGGATGTCTTCAGGCCCTAATCTGGTTCTGGCACGGCACGCTGAGCCTTTGGTTAATTCCTCTTCCTGGTGGGAAATGAGAGTTAAATTTGCCCATCCAGACACCTCCAGCTAGTCTCTCATTGGTTCTCGCTATTCCTGTTCATCTTCCACAGAAATTGCAAACTGGGCCAAACAGGAGGTTAAAGGGACTGACTCTCCAAGTGGGGAGAGTGTTAGTAAAGCGTCTGGAATGTTGCACCCGAGTACCAGGGTACGAAAACTGAGACATATTTGAACACGTCTCCCGATCACATGGTTGATCATACTCTAGGTCCCACATGCATGTTTTAGCTGAAGGAAGAATACCTTAAACCTGTGTATTTGAAACCCGTGGAATGGGTACCATGCAATATGACTTCAAAGGGTCTTCATTTGCTCACCGAACCTCTCCAATCCTATCACTGCTGCGTTTATGCCCCTGTACACATGCTTGATTCTCTTTCGGAGACATAGCAATCCATAGGTTTTAAGATACTTACTAGTCAGGTACATTCTTAGGCGTTTAATATGCGGTGTTGAGTCCATTTCGTTGAGCAAGGAGTAGCTCTTGTCTATTCCATATTTGGCTTAAGGAACTTTATCTGTGCTCATTTCAATCTCTGGTTTTATGCAGCACCCCAACTCACCTTTACCCTTAAGCAAGCATAAGTTGGTTTTCTAAATTTGAGACCCTGTTCTGTTCTGTAATTCAGTTCCTGTGTAGCCAAGTTTACATTCCGTGTATTACTGATATCTTATGATGTTTCTTTTTCTGCGTGACTTATTTCAGTTAGAATCATCATACCTGAATCCACTCATTGTGCTGCTAAGGGCCTGATGACACAGATTTCATTGCTGAGTGATATTGCTTTGTAAGTAAATACCACAACTTTTTTATCCATTTTTCACTTTCTGCGATGTTGAACTTGTACTGTAAATGAGGTTCTTGTAAACAGAGCCGTTCCAAACTTTGGGGTGGCTTTGTCTTTTTGATTTTAAATTCCCTAAGCTATAGGACCATAAGTGGAAGTGCCCTAGGCTCTGTTGCTTTGTTTTTTAGATGTTTCAGGAAACACCATACACTTCTCCCGAGTGGTTGTTGGCAATTTACATCCCGCCCTTCAGCATAACAAGGCTCCCAGTTCTCCATGGCCTGTCCTGCCTTTCTGGATTTTACACTTTTTTCAGATGGCCCTTTTGACCGGGGGGAAGTGAGACTTCATTGTAGTGCAGATTTCCTTTGCAAGCTTGCTTGGTTGGCCAAAAAGGGCGTATGCGTTTTTTCCTGAATATATTAAGGAAAAAATGCATACGCCCTTTTTGGCCAAGTGCATCATTGTGGACGTTCTGCCTCTTTTCCTATGCTTTCAATGCAATTCCAGTCTACCTCCTGAAATCGGTTTCCTGCAATTCTGCCCCGCTTTCAAGTCCTCTTGGCAGCCTTACTTCAGTCTATTTTTGGACGATAGCTGTCATTTATAACTCTGCAGGTTTGTGAATTACAGTGCCCCTGAGCTCCTTTCTTCAACTCGCTTTCTTGTGACCTGGCCGCAACACCGCAGGATGTCTTCAGGCCCTAATCTGGTTCTGGCACGGCACGCTGAGCCTTTGGTTAATTCCTCTTCCTGGTGGGAAATGAGAGTTAAATTTGCCCATCCAGACACCTCCAGCTAGTCTCTCATTGGTTCTCGCTATTCCTGTTCATCTTCCACAGAAATTGCAAACTGGGCCAAACAGGAGGTTAAAGGGACTGACTCTCCAAGTGGGGAGAGTGTTAGTAAAGCGTCTGGAATGTTGCACCCGAGTACCAGGGTACGAAAACTGAGACATATTTGAACACGTCTCCCGATCACATGGTTGATCATACTCTAGGTCCCACATGCATGTTTTAGCTGAAGGAAGAATACCTTAAACCTGTGTATTTGAAACCCGTGGAATGGGTACCATGCAATATGACTTCAAAGGGTCTTCATTTGCTCACCGAACCTCTCCAATCCTATCACTGCTGCGTTTATGCCCCTGTACACATGCTTGATTCTCTTTCGGAGACATAGCAATCCATAGGTTTTAAGATACTTACTAGTCAGGTACATTCTTAGGCGTTTAATATGCGGTGTTGAGTCCATTTCGTTGAGCAAGGAGTAGCTCTTGTCTATTCCATATTTGGCTTAAGGAACTTTATCTGTGCTCATTTCAATCTCTGGTTTTATGCAGCACCCCAACTCACCTTTACCCTTAAGCAAGCATAAGTTGGTTTTCTAAATTTGAGACCCTGTTCTGTTCTGTAATTCAGTTCCTGTGTAGCCAAGTTTACATTCCGTGTATTACTGATATCTTATGATGTTTCTTTTTCTGCGTGACTTATTTCAGTTAGAATCATCATACCTGAATCCACTCATTGTGCTGCTAAGGGCCTGATGACACAGATTTCATTGCTGAGTGATATTGCTTTGTAAGTAAATACCACAACTTTTTTATCCATTTTTCACTTTCTGCGATGTTGAACTTGTACTGTAAATGAGGTTCTTGTAAACAGAGCCGTTCCAAACTTTGGGGTGGCTTTGTCTTTTTGATTTTAAATTCCCTAAGCTATAGGACCATAAGTGGAAGTGCCCTAGGCTCTGTTGCTTTGTTTTTTAGATGTTTCAGGAAACACCATACACTTCTCCCGAGTGGTTGTTGGCAATTTACATCCCGCCCTTCAGCATAACAAGGCTCCCAGTTCTCCATGGCCTGTCCTGCCTTTCTGGATTTTACACTTTTTTCAGATGGCCCTTTTGACCGGGGGGAAGTGAGACTTCATTGTAGTGCAGATTTCCTTTGCAAGCTTGCTTGGTTGGCCAAAAAGGGCGTATGCGTTTTTTCCTGAATATATTAAGGAAAAAATGCATACGCCCTTTTTGGCCAAGTGCATCATTGTGGACGTTCTGCCTCTTTTCCTATGCTTTCAATGCAATTCCAGTCTACCTCCTGAAATCGGTTTCCTGCAATTCTGCCCCGCTTTCAAGTCCTCTTGGCAGCCTTACTTCAGTCTATTTTTGGACGATAGCTGTCATTTATAACTCTGCAGGTTTGTGAATTACAGTGCCCCTGAGCTCCTTTCTTCAACTCGCTTTCTTGTGACCTGGCCGCAACACCGCAGGATGTCTTCAGGCCCTAATCTGGTTCTGGCACGGCACGCTGAGCCTTTGGTTAATTCCTCTTCCTGGTGGGAAATGAGAGTTAAATTTGCCCATCCAGACACCTCCAGCTAGTCTCTCATTGGTTCTCGCTATTCCTGTTCATCTTCCACAGAAATTGCAAACTGGGCCAAACAGGAGGTTAAAGGGACTGACTCTCCAAGTGGGGAGAGTGTTAGTAAAGCGTCTGGAATGTTGCACCCGAGTACCAGGGTACGAAAACTGAGACATATTTGAACACGTCTCCCGATCACATGGTTGATCATACTCTAGGTCCCACATGCATGTTTTAGCTGAAGGAAGAATACCTTAAACCTGTGTATTTGAAACCCGTGGAATGGGTACCATGCAATATGACTTCAAAGGGTCTTCATTTGCTCACCGAACCTCTCCAATCCTATCACTGCTGCGTTTATGCCCCTGTACACATGCTTGATTCTCTTTCGGAGACATAGCAATCCATAGGTTTTAAGATACTTACTAGTCAGGTACATTCTTAGGCGTTTAATATGCGGTGTTGAGTCCATTTCGTTGAGCAAGGAGTAGCTCTTGTCTATTCCATATTTGGCTTAAGGAACTTTATCTGTGCTCATTTCAATCTCTGGTTTTATGCAGCACCCCAACTCACCTTTACCCTTAAGCAAGCATAAGTTGGTTTTCTAAATTTGAGACCCTGTTCTGTTCTGTAATTCAGTTCCTGTGTAGCCAAGTTTACATTCCGTGTATTACTGATATCTTATGATGTTTCTTTTTCTGCGTGACTTATTTCAGTTAGAATCATCATACCTGAATCCACTCATTGTGCTGCTAAGGGCCTGATGACACAGATTTCATTGCTGAGTGATATTGCTTTGTAAGTAAATACCACAACTTTTTTATCCATTTTTCACTTTCTGCGATGTTGAACTTGTACTGTAAATGAGGTTCTTGTAAACAGAGCCGTTCCAAACTTTGGGGTGGCTTTGTCTTTTTGATTTTAAATTCCCTAAGCTATAGGACCATAAGTGGAAGTGCCCTAGGCTCTGTTGCTTTGTTTTTTAGATGTTTCAGGAAACACCATACACTTCTCCCGAGTGGTTGTTGGCAATTTACATCCCGCCCTTCAGCATAACAAGGCTCCCAGTTCTCCATGGCCTGTCCTGCCTTTCTGGATTTTACACTTTTTTCAGATGGCCCTTTTGACCGGGGGGAAGTGAGACTTCATTGTAGTGCAGATTTCCTTTGCAAGCTTGCTTGGTTGGCCAAAAAGGGCGTATGCGTTTTTTCCTGAATATATTAAGGAAAAAATGCATACGCCCTTTTTGGCCAAGTGCATCATTGTGGACGTTCTGCCTCTTTTCCTATGCTTTCAATGCAATTCCAGTCTACCTCCTGAAATCGGTTTCCTGCAATTCTGCCCCGCTTTCAAGTCCTCTTGGCAGCCTTACTTCAGTCTATTTTTGGACGATAGCTGTCATTTATAACTCTGCAGGTTTGTGAATTACAGTGCCCCTGAGCTCCTTTCTTCAACTCGCTTTCTTGTGACCTGGCCGCAACACCGCAGGATGTCTTCAGGCCCTAATCTGGTTCTGGCACGGCACGCTGAGCCTTTGGTTAATTCCTCTTCCTGGTGGGAAATGAGAGTTAAATTTGCCCATCCAGACACCTCCAGCTAGTCTCTCATTGGTTCTCGCTATTCCTGTTCATCTTCCACAGAAATTGCAAACTGGGCCAAACAGGAGGTTAAAGGGACTGACTCTCCAAGTGGGGAGAGTGTTAGTAAAGCGTCTGGAATGTTGCACCCGAGTACCAGGGTACGAAAACTGAGACATATTTGAACACGTCTCCCGATCACATGGTTGATCATACTCTAGGTCCCACATGCATGTTTTAGCTGAAGGAAGAATACCTTAAACCTGGGTAGTTGAAACCCGTGGAATGGGTACCATGCAATATGACTTCAAAGGGTCTTCATTTGCTCACCGAACCTCTCCAATCCTATCACTGCTGCGTTTATGCCCCTGTACACATGCTTGATTCTCTTTCGGAGACATAGCA
The DNA here is from genome assembly GCF_949987515.2 of Delphinus delphis. Lineage (NCBI taxonomy): Eukaryota > Metazoa > Chordata > Mammalia > Artiodactyla > Delphinidae > Delphinus > Delphinus delphis. The sequence goes on along the minus strand of NW_027192671.1, from coordinate 929,984 downwards.
ATCCATAGGTTTTAAGATACTTACTAGTCAGGTACATTCTTAGGCGTTTAATATGCGGTGTTGAGTCCATTTCGTTGAGCAAGGAGTAGCTCTTGTCTATTCCATATTTGGCTTAAGGAACTTTATCTGTGCTCATTTCAATCTCTGGTTTTATGCAGCACCCCAACTCACCTTTACCCTTAAGCAAGCATAAGTTGGTTTTCTAAATTTGAGACCCTGTTCTGTTCTGTAATTCAGTTCCTGTGTAGCCAAGTTTACATTCCGTGTATTACTGATATCTTATGATGTTTCTTTTTCTGCGTGACTTATTTCAGTTAGAATCATCATACCTGAATCCACTCATTGTGCTGCTAAGTGCCTGATGACACAGATTTCATTGCTGAGTGATATTGCTTTGTAAGTAAATACCACAACTTCTTTATCCATTTTTCACTTTCTGCGATGTTGAACTTGTACTGTAAACGAGGTTCTTGTAAACAGAGCCGTTCCAAACTTTGGGGTGGCTGTGTCTTTTTGATTTTAATTTCCCTAAGCTATAGGACCATAAGTGGAAGTGCCCTAGGTTCTGTTGCTTTGTTTTTTAGATGTTTCAGGAAACACCATACACTTCTCCCGAGTGGTTGTTGGCAATTTACATCCCGCCCATCAGCATAACAAGGCTCCCAGTTCTCCATGGCCTGTCCTGCCTTTCTGGATTTTACACTTTTTTCAGATAGCCCTTTTGACCGGGGGGAAGTGAGACTTCATTGTAGTGCAGATTTCCTTTGCAAGCTTGCTTGGTTGGCCAAAAAGGGCGTATGCGTTTTTTCCTGAATATATTCAGGAAAAAACGCATACGCCCTTTTTGGCCAAGTGCATCATTGTGGACGTTCTGCCTCTTTTCCTATGCTTTCAATGCAATTCCAGTCTACCTCCTGAAATCGGTTTCCTGCAATTCTGCCCCGCTTTCAAGTCCTCTTGGCAGCCTTACTTCAGTCTATTTTTGGACGATAGCTGTCATTTATAACTCTGCAGGTTTGTGAATTACAGTGCCCCTGAGCTCCTTTCTTCAACTCGCTTTCTTGTGAGCTGGCCGAAACACCCAGGATGGCTTCAGGCCCTAATCTGGTTCCGGCACGGCACGCTGAGCCTTTGGTTAATTCCTCTTCCTGGTGGGAAATGAGAGTTAAATTTGCCCGTCCAGACACCTCCAGCTAGTCTCTCATTGGTTCTCGCTATTCCTGTTCATCTTCCGCAGAAATTGCAAACTGGGCCAAACAGGAGGTTAAATGGACTGACTCTCCAAGTGGGGAGAGTGTTAGTAAAGCGTCTGGAATGTTGCACCCGAGTACCAGGGTACGAAAACTGAGACATATTTGAACAGGTCTCCCAATCACATGGTTGATCATACTCTAGGTTCCACATGCATGTTTTAGCTGAAGGAAGAATACCTTAAACCTGGAGAGTTAAGACCCGTGTAATGGGTACCATGCAATATGACTTCAAAGGGTCTTCATTTGCTCACCGAACCTCTCCAATCCTATCACTGCTGCGTTTATGCCCCTGTACACATGCTTGATTCTCTTTCGGAGACATAGCGATCCATAGGTTTTAAGATACTTACTAGTCAGGTACATTCTTAGGCGTTTAATATGCGGTGTTGAGTCCATTTCGTTGAGCAAGGAGTAGCTCTTGTCTATTCCATATTTGACTTAAGGAACTTTATCTGTGCTCATTTCAATCTCTGGTTTTATGCAGCACCCCAACTCACCTTTACCCTTAAGCAAGCATAAGTTGGTTTTCTAAATTTGAGACCCTGTTCTGTTCTGTAATTCAGTTCCTGTGTAGCCAAGTTTACATTCCGTGTATTACTGATATCTTATGATGTTTCTTTTTCTGCGTGACTTATTTCAGTTAGAATCATCATACCTGAATCCACTCATTGTGCTGCTAAGGGCCTGATGACACAGATTTCATTGCTGAGTGATATTGCTTTGTAAGTAAATACCACAACTTCTTTATCCATTTTTCACTTTCTGCGATGTTGAACTTGTACTGTAAACGAGGTTCTTGTAAACAGAGCCGTTCCAAACTTTGGGGTGGCTGTGTCTTTTTGACTTTAATTTCCCTAAGCTATAGGACCATAAGTGGAAGTGCCCTAGGTTCTGTTGCTTTGTTTTTTAGATGTTTCAGGAAACACCATACACTTCTCCCGAGTGGTTGTTGGCAATTTACATCCCGCCCATCAGCATAACAAGGCTCCCAGTTCTCCATGGCCTGTCCTGCCTTTCTGGATTTTACACTTTTTTCAGATGGCCCTTTTGACCGTGGGGGAAGTGAGACTTCATTGTAGTGCAGATTTCCTTTGCAAGCTTGCTTGGTTGGCCAAAAAGGGCGTATGCGTTTTTTCCTGAATATATTCAGGAAAAAACGCATACGCCCTTTTTGGCCAAGTGCATCATTGTGGACGTTCTGCCTCTTTTCCTATGCTTTCAATGCAATTCCAGTCTACCTCCTGAAATCGGTTTCCTGCAATTCTGCCCCGCTTTCAAGTCCTCTTGGCAGCCTTACTTCAGTCTATTTTTGGACGATAGCTGTCATTTATAACTCTGCAGGTTTGTGAATTACAGTGCCCCTGAGCTCCTTTCTTCAACTTGCTTTCTTGTGACCTGGCCGCAACACCACAGGATGGCTTCAGGCCCTAATCTGGTTCCGGCACGGCACGCTGAGCCTTTGGTTAATTCCTCTTCCTGGTGGGAAATGAGAGTTAAATTTGCCCATCCAGACACCTCCAGCTAGCCTCTCATTGGTTCTCGCTATTCCTGTTCATCTTCCGCAGAAATTGCAAACTGGGCCAAACAGGAGGTTAAAGGGACTGACTCTCCAAGTCGGGAGAGTGTTAGTAAAGTGTCTGGAATGTTGCACCCGAGTACCAGGGTACGAAAACTGAGACATATTTGAACACGTCTCCCGATCACATGGTTGATCATACTCTAGGTTCCACATGCATGTTTTAGCTGAAGGAAGAATACCTTAAACCTGGGTAGTTGAAACCCGTGGAATGGGTATCATGCAATATGACTTCAAAGGGTCTTCATTTGCTCACCGAACCTCTCCAATCCTATCACTGCTGCGTTTATGCCCCTGTACACATGCTTGATTCTCTTTCGGAGACATAGCAATCCATAGGTTTTAAGATACTTACTAGTCAGGTACATTCTTAGGCGTTTAATATGGGGTGTTGAGTCCATTTCGTTGAGCAAGGAGTAGCTCTTGTCTATTCCATATTTGGCTTAAGGAACTTTATCTGTGCTCATTTCAATCTCTGGTTTTATGCAGCACCCCAACTCACCTTTACCCTTAAGCAAGAATAAGTTGGTTTTCTAAATTTGAGACCCTGTTCTGTTCTGTAATTCAGTTCCTGTGTAGCCAAGTTTACATTCCGTGTATTACTGATATCTTATGATGTTTCTTTTTCTGCGTGACTTATTTCAGTTAGAATCATCATACCTGAATCCACTCATTGTGCTGCTAAGGGCCTGATGACACAGATTTCATTGCTGAGTGATATTGCTTTGTAAGTAAATACCACAACTTCTTTATCCATTTTTCACTTTCTGTGATATTGAACTTGTACTGTAAACGAGGTTCTTGTAAACAGAGCCTTTCCAAACTTTGGGGTGGCTGTGTCTTTTTGATTTTAATTTCCCTAAGCTATAGGACCATAAGTGGAAGTGCCCTAGGCTCTGTTGCTTTGTTTTTTAGATGTTTCAGGAAACACCATACACTTCTCCCAAGTGTCTGTTGGCAATTTACATCCAGCCCATCAGCATAACAAGGCTCCCAGTTCTCAATGGCCTGTCCTGCCTTTCTGGATTTTACACTTTTTTCAGATGGCCCTTTTGACCGGGGGGAAGTGAGACTTCATTGTAGTGCAGATTTCCTTTGCAAGCTTGCTTGGTTGGCCAAAAAGTGCGTATGCGTTTTTTCCTGAATATATTCAGGAAAAAACGCATACGCCCTTTTTGGCCAAGTGCATCATTGTGGACGTTCTGCCTCTTTTCCTATGCTTTCAATGCAATTCCAGTCTACCTCCTGAAATCGGTTTCCGGCAATTCTGCCCCGCTTTCAAGTCCTCTTGGCAGCCTTACTTCAGTCTATTTTTGGACGATAGCTGTCATTTATAACTCTGCAGGTTTGTGAATTACAGTGCCCCTGAGCTCCTTTCTTCAACTCGCTTTCTTGTGACCTGGCCGCAACACCGCAGGATGGCTCCAGGCCCTAAACTGGTTCCGGCCCGGCACGCTGAGCCTTTGGTTAATTCCTCTTCCTGGTGGGAAATGAGAGTTAAATTTGCCCGTTCAGACACCTCCAGCTAGCCTCTCATTGGTTCTCGCTATTCCTGTTCATCTTCCGCAGAAATTGCAAACTGGGCCAAACAGGAGGTTAAAGGGACTGACTCTCCATGTCGGGAGAGTGTTAGTAAAGCGTCTGGAATGTTGCACCCGAGTACCAGGGGAGGAAAACTGAGACATATTTGAACACGTCTCCCGTTCACATGGTTGATCATACTCTGGGTTCCACATGCATGTTTTAGCTGAAGGAAGAATACCTAAAACCTGGAGAGTTGAGACCCGTGTAATGGGTACCATGCAATATGACTTCAAAGGGTCTTCATTTGCTCACCGAACCTCTCCAATCCTATCACTGCTGCGTTTATGCCCCTGTACACACGCTTGATTCTCTTTTGGAGACATAGCAATCCATAGGTTTTAAGATACTTACTAGTCAGGTACATTCTTAGGCGTTTAATATGGGGTGTTGAGTCCATTTCGTTGAGCAAGGAGTAGCTCTTGTCTATTCCATATTTGGCTTAAGGAACTTTATCTGTGCTCATTTCAATCTCTGGTTTTATGCAGCACCCCAACTCACCTTTCCCCTTAAGCAAGCATAAGTTGGTTTTCTAAATTTGAGACCCTGTTCTGTTTTGGAATGCAGTTCCTGTGTAGCCAAGTTTACATTCCGTGTATTACTGATATCTTATGATGTTTCTTTTTCTGTGTGACTTATTTCAGTTAGAATCATCGTACCTGAATCCACTCATTATGCTGCTAAGGGCCTGATGACATAGATTTCATTGCTGAGTGATACTGCATTGTACGTAAGTACCTCAAGTTCTTTTTCCATTTTTCACTTTCTGTGATATTGAACTTGTACGGTAAACGAGGTTCTTGTAAACGGAGGCGTCCCAAACTTTGGGGTGGCTGTGTCTTTTTTATTTTAATTTCCCTAAGCTATAGGACCATAAGTGGAAGTGCCCTAGGCTCTGTTGCTTTGTTTTTTAGATGTTTCAGGAAACACCATACACTTCTCCAGAGTGGCTGTTGGCAATTTACATCCCACCCATCAGCATAAGAAGGCTCCCAGTTCTCCATGGCCTGTCGTGCCTTTATGGATTTTACACTTTTTTCAGATGGCCCTTTTGACCAGGTGGAAGTGAGACTTCATTGTAGTGCAGATTTCCTTTGCAAGCTTGCTTGGTTGGCCAAAAAGGGCGTATGCGTTTTTTCCTGAATATATTCAGGAAAAAACGCATACGCCCTTTTTGGCCAAGTGCATCATTGTGGACGTTCTGCCTCTTTTCCTATGCTTTCAATGCAATTTCAGTCTACCTCCTGAAATCGGTTTCCTGCAATTCTGCCCCGCTTTCAAGTCCTCTTGGCAGCCTTACTTCAGTCTATTTTTGGACGATAGCTGTCATTTATAACTCTGCAGGTTTGTGAATTACAGTGCCCCTTAGCTCCTTTCTACAACTCGCTTTCTCGTGAGCTGGCCGCAACACCGCAGGATGGCTTCAGGCCCTAATCTGATTCCGGCACGGCACGCTGAGCCTTTGGTTAATTCCTCTTCCTGGTGGGAAATGAGAGTTAAATTTGCCCGTCCAGACACCTCCAGCTAGTCTCTCATTGGTTCTCGCTATTCCTGTTCATCTTCCGCAGAAATTGCAAACTGGGCCAAACAGGAGGTTAAAGGGACTGACTCTCCAAGTCGGGAGAGTGTTAGTAAAGCGTCTGGAATGTTGCACCCGAGTACCAGGGGAGGAAAACTGAGACATATTTGAACACGTCTCCCGTTCACACGGTTGATCATACTCTGGGTTCCACATGCATGTTTTAGCTGAAGGAAGAATACCTAAAACCTGGAGAGTTGAGACCCGTGTAATGGGTACCATGCAATATGACTTCAAAGGGTCTTCATTTGCTCACCGAACCTCTCCAATCCTATCACTGCTGCGTTTATGCCCCTGTACACACGCTTGATTCTCTTTCGGAGACATAGCAATCCATAGGTTTTAAGATACTTACTAGTCAGGTACATTCTTAGGCGTTTAATATGGGGTGTTGAGTCCATTTCGTTGAGCAAGGAGTAGCTCTTGTCTATTCCATATTTGGCTTAAGGAACTTTATCTGTGCTCATTTCAATCTCTGGTTTTATGCAGCACCCCAACTCACCTTTCCCCTTAAGCAAGCATAAGTTGGTTTTCTAAATTTGAGACCCTGTTCTGTTCTGGAATGCAGTTCCTGTGTAGCCAAGTTTACATTCCGTGTATTACTGATATCTTATGATGTTTCTTTTTCTGTGTGACTAATTTCAGTTAGAATCATCGTACCTGAATCCACTCATTATGCTGCTAAGGGCCTGATGACATAGATTTCATTGCTGAGTGATACTGCATTGTACGTAAGTACCTCAAGTTCTTTATCCATTTTTCACTTTCTGCGATATTGAACTTGTACGGTAAACGAGGTTCTTGTAAACGGAGGCGTCCCAAACTTTGGGGTGGCTGTGTCTTTTTTATTTTAATTTCCCTAAGCTATAGGACCATAAGTGGAAGTGCCCCAGGCTCTGTTGCTTTGTTTTTTAGATGTTTCAGGAAACACCATACACTTCTCCCGAGTGGTTGTTGGCAATTTACATCCCGCCCATCAGCATAAGAAGGCTCCCAGTTCTCCATGGCCTGTCGTGCCTTTCTGGAGTTTACACTTTTTTCAGATGGCCCTTTTGACCAGGTGGAAGTGAGACTTCATTGTAGTGCAGATTTCCTTTGCAAGCTTGCTTGGTTGGCCAAAAAGGGCGTATGCGTTTTTTCCTGAATATATTCAGGAAAAAACGCATACGCCCTTTTTGGCCAAGTGCATCATTGTGGACGTTCTGCCTCTTTTCCTATGCTTTCAATGCAATTCCAGTCTACCTCCTGAAATCGGTTTCCTGCAATGCTGCCCCGCTTTCAACTCCTCTTGGCAGCCTTACTTCAGTCTATTTTTGGACGATAGCTGTCATTTATAACTCTGCAGGTTTGTAAATTACAGTGCCCCTGAGCTCCTTTCTTCAACTCGCTTTCTTGTGACCTGGCCGCAACACCGCAGGATGGCTTCAGGCCCTAATCTGGTTCTGGCACGGCACGCTGAGCCTTTGGTTAATTCCTCTTCCTGGTGGGAAATGAGAGTTAAATTTGCCCGTCCAGACACCTCCAGCTAGTCTCTCATTGGTTCTCGCTATTCCTGTTCATCTTCCGCAGAAATTGCAAACTGGGCCAAACAGGAGGTTAAAGGGACTGACTCTCCAAGTCGGGAGAGTGTTAGTAAAGCGTCTGGAATGTTGCACCCGAGTACCAGGGTACGAAAACTGAGACATATTTGAACACGTCTCCCGATCACATGGTTGATCATACTCTGGGTTCCACATGCATGTTTTAGCTGAAGGAAGAATACCTTAAACCTGGAGAGTTAAGACCCGTGTAATGGGTACCATGCAATATGACTTCAAAGGGTCTTCATTTGCTCACCGAACCTCTCCAATCCTATCACTGCTGCGTTTATGCCCCTGTACACATGCTTGATTCTCTTTCGGAGACATAGCGATCCATAGGTTTTAAGATACTTACTAGTCAGGTACATTCTTAGGCGTTTAATATGCGGTGTTGAGTCCATTTCGTTGAGCAAGGAGTAGCTCTTGTCTATTCCATATTTGACTTAAGGAACTTTATCTGTGCTCATTTCAATCTCTGGTTTTATGCAGCACCCCAACTCACCTTTACCCTTAAGCAAGCATAAGTTGGTTTTCTAAATTTGAGACCCTGTTCTGTTCTGTAATTCAGTTCCTGTGTAGCCAAGTTTACATTCCGTGTATTACTGATACCTTATGATGTTTCTTTTTCTGCGTGACTTATTTCAGTTAGAATCATCATACCTGAATCCACTCATTGTGCTGCTAAGGGCCTGATGACACAGATTTCATTGCTGAGTGATATTGCTTTGTAAGTAAATACCACAACTTCTTTATCCATTTTTCACTTTCTGCGATGTTGAACTTGTACTGTAAACGAGGTTCTTGTAAACAGAGCCGTTCCAAACTTTGGGGTGGCTGTGTCTTTTTGATTTTAATTTCCCTAAGCTATAGGACCATAAGTGGAAGTGCCCTAGGTTCTGTTGCTTTGTTTTTTAGATGTTTCAGGAAACACCATACACTTCTCCCGAGTGGTTGTTGGCAATTTACATCCCGCCCATCAGCATAACAAGGCTCCCAGTTCTCCATGGCCTGTCCTGCCTTTCTGGATTTTACACTTTTTTCAGATGGCCCTTTTGACCGGGGGGAAGTGAGACTTCATTGTAGTGCAGATTTCCTTTGCAAGCTTGCTTGGTTGGCCAAAAAGGGCGTATGCGTTTTTTCCTGAATATATTCAGGAAAAAACGCATACGCCCTTTTTGGCCAAGTGCATCATTGTGGACGTTCTGCCTCTTTTCCTATGCTTTCAATGCAATTCCAGTCTACCTCCTGAAATCGGTTTCCTGCAATTCTGCCCCGCTTTCAAGTCCTCTTGGCAGCCTTACTTCAGTCTATTTTTGGACGATAGCTGTCATTTATAACTCTGCAGGTTTGTGAATTACAGTGCCCCTGAGCTCCTTTCTTCAACTTGCTTTCTTGTGACCTGGCCGCAACACCGCAGGATGGCTTCAGGCCCTAATCTGGTTCCGGCACGGCACGCTGAGCCTTTGGTTATTTCCTCTTCCTGGTGGGAAATGAGAGTTAAATTTGCCCTTTCAGACACCTCCAGCTAGCCTCTCATTGGTTCTCGCTATTCCTGTTCATCTTCCGCAGAATTTGCAAACTGGGCCAAACAGGAGGTTAAAGGCGCTGACTCTCCAAGTGGGGAGAGTGTTAGTAAAGCGTCTGGAATGTTGCACCCGAGTACCAGGGGAGGAAAACTGAGACATATTTGAACACGTCTCCCGTTCACATGGTTGATCATACTTGGGTTCCACATGCATGTTTTAGCTGAAGGAAGAATACCTTAAACCTGGAGAGTTAAGACCCGTGTAATGGGTACCATGCAATATGACTTCAAAGGGTCTTCATTTGCTCACCGAACCTCTCCAATCCTATCACTGCTGCGTTTATGCCCCTGTACACATGCTTGATTCTCTTTCGGAGACATAGCGATCCATAGGTTTTAAGATACTTACTAGTCAGGTACATTCTTAGGCGTTTAATATGCGGTGTTGAGTCCATTTCGTTGAGCAAGGAGTAGCTCTTGTCTATTCCATATTTGACTTAAGGAACTTTATCTGTGCTCATTTCAATCTCTGGTTTTATGCAGCACCCCAACTCACCTTTACCCTTAAGCAAGCATAAGTTGGTTTTCTAAATTTGAGACCCTGTTCTGTTCTGTAATTCAGTTCCTGTGTAGCCAAGTTTACATTCCGTGTATTACTGATATCTTATGATATTTCTTTTTCTGCGTGACTTATTTCAGTTAGAATCATCATACCTGAATCCACTCATTGTGCTGCTAAGGGCCTGATGACACAGATTTCATTGCTGAGTGATATTGCTTTGTAAGTAAATACCACAACTTCTTTATCCATTTTTCAATTTCTGCGATGTTGAACTTGTACTGTAAACGAGGTTCTTGTAAACAGAGCCGTTCCAAACTTTGGGGTGGCTGTGTCTTTTTGATTTTAATTTCCCTAAGCTATAGGACCATAAGTGGAAGTGCCCTAGGTTCTGTTGCTTTGTTTTTTAGATGTTTCAGGAAACACCATACACTTCTCCCGAGTGGTTGTTGGCAATTTACATCCCGCCCATCAGCATAACAAGGCTCCCAGTTCTCCATGGCCTGTCCTGCCTTTCTGGATTTTACACTTTTTTCAGATGGCCCTTTTGACCGGGGGGAAGTGAGACTTCATTGTAGTGCAGATTTCCTTTGCAAGCTTGCTTGGTTGGCCAAAAAGGGCGTATGCGTTTTTTCCTGAATATATTCAGGAAAAAACGCATACGCCCTTTTTGGCCAAGTGCATCATTGTGGACGTTCTGCCTCTTTTCCTATGCTTTCAATGCAATTCCAGTCTACCTCCTGAAATCGGTTTCCTGCAATTCTGCCCCGCTTTCAAGTCCTCTTGGCAGCCTTACTTCAGTCTATTTTTGGACGATAGCTGTCATTTATAACTCTGCAGGTTTGCGAATTACAGTGCCCCTGAGCTCCTTTCTTCAACTCGCTTTCTTGTGACCTGGCCGCAACACCGCAGGATGGCTTCAGGCCCTAATCTGGTTCTGGCACGGCACGCTGAGCCTTTGGTTATTTCGTCCTCCTGGTGGGAAATGAGAGTTAAATTTGCCCGTCCAGACACCTCCAGCTAGCCTCTCATTGGTTCTCGCTATTCCTGTTCATCTTCCGCAGAAATTGCAAACTGGGCCAAACAGGAGGTTAAAGGGACTGACTCTCCCAGTCGGGAGAGTGTTAGTAAAGCGTCTGGAATGTTGCACCCGAGTACCAGGGTACGAAAACTGAGACATATTTGAACACGTCTCCCGATCACATGGTTGATCATACTCTAGGTTCCACATGCATGTTTTAGCTGAAGGGAGAATACCTTAAACCTGGGTAGTTGAAACCCGTAGAATGGGTACCATGCAATATGACTTCAAAGGGTCTTCATTTGCTCACCGAACCTCTCCAATCCTATCACTGCTGCGTTTATGCCCCTGTACACATGCATGATTCTCTTTCAGAGACATAGCAATCCATAGGTTTTAAGATACTTACTAGTCAGGTACATTCTTAGGCGTTTAATATGCGGTGTTGAGTCCATTTCGTTGAGCAAGGAGTAGCTCTTGTCTATTCCATATTTGGCTTAAGGAACTTTATCTGTGCTCATTTCAATCTCTGGTTTTATGCAGCACCCCAACTCACCTTTACCCTTAAGCAAGCATAAGTTGGTTTTCTAAATTTGAGACCCTGTTCTGTTCTGTAATTCAGTTCCTGTGTAGCCAAGTTTACATTCCGTGTATTACTGATATCTTATGATATTTCTTTTTCTGCGTGACTTATTTCAGTTAGAATCATCATACCTGAATCCACTCATTGTGCTGCTAAGGGCCTGATGACACAGATTTCATTGCTGAGTGATATTGCTTTGTAAGTAAATACCACAACTTCTTTATCCATTTTTCACTTTCTGCGATGTTGAACTTGTACTGTAAACGAGTTTCTTGTAAACAGAGCCGTTCCAAACTTGGGGTGGCTGTGTCTTTTTGATTTTAATTTCCCTAAGCTATAGGACCATAAGTGGAAGTGCCCTAGGTTCTGTTGCTTTGTTTTTTAGATGTTTCAGGAAACACCATACACTTCTCCCCAGTGGTTGTTGGCAATTTACATCCCGCCCATCAGCATAACAAGGCTCCCAGTTCTCCATGGCCTGTCCTGCCTTTCTGGATTTTACACTTTTTTCAGATGGCCCTTTTGACCGGGGGGAAGTGAGACTTCATTGTAGTGCAGATTTCCTTTGCAAGCTTGCTTGGTTGGCCAAAAAGAGCGTATGCGTTTTTTCCTGAATATATTCAGGAAAAAACGCATACGCCCTTTCTGGCCAAGTGCATCATTGTGGACGTTCTGCCTCTTTTCCTATGCTTTCAATGCAATTCCAGTCTACCTCCTGAAATCGGTTTCCTGCAATTCTGCCCCGCTTTCAAGTCCTCTTGGCAGCCTTACTTCAGTCTATTTTTGGACGATAGCTGTCATTTATAACTCTGCAGGTTTGTGAATTACAGTGCCCCTGAGCTCCTTTCTTCAACTCGCTTTCTTGTGACCTGGCCGCAACACCGCAGGTTGTCTTCAGGCCCTAATCTGGTTCCGGCACGGCACGCTGAGCCTTTGGTTCTTTCCTCTTCCTGGTGGGAAATGAGAGTTAAATTTGCCCGTCCAGACACCTCCAGCTAGCCTCTCATTGGTTCTCGCTATTCCTGTTCATCTTCCGCAGAAATTGCAAACTGGGCCAAACAGGAGGTTAAAGGCGCTGACTTTCCAAGTGGGGAGAGTGTTAGTAAAGCGTCTGGAATGTTGCACCCGAGTACCAGGGGAGGAAAACTGAGACATATTTGAACACGTCTCCCGTTCACATGGTTGATCATACTTGGGTTCCACATGCATGTTTTAGCTGAAGGAAGAATACCTTAAACCTGTGTATTTGACACCCGTGGAATGGGTACAATGCAATATGACTTCAAAGGGTCTTCATTTGCTCACCGAACCTCTCCAATCCTATCACTGCTGCGTTTATGCCCCTGTACACATGCTTGATTCTCTTTCGGAGACATAGCAATCCATAGGTTTTAAGATACTTACTAGTCAGGTACATTCTTAGGCATTTAATATGCGGTGTTGAGTCCATTTCGTTGAGCAAGGAGTAGCTCTTGTCTATGCCATATTTGGCTTAAGGAACTTTATCTGTGCTCATTTCAATCTCTGGTTTTATGCAGCACCCCAACTCACCTTTCCCCTTAAGCAAGCATAAGTTGGTTTTCTAAATTTGAGACCCTGTTCTGTTCTGTAATTCAGTTCCTGTGTAGCCAAGTTTACATTCCGTGTATTACTGATATCTTATGATGTTTCTTTTTCTGTGTGACTTACTTCAGTTAGAATCATCATACCTGAATCCACTCATTGTGCTGCTAAGTGCCTGATGACACAGATTTCATTGCTGAGTGATATTGCTTTGTAAGTAAATACCACAACTTCTTTATCCATTTTTCACTTTCTGCGATGTTGAACTTGTACTGTAAACGAGGTTCTTGTAAACAGAGGCGTCCCAAACTTTGGGGTGGCTGTGTCTTTTTGATTTTAATTTCCCTAAGCTATAGGACCATAAGTGGAAGTGCCCTAGGTTCTGTTGCTTTGTTTTTTAGATGTTTCAGGAAACACCATACACTTCTCCCGAGTGGTTGTTGGCAATTTACATCCCGCCCATCAGCATAACAAGGCTCCCAGTTCTCCATGGCCTGTCCTGCCTTTCTGGATTTTACACTTTTTTCAGATAGCCCTTTTGACCGGGGGGAAGTGAGACTTCATTGTAGTGCATATTTCCTTTGCAAGCTTGCTTGGTTGGCCAAAAAGGGCGTATGCGTTTTTTCCTGAATATATTCAGGAAAAACCGCATACGCCCTTTTTGGCCAAGTGCATCATTGTGGACGTTCTGCCTCTTTTCCTATGCTTTCAATGCAATTCCAGTCTACCTCCTGAAATCGGTTTCCTGCAATTCTGCCCCGCTTTCAAGTCCTCTTGGCAGCCTTACTTCAGTCTATTTTTGGACGATAGCTGTCATTTATAACTCTGCAGGTTTGTGAATTACAGTGCCCCTGAGCTCCTTTCTTCAACTCGCTTTCTTGTGAGCTGGCCGAAACACCCAGGATGGCTTCAGGCCCTAATCTGGTTCTGGCACGGCACGCTGAGCCTTTGGTTAATTCCTCTTCCTGGTGGGAAATGAGAGTTAAATTTGCCCGTCCAGACACCTCCAGCTAGTCTCTCATTGGTTCTCGCTATTCCTGTTCATCTTCCGCAGAAATTGCAAACTGGGCCAAACAGGAGGTTAAAGGGACTGACTCTCCAAGTGGGGAGAGTGTTAGTAAAGCGTCTGGAATGTTGCACCCGAGTACCAGGGTACGAAAACTGAGACATATTTGAACACGTCTCCCGATCACATGGTTGATCATACTCTAGGTTCCACATGCATGTTTTAGCTGAAGGAAGAATACCTTAAACCTGGGTAGTTGAAACCCGTGGAATGGGTACCATGCAATATGACTTCAAAGGGTCTTCATTTGCTCACCGAACCTCTCCAATCCTATCACTGCTGCGTTTATGCCCCTGTACACATGCTTGATTCTCTTTCGGAGACATAGCAATCCATAGGTTTTAAGATACTTACTAGTCAGGTACATTCTTAGGCGTTTAATATGCGGTGTTGAGTCCATTTCGTTGAGCAAGGAGTAGCTCTTGTCTATTCCATATTTGGCTTAAGGAACTTTATCTGTGCTCATTTCAATCTCTGGTTTTATGCAGCACCCCAACTCACCTTTACCCTTAAGCAAGCATAAGTTGGTTTTCTAAATTTGAGACCCTGTTCTGTTCTGTAATTCAGTTCCTGTGTAGCCAAGTTTACATTCCGTGTATTACTGATATCTTATGATGTTTATTTTTCTGTGTGACTTATTTCAGTTAGAATCATCATACCTGAATCCACTCATTGTGCTGCTAAGGGCCTGATGACATAGATTTCATTGCTGAGTGATATTGCTTTGTAAGTAAATACCACAACTTCTTTATCCATTTTTCACTTTCTGCGATGTTGAACTTGTACTGTAAATGAGGTTCTTGTAAACAGAGCCGTTCCAAACTTTGGGGTGGCTTTGTCTTTTTGATTTTAAATTCCCTAAGCTATAGGACCATAAGTGGAAGTGCCCTAGGCTCTGTTGCTTTGTTTTTTAGATGTTTCAGGAAACACCATACACTTCTCCCGAGTGGTTGTTGGCAATTTACATCCCGCCCTTCAGCATAACAAGGCTCCCAGTTCTCCATGGCCTGTCCTGCCTTTCTGGATTTTACACTTTTTTCAGATGGCCCTTTTGACCGGGGGGAAGTGAGACTTCATTGTAGTGCAGATTTCCTTTGCAAGCTTGCTTGGTTGGCCAAAAAGGGCGTATGCGTTTTTTCCTGAATATATTAAGGAAAAAACGCATACGCCCTTTTTGGCCAAGTGCATCATTGTGGACGTTCTGCCTCTTTTCCTATGCTTTCAATGCAATTCCAGTCTACCTCCTGAAATCGGTTTCCTGCAATTCTGCCCCGCTTTCAAGTCCTCTTGGCAGCCTTACTTCAGTCTATTTTTGGACGATAGCTGTCATTTATAACTCTGCAGGTTTGCGAATTACAGTGCCCCTGAGCTCCTTTCTTCAACTCGCTTTCTTGTGACCTGGCCGCAACACCGCAGGATGGCTTCAGGCCCTAATATGGTTCTGGCACGGCACGCTGAGCCTTTGGTTATTTCGTCCTCCTGGTGGGAAATGAGAGTTAAATTTGCCCGTCCAGACACCTCCAGCTAGCCTATCATTGGTTCTCGCTATTCCTGTTCATCTTCCGCAGAAATTGCAAACTGGGCCAAACAGGAGATTAAAGGGACTGACTCTCCAAGTCGGGAGAGTGTTAGTAAAGCGTCTGGAATGTTGCACCCGAGTACCAGGGTACGAAAACTGAGACATATTTGAACACGTCTCCCGATCACATGGTTGATCATACTCTAGGTTCCACATGCATGTTTTAGCTGAAGGGAGAATACCTTAAACATGGGTAGTTGAAACCCGTGGAATGGGTACCATGCAATATGACTTCAAAGGGTCTTCATTTGCTCACCAAACCTCTCCAATCCTATCACTGCTGCGTTTATGCCCCTGTACACATGCATGATTCTCTTTCAGAGACATAGCAATCCATAGGTTTTAAGATACTTACTAGTCAGGTACATTCTTAGGCGTTTAATATGCGGTGTTGAGTCCATTTCGTTGAGCAAGGAGTAGCTCTTGTCTATTCCATATTTGGCTTAAGGAACTTTATCTGTGCTCATTTCAATCTCTGGTTTTATGCAGCACCCCAACTCACCTTTCCCCTTAAGCAAGCATAAGTTGGTTTTCTAAATTTGAGACCCTGTTCTGTTCTGTAATTCAGTTCCTGTGTAGCCAAGTTTACATTCCGTGTATTACTGATATCTTATGATGTTTCTTTTTCTGTGTGACTTATTTCAGTTAGAATCATCATACCTGAATCCACTCATTGTGCTGCTAAGGGCCTGATGACACAGATTTCATTGCTGAGTGATATTGCTTTGTAAGTAAATACCACAACTTCTTTATCCATTTTTCACTTTCTGCGATGTTGAACTTGTACTGTAAACGAGGTTCTTGTAAACAGAGCCTTTCCAAACTTTGGGGTGGCTGTGTCTTTTTGATTTTAATTTCCCTAAGCTATAGGACCATAAGTGGAAGTGCCCTAGGTTCTGTTGCTTTGTTTTTTAGATGTTTCAGGAAACACCATACACTTCTCCCGAGTGGTTGTTGGCAATTTACATCCCGCCCATCAGCATAACAAGGCTTCCAGTTCTCCATGGCCTGTCCTGCCTTTCTGGATTTTACACTTTTTTCAGATGGCCCTTTTGACCGGGGGGAAGTGAGACTTCATTGTAGTGCAGATTTCCTTTGCAAGCTTGCTGGGTTGGCCAAAAAGGGCGTATGTGTTTTTTCCTGAATATATTCAGGAAAAAACGCATACGCCCTTTTTGGCCAAGTGCATCATTGTGGACGTTCTGCCTCTTTTCCTATGCTTTCAATGCAATTCCAGTGTACCTCCTGAAATCGGTTTCCTGCAATTCTGCCCCGCTTTCAAGTCCTCTTGGCAGCCTTACTTCAGTCTATTTTTGGACGATAGCTGTCATTTATAACTCTGCAGGTTTGTGAATTACAGTGCCCCTGCGCTCCTTTCTTCAACTTGCTTTCTTGTGACCTGGCTGCAACACCACAGGATGGCTTCAGGCCCTAATCTGGTTCCGGCACGGCACGCTGAGCCTTTGGTTAATTCCTCTTCCTGGTGGGAAATGAGAGTTAAATTTGCCCATCCAGACACCTCCAGCTAGCCTCTCATTGGTTCTCGCTATTCCTGTTCATCTTCCGCAGAAATTGCAAACTGGGCCAAACAGGAGGTTAAAGGGACTGACTCTCCAAGTCGGGAGAGTGTTAGTAAAGTGTCTGGAATGTTGCACCCGAGTACCAGGGTACGAAAACTGAGACATATTTGAACACGTCTCCCGATCACATGGTTGATCATACTCTAGGTTCCACATGCATGGTTTAGCTGAAGGGAGAATACCTTAAACCTGGGTAGTTGAAACCCGTGGAATGGGTACCATGCAATATGACTTCAAAGGGTCTTCATTTGCTCACCGAACCTCTCCAATCCTATCACTGCTGCGTTTATGCCCCTGTACACATGCATGATTCTCTTTCAGAGACATAGCAATCCATAGGTTTTAAGATACTTACTAGTCAGGTACATTCTTAGGCGTTTAATATGCGGTGTTGAGTCCATTTCGTTGAGCAAGGAGTAGCTCTTGTCTATTCCATATTTGGCTTAAGGAACTTTATCTGTGCTCATTTCAATCTCTGGTTTTATGCAGCACCCCAACTCACCTTTACCCTTAAGCAAGCATAAGTTGGTTTTCTAAATTTGAGACCCTGTTCTGTTCTGTAATTCAGTTCCTGTGTAGCCAAGTTTACATTCCGTGTATTACTGATATCTTATGATGTTTCTTTTTCTGTGTGACTTATTTCAGTTAGAATCATCATACCTGAATCCACTCATTGTGCTGCTAAGGGCCTGATGACACAGATTTCATTGCTGAGTGATATTGCTTTGTAAGTAAATACCACAACTTCTTTATCCATTTTTCACTTTCTGCGATGTTGAACTTGTACTGTAAACGAGGTTCTTGTAAACAGAGCCTTTCCAAACTTTGGGGTGGCTGTGTCTTTTTGATTTTAATTTCCCTAAGCTATAGGACCATAAGTGGAAGTGCCCTAGGTTCTGTTGCTTTGTTTTTTAGATGTTTCAGGAAACACCATACACTTCTCCCGAGTGGTTGTTGGCAATTTACATCCCGCCCATCAGCATAACAAGGCTCCCAGTTCTCCATGGCCTGTCCTGCCTTTCTGGATTTTACACTTTTTTCAGATGGCCCTTTTGACCGGGGGGAAGTGAGACTTCATTGTAGTGCAGATTTCCTTTGCAAGCTTGCTGGGTTGGCCAAAAAGGGCGTATGCGTTTTTTCCTGAATATATTCAGGAAAAAACGCATACGCCCTTTTTGGCCAAGTGCATCATTGTGGACGTTCTGCCTCTTTTCCTATGCTTGCAATGCAATTCCAGTCTACCTCCTGAAATCGGTTTCCTGCAATTCTGCCCCGCTTTCAAGTCCTCTTGGCAGCCTTACTTCAGTCTATTTTTGGACGATAGCTATCATTTATAACTCTGCAGGTTTGTGAATTACAGTGCCCCTGCGCTCCTTTCTTCAACTTGCTTTCTTGTGACCTGGCTGCAACACCACAGGATGGCTTCAGGCCCTAATCTGGTTCCGGCACGGCACGCTGAGCCTTTGGTTAATTCCTCTTCCTGGTGGGAAATGAGAGTTAAATTTGCCCATCCAGACACCTCCAGCTAGCCTCTCATTGGTTCTCGCTATTCCTGTTCATCTTCCGCAGAAATTGCAAACTGGGCCAAACAGGAGGTTAAAGGGACTGACTCTCCAAGTCGGGAGAGTGTTAGTAAAGTGTCTGGAATGTTGCACCCGAGTACCAGGGTACGAAAACTGAGACATATTTGAACACGTCTCCCGATCACATGGTTGATCATACTTGGGTTCCACATGCATGTTTTAGCTGAAGGAAGAATACCTTAAACCTGGAGAGTTAAGAACCGTGGAATGGGTACCATGCAATATGACTTCAAAGGGTCTTCATTTGCTCACCGAACCTCTCCAATCCTATCACTGCTGCGTTTATGCCCCTGTACACATGCTTGATTCTCTTTCGGAGACATAGCGATCCATAGGTTTTAAGATACTTACTAGTCAGGTACATTCTTAGGCGTTTAATATGCGGTGTTGAGTCCAATTCGTTGAGCAAGGAGTAGCTCTTGTCTATTCCATATTTGACTTAAGGAACTTTATCTGTGCTCATTTCAATCTCTGGTTTTATGCAGCACCCCAACTCACCTTTCCCCTTAAGCAAGCATAAGTTGGTTTTCTAAATTTGAGACCCTGTTCTGTTCTGTAATTCAGTTCCTGTGTAGCCAAGTTTACATTCCGTGTATTACTCATATCTTATGATGTTTCTTTTTCTGCGTTACTTATTTCAGTTAGAATCATCATACCTGAATCCACTCATTGTGCTGCTAAGGGCCTGATGACACAGATTTCATTGCTGAGTGATATTGCTTTGTAAGTAAATACCACAACTTCTTTATCCATTTTTCACTTTCTGCGATGTTGAACTTGTACTGTAAACGAGGTTTTTGTAAACAGAGCCGTTCCAAACTTTGGGGTGGCTGTGTCTTTTTGATTTTAATTTCCCTAAGCTATAGGACCATAAGTGGAAGTGCCCTAGGTTCTGTTGCTTTGTTTTTTAGATGTTTCAGGAAACACCATACACTTCTCCCGAGTGGTTGTTGGCAATTTACATCCCGCCCATCAGCATAACAAGGCTCCCAGTTCTCCATGGCCTGTCCTGCCTTTCTGGATTTTACACTTTTTTCAGATGGCCCTTTTGACCGGGGGGAAGTGAGACTTCATTGTAGTGCAGATTTCCTTTGCAAGCTTGCTGGGTTGGCCAAAAAGGGCGTATGCGTTTTTTCCTGAATATATTCAGGAAAAAACGCATACGCCCTTTTTGGCCAAGTGCATCATTGTGGACGTTCTGCCTCTTTTCCTATGCTTTCAATGCAATTCCAGTCTACCTCCTGAAATCGGTTTCCTGCAATTCTGCCCCGCTTTCAAGTCCTCTTGGCAGCCTTACTTCAGTCTATTTTTGGACGATAGCTGTCATTTATAACTCTGCAGGTTTGCGAATTACAGTGCCCCTGAGCTCCTTTCTTCAACTCGCTTTCTTGTGACCTGGCCGCAACACCGCAGGATGGCTTCAGGCCCTAATATGGTTCTGGCACGGCACGCTGAGCCTTTGGTTATTTCGTCCTCCTGGTGGGAAATGAGAGTTAAATTTGCCCGTCCAGACACCTCCAGCTAGCCTATCATTGGTTCTCGCTATTCCTGTTCATCTTCCGCAGAAATTGCAAACTGGGCCAAACAGGAGATTAAAGGGACTGACTCTCCAAGTCGGGAGAGTGTTAGTAAAGCGTCTGGAATGTTGCACCCGAGTACCAGGGTACGAAAACTGAGACATATTTGAACACGTCTCCCGATCACATGGTTGATCATACTCTAGGTTCCACATGCATGTTTTAGCTGAAGGGAGAATACCTTAAACATGGGTAGTTGAAACCCGTGGAATGGGTACCATGCAATATGACTTCAAAGGGTCTTCATTTGCTCACCAAACCTCTCCAATCCTATCACTGCTGCGTTTATGCCCCTGTACACATGCATGATTCTCTTTCAGAGACATAGCAATCCATAGGTTTTAAGATACTTACTAGTCAGGTACATTCTTAGGCGTTTAATATGCGGTGTTGAGTCCATTTCGTTGAGCAAGGAGTAGCTCTTGTCTATTCCATATTTGGCTTAAGGAACTTTATCTGTGCTCATTTCAATCTCTGGTTTTATGCAGCACCCCAACTCACCTTTACCCTTAAGCAAGCATAAGTTGGTTTTCTAAATTTGAGACCCTGTTCTGTTCTGTAATTCAGTTCCTGTGTAGCCAAGTTTACATTCCGTGTATTACTGATATCTTATGATGTTTCTTTTTCTGTGTGACTTATTTCAGTTAGAATCATCATACCTGAATCCACTCATTGTGCTGCTAAGGGCCTGATGACACAGATTTCATTGCTGAGTGATATTGCTTTGTAAGTAAATACCACAACTTCTTTATCCATTTTTCACTTTCTGCGATGTTGAACTTGTACTGTAAACGAGGTTCTTGTAAACAGAGCCTTTCCAAACTTTGGGGTGGCTGTGTCTTTTTGATTTTAAATTCCCTAAGCTATAGGACCATAAGTGGAAGTGCCCTAGGCTCTGTTGCTTTGTTTTTTAGATGTTTCAGGAAACACCATACACTTCTCCCGAGTGGTTGTTGGCAATTTACATCCCGCCCATCAGCATAACAAGGCTCCCAGTTCTCCATGGCCTGTCCTGCCTTTCTGGATTTTACACTTTTTTCAGATGGCCCTTTTGACCGGGGGGAAGTGAGACTTCATTGTAGTGCAGATTTCCTTTGCAAGCTTGCTGGGTTGGCCAAAAAGGGCGTATGCGTTTTTTCCTGAATATATTCAGGAAAAAACGCATACGCCCTTTTTGGCCAAGTGCATCATTGTGGACGTTCTGCCTCTTTTCCTATGCTTTCAATGCAATTCCAGTCTACCTCCTGAAATCGGTTTCCTGCAATTCTGCCCCACTTTCAAGTCCTCTTGGCAGCCTTACTTCAGTCTATTTTTGGACGATAGCTGTCATTTATAACTCTGCAGGTTTGTGAATTACAGTGCCCCTGAGCTCCTTTCTTCAACTCGCTTTCTTGTGAGCTGGCCGAAACACCCAGGATGGCTTCAGGCCCTAATCTGGTTCCGGCACGGCACGCTGAGCCTTTGGTTAATTCCTCTTCCTGGTGGGAAATGAGAGTTAAATTTGCCCGTCCAGACACCTCCAGCTAGTCTCTCATTGGTTCTCGCTATTCCTGTTCATCTTCCGCAGAAATTGCAAACTGGGCCAAACAGGAGGTTAAAGGGACTGACTCTCCAAGTGGGGAGAGTGTTAGTAAAGCGTCTGGAATGTTGCACCCGAGTACCAGGGTACGAAAACTGAGACATATTTGAACACGTCTCCCGATCACATGGTTGATCATACTCTAGGTTCCACATGCATGTTTTAGCTGAAGGAAGAATACCTTAAACCTGGGTAGTTGAAACCCGTGGAATGGGTACCATGCAATATGACTTCAAAGGGTCTTCATTTGCTCACCGAACCTCTCCAATCCTATCACTGCTGCGTTTATGCCCCTGTACACATGCTTGATTCTCTTTCGGAGACATAGCAATCCATAGGTTTTAAGATACTTACTAGTCAGGTACATTCTTAGGCGTTTAATATGCGGTGTTGAGTCCATTTCGTTGAGCAAGGAGTAGCTCTTGTCTATTCCATATTTGGCTTAAGGAACATTATCTGTGCTCATTTCAATCTCTGGTTTTATGCAGCACCCCAACTCACCTTTACCCTTAAGCAAGCATAAGTTGGTTTTCTAAATTTGAGACCCTGTTCTGTTCTGTAATTCAGTTCCTGTGTAGCCAAGTTTACATTCCGTGTATTACTGATATCTTATGATGTTTCTTTTTCTGTGTGACTTATTTCAGTTACAATCATCATACCTGAATCCACTCATTGTGCTGCTAAGGGCCTGATGACATAGATTTCATTGCTGAGTGATATTGCTTTGTAAGTAAATACCACAACTTTTTTATCCATTTTTCACTTTCTGCGATGTTGAACTTGTACTGTAAATGAGGTTCTTGTAAACAGAGCCGTTCCAAACTTTGGGGTGGCTTTGTCTTTTTGATTTTAAATTCCCTAAGCTATAGGACCATAAGTGGAAGTGCCCTAGGCTCTGTTGCTTTGTTTTTTAGATGTTTCAGGAAACACCATACACTTCTCCCGAGTGGTTGTTGGCAATTTACATCCCGCCCTTCAGCATAACAAGGCTCCCAGTTCTCCATGGCCTGTCCTGCCTTTCTGGATTTTACACTTTTTTCAGATGGCCCTTTTGACCGGGGGGAAGTGAGACTTCATTGTAGTGCAGATTTCCTTTGCAAGCTTGCTTGGTTGGCCAAAAAGGGCGTATGCGTTTTTTCCTGAATATATTCAGGAAAAAACGCATACGCCCTTTTTGGCCAAGTGCATCATTGTGGACGTTCTGCCTCTTTTCCTATGCTTTCAATGCAATTCCAGTCTACCTCCTGAAATCGGTTTCCTGCAATTCTGCCCCGCTTTCAAGTCCTCTTTGCAGCCTTACTTCAGTCTATTTTTGGACGATAGCTGTCATTTATAACTCTGCAGGTTTGCGAATTACAGTGCCCCTGAGCTCCTTTCTTCAACTCGCTTTCTTGTGACCTGGCCGCAACACCGCAGGATGGCTTCAGGCCCTAATCTGGTTCTGGCACGGCACGCTGAGCCTTTGTTTATTTCGTCCTCCTGGTGGGAAATGAGAGTTAAATTTGCCCGTCCAGACACCTCCAGCTAGCCTATCATTGGTTCTCGCTATTCCTGTTCATCTTCCGCAGAAATTGCAAACTGGGCCAAACAGGAGGTTAAAGGGACTGACTCTCCAAGTCGGGAGAGTGTTAGTAAAGCGTCTGGAATGTTGCACCTGAGTACCAGGGTACGAAAACTGAGACATATTTGAACACGTCTCCCGATCACATGCTTGATCATACTCTAGGTTCCACATGCATGTTTTAGCTGAAGGGAGAATACCTTAAACCTGGGTAGTTGAAACCCGTGGAATGGGTACCATGCAATATGACTTCAAAGGGTCTTCATTTGCTCACCGAACCTCTCCAATCCTATCACTGCTGCGTTTATGCCCCTGTACACATGCTTGATTCTCTTTCGGAGACATAGCGATCCATAGGTTTTAAGATACTTACTAGTCAGGTACATTCTTAGGCGTTTAATATGCGGTGTTGAGTCCATTTCGTTGAGCAAGGAGTAGCTCTTGTCTATTCCATATTTGGCTTAAGGAACTTTATCTGTGCTCATTTCAATCTCTGGTTTTATGCAGCACCCCAACTCACCTTTACCCTTAAGCAAGCATAAGTTGGTTTTCTAAATTTGAGACCCTGTTCTGTTCTGTAATTCAGTTCCTGTGTAGCCAAGTTTACATTCTGTGTATTACTGATATCTTATGATGTTTCTTTTTCTGCGTGACTTATTTCAGTTAGAATCATCATACCTGAATCCACTCATTGTGCTGCTAAGGGCCTGATGACACAGATTTCATTGCTGAGTGATATTGCTTTGTAAGTAAATACCACAACTTCTTTATCCATTTTTCACTTTCTGCGATGTTGAACTTGTACTGTAAACAAGGTTCTTGTAAACAGAGCCGTTCCAAACTTTGGGGTGGCTGTGTCTTTTTGATTTTAATTTCCCTAAGCTATAGGACCATAAGTGGAAGTGCCCTAGGTTCTGTTGCTTTGTTTTTTAGATGTTTCAGGAAACACCATACACTTCTCCCGAGTGGTTGTTGGCAATTTACATCCCGCCCTTCTGCATAACAAGGCTCCCAGTTCTCCATGGCCCGTCCTGCCTTTCTGGATTTTACACTTTTTTCAGATGGCCCTTTTGACCGGGGGGAAGTGAGACTTCATTGTAGTGCAGATTTCCTTTGCAAGCTTGCTTGGTTGGCCAAAAAGGGCGTATGCGTTTTTTCCTGAATATATTCAGGAAAAAACGCATACGCCCTTTTTGGCCAAGTGCATCATTGTGGACGTTCTGCCTCTTTTCCTATGCTTTCAATGCAATTCTAGTCTACCTCCTGAAATCGGTTTCCTGCAATTCTGCCCCGCTTTCAAGTCCTCTTGGCAGCCTTACTTCAGTCTATTTTTGGACGATAGCTGTCATTTATAACTCTGCAGGTTTGTGAATTACAGTGCCCCTGCGCTCCTTTCTTCAACTTGCTTTCTTGTGACCTGGCTGCAACACCACAGGATGGCTTCAGGCCCTAATCTGGTTCCGGCACGGCACGCTGAGGCTTTGGTTAATTCCTCTTCCTGGTGGGAAATGAGAGTTAAATTTGCCCATCCAGACACCTCCAGCTAGTCTCTCATTGGTTCTCGCTATTCCTGTTCATCTTCCGCAGAAATTGCAAACTGGGCCAAACAGGAGGTTAAAGGGACTGACTCTCCAAGTCGGGAGAGTGTTAGTAAAGTGTCTGGAACGTTGCACCCGAGTACCAGGGTACGAAAACTGAGACATATTTGAACACGTCTCCCGATCACATGGTTGATCATACTCTAGGTTCCACATGCATGTTTTAGCTGAAGGAAGAATACCTTAAACCTGGGTAGTTGAAACCCGTGGAATGGGTACCATGCAATATGACTTCAAAGGGTCTTCATTTGCTCACCGAACCTCTCCAATCCTATCACTGCTGCGTTTATGCCCCTGTACACATGCTTGATTCTCTTTCGGAGACATAGCAATCCATAGGTTTTAAGATACTTACTAGTCAGTTACATTCTTAGGTGTTTAATATGCGGTGTTGAGTCCATTTCGTTGAGCAAGGAGTAGCTCTTTTCTATTCCATATTTGGCTTAAGGAACTTTATCTGTGCTCATTTCAATCTCTGGTTTTATGCAGCACCCCAACTCACCTTTACCCTTAAGCAAGCATAAGTTGGTTTTCTAAATTTGAGACCCTGTTCTGTTCTGTAATTCAGTTCCTGTGTAGCCAAGTTTACATTCCGTGTATTACTGATATCTTATGATGTTTCTTTTTCTGTGTGACTTATTTCAGTTAGAATCATCATACCTGAATCCACTCATTGTGCTGCTAAGGGCCTGATGACACAGATTTCATTGCTGAGTGATATTGCTTTGTAAGTAAATACCACAACTTCTTTATCCATTTTTCACTTTCTGCGATGTTGAACTTGTACTGTAAACGAGGTTCTTGTAAACAGAGCCGTTCCAAACTTTGGGGTGGCTGTGTCTTTTTGATTTTAATTTCCCTAAGCTATAGGACCATAAGTGGAAGTGCCCTAGGTTCTGTTGCTTTGTTTTTTAGATGTTTCAGGAAACACCATACACTTCTCCCGAGTGGTTGTTGGCAATTTACATCCCGCCCATCAGCATAACAAGGCTCCCAGTTCTCCATGGCCTGTCCTGCCTTTCTGGATTTTACACTTTTTTCAGATAGCCCTTTTGACCGGGGGGAAGTGAGACTTCATTGTAGTGCAGATTTCCTTTGCAAGCTTGCTTGGTTGGCCAAAAAGGGCGTATGCGTTTTTTCCTGAATATATTCAGGAAAAAACGCATACGCCCTTTTTGGCCAAGTGCATCATTGTGGACGTTCTGCCTCTTTTCCTATGCTTTCAATGCAATTCCAGTCTACCTCCTGAAATCGGTTTCCTGCAATTCTGCCCCGATTTCAAGTCCTCTTGGCAGCCTTACTTCAGTCTATTTTTGGACGATAGCTGTCATTTATAACTCTGCAGGTTTGTGAATTACAGTGCCCCTGAGCTCCTTTCTTCAACTCGCTTTCTTGTGAGCTGGCCGAAACACCCAGGATGGCTTCAGGCCCTAATCTGGTTCCGGCACGGCACGCTGAGCCTTTGGTTAATTCCTCTTCCTGGTGGGAAATGAGAGTTAAATTTGCCCGTCCAGACACCTCCAGCTAGTCTCTCATTGGTTCTCGCTATTCCTGTTCATCTTCCGCAGAAATTGCAAACTGGGCCAAACAGGAGGTTAAAGGGACTGACTCTCCAAGTGGGGAGAGTGTTAGTAAAGCGTCTGGAATGTTGCACCCGAGTACCAGGGTACGAAAACTGAGACATATTTGAACATGTCTCCCGATCACATGGTTGATCATACTCTAGGTTCCACATGCATGTTTTAGCTGAAGGAAGAATACCTTAAACCTGGGTACTTGAAACCCGTGGAATGGGTACCATGCAATATGACTTCAAAGGGTCTTCATTTGCTCACCGAACCTCTCCAATCCTATCACTGCTGCGTTTATGCCCCTGTACACATGCTTGATTCTCTTTCGGAGACATAGCAATCCATAGGTTTTAAGATACTTACTAGTCAGGTACATTCTTAGGCGTTTAATATGCGGTGTTGAGTCCATTTCGTTGAGCAAGGAGTAGCTCTTGTCTATTCCATATTTGGCTTAAGGAACATTATCTGTGCTCATTTCAATCTCTGGTTTTATGCAGCACCCCAACTCACCTTTACCCTTAAGCAAGCATAAGTTGGTTTTCTAAATTTGAGACCCTGTTCTGTTCTGTAATTCAGTTCCTGTGTAGCCAAGTTTACATTCCGTGTATTACTGATATCTTATGATGTTTCTTTTTCTGTGTGACTTATTTCAGTTAGAATCATCATACCTGAATCCACTCATTGTGCTGCTAAGGGCCTGATGACATAGATTTCATTGCTGAGTGATATTGCTTTGTAAGTAAATACCACAACTTTTTTATCCATTTTTCACTTTCTGCAATGTTGAACTTGTACTGTAAATGAGGTTCTTGTAAACAGAGCCGTTCCAAACTTTGGGGTGGCTTTGTCTTTTTGATTTTAAATTCCCTAAGCTATAGGACCATAAGTGGAAGTGCCCTAGGCTCTGTTGCTTTGTTTTTTAGATGTTTCAGGAAACACCATACACTTCTCCCGAGTGGTTGTTGGCAATTTACATCCCGCCCTTCAGCATAACAAGGCTCCCAGTTCTCCATGGCCTGTCCTGCCTTTCTGGATTTTACACTTTTTTCAGATGGCCCTTTTGACCGGGGGGAAGTGAGACTTCATTGTAGTGCAGATTTCCTTTGCAAGCTTGCTTGGTTGGCCAAAAAGGGCGTATGCGTTTTTTCCTGAATATATTAAGGAAAAAACGCATACGCCCTTTTTGGCCAAGTGCATCATTGTGGACGTTCTGCCTCTTTTCCTATGCTTTCAATGCAATTCCAGTCTACCTCCTGAAATCGGTTTCCTGCAATTCTGCCCCGCTTTCAAGTCCTCTTGGCAGCCTTACTTCAGTCTATTTTTGGACGATAGCTGTCATTTATAACTCTGCAGGTTTGCGAATTACAGTGCCCCTGAGCTCCTTTCTTCAACTCGCTTTCTTGTGACCTGGCCGCAACACCGCAGGATGGCTTCAGGCCCTAATCTGGTTCTGGCACGGCACGCTGAGCCTTTGGTTATTTCGTCCTCCTGGTGGGAAATGAGAGTTAAATTTGCCCATCCAGACACCTCCAGCTAGCCTATCATTGGTTCTCGCTATTCCTGTTCATCTTCCGCAGAAATTGCAAACTGGGCCAAACAGGAGGTTAAAGGGACTGACTCTCCAAGTCGGGAGAGTGTTAGTAAAGCGTCTGGAATGTTGCACCTGAGTACCAGGGTACGAAAACTGAGACATATTTGAACACGTCTCCCGATCACATGCTTGATCATACTCTAGGTTCCACATGCATGTTTTAGCTGAAGGGAGAATACCTTAAACCTGGGTAGTTGAAACCCGTGGAATGGGTACCATGCAATATGACTTCAAAGGGTCTTCATTTGCTCACCGAACCTCTCCAATCCTATCACTGCTGCGTTTATGCCCCTGTACACATGCTTGATTCTCTTTCGGAGACATAGCAATCCATAGGTTTTAAGATACTTACTAGTCAGGTACATTCTTAGGCGTTTAATATGCGGTGTTGAGTCCATTTCGTTGAGCAAGGAGTAGCTCTTGTCTATTCCATATTTGGCTTAAGGAACTTTATCTGTGCTCATTTCAATCTCTGGTTTTATGCAGCACCCCAACTCACCTTTACCCTTAAGCAAGCATAAGTTGGTTTTCTAAATTTGAGACCCTGTTCTGTTCTGTAATTCAGTTCCTGTGTAGCCAAGTTTACATTCTGTGTATTACTGATATCTTATGATGTTTCTTTTTCTGCGTGACTTATTTCAGTTAGAATCATCATACCTGAATCCACTCATTGTGCTGCTAAGGGCCTGATGACACAGATTTCATTGCTGAGTGATATTGCTTTGTAAGTAAATACCACAACTTCTTTATCCATTTTTCACTTTCTGCGATGTTGAACTTGTACTGTAAACGAGGTTCTTGTAAACAGAGCCTTTCCAAACTTTGGGGTGGCTGTGTCTTTTTGATTTTAATTTCCCTAAGCTATAGGACCATAAGTGGAAGTGCCCTAGGTTCTGTTGCTTTGTTTTTTAGATGTTTCAGGAAACACCATACACTTCTCCCGAGTGGTTGTTGGCAATTTACATCCCGCCCATCAGCATAACAAGGCTCCCAGTTCTCCATGGCCTGTCCTGCCTTTCTGGATTTTACACTTTTTTCAGATGGCCCTTTTGACCGGGGGGAAGTGAGACTTCATTGTAGTGCAGATTTCCTTTGCAAGCTTGCTGGGTTGGCCAAAAAGGGCGTATGCGTTTTTTCCTGAATATATTCAGGAAAAAACGCATACGCCCTTTTTGGCCAAGTGCATCATTGTGGACGTTCTGCCTCTTTTCCTATGCTTTCAATGCAATTCCAGTCTACCTCCTGAAATCGGTTTCCTGCAATTCTGCCCCGCTTTCAAGTCCTCTTGGCAGCCTTACTTCAGTCTATTTTTGGACGATAGCTGTCATTTATAACTCTGCAGGTTTGTGAATTACAGTGCCCCTGCGCTCCTTTCTTCAACTTGCTTTCTTGTGACCTGGCTGCAACACCACAGGATGGCTTCAGGCCCTAATCTGGTTCCGGCACGGCACGCTGAGCCTTTGGTTAATTCCTCTTCCTGGTGGGAAATGAGAGTTAAATTTGCCCATCCAGACACCTCCAGCTAGCCTCTCATTGGTTCTCGCTATTCCTGTTCATCTTCCGCAGAAATTGCAAACTGGGCCAAACAGGAGGTTAAAGGGACTGACTCTCCAAGTCGGGAGAGTGTTAGTAAAGTGTCTGGAATGTTGCACCCGAGTACCAGGGTACGAAAACTGAGACATATTTGAACACGTCTCCCGATCACATGGTTGATCATACTCTAGGTTCCACATGCATGTTTTAGCTGAAGGGAGAATACCTTAAACCTGGGTAGTTGAAACCCGTGGAATGGGTACCATGCAATATGACTTCAAAGGGTCTTCATTTGCTCACCGAACCTCTCCAATCCTATCACTGCTGCGTTTATGCCCCTGTACACATGCATGATTCTCTTTCAGAGACATAGCAATCCATAGGTTTTAAGATACTTACTAGTCAGGTACATTCTTAGGCGTTTAATATGCGGTGTTGAGTCCATTTCGTTGAGCAAGGAGTAGCTCTTGTCTATTCCATATTTGGCTTAAGGAACTTTATCTGTGCTCATTTCAATCTCTGGTTTTATGCAGCAACCCAACTCACCTTTACCCTTAAGCAAGCATAAGTTGGTTTTCTAAATTTGAGACCCTGTTCTGTTCTGTAATTCAGTTCCTGTGTAGCCAAGTTTACATTCCGTGTATTACTGATATCTTATGATGTTTCTTTTTCTGTGTGACTTATTTCAGTTAGAATCATCATACCT
This sequence comes from Delphinus delphis, assembly GCF_949987515.2. Classification (NCBI taxonomy): domain Eukaryota; kingdom Metazoa; phylum Chordata; class Mammalia; order Artiodactyla; family Delphinidae; genus Delphinus; species Delphinus delphis. The sequence continues at coordinate 899,640 of NW_027192671.1, read as the reverse complement.
GAATCCACTCATTGTGCTGCTAAGGGCCTGATGACACAGATTTCATTGCTGAGTGATATTGCTTTGTAAGTAAATACCACAACTTCTTTATCCATTTTTCACTTTCTGCGATGTTGAACTTGTACTGTAAACGAGGTTCTTGTAAACAGAGCCTTTCCAAACTTTGGGGTGGCTGTGTCTTTTTGATTTTAATTTCCCTAAGCTATAGGACCATAAGTGGAATTGCCCTAGGTTCTGTTGCTTTGTTTTTTAGATGTTTCAGGAAACACCATACACTTCTCCCGAGTGGTTGTTGGCAATTTACATCCCGCCCATCAGCATAACAAGGCTCCCAGTTCTCCATGGCCTGTCCTGCCTTTCTGGATTTTACACTTTTTTCAGATGGCCCTTTTGACCGGGGGGAAGTGAGACTTCATTGTAGTGCAGATTTCCTTTGCAAGCTTGCTGGGTTCGCCAAAAAGGGCGTATGCGTTTTTTCCTGAATATATTCAGGAAAAAACGCATACGCCCTTTTTGGCCAAGTGCATCATTGTGGACGTTCTGCCTCTTTTCCTATGCTTGCAATGCAATTCCAGTGTACCTCCTGAAATCGGTTTCCTGCAATTCTGCCCCGCTTTCAAGTCCTCTTGGCAGCCTTACTTCAGTCTATTTTTGGACGATAGCTGTCATTTATAACTCTGCAGGTTTGTGAATTACAGTGCCCCTGCGCTCCTTTCTTCAACTTGCTTTCTTGTGACCTGGCTGCAACACCACAGGATGGCTTCAGGCCCTAATCTGGTTCCGGCACGGCACGCTGAGCCTTTGGTTAATTCCTCTTCCTGGTGGGAAATGAGAGTTAAATTTGCCCATCCAGACACCTCCAGCTAGCCTCTCATTGGTTCTCGCTATTCCTGTTCATCTTCCGCAGAAATTGCAAACTGGGCCAAACAGGAGGTTAAAGGGACTGACTCTCCAAGTCGGGAGAGTGTTAGTAAAGTGTCTGGAATGTTGCACCCGAGTACCAGGGTACGAAAACTGAGACATATTTGAACACGTCTCCCGATCACATGGTTGATCATACTTGGGTTCCACATGCATGTTTTAGCTGAAGGAAGAATACCTTAAACCTGGAGAGTTAAGAACCGTGGAATGGGTACCATGCAATATGACTTCAAAGGGTCTTCATTTGCTCACCGAACCTCTCCAATCCTATCACTGCTGCGTTTATGCCCCTGTACACATGCTTGATTCTCTTTCGGAGACATAGTGATCCATAGGTTTTAAGATACTTACTAGTCAGGTACATTCTTAGGCGTTTAATATGGGGTGTTGAGTCCATTTCGTTGAGCAAGGAGTAGCTCTTGTCTATTCCGTATTTGGCTTAAGGAACTTTATCTGTGCTCATTTCAATCTCTGGTTTTATGCAGCACCCCAACTCACCTTTCCCCTTAAGCAAGCATAAGTTGGTTTTCTAAATTTGAGACCCTGTTCTGTTCTGTAATTCAGTTCCTGTGTAGCCAAGTTTACATTCCGTGTATTACTGATATCTTATGATGTTTCTTTTTCTGTGTGACTTATTTCAGTTAGAATCATCATACCTGAATCCACTCATTGTGCTGCTAAGGGCCTGATGACACAGATTTCATTGCTGAGTGATATTGCTTTGTAAGTAAATACCACAACTTCTTTATCCATTTTTCACTTTCTGCGATGTTGAACTTGTACTGTAAACAAGGTTCTTGTAAACAGAGCCGTCCCAAACTTTGGGGTGGCTGTGTCTTTTTGATTTTAATTTCCCTAAGCTATAGGACCATAAGTGGAAGTGCCCTAGGTTCTGTTGCTTTGTTTTTTAGATGTTTCAGGAAACACCATACACTTCTCCCGAGTGGTTGTTGGCAATTTACATCCCGCCCATCAGCATAACAAGGCTCCCAGTTCTCCATGGCCTGTCCTGCCTTTCTGGATTTTACACTTTTTTCAGATGGCCCTTTTGACCAGGGGGAAGTGAGACTTCATTGTAGTGCAGATTTCCTTTGCAAGCTTGCTTGGTTGGCCAAAAAGGGCGTATGCGTTTTTTCCTGAATATATTCAGGAAAAAACGCATACGCCCTTTTTGGCCAAGTGCATCATTGTGGACGTTCTGCCTCTTTTCCTATGCTTTCAATGCAATTCCAGTCTACCTCCTGAAATCGGTTTCCTGCAATTCTGCCCCGCTTTCAAGTCCTCTTGGCAGCCTTACTTCAGTCTATTTTTGGACGATAGCTGTCATTTATAACTCTGCAGGTTTGCGAATTACAGTGCCCCTGAGCTCCTTTCTTCAACTCGCTTTCTTGTGACCTGGCCGCAACACCGCAGGATGGCTTCAGGCCCTAATCTGGTTCTGGCACGGCACGCTGAGCCTTTGGTTATTTCGTCCTCCTGGTGGGAAATGAGAGTTAAATTTGCCCGTCCAGACACCTCCAGCTAGCCTATCATTGGTTCTCGCTATTCCTGTTCATCTTCCGCAGAAATTGCAAACTGGGCCAAACAGGAGGTTAAAGGGACTGACTCTCCCAGTCGGGAGAGTGTTAGTAAAGCGTCTGGAATGTTGCACCCGAGTACCAGGGTACGAAAACTGAGACATATTTGAACACGTCTCCCGATCACATGGTTGATCATACTCTAGGTTCCACATGCATGTTTTAGCTGAAGGGAGAATACCTTAAACCTGGGTAGTTGAAACCCGTAGAATGGGTACCATGCAATATGACTTCAAAGGGTCTTCATTTGCTCACCGAACCTCTCCAATCCTATCACTGCTGCGTTTATGCCCCTGTACACATGCATGATTCTCTTTCAGAGACATAGCAATCCATAGGTTTTAAGATACTTACTAGTCAGGTACATTCTTAGGCGTTTAATATGCGGTGTTGAGTCCATTTCGTTGAGCAAGGAGTAGCTCTTGTCTATTCCATATTTGGCTTAAGGAACTTTATCTGTGCTCATTTCAATCTCTGGTTTTATGCAGCACCCCAACTCACCTTTCCCCTTAAGCAAGCATAAGTTGGTTTTCTAAATTTGAGACCCTGTTCTGTTCTGTAATTCAGTTCCTGTGTAGCCAAGTTTACATTCCGTGTATTACTGATATCTTATGATGTTTCTTTTTCTGTGTGACTTATTTCAGTTAGAATCATCATACCTGAATCCACTCATTGTGCTGCTAAGGGCCTGATGACACAGATTTCATTGCTGAGTGATATTGCTTTGTAAGTAAATACCACAACTTCTTTATCCATTTTTCACTTTCTGCGATGTTGAACTTGTACTGTAAACGAGGTTCTTGTAAACAGAGCCTTTCCAAACTTTGGGGTGGCTGTGTCTTTTTGATTTTAATTTCCCTAAGCTATAGGACCATAAGTGGAAGTGCCCTAGGTTCTGTTGCTTTGTTTTTTAGATGTTTCAGGAAACACCATACACTTCTCCCGAGTGGTTGTTGGCAATTTACATCCCGCCCATCAGCATAACAAGGCTCCCAGTTCTCCATGGCCTGTCCTGCCTTTCTGGATTTTACACTTTTTTCAGATGGCCCTTTTGACCGGGGGGAAGTGAGACTTCATTGTAGTGCAGATTTCCTTTGCAAGCTTGCTGGGTTGGCCAAAAAGGGCGTATGCGTTTTTTCCTGAATATATTCAGGAAAAAACGCATACGCCCTTTTTGGCCAAGTGCATCATTGTGGACGTTCTGCCTCTTTTCCTATGCTTGCAATGCAATTCCAGTCTACCTCCTGAAATTGGTTTCCTGCAATTCTGCCCCGCTTTCAAGTCCTCTTGGCAGCCTTACTTCAGTCTATTTTTGGACGATAGCTGTCATTTATAACTCTGCAGGTTTGTGAATTACAGTGCCCCTGCGCTCCTTTCTTCAACTTGCTTTCTTGTGACCTGGCTGCAACACCACAGGATGGCTTCAGGCCCTAATCTGGTTCCGGCACGGCACGCTGAGCCTTTGGTTAATTCCTCTTCCTGGTGGGAAATGAGAGTTAAATTTGCCCATCCAGACACCTCCAGCTAGCCTCTCATTGGTTCTCGCTATTCCTGTTCATCTTCCGCAGAAATTGCAAACTGGGCCAAACAGGAGGTTAAAGGGACTGACTCTCCAAGTCGGGAGAGTGTTAGTAAAGTGTCTGGAATGTTGCACCCGAGTACCAGGGTACGAAAACTGAGACATATTTGAACACGTCTCCCGATCACATGGTTGATCATACTTGGGTTCCACATGCATGTTTTAGCTGAAGGAAGAATACCTTAAACCTGGAGAGTTAAGAACCGTGGAATGGGTACCATGCAATATGACTTCAAAGGGTCTTCATTTGCTCACCGAACCTCTCCAATCCTATCACTGCTGCGTTTATGCCCCTGTACACATGCTTGATTCTCTTTCGGAGACATAGTGATCCATAGGTTTTAAGATACTTACTAGTCAGGTACATTCTTAGGCGTTTAATATGGGGTGTTGAGTCCATTTCGTTGAGCAAGGAGTAGCTCTTGTCTATTCCGTATTTGGCTTAAGGAACTTTATCTGTGCTCATTTCAATCTCTGGTTTTATGCAGCACCCCAACTCACCTTTCCCCTTAAGCAAGCATAAGTTGGTTTTCTAAATTTGAGACCCTGTTCTGTTCTGTAATTCAGTTCCTGTGTAGCCAAGTTTACATTCCGTGTATTACTGATATCTTATGATGTTTCTTTTTCTGTGTGACTTATTTCAGTTAGAATCATCATACCTGAATCCACTCATTGTGCTGCTAAGGGCCTGATGACACAGATTTCATTGCTGAGTGATATTGCTTTGTAAGTAAATACCACAACTTCTTTATCCATTTTTCACTTTCTGCGATGTTGAACTTGTACTGTAAACAAGGTTCTTGTAAACAGAGCCGTCCCAAACTTTGGGGTGGCTGTGTCTTTTTGATTTTAATTTCCCTAAGCTATAGGACCATAAGTGGAAGTGCCCTAGGTTCTGTTGCTTTGTTTTTTAGATGTTTCAGGAAACACCATACACTTCTCCCGAGTGGTTGTTGGCAATTTACATCCCGCCCATCAGCATAACAAGGCTCCCAGTTCTCCATGGCCTGTCCTGCCTTTCTGGATTTTACACTTTTTTCAGATGGCCCTTTTGACCAGGGGGAAGTGAGACTTCATTGTAGTGCAGATTTCCTTTGCAAGCTTGCTTGGTTGGCCAAAAAGGGCGTATGCGTTTTTTCCTGAATATATTCAGGAAAAAACGCATACGCCCTTTTTGGCCAAGTGCATCATTGTGGACGTTCTGCCTCTTTTCCTATGCTTTCAATGCAATTCCAGTCTACCTCCTGAAATCGGTTTCCTGCAATTCTGCCCCGCTTTCAAGTCCTCTTGGCAGCCTTACTTCAGTCTATTTTTGGACGATAGCTGTCATTTATAACTCTGCAGGTTTGCGAATTACAGTGTCCCTGAGCTCCTTTCTTCAACTCGCTTTCTTGTGACCTGGCCGCAACACCGCAGGATGGCTTCAGGCCCTAATCTGGTTCTGGCACGGCACGCTGAGCCTTTGGTTATTTCGTCCTCCTGGTGGGAAATGAGAGTTAAATTTGCCCGTCCAGACACCTCCAGCTAGCCTATCATTGGTTCTCGCTATTCCTGTTCATCTTCCGCAGAAATTGCAAACTGGGCCAAACAGGAGGTTAAAGGGACTGACTCTCCCAGTCGGGAGAGTGTTAGTAAAGCGTCTGGAATGTTGCACCCGAGTACCAGGGTACGAAAACTGAGACATATTTGAACACGTCTCCCGATCACATGGTTGATCATACTCTAGGTTCCACATGCATGTTTTAGCTGAAGGGAGAATACCTTAAACCTGGGTAGTTGAAACCCGTAGAATGGGTACCATGCAATATGACTTCAAAGGGTCTTCATTTGCTCACCGAACCTCTCCAATCCTATCACTGCTGCGTTTATGCCCCTGTACACATGCATGATTCTCTTTCAGAGACATAGCAATCCATAGGTTTTAAGATACTTACTAGTCAGGTACATTCTTAGGCGTTTAATATGCGGTGTTGAGTCCATTTCGTTGAGCAAGGAGTAGCTCTTGTCTATTCCATATTTGGCTTAAGGAACTTTATCTGTGCTCATTTCAATCTCTGGTTTTATGCAGCACCCCAACTCACCTTTCCCCTTAAGCAAGCATAAGTTGGTTTTCTAAATTTGAGACCCTGTTCTGTTCTGTAATTCAGTTCCTGTGTAGCCAAGTTTACATTCCGTGTATTACTGATATCTTATGATGTTTCTTTTTCTGTGTGACTTATTTCAGTTAGAATCATCATACCTGAATCCACTCATTGTGCTGCTAAGGGCCTGATGACACAGATTTCATTGCTGAGTGATATTGCTTTGTAAGTAAATACCACAACTTCTTTATCCATTTTTCACTTTCTGCGATGTTGAACTTGTACTGTAAACGAGGTTCTTGTAAACAGAGCCTTTCCAAACTTTGGGGTGGCTGTGTCTTTTTGATTTTAATTTCCCTAAGCTATAGGACCATAAGTGGAAGTGCCCTAGGTTCTGTTGCTTTGTTTTTTAGATGTTTCAGGAAACACCATACACTTCTCCCGAGTGGTTGTTGGCAATTTACATCCCGCCCATCAGCATAACAAGGCTCCCAGTTCTCCATGGCCTGTCCTGCCTTTCTGGATTTTACACTTTTTTCAGATGGCCCTTTTGACCGGGGGGAAGTGAGACTTCATTGTAGTGCAGATTTCCTTTGCAAGCTTGCTGGGTTGGCCAAAAAGGGCGTATGCGTTTTTTCCTGAATATATTCAGGAAAAAACGCATACGCCCTTTTTGGCCAAGTGCATCATTGTGGACTTTCTGCCTCTTTTCCTATGCTTGCAATGCAATTCCAGTCTACCTCCTGAAATCGGTTTCCTGCAATTCTGCCCCGCTTTCAAGTCCTCTTGGCAGCCTTACTTCAGTCTATTTTTGGACGATAGCTGTCATTTATAACTCTGCAGGTTTGTGAATTACAGTGCCCCTGCGCTCCTTTCTTCAACTTGCTTTCTTGTGACCTGGCTGCAACACCACAGGATGGCTTCAGGCCCTAATCTGGTTCCGGCACGGCACGCTGAGCCTTTGGTTAATTCCTCTTCCTGGCGGGAAATGAGAGTTAAATTTGCCCATCCAGACACCTCCAGCTAGCCTCTCATTGGTTCTCGCTATTCCTGTTCATCTTCCACAGAAATTGCAAACTGGGCCAAACAGGAGGTTAAAGGGACTGACTCTCCAAGTCGGGAGAGTGTTAGTAAAGTGTCTGGAATGTTGCACCCGAGTACCAGGGGAGGAAAACTGAGACATATTTGAACACGTCTCCCGATCACATGGTTGATCATACTCTAGGTTCCACATGCATGTTTTAGCTGAAGGAAGAATACCTTAAACCTGGAGAGTTAAGACCCGTGTAATGGGTACCATGCAATATGACTTCAAAGGGTCTTCATTTGCTCACCGAACCTCTCCAATCCTATCACTGCTGCGTTTATGCCCCTGTACACATGCTTGATTCTCTTTCGGAGACATAGCGATCCATAGGTTTTAAGATACTTACTAGTCAGGTACATTCTTAGGCGTTTAATATGCGGTGTTGAGTCCAATTCGTTGAGCAAGGAGTAGCTCTTGTCTATTCCATATTTGACTTAAGGAACTTTATCTGTGCTCATTTCAATCTCTGGTTTTATGCAGCACCCCAACTCACCTTTCCCCTTAAGCAAGCATAAGTTGGTTTTCTAAATTTGAGACCCTGTTCTGTTCTGTAATTCAGTTCCTGTGTAGCCAAGTTTACATTCCGTGTATTACTCATATCTTATGATGTTTCTTTTTCTGCGTTACTTATTTCAGTTAGAATCATCATACCTGAATCCACTCATTGTGCTGCTAAGGGCCTGATGACACAGATTTCATTGCTGAGTGATATTGCTTTGTAAGTAAATACCACAACTTCTTTATCCATTTTTCACTTTCTGCGATGTTGAACTTGTACTGTAAACGAGGTTTTTGTAAACAGAGCCGTTCCAAACTTTGGGGTGGCTGTGTCTTTTTGATTTTAATTTCCCTAAGCTATAGGACCATAAGTGGAAGTGCCCTAGGTTCTGTTGCTTTGTTTTTTAGATGTTTCAGGAAACACCATACACTTCTCCCGAGTGGTTGTTGGCAATTTACATCCCGCCCATCAGCATAACAAGGCTCCCAGTTCTCCATGGCCTGTCCTGCCTTTCTGGATTTTACACTTTTTTCAGATGGCCCTTTTGACCGGGGGGAAGTGAGACTTCATTGTAGTGCAGATTTCCTTTGCAAGCTTGCTGGGTTGGCCAAAAAGGGCGTATGCGTTTTTTCCTGAATATATTCAGGAAAAAACGCATACGCCCTTTTTGGCCAAGTGCATCATTGTGGACGTTCTGCCTCTTTTCCTATGCTTTCAATGCAATTCCAGTCTACCTCCTGAAATCGGTTTCCTGCAATTCTGCCCCGCTTTCAAGTCCTCTTGGCAGCCTTACTTCAGTCTATTTTTGGACGATAGCTGTCATTTATAACTCTGCAGGTTTGTGAATTACAGTGCCCCTGAGCTCCTTTCTTCAACTCGCTTTCTTGTGACCTGGCCGCAACACCGCAGGATGTCTTCAGGCCCTAATCTGGTTCCGGCACGGCATGCTGAACCTTTGGTTATTTCCTCTTCCTGGTGGGAAATGAGAGTTAAATTTGCCCGTCCAGACACCTCCAGCTAGTCTCTCATTGGTTCTCGCTATTCCTGTTCATCTTCCGCAGAAATTGCAAACTGGGCCAAACAGGAGGTTAAAGGCGCTGACTTTCCAAGTGGGGAGAGTGTTAGTAAAGCGTCTGGAATGTTGCACCCGAGTACCAGGGGAGGAAAACTGAGACATATTTGAACACGTCTCCCGTTCACATGGTTGATCATACTTGGGTTCCACATGCATGTTTTAGCTGAAGGAAGAATACCTTAAACATGTGTATTTGAAACCCGTGGAATGGGTACCATGCAATATGACTTCAAAGGGTCTTCATTTGCTCACCGAACCTCTCCAATCCTATCACTGCTGCGTTTATGCCCCTGTACACATGCTTGATTCTCTTTCGGAGACATAGCCATCCATAGGTTTTAAGATACTTACTAGTCAGGTACATTCTTAGGCGTTTAATATGCGGTGTTGAGTCCATTTCGTTGAGCAAGGAGTAGCTCTTGTCTATTCCATATTTGGCTTAAGGAACTTTATCTGTGCTCATTTCAATCTCTGGTTTTATGCAGCACCCCAACTCACCTTTCCCCTTAAGCAAGCATAAGTTGGTTTTCTAAATTTGAGACCCTGTTCTGTTCTGTAATTCAGTTCCTGTGTAGCCAAGTTTCCATTCCGTGTATTACTGATATCTTATGATGTTTCTTTTTCTGTGTGACTTATTTCAGTTAGAATCATCATACCTGAATCCACTCATTGTGCTGCTAAGGGCCTGATGACACAGATTTCATTGCTGAGTGATATTGCTTTGTAAGTAAATACCACAACTTCTTTATCCATTTTTCACTTTCTGCGATGTTGAACTTGTACTGTAAACAAGGTTCTTGTAAACAGAGCCGTCCCAAACTTTGGGGTGGCTGTGTCTTTTTGATTTTAATTTCCCTAAGCTATAGGACCATAAGTGGAAGTGCCCTAGGTTCTGTTGCTTTGTTTTTTAGATGTTTCAGGAAACACCATACACTTCTCCCGAGTGGTTGTTGGCAATTTACATCCCGCCCATCAGCATAACAAGGCTCCCAGTTCTCCATGGCCTGTCCTGCCTTTCTGGATTTTACACTTTTTTCAGATGGCCCTTTTGACCAGGGGGAAGTGAGACTTCATTGTAGTGCAGATTTCCTTTGCAAGCTTGCTTGGTTGGCCAAAAAGGGCGTATGCGTTTTTTCCTGAATATATTCAGGAAAAAACGCATACGCCCTTTTTGGCCAAGTGCATCATTGTGGACGTTCTGCCTCTTTTCCTATGCTTTCAATGCAATTCCAGTCTACCTCCTGAAATCGGTTTCCTGCAATTCTGCCCCGCTTTCAAGTCCTCTTGGCAGCCTTACTTCAGTCTATTTTTGGACGATAGCTGTCATTTATAACTCTGCAGGTTTGCGAATTACAGTGCCCCTGAGCTCCTTTCTTCAACTCGCTTTCTTGTGACCTGGCCGCAACACCGCAGGATGGCTTCAGGCCCTAATCTGGTTCTGGCACGGCACGCTGAGCCTTTGGTTATTTCGTCCTCCTGGTGGGAAATGAGAGTTAAATTTGCCCGTCCAGACACCTCCAGCTAGCCTATCATTGGTTCTCGCTATTCCTGTTCATCTTCCGCAGAAATTGCAAACTGGGCCAAACAGGAGGTTAAAGGGACTGACTCTCCCAGTCGGGAGAGTGTTAGTAAAGCGTCTGGAATGTTGCACCCGAGTACCAGGGTACGAAAACTGAGACATATTTGAACACGTCTCCCGATCACATGGTTGATCATACTCTAGGTTCCACATGCATGTTTTAGCTGAAGGGAGAATACCTTAAACCTGGGTAGTTGAAACCCGTAGAATGGGTACCATGCAATATGACTTCAAAGGGTCTTCATTTGCTCACCGAACCTCTCCAATCCTATCACTGCTGCGTTTATGCCCCTGTACACATGCATGATTCTCTTTCAGAGACATAGCAATCCATAGGTTTTAAGATACTTACTAGTCAGGTACATTCTTAGGCGTTTAATATGCGGTGTTGAGTCCATTTCGTTGAGCAAGGAGTAGCTCTTGTCTATTCCATATTTGGCTTAAGGAACTTTATCTGTGCTCATTTCAATCTCTGGTTTTATGCAGCACCCCAACTCACCTTTCCCCTTAAGCAAGCATAAGTTGGTTTTCTAAATTTGAGACCCTGTTCTGTTCTGTAATTCAGTTCCTGTGTAGCCAAGTTTACATTCCGTGTATTACTGATATCTTATGATGTTTCTTTTTCTGTGTGACTTATTTCAGTTAGAATCATCATACCTGAATCCACTCATTGTGCTGCTAAGGGCCTGATGACACAGATTTCATTGCTGAGTGATATTGCTTTGTAAGTAAATACCACAACTTCTTTATCCATTTTTCACTTTCTGCGATGTTGAACTTGTACTGTAAACGAGGTTCTTGTAAACAGAGCCTTTCCAAACTTTGGGGTGGCTGTGTCTTTTTGATTTTAATTTCCCTAAGCTATAGGACCATAAGTGGAAGTGCCCTAGGTTCTGTTGCTTTGTTTTTTAGATGTTTCAGGAAACACCATACACTTCTCCCGAGTGGTTGTTGGCAATTTACATCCCGCCCATCAGCATAACAAGGCTCCCAGTTCTCCATGGCCTGTCCTGCCTTTCTGGATTTTACACTTTTTTCAGATGGCCCTTTTGACCGGGGGGAAGTGAGACTTCATTGTAGTGCAGATTTCCTTTGCAAGCTTGCTGGGTTGGCCAAAAAGGGCGTATGCGTTTTTTCCTGAATATATTCAGGAAAAAACGCATACGCCCTTTTTGGCCAAGTGCATCATTGTGGACGTTCTGCCTCTTTTCCTATGCTTGCAATGCAATTCCAGTCTACCTCCTGAAATTGGTTTCCTGCAATTCTGCCCCGCTTTCAAGTCCTCTTGGCAGCCTTACTTCAGTCTATTTTTGGACGATAGCTGTCATTTATAACTCTGCAGGTTTGTGAATTACAGTGCCCCTGCGCTCCTTTCTTCAACTTGCTTTCTTGTGACCTGGCTGCAACACCACAGGATGGCTTCAGGCCCTAATCTGGTTCCGGCACGGCACGCTGAGCCTTTGGTTAATTCCTCTTCCTGGTGGGAAATGAGAGTTAAATTTGCCCATCCAGACACCTCCAGCTAGCCTCTCATTGGTTCTCGCTATTCCTGTTCATCTTCCGCAGAAATTGCAAACTGGGCCAAACAGGAGGTTAAAGGGACTGACTCTCCAAGTCGGGAGAGTGTTAGTAAAGTGTCTGGAATGTTGCACCCGAGTACCAGGGTACGAAAACTGAGACATATTTGAACACGTCTCCCGATCACATGGTTGATCATACTTGGGTTCCACATGCATGTTTTAGCTGAAGGAAGAATACCTTAAACCTGGAGAGTTAAGAACCGTGGAATGGGTACCATGCAATATGACTTCAAAGGGTCTTCATTTGCTCACCGAACCTCTCCAATCCTATCACTGCTGCGTTTATGCCCCTGTACACATGCTTGATTCTCTTTCGGAGACATAGTGATCCATAGGTTTTAAGATACTTACTAGTCAGGTACATTCTTAGGCGTTTAATATGGGGTGTTGAGTCCATTTCGTTGAGCAAGGAGTAGCTCTTGTCTATTCCGTATTTGGCTTAAGGAACTTTATCTGTGCTCATTTCAATCTCTGGTTTTATGCAGCACCCCAACTCACCTTTCCCCTTAAGCAAGCATAAGTTGGTTTTCTAAATTTGAGACCCTGTTCTGTTCTGTAATTCAGTTCCTGTGTAGCCAAGTTTACATTCCGTGTATTACTGATATCTTATGATGTTTCTTTTTCTGTGTGACTTATTTCAGTTAGAATCATCATACCTGAATCCACTCATTGTGCTGCTAAGGGCCTGATGACACAGATTTCATTGCTGAGTGATATTGCTTTGTAAGTAAATACCACAACTTCTTTATCCATTTTTCACTTTCTGCGATGTTGAACTTGTACTGTAAACAAGGTTCTTGTAAACAGAGCCGTCCCAAACTTTGGGGTGGCTGTGTCTTTTTGATTTTAATTTCCCTAAGCTATAGGACCATAAGTGGAAGTGCCCTAGGTTCTGTTGCTTTGTTTTTTAGATGTTTCAGGAAACACCATACACTTCTCCCGAGTGGTTGTTGGCAATTTACATCCCGCCCATCAGCATAACAAGGCTCCCAGTTCTCCATGGCCTGTCCTGCCTTTCTGGATTTTACACTTTTTTCAGATGGCCCTTTTGACCAGGGGGAAGTGAGACTTCATTGTAGTGCAGATTTCCTTTGCAAGCTTGCTTGGTTGGCCAAAAAGGGCGTATGCGTTTTTTCCTGAATATATTCAGGAAAAAACGCATACGCCCTTTTTGGCCAAGTGCATCATTGTGGACGTTCTGCCTCTTTTCCTATGCTTTCAATGCAATTCCAGTCTACCTCCTGAAATCGGTTTCCTGCAATTCTGCCCCGCTTTCAAGTCCTCTTGGCAGCCTTACTTCAGTCTATTTTTGGACGATAGCTGTCATTTATAACTCTGCAGGTTTGCGAATTACAGTGTCCCTGAGCTCCTTTCTTCAACTCGCTTTCTTGTGACCTGGCCGCAACACCGCAGGATGGCTTCAGGCCCTAATCTGGTTCTGGCACGGCACGCTGAGCCTTTGGTTATTTCGTCCTCCTGGTGGGAAATGAGAGTTAAATTTGCCCGTCCAGACACCTCCAGCTAGCCTATCATTGGTTCTCGCTATTCCTGTTCATCTTCCGCAGAAATTGCAAACTGGGCCAAACAGGAGGTTAAAGGGACTGACTCTCCCAGTCGGGAGAGTGTTAGTAAAGCGTCTGGAATGTTGCACCCGAGTACCAGGGTACGAAAACTGAGACATATTTGAACACGTCTCCCGATCACATGGTTGATCATACTCTAGGTTCCACATGCATGTTTTAGCTGAAGGGAGAATACCTTAAACCTGGGTAGTTGAAACCCGTAGAATGGGTACCATGCAATATGACTTCAAAGGGTCTTCATTTGCTCACCGAACCTCTCCAATCCTATCACTGCTGCGTTTATGCCCCTGTACACATGCATGATTCTCTTTCAGAGACATAGCAATCCATAGGTTTTAAGATACTTACTAGTCAGGTACATTCTTAGGCGTTTAATATGCGGTGTTGAGTCCATTTCGTTGAGCAAGGAGTAGCTCTTGTCTATTCCATATTTGGCTTAAGGAACTTTATCTGTGCTCATTTCAATCTCTGGTTTTATGCAGCACCCCAACTCACCTTTCCCCTTAAGCAAGCATAAGTTGGTTTTCTAAATTTGAGACCCTGTTCTGTTCTGTAATTCAGTTCCTGTGTAGCCAAGTTTACATTCCGTGTATTACTGATATCTTATGATGTTTCTTTTTCTGTGTGACTTATTTCAGTTAGAATCATCATACCTGAATCCACTCATTGTGCTGCTAAGGGCCTGATGACACAGATTTCATTGCTGAGTGATATTGCTTTGTAAGTAAATACCACAACTTCTTTATCCATTTTTCACTTTCTGCGATGTTGAACTTGTACTGTAAACGAGGTTCTTGTAAACAGAGCCTTTCCAAACTTTGGGGTGGCTGTGTCTTTTTGATTTTAATTTCCCTAAGCTATAGGACCATAAGTGGAAGTGCCCTAGGTTCTGTTGCTTTGTTTTTTAGATGTTTCAGGAAACACCATACACTTCTCCCGAGTGGTTGTTGGCAATTTACATCCCGCCCATCAGCATAACAAGGCTCCCAGTTCTCCATGGCCTGTCCTGCCTTTCTGGATTTTACACTTTTTTCAGATGGCCCTTTTGACCGGGGGGAAGTGAGACTTCATTGTAGTGCAGATTTCCTTTGCAAGCTTGCTGGGTTGGCCAAAAAGGGCGTATGCGTTTTTTCCTGAATATATTCAGGAAAAAACGCATACGCCCTTTTTGGCCAAGTGCATCATTGTGGACTTTCTGCCTCTTTTCCTATGCTTGCAATGCAATTCCAGTCTACCTCCTGAAATCGGTTTCCTGCAATTCTGCCCCGCTTTCAAGTCCTCTTGGCAGCCTTACTTCAGTCTATTTTTGGACGATAGCTGTCATTTATAACTCTGCAGGTTTGTGAATTACAGTGCCCCTGCGCTCCTTTCTTCAACTTGCTTTCTTGTGACCTGGCTGCAACACCACAGGATGGCTTCAGGCCCTAATCTGGTTCCGGCACGGCACGCTGAGCCTTTGGTTAATTCCTCTTCCTGGCGGGAAATGAGAGTTAAATTTGCCCATCCAGACACCTCCAGCTAGCCTCTCATTGGTTCTCGCTATTCCTGTTCATCTTCCACAGAAATTGCAAACTGGGCCAAACAGGAGGTTAAAGGGACTGACTCTCCAAGTCGGGAGAGTGTTAGTAAAGTGTCTGGAATGTTGCACCCGAGTACCAGGGGAGGAAAACTGAGACATATTTGAACACGTCTCCCGATCACATGGTTGATCATACTCTAGGTTCCACATGCATGTTTTAGCTGAAGGAAGAATACCTTAAACCTGGAGAGTTAAGACCCGTGTAATGGGTACCATGCAATATGACTTCAAAGGGTCTTCATTTGCTCACCGAACCTCTCCAATCCTATCACTGCTGCGTTTATGCCCCTGTACACATGCTTGATTCTCTTTCGGAGACATAGCGATCCATAGGTTTTAAGATACTTACTAGTCAGGTACATTCTTAGGCGTTTAATATGCGGTGTTGAGTCCAATTCGTTGAGCAAGGAGTAGCTCTTGTCTATTCCATATTTGACTTAAGGAACTTTATCTGTGCTCATTTCAATCTCTGGTTTTATGCAGCACCCCAACTCACCTTTCCCCTTAAGCAAGCATAAGTTGGTTTTCTAAATTTGAGACCCTGTTCTGTTCTGTAATTCAGTTCCTGTGTAGCCAAGTTTACATTCCGTGTATTACTCATATCTTATGATGTTTCTTTTTCTGCGTTACTTATTTCAGTTAGAATCATCATACCTGAATCCACTCATTGTGCTGCTAAGGGCCTGATGACACAGATTTCATTGCTGAGTGATATTGCTTTGTAAGTAAATACCACAACTTCTTTATCCATTTTTCACTTTCTGCGATGTTGAACTTGTACTGTAAACGAGGTTTTTGTAAACAGAGCCGTTCCAAACTTTGGGGTGGCTGTGTCTTTTTGATTTTAATTTCCCTAAGCTATAGGACCATAAGTGGAAGTGCCCTAGGTTCTGTTGCTTTGTTTTTTAGATGTTTCAGGAAACACCATACACTTCTCCCGAGTGGTTGTTGGCAATTTACATCCCGCCCATCAGCATAACAAGGCTCCCAGTTCTCCATGGCCTGTCCTGCCTTTCTGGATTTTACACTTTTTTCAGATGGCCCTTTTGACCGGGGGGAAGTGAGACTTCATTGTAGTGCAGATTTCCTTTGCAAGCTTGCTGGGTTGGCCAAAAAGGGCGTATGCGTTTTTTCCTGAATATATTCAGGAAAAAACGCATACGCCCTTTTTGGCCAAGTGCATCATTGTGGACGTTCTGCCTCTTTTCCTATGCTTTCAATGCAATTCCAGTCTACCTCCTGAAATCGGTTTCCTGCAATTCTGCCCCGCTTTCAAGTCCTCTTGGCAGCCTTACTTCAGTCTATTTTTGGACGATAGCTGTCATTTATAACTCTGCAGGTTTGTGAATTACAGTGCCCCTGAGCTCCTTTCTTCAACTCGCTTTCTTGTGACCTGGCCGCAACACCGCAGGATGTCTTCAGGCCCTAATCTGGTTCCGGCACGGCATGCTGAACCTTTGGTTATTTCCTCTTCCTGGTGGGAAATGAGAGTTAAATTTGCCCGTCCAGACACCTCCAGCTAGTCTCTCATTGGTTCTCGCTATTCCTGTTCATCTTCCGCAGAAATTGCAAACTGGGCCAAACAGGAGGTTAAAGGCGCTGACTTTCCAAGTGGGGAGAGTGTTAGTAAAGCGTCTGGAATGTTGCACCCGAGTACCAGGGGAGGAAAACTGAGACATATTTGAACACGTCTCCCGTTCACATGGTTGATCATACTTGGGTTCCACATGCATGTTTTAGCTGAAGGAAGAATACCTTAAACATGTGTATTTGAAACCCGTGGAATGGGTACCATGCAATATGACTTCAAAGGGTCTTCATTTGCTCACCGAACCTCTCCAATCCTATCACTGCTGCGTTTATGCCCCTGTACACATGCTTGATTCTCTTTCGGAGACATAGCCATCCATAGGTTTTAAGATACTTACTAGTCAGGTACATTCTTAGGCGTTTAATATGCGGTGTTGAGTCCATTTCGTTGAGCAAGGAGTAGCTCTTGTCTATTCCATATTTGGCTTAAGGAACTTTATCTGTGCTCATTTCAATCTCTGGTTTTATGCAGCACCCCAACTCACCTTTCCCCTTAAGCAAGCATAAGTTGGTTTTCTAAATTTGAGACCCTGTTCTGTTCTGTAATTCAGTTCCTGTGTAGCCAAGTTTCCATTCCGTGTATTACTGATATCTTATGATGTTTCTTTTTCTGTGTGACTTATTTCAGTTAGAATCATCATACCTGAATCCACTCATTGTGCTGCTAAGGGCCTGATGACACAGATTTCATTGCTGAGTGATATTGCTTTGTAAGTAAATACCACAACTTCTTTATCCATTTTTCAATTTCTGCGATGTTGAACTTGTACTGTAAACGAGGTTCTTGTAAACAGAGCCGTTCCAAACTTTGGGGTGGCTGTGTCTTTTTGATTTTAAATTCCCTAAGCTATAGGACCATAAGTGGAAGTGCCCTAGGCTCTGTTGCTTTGTTTTTTAGATGTTTCAGGAAACACCATACACTTCTCCCGAGTGGTTGTTGGCAATTTACATCCCGCCCATCAGCATAACAAGGCTCCCAGTTCTCCATGGCCTGTCCTGCCTTTCTGGATTTTACACTTTTTTCAGATGGCCCTTTTGACCGGGGGGAAGTGAGACTTCATTGTAGTGCAGATTTCCTTTGCAAGCTTGCTTGGTTGGCCAAAAAGGGCGTATGCGTTTTTTCCTGAATATATTCAGGAAAAAACGCATACGCCCTTTTTGGCCAAGTGCATCATTGTGGACGTTCTGCCTCTTTTCCTATGCTTTCAATGCAATTCCAGTCTACCTCCTGAAATCGGTTTCCTGCAATTCTGCCCCGCTTTCAAGTCCTCTTGGCAGCCTTACTTCAGTCTATTTTTGGACGATAGCTGTCATTTATAACTCTGCAGGTTTGTGAATTACAGTGCCCCTGAGCTCCTTTCTTCAACTCGCTTTCTTGTGAGCTGGCCGAAACACCCAGGATGGCTTCAGGCCCTAATCTGGTTCCGGCACGGCACGCTGAGCCTTTGATTAATTCCTCTTCCTGGTGGGAAATGAGAGTTAAATTTGCCCGTCCAGACACCTCCAGCTAGTCTCTCATTGGTTCTCGCTATTCCTGTTCATCTTCCGCAGAAATTGCAAACTGGGCCAAACAGGAGGTTAAAGGGACTGACTCTCCAAGTGGGGAGAGTGTTAGTAAAGCGTCTGGAATGTTGCACCCGAGTACCAGGGTACGAAAACTGAGACATATTTGAACACGTCTCCCGATCACATGGTTGATCATACTCTAGGTTCCACATGCATGTTTTAGCTGAAGGAAGAATACCTTAAACCTGGGTAGTTGAAACCCGTGGAATGGGTACCATGCAATATGACTTCAAAGGGTCTTCATTTGCTCACCGAACCTCTCCAATCCTATCACTGCTGCGTTTATGCCCCTGTACACATGCTTGATTCTCTTTCGGAGACATAGCAATCCATAGGTTTTAAGATACTTACTAGTCAGGTACATTCTTAGGCGTTTAATATGCGGTGTTGAGTCCATTTCGTTGAGCAAGGAGTAGCTCTTGTCTATTCCATATTTGGCTTAAGGAACATTATCTGTGCTCATTTCAATCTCTGGTTTTATGCAGCACCCCAACTCACCTTTACCCTTAAGCAAGCATAAGTTGGTTTTCTAAATTTGAGACCCTGTTCTGTTCTGTAATTCAGTTCCTGTGTAGCCAACTTTACATTCCGTGTATTACTGATAACTTATGATGTTTTTTTTCTGTGTGACTTATTTCAGTTAGAATCATCATACCTGAATCCACTCATTGTGCTGCTAAGGGCCTGATGACATAGATTTCATTGCTGAGTGATATTGCTTTGTAAGTAAATACCACAACTTTTTTATCCATTTTTCACTTTCTGCGATGTTGAACTTGTACTGTAAATGAGGTTCTTGTAAACAGAGCCGTTCCAAACTTTGGGGTGGCTTTGTCTTTTTGATTTTAAATTCCCTAAGCTATAGGACCATAAGTGGAAGTGCCCTAGGCTCTGTTGCTTTGTTTTTTAGATGTTTCAGGAAACACCATACACTTCTCCCCAGTGGTTGTTGGCAATTTACATCCCGCCCTTCAGCATAACAAGGCTCCCAGTTCTCCATGGCCTGTCCTGCCTTTCTGGATTTTACACTTTTTTCAGATGGCCCTTTTGACCGGGGGGAAGTGAGACTTCATTGTAGTGCAGATTTCCTTTGCAAGCTTGCTTGGTTGGCCAAAAAGGGCGTATGCGTTTTTTCCTGAATATATTCAGGAAAAAACGCATACGCCCTTTTTGGCCAAGTGCATCATTGCGGACGTTCTGCCTCTTTTCCTATGCTTTCAATGCAATTCCAGTCTACCTCCTGAAATCGGTTTCCTGCAATTCTGCCCCGCTTTCAAGTCCTCTTGGCAGCCTTACTTCAGTCTATTTTTGGACGATAGCTGTCATTTATAACTCTGCAGGTTTGCGAATTACAGTGCCCCTGAGCTCCTTTCTTCAACTCGCTTTCTTGTGACCTGGCCGCAACACCGCAGGATGGCTTCAGGCCCTAATCTGGTTCTGGCACGGCACGCTGAGCCTTTGTTTATTTCGTCCTCCTGGTGGGAAATGAGAGTTAAATTTGCCCGTCCAGACACCTCCAGCTAGCCTATCATTGGTTCTCGCTATTCCTGTTCATCTTCCGCAGAAATTGCAAACTGGGCCAAACAGGAGGTTAAAGGCGCTGACTCTCCAAGTGGGGAGAGTGTTAGTAAAGCGTCTGGAATGTTGCACCCGAGTACCAGGGGAGGAAAACTGAGACATATTTGAACACGTCTCCCGTTCACACGGTTGATCATACTCTGGGTTCCTCATGCATGTTTTAGCTGAAGGAAGAATACCTTAAACCTGGAGAGTTGAGACCCGTGGAATGGGTACCATGCAATATGACTTCAAAGGGTCTTCATTTGCTCACCGAACCTCTCCAATCCTATCACTGCTGCGTTTATGCCCCTGTACACACGCTTGATTCTCTTTTGGAGACATAGCAATCCATAGGTTTTAAGATACTTACTAGTCAGGTACATTCTTAGGCGTTTAATATGGGGTGTTGAGTCCATTTCATTGAGCAAGGAGTAGCTCTTGTCTATTCCATATTTGGCTTAAGGAACTTTATCTGTGCTCATTTCAATCTCTGGTTTTATGAGCACGCCAACTCACCTTTCCCCTTAAGCAAGCATAAGTTGGTTTTCTAAATTTGAGACCCTGTTCTGTTTTGGAATTCAGTTCCTGTGTAGCCAAGTTTACATTCCGTGTATTAGTGATATCTTATGATGTTTCTTTTTCTGTGTGACTTATTTCAGTTAGAATCATCGTACCTGAATCCACTCATTATGCTGCTACGGGCCTGATGACATAGATTTCATTGCTGAGTGATACTGCATTGTACGTAAGTACCACAAGTTCTTTATCCATTTTTCACTTTCTGTGATATTGAACTTGTACGGTAAACGAGGTTCTTGTAAACAGAGGCGTCCCAAACTTTGGGGTGGCTGTGTCTTTTTGATTTTAATTTCCCTAAGCTATAGGACCATAAGTGGAAGTGCCCTAGGCTCTGTTGCTTTGTTTTTTAGATGTTTCAGGAAACACCATACACTTCTCCCGAGTGTCTGTTGGCAATTTACATCCCGCCCATCAGCATAACAAGGCTCCCAGTTCTCCATGGCCTGTCCTGCCTTTCTGGATTTTACACTTTTTTCAGATGGCCCTTTTGACCGGGGGGAAGTGAGACTTCATTGTAGTGCAGATTTCCTTTGCAAGCTTGCTTGGTTGGCCAAAAAGGGCGTATGCGTTTTTTCCTGAATATATTCAGGAAAAAACGCATACGCCCTTTTTGGCCAAGTGCATCATTGTGGACGTTCTGCCTCTTTTCCTATGCTTTCAATGCAATTCCAGTCTACCTCCTGAAATCGGTTTCCTGCAATTCTGCCCCGCTTTCAAGTCCTCTTGGCAGCCTTACTTCAGTCTATTTTTGGACGATAGCTGTCATTTATAACTCTGCAGGTTTGTGAATTGCACTGCCCCTGAGCTCGTTTCTTCAACTCGCTTTCTTGTGACCTGGCCGCAACACCGCAGGATGTCTTCAGGCCCTAATCTGGTTCCGGCACGGCACGCTGAGCCTTTGGTTAATTCCTCTTCCTGGTGGGAAATGAGAGTTAAATTTGCCCGTCCAGACACCTCCAGCTAGTCTCTCATTGGTTCTCGCTATTCCTGTTCATCTTCCGCAGAAATTGCAAACTGGGCCAAACAGGAGGTTAAAGGCGCTGACTCTCCAAGTGGGGAGAGTGTTAGTAAAGCGTCTGGAATCTTGCACCCGAGTACCAGGGGAGGAAAACTGAGACATATTTGAACACGTCTCCCGTTCACATGGTTGATCATACTTGGGTTCCACATGCATGTTTTAGCTGAAGGAAGAATACCTTAAACCTGGAGAGTTAAGACCCGTGTAATGGGTACCATGCAATATGACTTCAAAGGGTCTTCATTTGCTCACCGAACCTCTCCAATCCTATCACTGCTGCGTTTATGCCCCTGTACACATGCTTGATTCTCTTTCGGAGACATAGCAATCCATAGGTTTTAAGATACTTACTAGTCAGGTACATTCTTAGGCGTTTAATATGCGGTGTTGAGTCCATTTCGTTGAGCAAGTAGTAGCTCTTGTCTATTCCATATTTGACTTAAGGTACTTTATCTGTGCTCATTTCAATCTCTGGTTTTATGCAGCACCCCAACTCACCTTTACCCTTAAGCAAGCATAAGTTGGTTTTCTAAATTTGAGACCCTGTTCTGTTCTGTAATTCAGTTCCTGTGTAGCCAAGTTTCCATTCCGTGTATTACTGATATCTTATGATGTTTCTTTTTCTGTGTGACTTACTTCAGTTAGAATCATCATACCTGAATCCACTCATTGTGCTGCTAAGGGCCTGATGACACAGATTTCATTGCTGAGTGATATTGCTTTGTAAGTGAATACCACAACTTCTTTATCCATTTTTCACTTTCTGCGATGTTGAACTTGTACTGTAAACGAGGTTCTTGTAAACAGAGCCGTTCCAAACTTTGGGGTGGCTGTGTCTTTTTGATTTTAATTTCCCTAAGCTATAGGACCATAAGTGGAAGTGCCCTAGGTTCTGTTGCTTTGTTTTATAGATGTTTCAGGAAACACCATACACTTCTCCCGAGTGGTTGTTGGCAATTTACATCCCGCCCATCAGCATAACAAGGCTCCCAGTTCTCCATGGCCTGTCCTGCCTTTCTGGATTTTACACTTTTTTCAGATGGCCCTTTTGACCGGGGGGAAGTGAGACTTCATTGTAGTGCAGATTTCCTTTGCAAGCTTGCTTGGTTGGCCAAAAAGGGCGTATGCGTTTTTTCCTGAATACGCCCTTTTTGGCCAAGTGCATCATTGTGGACGTTCTGCCTCTTTTCCTATGCTTTCAATGCAATTCCAGTCTACCTCCTGAAATCGGTTTCCTGCAATTCTGCCCCGCTTTCAAGTCCTCTTGGCAGCCTTACTTCAGTCTATTTTTGGACGATAGCTGTCATTTATAACTCTGCAGGTTTTTGAATTACAGTGCCCCTGAGCTCGTTTCTTCAACTCGCTTTCTTGTGACCTGGCCGCAACACCGCAGGATGGCTTCAGGCCCTAATCTGGTTCCGGCACGGCACGCTGAGCCTTTGGTTATTTCCTCTTCCTGGTGGGAAATGAGAGTTAAATTTGCCCGTCCAGACACCTCCAGCTAGTCTCTCATTGGTTCTCGCTATTCCTGTTCATCTTCCGCAGTAATTGCAAACTGGGCCAAACAGGAGGTTAAAGGCGCTGACTCTCCAAGTGGGGAGAGTGTTAGTAAAGCGTCTGGAATGTTGCACCCGAGTACCAGGGGAGGAAAACTGAGACATATTTGAACAGGTCTCCCGTTCACATGGTTGATCATACTTGGGTTCCACATGCATGTTTTAGCTGAAGGAAGAATACCTTAAACCTCGGTAGTTGAAACCCGTGGAATGGGTACCATACAATATGACTTCAAAGGTTCTTCATTTGCTCACCGAACCTCTCCAATCCTATCACTGCTGCGTTTATGCCCCTGTACACATGCTTGATTCTCTTTCGGAGACATAGCAATCCATAGGTTTTAAGATACTTACTAGTCAGGTACATTCTTAGGCGTTTAATATGCGGTGTTGAGTCCATTTCGTTGAGCAAGGAGTAGCTCTTGTCTATTCCATATTTGGCTTAAGGAACTTTATCTGTGCTCATTTAGATCTCTGGTTATGCAGCACCCCAATTCACCTTTCCCCTTAAGCAAGCATAAGTTGGTTTTCTAAATTTGAGACCCTGTTCTGTTCTGTAATTCAGTTCCTGTGTAGCCAAGTTTACATTCCGTGTATTACTGATATCTTATGATGTTTCTTTTTCTGTGTGACTTATTTCAGTTAGAATCATCGTACCTGAATCCACTCATTATGCTGCTACGGGCCTGATGACATAGATTTCATTGCTGAGTGATACTGCATTGTACGTAAGTACCACAAGTTCTTTATCCATTTTTCACTTTCTGTGATATTGAACTTGTACGGTAAACGACGTTCTTGTAAACGGAGGCGTCCCAAACTTTGGGGTGGCTGTGTCTTTTTGATTTTAATTTCCCTAATCTATAGGACCATAAGTGGAAGTGCCCTAGGCTCTGATGCTTTGTTTTTTAGATGTTTCAGGAAACACCATACACTTCTCCTGAGTGTCTGTTGGCAATTTACATCCCGCCCATCAGCATAACAAGGCTCCCAGTTCTCCATGGCCTGTCCTGCCTTTCTGGAGTTTACACTTTTTTCAGATGGCCCTTTACCGGGGGGAAGTGAGACTTCATTGTAGTGCAGATTTCCTTTGCAAGCTTGCTTGGTTGGCCAAAAAGGGCATATGCGTTTTTTCCTGAATATATTCAGGAAAAAACGCATACGCCCTTTTTGGCCAAGTGCATCATTGTGGACGTTCTGCCTCTTTTCCTATGCTTTCAATGCAATTCCAGTCTACCTCCTGAAATCGGTTTCCTGCAATTCTGCCCCGCTTTCAAGTCCTCTTGGCAGCCTTACTTCAGTCTATTTTTGGACGATAGCTGTCATTTATAACTCTGCAGGTTTGTGAATTACAGTGCCCCTGAGCTCCTTTCTTCAACTCGCTTTCTTGTGACCTTGCCGCAACACCGCATGATGGCTTCAGGCCCTAATCTGGTTCCGGCACGGCACGCTGAGCCTTTGGTTATTTCCTCTTCCTGGTGGGAAATGAGAGTTAAATTTGCCCGTCCAGACACCTCCAGCTAGTCTCTCATTGGTTCTCGCTATTCCTGTTCATCTTCCGCAGAAATTGCAAACTGGGCCAAACAGGAGGGTAAAAGCGCTGACTCTCCAAGTGGGGAGAGTGTTAGTAAAGCGTCTGGAATGTTGCACCCGAGTACCAGGGGAGGAAAACTGAGACATATTTGAACACGTCTCCCGTTCACATGGTTGATCATACTTGGGTTCCACATGCATGTTTTAGCTGAAGGAAGAATACCTTAAACCTGGAGAGTTAAGACCCGTGGAATGGGTACCATGCAATATGACTTCAAAGGGTCTTCATTTGCTCACCGAACCTCTCCAATCCTATCACTGCTGCGTTTATGCCCCTGTACACATGCTTGATTCTCTTTCGGAGACATAGCAATCCACAGGTTTTAAGATACTTACTAGTCAGGTACATTCTTAGGCGTTTAATATGCGGTGTTGAGTCCATTTCGTTGAGCAAGGAGTAGCTCTTGTCTATTCCATATTTGACTTAAGGTACTTTATCTGTGCTCATTTCAATCTCTGGTTTTATGCAGCACCCCAACTCACCTTTACCCTTAAGCAAGCATAAGTTGGTTTTCTAAATTTGAGACCCTGTTCTGTTCTGTAATTCAGTTCCTGTGTAGCCAAGTTTACATTCCGTGTATTACTGATATCTTATGATGTTTCTTTTTCTGTGTGACTTACTTCAGTTAGAATCATCATACCTGAATCCACTCATTGTGCTGCTAAGGGCCTGATGACACAGATTTCATTGCTGAGTGATATTGCTTTGTAAGTGAATACCACAACTTCTTTATCCATTTTTCACTTTCTGCGATGTTGAACTTGTACTGTAAACGAGGTTCTTGTAAACAGAGCCGTTCCAAACTTTGGGGTGGCTGTGTCTTTTTGATTTTAATTTCCCTAAGCTATAGGACCATAAGTGGAAGTGCCCTAGGTTCTGTTGCTTTGTTTTCTAGATGTTTCAGGAAACACCATACACTTCTCCCGAGTGGTTGTTGGCAATTTACATCCCGCCCATCAGCATAACAAGGCTCCCAGTTCTCCATGGCCTGTCCTGCCTTTCTGGATTTTACACTTTTTTCAGATGGCCCTTTTGACCGGGGGGAAGTGAGACTTCATTGTAGTGCAGATTTCCTTTGCAAGCTTGCTTGGTTGGCCAAAAAGGGCGTATGCGTTTTTTCCTGAATACGCCCTTTTTGGCCAAGTGCATCATTGTGGACGTTCTGCCTCTTTTCCTATGCTTTCAATGCAATTCCAGTCTACCTCCTGAAATCGGTTTCCTGCAATTCTGCCCCGCTTTCAAGTCCTCTTGGCAGCCTTACTTCAGTCTATTTTTGGACGATAGCTGTCATTTATAACTCTGCAGGTTTTTGAATTACAGTGCCCCTGAGCTCGTTTCTTCAACTCGCTTTCTTGTGACCTGGCCGCAACACCGCAGGATGGCTTCAGGCCCTAATCTGGTTCCGGCACGGCACGCTGAGCCTTTGGTTATTTCCTCTTCCTGGTGGGAAATGAGAGTTAAATTTGCCCGTCCAGACACCTCCAGCTAGTCTCTCATTGGTTCTCGCTATTCCTGTTCATCTTCCGCAGTAATTGCAAACTGGGCCAAACAGGAGGTTAAAGGCGCTGACTCTCCAAGTGGGGAGAGTGTTAGTAAAGCGTCTGGAATGTTGCACCCGAGTACCAGGGGAGGAAAACTGAGACATATTTGAACAGGTCTCCCGTTCACATGGTTGATCATACTTGGGTTCCACATGCATGTTTTAGCTGAAGGAAGAATACCTTAAACCTCGGTAGTTGAAACCCGTGGAATGGGTACCATACAATATGACTTCAAAGGTTCTTCATTTGCTCACCGAACCTCTCCAATCCTATCACTGCTGCGTTTATGACCCTGTACACATGCTTGATTCTCTTTCGGAGACATAGCAATCCATAGGTTTTAAGATACTTACTAGTCAGGTACATTCTTAGGCGTTTAATATGCGGTGTTGAGTCCATTTCGTTGAGCAAGGAGTAGCTCTTGTCTATTCCATATTTGGCTTAAGGAACTTTATCTGTGCTCATTTAGATCTCTGGTTATGCAGCACCCCAATTCACCTTTCCCCTTAAGCAAGCATAAGTTGGTTTTCTAAATTTGAGACCCTGTTCTGTTCTGTAATTCAGTTCCTGTGTAGCCAAGTTTACATTCCGTGTATTACTGATATCTTATGATGTTTCTTTTTCTGTGTGACTTATTTCAGTTAGAATCATCGTACCTGAATCCACTCATTATGCTGCTACGGGCCTGATGACATAGATTTCATTGCTGAGTGATACTGCATTGTACGTAAGTACCACAAGTTCTTTATCCATTTTTCACTTTCTGTGATATTGAACTTGTACGGTAAACGACGTTCTTGTAAACGGAGGCGTCCCAAACTTTGGGGTGGCTGTGTCTTTTTGATTTTAATTTCCCTAATCTATAGGACCATAAGTGGAAGTGCCCTAGGCTCTGATGCTTTGTTTTTTAGATGTTTCAGGAAACACCATACACTTCTCCTGAGTGTCTGTTGGCAATTTACATCCCGCCCATCAGCATAACAAGGCTCCCAGTTCTCCATGGCCTGTCCTGCCTTTCTGGAGTTTACACTTTTTTCAGATGGCCCTTTACCGGGGGGAAGTGAGACTTCATTGTAGTGCAGATTTCCTTTGCAAGCTTGCTGGGTTGGCCAAAAAGGGCATATGCGTTTTTTCCTGAATATATTCAGGAAAAAACGCATACGCCCTTTTTGGCCAAGTGCATCATTGTGGACGTTCTGCCTCTTTTCCTATGCTTTCAATGCAATTCCAGTCTACCTCCTGAAATCGGTTTCCTGCAATTCTGCCCCGCTTTCAAGTCCTCTTGGCAGCCTTACTTCAGTCTATTTTTGGACGATAGCTGTCATTTATAACTCTGCAGGTTTGTGAATTACAGTGCCCCTGAGCTCCTTTCTTCAACTCGCTTTCTTGTGACCTGGCCGCAACACCGCATGATGGCTTCAGGCCCTAATCTGGTTCCGGCACGGCACGCTGAGCCTTTGGTTATTTCCTCTTCCTGGTGGGAAATGAGAGTTAAATTTGCCCGTCCAGACACCTCCAGCTAGTCTCTCATTGGTTCTCGCTATTCCTGTTCATCTTCCGCAGAAATTGCAAACTGGGCCAAACAGGAGGGTAAAAGCGCTGACTCTCCAAGTGGGGAGAGTGTTAGTAAAGCGTCTGGAATGTTGCACCCGAGTACCAGGGGAGGAAAACTGAGACATATTTGAACACGTCTCCCGTTCACATGGTTGATCATACTTGGGTTCCACATGCATGTTTTAGCTGAAGGAAGAATACCTTAAACCTGGAGAGTTAAGACCCGTGGAATGGGTACCATGCAATATGACTTCAAAGGGTCTTCATTTGCTCACCGAACCTCTCCAATCCTATCACTGCTGCGTTTATGCCCCTGTACACATGCTTGATTCTCTTTCGGAGACATAGCAATCCATAGGTTTTAAGATACTTACTAGTCAGGTACATTCTTAGGCGTTTAATATGCGGTGTTGAGTCCATTTCGTTGAGCAAGGAGTAGCTCTTGTCTATTCCATATTTGACTTAAGGTACTTTATCTGTGCTCATTTCAATCTCTGGTTTTATGCAGCACCCCAACTCACCTTTACCCTTAAGCAAGCATAAGTTGGTTTTCTAAATTTGAGACCCTGTTCTGTTCTGTAATTCAGTTCCTGTGTAGCCAAGTTTACATTCCGTGTATTACTGATATCTTATGATGTTTCTTTTTCTGTGTGACTTACTTCAGTTAGAATCATCATACCTGAATCCACTCATTGTGCTGCTAAGGGCCTGATGACACAGATTTCATTGCTGAGTGATATTGCTTTGTAAGTGAATACCACAACTTCTTTATCCATTTTTCACTTTCTGCGATGTTGAACTTGTACTGTAAACGAGGTTCTTGTAAACAGAGCCGTTCCAAACTTTGGGGTGGCTGTGTCTTTTTGATTTTAATTTCCCTAAGCTATAGGACCATAAGTGGAAGTGCCCTAGGTTCTGTTGCTTTGTTTTCTAGATGTTTCAGGAAACACCATACACTTCTCCCGAGTGGTTGTTGGCAATTTACATCCCGCCCATCAGCATAACAAGGCTCCCAGTTCTCCATGGCCTGTCCTGCCTTTCTGGATTTTACACTTTTTTCAGATGGTCCTTTTGACCGGGGGGAAGTGAGACTTCATTGTAGTGCAGATTTCCTTTGCAAGCTTGCTTGGTTGGCCAAAAAGGGCGTATGCGTTTTTTCCTGAATATATTCAGGAAAAAACGCATACGCCCTTTTTGGCCAAGTGCATCATTGTGTACGTTCTGCCTCTTTTCCTATGCTTTCAATGCAATTTGAGTCTACCTCCTGAAATCGGTTTCCTGCAATTCTGCCCCGCTTTCAAGTCCTCTTGGCAGCCTTACTTCAGTCTATTTTTGGACGATAGCTGTCATTTATAACTCTGCAGGTTTGTGAATTACAGTGTCCCTGAGCTCCTTTCTTCAACTCGCTTTCTTGTGAGCTGGCCGCAACACCGCAGGATGGCTTCAGGCCCTAATCTGGTTCCGGCACGGCACGCTTAGCCTTTGGTTATTTCCTCTTCCTGGTGGGAAATGAGAGTTAAATTTGCCCGTCCAGACACCTCCAGCTAGTCTCTCATTGGTTCTCGCTATTCCTGTTCATCTTCCGCAGAAATTGCAAACTGGGCCAAACAGGAGGTTAAAGGCGCTGACTCTCCAAGTGGGGAGAGTGTTAGTAAAGCGTCTGGAATGTTGCACCCGAGTACCAGGGGAGGAAAACTGAGACATATTTGAACACGTCTCCCGTTCACACGGTTGATCATACTCTGGGTTCCACATGCATGTTTTAGCTGAAGGAAGAATACCTTAAACCTGGAGAGTTGAGACCCGTGGAATGGGTACCATGCAATATGACTTCAAAGGGTCTTCATTTGCTCACGAACCTCTCCAATCCTATCACTGCTGCGTTTATGCCCCTGTACACGCGCTTGATTCTCTTTCGGAGACATAGCAATCCATAGGTTTTACGATACTTACTAGTCAGGTGCATTCTTAGGCGTTTAATATGGGGTTTTGTGTCCATTTCGTTGAGCAAGGAGTAGCTCTTGTCTATTCCATATTTGGCTTAAGGAACTTTATCTGTGCTCATTTCAATCTCTGGTTTTATGCAGCACCCCAACTCACCTTTCACCTTAAGCAAGCATAAGTTGGTTTTCTAAATTTGAGACCCTGTTCTGTTTTGGAATGCAGTTCCTGTGTAGCCAAGTTTACATTCCGTGTATTAGTGATATCTTATGATGTTTCTCTTTCTGTGTGACTTATTTCAGTTAGAATCATCGTACCTGAATCCACTCATTATGATGCTACGGGCCTGATGACACAGATTTCATTGCTGAGTGATATTGCTTTGTACGTAAATACCACAACTTCTTTATCCATTTTTCACTTTCTGCGATGTTGAACTTGTACTGTAAACGAGGTTCTTGTAAACAGAGCCATTCCAAACTTTGGGGTGGCTGTGTCTTTTTGATTTTAATTTCCCTAAGCTATAGGACCATAAGTGGAAGTGCCCTAGGTTCTGTTGCTTTGTTTTTAGATGTTTCAGGAAACACCATACACTTCTCCCGAGTGGTTGTTGGCAATTTACATCCCGCCCATCAGCATAACAAGGCTCCCAGTTCTCCATGGCCTGTCCTGCCTTTCTGGATTTTACACTTTTTTCAGATGGCCCTTTTGACCAGGGGGAAGTGAGACTTCATTGTAGTGCAGATTTCCTTTGCAAGCTTGCTTGGTTGGCCAAAAAGGGCGTATGCGTTTTTTCCTGAATATATTCAGGAAAAAACGCATACGCCCTTTTTGGCCAAGTGCATCATTGTGGACGTTCTGCCTCTTTTCCTATGCTTTCAATGCAATTCCAGTCTACCTCCTGAAATCGGTTTCCTGCAATTCTGCCCCGCTTTCAAGTCCTCTTGGCAGCCTTACTTCAGTCTATTTTTGGACGATAGCTGTCATTTATAACTCTGCAGGTTTGTGAATTACAGTGCCCCTGAGCTCGTTTCTTCAACTCGCTTTCTTGTGACCTGGCCGCAACACCGCAGGATGGCTTCAGGCCCTAATCTGGTTCCGGCACGGCACGCTGAGCCTTTGGTTATTTCCTCTTCCTGGTGGGAAATCAGAGTTAAATTTGCCCGTCCAGACACCTCCAGCTGGTCTCTCATTGGTTCTCCTATTCCTGTTCATCTTCCGCAGAAATTGCAAACTGGGCCAAACAGGAGGTTAAAGGCGCTGACTCTCCAAGTGGGGAGAGTGTTAGTAAAACGTCTGGAATGTTGCACCCGAGTACCAGGGGAGGAAAACTGAGACATATTTGAACACGTCTCCCGTTCACATGGTTGATCATACTTGGGTTCCACATGCATGTTTTAGCTGAAGGAAGAATACCTTAAACCTCGGTAGTTGAAACCCGTGGAATGGGTACCATACAATATGACTTCAAAGGTTCTTCATTTGCTCACCGAACCTCTCCAATCCTATCACTGCTGCGTTTATGCCCCTGTACACATGCTTGATTCTCTTTCGGAGACATAGCAATCCATAGGTTTTAAGATACTTACTAGTCAGGTACATTCTTAGGCGTTTAATATGCGGTGTTGAGTCCATTTCGTTGAGCAAGGAGTAGCTCTTGTCTATTCCATATTTGGCTTAAGGAACTTTATCTGTGCTCATTTCGATCTCTGGTTATGCAGCACCCCAATTCACCTTTCCCCTTAAGCAAGCATAAGTTGGTTTTCTAAATTTGAGACCCTGTTCTGTTCTGTAATTCAGTTCCTGTGTAGCCAAGTTTACATTCCGTGTATTACTGATATCTTATGATGTTTCTTTTTCTGTGTGACTTATTTCAGTTAGAATCATCATACCTGAATCCACTCATTGTGCTGCTAAGGGCCTGATGACATAGATTTCATTGCTGAGTGATATTGCTTTGTAAGTAAATACCATAACTTCTTTATCCATTTTTCACTTTCTGCGATGTTGAACTTGTACTGTAAACGAGGTTCTTGTAAACAGAGCCGTTTCAAACTTTGGGGTGGCTGTGTCTTTTTGATTTTAATTTCCCTAAGCTATAGGACCATAAGTGGAAGTGCCCTAGGCTCTGTTGATTTGTTTTTTAGATGTTTCAGGAAACACCATACACTTCTCCCGAGTGGTGGTTGGCAATTTACATCCCGCCCATCAGCATAACAAGGCTCCCAGTTCTCCATGGCCTGTCCTGCCTTTCTGGATTTTACACTTTTTTCAGATAGCCCTTTTGACCGGGGGGAAGTGAGACTTCATTGTAGTGCAGATTTCCTTTGCAAGCTTGCTTGGTTGGCCAAAAAGGGCGTATGCGTTTTTTCCTGAATATATTCAGGAAAAAACGCATACGCCCTTTTTGGCCAAGTGCATCATTGTGGACGTTCTGCCTCTTTTCCTATGCTTTCAATGCAATTCCAGTCTACCTCCTGAAATCGGTTTCCTGCAATTCTGCCCCGCTTTCAAGTCCTCTTGGCAGCCTTACTTCAGTCTATTTTTGGACGATAGCTGTCATTTATAACTCTGCAGGTTTGTGAATTACAGTGCCCCTGAGCTCCTTTCTTCAACTCGCTTTCTTGTGAGCTGGCCGCAACACCGCAGGATGGCTTCAGGCCCTAATCTGTTTCCGGCCCGGCATGCTGAGCCTTTGGTTATTTCCTCTTCCTGGTGGGAAATGAGAGTTAAATTTGCCCGTCCAGACACCTCCAGCTAGCCTCTCATTGGTTCTCGCTATTCCTGTTCATCTTCCGCAGAAATTGCAAACTGGGCCAAACAGGAGGTTAAAGGCGCTGACTTTCCAAGTGGGGAGAGTATTAGTAAAGCGTCTGGAATGTTGCACCCGAGTACCAGGGGAAGAAAACTGAGACATATTTGAACATGTCTCCCGTTCACATGGTTGATCATACTTGGGTTCCACATGCATGTTTTAGCTGGAGGAAGAATACCTAAAAGCTGGGTAGTTGAAACCCGTGGAATGGGTACCATGCAATATGACTTCAAATGGTCTTCATTTGCTCACCGAACCTCTCCAATCCTATCACTGCTGTGTTTATTGCCCCTGTACACATGCTTGATTCTCTTTCAGAGACATAGCAATCCATAGGTTTTAAGATACTTACTAGTCAGGTACATTCTTAGGCGTTTAATATGCGGTGTTGAGTCCATTTCGTTGAGCAAGGAGTAGCTCTTGTCTATTCCATATTTGGCTTAAGGAACTTTATCTGTGCTCATTTCAATCTCTGGTTTTATGCAGCACCCCAACTCACCTTTCCCCTTAAGCAAGCATAAGTTGGTTTTCTAAATTTGAGACCCTGTTCTGTTTTGGAATGCAGTTCCTGTGTAGCCAAGTTTACATTCTGTGTATTAGTGATATCTTATGATGTTTCTTTTTCTGTGTGACTTATTTCAGGTAGAATCATCGTACCTGAATCCACTCATTATGCTGCTACGGGCCTGATGACATAGATTTCATTGCTGAGTGATACTGCATTGTACGTAAGTACCACAAGTTCTTTATCCATTTTTCACTTTCTGTGATATTGAACTTGTACGGTAAACGAGGTTCTTGTAAACGGAGGCGTCCCAAACTTTGGGGTGGCTGTGTCTTTTTGATTTTAATTTCCCTAAGCTATAGGACCATAAGTGGAAGTGCCCTAGGCTCTGATGCTTTGTTTTTTAGATGTTTCAGGAAACACCATACACTTCTCCTGAGTGGTTGTTGGCAATTTACATCCCGCCCATCAGCATAACAAGGCTCCCAGTTCTCCATGGCCTGTCCTGCCTTTCTGGATTTTACACTTTTTTCAGATAGCCCTTTTGACCGGGGGGAAGTGAGACTTCATTGTAGTGCAGATTTCCTTTGCAAGCTTGCTTGGTTGGCCAAAAAGGGCGTATGCGTTTTTTCCTGAATATATTCAGGAAAAAACGCATACGCCCTTTTTGGCCAAGTGCATCATTGTGGACGTTCTGCCTCTTTTCCTATGCTTTCAATGCAATTCCAGTCTACCTCCTGAAATCGGTTTCCTGCAATTCTGCCCCGCTTTCAAGTCCTCTTGGCAGCCTTACTTCAGTCTATTTTTGGACGATAGCTGTCATTTATAACTCTGCAGGTTTGTGAATTACAGTGCCCCTGAGCTCCTTTCTTCAACTCACTTTCTTGTGAGCTGGCCGAAACACCCAGGATGGCTTCAGGCCCTAATCTGGTTCCGGCACGGCACGCTGAGCCTTTGGTTAATTCCTCTTCCTGGTGGGAAATGAGAGTTAAATTTGCCCGTCCAGACACCTCCAGCTAGTCTCTCATTGGTTCTCGCTATTCCTGTTCATCTTCCGCAGAAATTGCAAACTGGGCCAAACAGGAGGTTAAAGGGACTGACTCTCCAAGTGGGGAGAGTGTTAGTAAAGCGTCTGGAATGTTGCACCCGAGTACCAGGGGAGGAAAACTGAGACATATTTGAACAGGTCTCCCGTTCACATGGTTGATCATACTTGGGTTCCACATGCATGTTTTAGCTGAAGGAAGAATACCTTAAACCTCGGTAGTTGAAACCCGTGGAATGGGTACCATACAATATGACTTCAAAGGTTCTTCATTTGCTCACCGAACCTCTCCAATCCTATCACTGCTGCGTTTATGCCCCTGTACACATGCTTGATTCTCTTTCGGAGACATAGCAATCCATAGGTTTTAAGATACTTACTAGTCAGGTACATTCTTAGGCGTTTAATATGCGGTGTTGAGTCCATTTCGTTGAGCAAGGAGTAGCTCTTGTCTATTCCATATTTGGCTTAAGGAACTTTATCTGTGCTCATTTAGATCTCTGGTTATGCAGCACCCCAATTCACCTTTCCCCTTAAGCAAGCATAAGTTGGTTTTCTAAATTTGAGACCCTGTTCTGTTCTGTAATTCAGTTCCTGTGTAGCCAAGTTTACATTCCGTGTATTACTGATATCTTATGATGTTTCTTTTTCTGTGTGACTTATTTCAGTTAGAATCATCGTACCTGAATCCACTCATTATGCTGCTACGGGCCTGATGACATAGATTTCATTGCTGAGTGATACTGCATTGTACGTAAGTACCACAAGTTCTTTATCCATTTTTCACTTTCTGTGATATTGAACTTGTACGGTAAACGACGTTCTTGTAAACGGAGGCGTCCCAAACTTTGGGGTGGCTGTGTCTTTTTGATTTTAATTTCCCTAATCTATAGGACCATAAGTGGAAGTGCCCTAGGCTCTGATGCTTTGTTTTTTAGATGTTTCAGGAAACACCATACACTTCTCCTGAGTGTCTGTTGGCAATTTACATCCCGCCCATCAGCATAACAAGGCTCCCAGTTCTCCATGGCCTGTCCTGCCTTTCTGGAGTTTACACTTTTTTCAGATGGCCCTTTACCGGGGGGAAGTGAGACTTCATTGTAGTGCAGATTTCCTTTGCAAGCTTGCTTGGTTGGCCAAAAAGGGCATATGCGTTTTTTCCTGAATATATTCAGGAAAAAACGCATACGCCCTTTTTGGCCAAGTGCATCATTGTGGACGTTCTGCCTCTTTTCCTATGCTTTCAATGCAATTCCAGTCTACCTCCTGAAATCGGTTTCCTGCAATTCTGCCCCGCTTTCAAGTCCTCTTGGCAGCCTTACTTCAGTCTATTTTTGGACGATAGCTGTCATTTATAACTCTGCAGGTTTGTGAATTACAGTGCCCCTGAGCTCCTTTCTTCAACTCGCTTTCTTGTGACCTGGCCGCAACACCGCATGATGGCTTCAGGCCCTAATCTGGTTCCGGCACGGCACGCTGAGCCTTTGGTTATTTCCTCTTCCTGGTGGGAAATGAGAGTTAAATTTGCCCGTCCAGACACCTCCAGCTAGTCTCTCATTGGTTCTCGCTATTCCTGTTCATCTTCCGCAGAAATTGCAAACTGGGCCAAACAGGAGGGTAAAAGCGCTGACTCTCCAAGTGGGGAGAGTGTTAGTAAAGCGTCTGGAATGTTGCACCCGAGTACCAGGGGAGGAAAACTGAGACATATTTGAACACGTCTCCCGTTCACATGGTTGATCATACTTGGGTTCCACATGCATGTTTTAGCTGAAGGAAGAATACCTTAAACCTGGAGAGTTAAGACCCGTGGAATGGGTACCATGCAATATGACTTCAAAGGGTCTTCATTTGCTCACCGAACCTCTCCAATCCTATCACTGCTGCGTTTATGCCCCCGTACACATGCTTGATTCTCTTTCGGAGACATAGCAATCCACAGGTTTTAAGATACTTACTAGTCAGGTACATTCTTAGGCGTTTAATATGCGGTGTTGAGTCCATTTCGTTGAGCAAGGAGTAGCTCTTGTCTATTCCATATTTGACTTAAGGTACTTTATCTGTGCTCATTTCAATCTCTGGTTTTATGCAGCACCCCAACTCACCTTTACCCTTAAGCAAGCATAAGTTGGTTTTCTAAATTTGAGACCCTGTTCTGTTCTGTAATTCAGTTCCTGTGTAGCCAAGTTTACATTCCGTGTATTACTGATATCTTATGATGTTTCTTTTTCTGTGTGACTTACTTCAGTTAGAATCATCATACCTGAATCCACTCATTGTGCTGCTAAGGGCCTGATGACACAGATTTCATTGCTGAGTGATATTGCTTTGTAAGTGAATACCACAACTTCTTTATCCATTTTTCACTTTCTGCGATGTTGAACTTGTACTGTAAACGAGGTTCTTGTAAACAGAGCCGTTCCAAACTTTGGGGTGGCTGTGTCTTTTTGATTTTAATTTCCCTAAGCTATAGGACCATAAGTGGAAGTGCCCTAGGTTCTGTTGCTTTGTTTTCTAGATGTTTCAGGAAACACCATACACTTCTCCCGAGTGGTTGTTGGCAATTTACATCCCGCCCATCAGCATAACAAGGCTCCCAGTTCTCCATGGCCTGTCCTGCCTTTCTGGATTTTACACTTTTTTCAGATGGCCCTTTTGACCGGGGGGAAGTGAGACTTCATTGTAGTGCAGATTTCCTTTGCAAGCTTGCTTGGTTGGCCAAAAAGGGCGTATGCGTTTTTTCCTGAATACGCCCTTTTTGGCCAAGTGCATCATTGTGGACGTTCTGCCTCTTTTCCTATGCTTTCAATGCAATTCCAGTCTACCTCCTGAAATCGGTTTCCTGCAATTCTGCCCCGCTTTCAAGTCCTCTTGGCAGCCTTACTTCAGTCTATTTTTGGACGATAGCTGTCATTTATAACTCTGCAGGTTTTTGAATTACAGTGCCCCTGAGCTCGTTTCTTCAACTCGCTTTCTTGTGACCTGGCCGCAACACCGCAGGATGGCTTCAGGCCCTAATCTGGTTCCGGCACGGCACGCTGAGCCTTTGGTTATTTCCTCTTCCTGGTGGGAAATGAGAGTTAAATTTGCCCGTCCAGACACCTCCAGCTAGTCTCTCATTGGTTCTCGCTATTCCTGTTCATCTTCCGCAGTAATTGCAAACTGGGCCAAACAGGAGGTTAAAGGCGCTGACTCTCCAAGTGGGGAGAGTGTTAGTAAAGCATCTGGAATGTTGCACCCGAGTACCAGGGGAGGAAAACTGAGACATATTTGAACAGGTCTCCCGTTCACATGGTTGATCATACTTGGGTTCCACATGCATGTTTTAGCTGAAGGAAGAATACCTTAAACCTCGGTAGTTGAAACCCGTGGAATGGGTACCATACAATATGACTTCAAAGGTTCTTCATTTGCTCACCGAACCTCTCCAATCCTATCACTGCTGCGTTTATGACCCTGTACACATGCTTGATTCTCTTTCGGAGACATAGCAATCCATAGGTTTTAAGATACTTACTAGTCAGGTACATTCTTAGGCGTTTAATATGCGGTGTTGAGTCCATTTCGTTGAGCAAGGAGTAGCTCTTGTCTATTCCATATTTGGCTTAAGGAACTTTATCTGTGCTCATTTAGATCTCTGGTTATGCAGCACCCCAATTCACCTTTCCCCTTAAGCAAGCATAAGTTGGTTTTCTAAATTTGAGACCCTGTTCTGTTCTGTAATTCAGTTCCTGTGTAGCCAAGTTTACATTCCGTGTATTACTGATATCTTATGATGTTTCTTTTTCTGTGTGACTTATTTCAGTTAGAATCATCGTACCTGAATCCACTCATTATGCTGCTACGGGCCTGATGACATAGATTTCATTGCTGAGTGATACTGCATTGTACGTAAGTACCACAAGTTCTTTATCCATTTTTCACTTTCTGTGATATTGAACTTGTACGGTAAACGACGTTCTTGTAAACGGAGGCGTCCCAAACTTTGGGGTGGCTGTGTCTTTTTGATTTTAATTTCCCTAATCTATAGGACCATAAGTGGAAGTGCCCTAGGCTCTGATGCTTTGTTTTTTAGATGTTTCAGGAAACACCATACACTTCTCCTGAGTGTCTGTTGGCAATTTACATCCCGCCCATCAGCATAACAAGGCTCCCAGTTCTCCATGGCCTGTCCTGCCTTTCTGGAGTTTACACTTTTTTCAGATGGCCCTTTACCGGGGGGAAGTGAGACTTCATTGTAGTGCAGATTTCCTTTGCAAGCTTGCTTGGTTGGCCAAAAAGGGCATATGCGTTTTTTCCTGAATATATTCAGGAAAAAACGCATACGCCCTTTTTGGCCAAGTGCATCATTGTGGACGTTCTGCCTCTTTTCCTATGCTTTCAATGCAATTCCAGTCTACCTCCTGAAATCGGTTTCCTGCAATTCTGCCCCGCTTTCAAGTCCTCTTGGCAGCCTTACTTCAGTCTATTTTTGGACGATAGCTGTCATTTATAACTCTGCAGGTTTGTGAATTACAGTGCCCCTGAGCTCCTTTCTTCAACTCGCTTTCTTGTGACCTGGCCGCAACACCGCATGATGGCTTCAGGCCCTAATCTGGTTCCGGCACGGCACGCTGAGCCTTTGGTTATTTCCTCTTCCTGGTGGGAAATGAGAGTTAAATTTGCCCGTCCAGACACCTCCAGCTAGTCTCTCATTGGTTCTCGCTATTCCTGTTCATCTTCCGCAGAAATTGCAAACTGGGCCAAACAGGAGGGTAAAAGCGCTGACTCTCCAAGTGGGGAGAGTGTTAGTAAAGCGTCTGGAATGTTGCACCCGAGTACCAGGGGAGGAAAACTGAGACATATTTGAACACGTCTCCCGTTCACATGGTTGATCATACTTGGGTTCCACATGCATGTTTTAGCTGAAGGAAGAATACCTTAAACCTGGAGAGTTAAGACCCGTGGAATGGGTACCATGCAATATGACTTCAAAGGGTCTTCATTTGCTCACCGAACCTCTCCAATCCTATCACTGCTGCGTTTATGCCCCTGTACACATGCTTGATTCTCTTTCGGAGACATAGCAATCCATAGGTTTTAAGATACTTACTAGTCAGGTACATTCTTAGGCGTTTAATATGCGGTGTTGAGTCCATTTCGTTGAGCAAGGAGTAGCTCTTGTCTATTCCATATTTGACTTAAGGTACTTTATCTGTGCTCATTTCAATCTCTGGTTTTATGCAGCACCCCAACTCACCTTTACCCTTAAGCAAGCATAAGTTGGTTTTCTAAATTTGAGACCCTGTTCTGTTCTGTAATTCAGTTCCTGTGTAGCCAAGTTTACATTCCGTGTATTACTGATATCTTATGATGTTTCTTTTTCTGTGTGACTTACTTCAGTTAGAATCATCATACCTGAATCCACTCATTGTGCTGCTAAGGGCCTGATGACACAGATTTCATTGCTGAGTGATATTGCTTTGTAAGTGAATACCACAACTTCTTTATCCATTTTTCACTTTCTGCGATGTTGAACTTGTACTGTAAACGAGGTTCTTGTAAACAGAGCCGTTCCAAACTTTGGGGTGGCTGTGTCTTTTTGATTTTAATTTCCCTAAGCTATAGGACCATAAGTGGAAGTGCCCTAGGTTCTGTTGCTTTGTTTTCTAGATGTTTCAGGAAACACCATACACTTCTCCCGAGTGGTTGTTGGCAATTTACATCCCGCCCATCAGCATAACAAGGCTCCCAGTTCTCCATGGCCTGTCCTGCCTTTCTGGATTTTACACTTTTTTCAGATGGTCCTTTTGACCGGGGGGAAGTGAGACTTCATTGTAGTGCAGATTTCCTTTGCAAGCTTGCTTGGTTGGCCAAAAAGGGCGTATGCGTTTTTTCCTGAATATATTCAGGAAAAAACGCATACGCCCTTTTTGGCCAAGTGCATCATTGTGTACGTTCTGCCTCTTTTCCTATGCTTTCAATGCAATTTGAGTCTACCTCCTGAAATCGGTTTCCTGCAATTCTGCCCCGCTTTCAAGTCCTCTTGGCAGCCTTACTTCAGTCTATTTTTGGACGATAGCTGTCATTTATAACTCTGCAGGTTTGTGAATTACAGTGTCCCTGAGCTCCTTTCTTCAACTCGCTTTCTTGTGAGCTGGCCGCAACACCGCAGGATGGCTTCAGGCCCTAATCTGGTTCCGGCACGGCACGCTTAGCCTTTGGTTATTTCCTCTTCCTGGTGGGAAATGAGAGTTAAATTTGCCCGTCCAGACACCTCCAGCTAGTCTCTCATTGGTTCTCGCTATTCCTGTTCATCTTCCGCAGAAATTGCAAACTGGGCCAAACAGGAGGTTAAAGGCGCTGACTCTCCAAGTGGGGAGAGTGTTAGTAAAGCGTCTGGAATGTTGCACCCGAGTACCAGGGGAGGAAAACTGAGACATATTTGAACACGTCTCCCGTTCACACGGTTGATCATACTCTGGGTTCCACATGCATGTTTTAGCTGAAGGAAGAATACCTTAAACCTGGAGAGTTGAGACCCGTGGAATGGGTACCATGCAATATGACTTCAAAGGGTCTTCATTTGCTCACGAACCTCTCCAATCCTATCACTGCTGCGTTTATGCCCCTGTACACGCGCTTGATTCTCTTTCGGAGACATAGCAATCCATAGGTTTTACGATACTTACTAGTCAGGTGCATTCTTAGGCGTTTAATATGGGGTTTTGTGTCCATTTCGTTGAGCAAGGAGTAGCTCTTGTCTATTCCATATTTGGCTTAAGGAACTTTATCTGTGCTCATTTCAATCTCTGGTTTTATGCAGCACCCCAACTCACCTTTCACCTTAAGCAAGCATAAGTTGGTTTTCTAAATTTGAGACCCTGTTCTGTTTTGGAATGCAGTTCCTGTGTAGCCAAGTTTACATTCCGTGTATTAGTGATATCTTATGATGTTTCTCTTTCTGTGTGACTTATTTCAGTTAGAATCATCGTACCTGAATCCACTCATTATGATGCTACGGGCCTGATGACACAGATTTCATTGCTGAGTGATATTGCTTTGTACGTAAATACCACAACTTCTTTATCCATTTTTCACTTTCTGCGATGTTGAACTTGTACTGTAAACGAGGTTCTTGTAAACAGAGCCATTCCAAACTTTGGGGTGGCTGTGTCTTTTTGATTTTAATTTCCCTAAGCTATAGGACCATAAGTGGAAGTGCCCTAGGTTCTGTTGCTTTGTTTTTAGATGTTTCAGGAAACACCATACACTTCTCCCGAGTGGTTGTTGGCAATTTACATCCCGCCCATCAGCATAACAAGGCTCCCAGTTCTCCATGGCCTGTCCTGCCTTTCTGGATTTTACACTTTTTTCAGATGGCCCTTTTGACCAGGGGGAAGTGAGACTTCATTGTAGTGCAGATTTCCTTTGCAAGCTTGCTTGGTTGGCCAAAAAGGGCGTATGCGTTTTTTCCTGAATATATTCAGGAAAAAACGCATACGCCCTTTTTGGCCAAGTGCATCATTGTGGACGTTCTGCCTCTTTTCCTATGCTTTCAATGCAATTCCAGTCTACCTCCTGAAATCGGTTTCCTGCAATTCTGCCCCGCTTTCAAGTCCTCTTGGCAGCCTTACTTCAGTCTATTTTTGGACGATAGCTGTCATTTATAACTCTGCAGGTTTGTGAATTACAGTGCCCCTGAGCTCGTTTCTTCAACTCGCTTTCTTGTGACCTGGCCGCAACACCGCAGGATGGCTTCAGGCCCTAATCTGGTTCCGGCACGGCACGCTGAGCCTTTGGTTATTTCCTCTTCCTGGTGGGAAATCAGAGTTAAATTTGCCCGTCCAGACACCTCCAGCTGGTCTCTCATTGGTTCTCCTATTCCTGTTCATCTTCCGCAGAAATTGCAAACTGGGCCAAACAGGAGGTTAAAGGCGCTGACTCTCCAAGTGGGGAGAGTGTTAGTAAAACGTCTGGAATGTTGCACCCGAGTACCAGGGGAGGAAAACTGAGACATATTTGAACACGTCTCCCGTTCACATGGTTGATCATACTTGGGTTCCACATGCATGTTTTAGCTGAAGGAAGAATACCTTAAACCTCGGTAGTTGAAACCCGTGGAATGGGTACCATACAATATGACTTCAAAGGTTCTTCATTTGCTCACCGAACCTCTCCAATCCTATCACTGCTGCGTTTATGCCCCTGTACACATGCTTGATTCTCTTTCGGAGACATAGCAATCCATAGGTTTTAAGATACTTACTAGTCAGGTACATTCTTAGGCGTTTAATATGCGGTGTTGAGTCCATTTCGTTGAGCAAGGAGTAGCTCTTGTCTATTCCATATTTGGCTTAAGGAACTTTATCTGTGCTCATTTCGATCTCTGGTTATGCAGCACCCCAATTCACCTTTCCCCTTAAGCAAGCATAAGTTGGTTTTCTAAATTTGAGACCCTGTTCTGTTCTGTAATTCAGTTCCTGTGTAGCCAAGTTTACATTCCGTGTATTACTGATATCTTATGATGTTTCTTTTTCTGTGTGACTTATTTCAGTTAGAATCATCATACCTGAATCCACTCATTGTGCTGCTAAGGGCCTGATGACATAGATTTCATTGCTGAGTGATATTGCTTTGTAAGTAAATACCATAACTTCTTTATCCATTTTTCACTTTCTGCGATGTTGAACTTGTACTGTAAACGAGGTTCTTGTAAACAGAGCCGTTTCAAACTTTGGGGTGGCTGTGTCTTTTTGATTTTAATTTCCCTAAGCTATAGGACCATAAGTGGAAGTGCCCTAGGCTCTGTTGATTTGTTTTTTAGATGTTTCAGGAAACACCATACACTTCTCCCGAGTGGTGGTTGGCAATTTACATCCCGCCCATCAGCATAACAAGGCTCCCAGTTCTCCATGGCCTGTCCTGCCTTTCTGGATTTTACACTTTTTTCAGATAGCCCTTTTGACCGGGGGGAAGTGAGACTTCATTGTAGTGCAGATTTCCTTTGCAAGCTTGCTTGGTTGGCCAAAAAGGGCGTATGCGTTTTTTCCTGAATATATTCAGGAAAAAACGCATACGCCCTTTTTGGCCAAGTGCATCATTGTGGACGTTCTGCCTCTTTTCCTATGCTTTCAATGCAATTCCAGTCTACCTCCTGAAATCGGTTTCCTGCAATTCTGCCCCGCTTTCAAGTCCTCTTGGCAGCCTTACTTCAGTCTATTTTTGGACGATAGCTGTCATTTATAACTCTGCAGGTTTGTGAATTACAGTGCCCCTGAGCTCCTTTCTTCAACTCGCTTTCTTGTGAGCTGGCCGCAACACCGCAGGATGGCTTCAGGCCCTAATCTGTTTCCGGCCCGGCATGCTGAGCCTTTGGTTATTTCCTCTTCCTGGTGGGAAATGAGAGTTAAATTTGCCCGTCCAGACACCTCCAGCTAGCCTCTCATTGGTTCTCGCTATTCCTGTTCATCTTCCGCAGAAATTGCAAACTGGGCCAAACAGGAGGTTAAAGGCGCTGACTTTCCAAGTGGGGAGAGTATTAGTAAAGCGTCTGGAATGTTGCACCCGAGTACCAGGGGAAGAAAACTGAGACATATTTGAACATGTCTCCCGTTCACATGGTTGATCATACTTGGGTTCCACATGCATGTTTTAGCTGGAGGAAGAATACCTAAAAGCTGGGTAGTTGAAACCCGTGGAATGGGTACCATGCAATATGACTTCAAATGGTCTTCATTTGCTCACCGAACCTCTCCAATCCTATCACTGCTGTGTTTATTGCCCCTGTACACATGCTTGATTCTCTTTCAGAGACATAGCAATCCATAGGTTTTAAGATACTTACTAGTCAGGTACATTCTTAGGCGTTTAATATGCGGTGTTGAGTCCATTTCGTTGAGCAAGGAGTAGCTCTTGTCTATTCCATATTTGGCTTAAGGAACTTTATCTGTGCTCATTTCAATCTCTGGTTTTATGCAGCACCCCAACTCACCTTTCCCCTTAAGCAAGCATAAGTTGGTTTTCTAAATTTGAGACCCTGTTCTGTTTTGGAATGCAGTTCCTGTGTAGCCAAGTTTACATTCTGTGTATTAGTGATATCTTATGATGTTTCTTTTTCTGTGTGACTTATTTCAGGTAGAATCATCGTACCTGAATCCACTCATTATGCTGCTACGGGCCTGATGACATAGATTTCATTGCTGAGTGATACTGCATTGTACGTAAGTACCACAAGTTCTTTATCCATTTTTCACTTTCTGTGATATTGAACTTGTACGGTAAACGAGGTTCTTGTAAACGGAGGCGTCCCAAACTTTGGGGTGGCTGTGTCTTTTTGATTTTAATTTCCCTAAGCTATAGGACCATAAGTGGAAGTGCCCTAGGCTCTGATGCTTTGTTTTTTAGATGTTTCAGGAAACACCATACACTTCTCCTGAGTGGTTGTTGGCAATTTACATCCCGCCCATCAGCATAACAAGGCTCCCAGTTCTCCATGGCCTGTCCTGCCTTTCTGGATTTTACACTTTTTTCAGATAGCCCTTTTGACCGGGGGGAAGTGAGACTTCATTGTAGTGCAGATTTCCTTTGCAAGCTTGCTTGGTTGGCCAAAAAGGGCGTATGCGTTTTTTCCTGAATATATTCAGGAAAAAACGCATACGCCCTTTTTGGCCAAGTGCATCATTGTGGACGTTCTGCCTCTTTTCCTATGCTTTCAATGCAATTCCAGTCTACCTCCTGAAATCGGTTTCCTGCAATTCTGCCCCGCTTTCAAGTCCTCTTGGCAGCCTTACTTCAGTCTATTTTTGGACGATAGCTGTCATTTATAACTCTGCAGGTTTGTGAATTACAGTGCCCCTGAGCTCCTTTCTTCAACTCACTTTCTTGTGAGCTGGCCG
Organism: Delphinus delphis; assembly: GCF_949987515.2. NCBI lineage: Eukaryota > Metazoa > Chordata > Mammalia > Artiodactyla > Delphinidae > Delphinus > Delphinus delphis. The sequence goes on along the minus strand of NW_027192671.1, from coordinate 854,762 downwards.
AAACACCCAGGATGGCTTCAGGCCCTAATCTGGTTCCGGCACGGCACGCTGAGCCTTTGGTTAATTCCTCTTCCTGGTGGGAAATGAGAGTTAAATTTGCCCGTCCAGACACCTCCAGCTAGTCTCTCATTGGTTCTCGCTATTCCTGTTCATCTTCCGCAGAAATTGCAAACTGGGCCAAACAGGAGGTTAAAGGGACTGACTCTCCAAGTGGGGAGAGTGTTAGTAAAGCGTCTGGAATGTTGCACCCGAGTACCAGGGGAGGAAAACTGAGACATATTTGAACACGTCTCCCGATCACATGGTTGATCATACTCTAGGTTCCACATGCATGTTTTAGCTGAAGGAAGAATACCTTAAACCTGGGTAGTTGAAACCCGTGGAATGGGTACCATGCAATATGACTTCAAAGGGTCTTCATTTGCTCACCGAACCTCTCCAATCCTATCACTGCTGCGTTTATGCCCCTGTACACATGCTTGATTCTCTTTCGGAGACATAGCAATCCATAGGTTTTAAGATACTTACTAGTCAGGTACATTCTTAGGCGTTTAATATGCGGTGTTGAGTCCATTTCGTTGAGCAAGGAGTAGCTCTTGTCTATTCCATATTTGGCTTAAGGAACTTTATCTGTGCTCATTTCAATCTCTGGTTTTATGCAGCACCCCAACTCACCTTTCCCCTTAAGCAAGCATAAGTTGGTTTTCTAAATTTGAGACCCTGTTCTGTTCTGTAATTCAGTTCCTGTGTAGCCAAGTTTACATTCCGTGTATTACTGATATCTTATGATGTTTCTTTTTCTGTGTGACTTATTTCAGTTAGAATCATCATACCTGAATCCACTCATTGTGCTGCTAAGTGCCTGATGACACAGATTTCATTGCTGAGTGATATTGCTTTGTAAGTAAATACCACAACTTCTTTATCCATTTTTCACTTTCTGCGATGTTGAACTTGTACTGTAAACGAAGTTCTTGTAAACAGAGCCGTTCCAAACTTTGGGGTGGCTGTGTCTTTTTGATTTTAATTTCCCTAAGCTATAGGACCATAACTGGAAGTGCCCTAGGTTCTGTTGCTTTGTTTTTTAGATGTTTCAGGAAACACCATACACTTCTCCCGAGTGGTTGTTGGCAATTTACATCCCGCCCATCAGCATAACAAGGCTCCCAGTTCTCCATGGCCTGTCCTGCCTTTCTGGATTTTACACTTTTTTCAGATAGCCCTTTTGACCGGGGGGAAGTGAGACTTCATTGTAGTGCAGATTTCCTTTGCAAGCTTGCTTGGTTGGCCAAAAAGGGCGTATGCGTTTTTTCCTGAATATATTCAGGAAAAAACGCATACGCCCTTTTTGGCCAAGTGCATCATTGTGGACGTTCTGCCTCTTTTCCTATGCTTTCAATGCAATTCCAGTCTACCTCCTGAAATCGGTTTCCTGCAATTCTGCCCCGCTTTCAAGTCCTCTTGGCAGCCTTACTTCAGTCTATTTTTGGACGATAGCTGTCATTTATAACTCTGCAGGTTTGTGAATTACAGTGCCCCTGAGCTCCTTTCTTCAACTCGCTTTCTTGTGAGCTGGCCGAAACACCCAGGATGGCTTCAGGCCCTAATCTGGTTCCGGCACGGCACGCTGAGCCTTTGGTTAATTCCTCTTCCTGGTGGGAAATGAGAGTTAAATTTGCCCGTCCAGACACCTCCAGCTAGTCTCTCATTGGTTCTCGCTATTCCTGTTCATCTTCCGCAGAAATTGCAAACTGGGCCAAACAGGAGGTTAAAGGGACTGACTCTCCAAGTGGGGAGAGTGTTAGTAAAGCGTCTGGAATGTTGCACCCGAGTACCAGGGGAGGAAAACTGAGACATATTTGAACACGTCTCCCGATCACATGGTTGATCATACTCTAGGTTCCACATGCATGTTTTAGCTGAAGGAAGAATACCTTAAACCTGGGTAGTTGAAACCCGTGGAATGGGTACCATGCAATATGACTTCAAAGGGTCTTCATTTGCTCACCGAACCTCTCCAATCCTATCACTGCTGCGTTTATGCCCCTGTACACATGCTTGATTCTCTTTCGGAGACATAGCAATCCATAGGTTTTAAGATACTTACTAGTCAGGTACATTCTTAGGCGTTTAATATGCGGTGTTGAGTCCATTTCGTTGAGCAAGGAGTAGCTCTTGTCTATTCCATATTTGGCTTAAGGAACTTTATCTGTGCTCATTTCAATCTCTGGTTTTATGCAGCACCCCAACTCACCTTTCCCCTTAAGCAAGCATAAGTTGGTTTTCTAAATTTGAGACCCTGTTCTGTTCTGTAATTCAGTTCCTGTGTAGCCAAGTTTACATTCCGTGTATTACTGATATCTTATGATGTTTCTTTTTCTGTGTGACTTATTTCAGTTAGAATCATCATACCTGAATCCACTCATTGTGCTGCTAAGTGCCTGATGACACAGATTTCATTGCTGAGTGATATTGCTTTGTAAGTAAATACCACAACTTCTTTATCCATTTTTCACTTTCTGCGATGTTGAACTTGTACTGTAAACGAAGTTCTTGTAAACAGAGCCGTTCCAAACTTTGGGGTGGCTGTGTCTTTTTGATTTTAATTTCCCTAAGCTATAGGACCATAACTGGAAGTGCCCTAGGTTCTGTTGCTTTGTTTTTTAGATGTTTCAGGAAACACCATACACTTCTCCCGAGTGGTTGTTGGCAATTTACATCCCGCCCATCAGCATAACAAGGCTCCCAGTTCTCCATGGCCTGTCCTGCCTTTCTGGATTTTACACTTTTTTCAGATAGCCCTTTTGACCGGGGGGAAGTGAGACTTCATTGTAGTGCAGATTTCCTTTGCAAGCTTGCTTGGTTGGCCAAAAAGGGCGTATGCGTTTTTTCCTGAATATATTCAGGAAAAAACGCATACGCCCTTTTTGGCCAAGTGCATCATTGTGGACGTTCTGCCTCTTTTCCTATGCTTTCAATGCAATTCCAGTCTACCTCCTGAAATCGGTTTCCTGCAATTCTGCCCCGCTTTCAAGTCCTCTTGGCAGACTTACTTCAGTCTATTTTTGGACGATAGCTGTCATTTATAACTCTGCAGGTTTGTGAATTACAGTGCCCCTGAGCTCCTTTCTTCAACTCGCTTTCTTGTGAGCTGGCCGAAACACCCAGGATGGCTTCAGGCCCTAATCTGGTTCCGGCACGGCACGCTGAGCCTTTGGTTAATTCCTCTTCCTGGTGGGAAATGAGAGTTAAATTTGCCCGTCCAGACACCTCCAGCTAGTCTCTCATTGGTTCTCGCTATTCCTGTTCATCTTCCGCAGAAATTGCAAACTGGGCCAAACAGGAGGTTAAAGGGACTGACTCTCCAAGTGGGGAGAGTGTTAGTAAAGCGTCTGGAATGTTGCACCCGAGTACCAGGGGAGGAAAACTGAGACATATTTGAACACGTCTCCCGATCACATGGTTGATCATACTCTAGGTTCCACATGCATGTTTTAGCTGAAGGAAGAATACCTTAAACCTGGGTAGTTGAAACCCGTGGAATGGGTACCATGCAATATGACTTCAAAGGGTCTTCATTTGCTCACCGAACCTCTCCAATCCTATCACTGCTGCGTTTATGCCCCTGTACACATGCTTGATTCTCTTTCGGAGACATAGCAATCCATAGGTTTTAAGATACTTACTAGTCAGGTACATTCTTAGGCGTTTAATATGCGGTGTTGAGTCCATTTCGTTGAACAAGGAGTAGCTCTTGTCTATTCCATATTTGGCTTAAGGAACTTTATCTGTGCTCATTTCAATCTCTGGTTTTATGCAGCACCCCAACTCACCTTTCCCCTTAAGCAAGCATAAGTTGGTTTTCTAAATTTGAGACCCTGTTCTGTTCTGTAATTCAGTTCCTGTGTAGCCAAGTTTACATTCCGTGTATTACTGATATCTTATGATGTTTCTTTTTCTGTGTGACTTATTTCAGTTAGAATCATCATACCTGAATCCACTCATTGTGCTGCTAAGGGCCTGATGACACAGATTTCATTGCTGAGTGATATTGCTTTGTAAGTAAATACCACAACTTCTTTATCCATTTTTCACTTTCTGCGATGTTGAACTTGTACTGTAAACGAAGTTCTTGTAAACAGAGCCGTTCCAAACTTTGGGGTGGCTGTGTCTTTTTGATTTTAATTTCCCTAAGCTATAGGACCATAAGTGGAAGTGCCCTAGGTTCTGTTGCTTTGTTTTTTAGATGTTTCAGGAAACACCATACACTTCTCCCGAGTGGTTGTTGGCAATTTACATCCCGCCCATCAGCATAACAAGGCTCCCAGTTCTCCATGGCCTGTCCTGCCTTTCTGGATTTTACACTTTTTTCAGATAGCCCTTTTGACCGGGGGGAAGTGAGACTTCATTGTAGTGCAGATTTCCTTTGCAAGCTTGCTTGGTTGGCCAAAAAGGGCGTATGCGTTTTTTCCTGAATATATTCAGGAAAAAACGCATACGCCCTTTTTGGCCAAGTGCATCATTGTGGACGTTCTGCCTCTTTTCCTATGCTTTCAATGCAATTCCAGTCTACCTCCTGAAATCGGTTTCCTGCAATTCTGCCCCGCTTTCAAGTCCTCTTGGCAGACTTACTTCAGTCTATTTTTGGACGATAGCTGTCATTTATAACTCTGCAGGTTTGTGAATTACAGTGCCCCTGAGCTCCTTTCTTCAACTCGCTTTCTTGTGAGCTGGCCGAAACACCCAGGATGGCTTCAGGCCCTAATCTGGTTCCGGCACGGCACGCTGAGCCTTTGGTTAATTCCTCTTCCTGGTGGGAAATGAGAGTTAAATTTGCCCGTCCAGACACCTCCAGCTAGTCTCTCATTGGTTCTCGCTATTCCTGTTCATCTTCCGCAGAAATTGCAAACTGGGCCAAACAGGAGGTTAAAGGGACTGACTCTCCAAGTGGGGAGAGTGTTAGTAAAGCGTCTGGAATGTTGCACCCGAGTACCAGGGGAGGAAAACTGAGACATATTTGAACACGTCTCCCGATCACATGGTTGATCATACTCTAGGTTCCACAAGCATGTTTTAGCTGAAGGAAGAATACCTTAAACCTGGGTAGTTGAAACCCGTGGAATGGGTACCATGCAATATGACTTCAAAGGGTCTTCATTTGCTCACCGAACCTCTCTAATCCTATCACTGCTGCGTTTATGCCCCTGTACACATGCTTGATTCTCTTTCGGAGACATAGCAATCCATAGGTTTTAAGATACTTACTAGTCAGGTACATTCTTAGGCGTTTAATATGGGGTGTTTAGTCCATTTCGTTGAGCAAGGAGTAGCTCTTGTCTATTCCATATTTGGCTTAAGGAACTTTATCTGTGCTCATTTCAATCTCTGGTTTTATGCAGCACCCCAACTCACCTTTACCCTTAAGCAAGAATAAGTTGGTTTTCTAAATTTGAGACCCTGTTCTGTTCTGTAATTCAGTTCCTGTGTAGCCAAGTTTACATTCCGTGTATTACTGATATCTTATGATGTTTCTTTTTCTGTGTGACTTATTTCAGTTAGAATCATCATACCTGAATCCACTCATTGTGCTGCTAAGGGCCTGATGACACAGATTTCATTGCTGAGTGATATTGCTTTGTAAGTAAATACCACAACTTCTTTATCCATTTTTCACTTTCTGCGATGTTGAACTTGTACTGTAAACGAGGTTCTTGTAAACAGAGGCGTCCCAAACTTTGGGGTGGCTGTGTCTTTTTGATTTTAATTTCCCTAAGCTATAGGACCATAAGTGGAAGTGCCCTAGGCTCTGTTGCTTTGTTTTTTAGATGTTTCAGGAAACACCATACACTTCTCCCAAGTGTCTGTTGGCAATTTACATCCAGCCCATCAGCATAACAAGGCTCCCAGTTCTCCATGGCCTGTCCTGCCTTTCTGGATTTTACACTTTTTTCAGATGGCCCTTTTGACCGGGGGGAAGTGAGACTTCATTGTAGTGCAGATTTCCTTTGCAAGCTTGCTTGGTTGGCCAAAAAGGGCGTATGCGTTTTTTCCTGAATATATTCAGGAAAAAACGCATACGCCCTTTTTGGCCAAGTGCATCATTGTGGACGTTCTGCCTCTTTTCCTATGCTTTCAATGCAATTCCAGTCTACCTCCTGAAATCGGTTTCCTGCAATTCTGCCCCGCTTTCAAGTCCTCTTGGCAGCCTTACTTCAGTCTATTTTTGGACGATAGCTGTCATTTATAACTCTGCAGGTTTGTGAATTACAGTGCCCCTGAGCTCCTTTCTTCAACTCGCTTTCTTGTGACCTGGCCGCAACACCGCAGGATGGCTTCAGGCCCTAATCTGGTTCCGGCCCGGCACGCTGAGCCTTTGGTTAATTCCTCTTCCTGGTGGGAAATGAGAGTTAAATTTGCCCGTTCAGACACCTCCAGCTAGCCTCTCATTGGTTCTCGCTATTCCTGTTCATCTTCCGCAGAAATTGCAAACTGGGCCAAACAGGAGGTTAAAGGGACTGACTCTCCAAGTCGGGAGAGTGTTAGTAAAGCGTCTGGAATGTTGCACCCGAGTACCAGGGGAGGAAAACTGAGACATATTTGAACACATCTCCCGTTCACATGGTTGATCATACTCTGGGTTCCACATGCATGTTTTAACTGAAGGAAGAATACCTAAAACATGGAGAGTTGAGACCCGTGTAATGGGTACCATGCAATATGACTTCAAAGGGTCTTCATTTGCTCACCGAACCTCTCCAATCCTATCACTGCTGCGTTTATGCCCCTGTACACACGCTTGATTCTCTTTTGGAGACATAGCAATCCATAGGTTTTAAGATACTTACTAGTCAGGTACATTCTTAGGCGTTTAATATGGGGTGTTGAGTCCATTTCGTTGAGCAAGGAGTAGCTCTTGTCTATTCCGTATTTGGCTTAAGGAACTTTATCTGTGCTCATTTCAATCTCTGGTATTATGCAGCACCCCAACTCACCTTTCCCCTTAAGCAAGCATAAGTTGGTTTTCTAAATTTGAGACCCTGTTCTGTTTTGGAATGCAGTTCCTGTGTAGCCAAGTTTACATTCCGTGTATTACTGATATCTTATGATGTTTCTTTTTCTGTGTGACTTATTTCAGTTAGAATCATCGTACCTGAATCCACTCATTATGCTGCTAAGGGCCTGATGACATAGATTTCATTGCTGAGTGATACGGCATTGTACGTAAGTACCTCAAGTTCTTTATCCATTTTTCACTTTCTGTGATATTGAACTTGTACGGTAAACGAGGTTCTTGTAAACGGAGGCGTCCCAAACTTTGGGGTGGCTGTGTCTTTTTGATTTTAATTTCCCTAAGCTATAGGACCATAAGTGGAAGTGCCCTAGGCTCTGTTGCTTTGTTTTTTAGATGTTTCAGGAAACACCATACACTTCTCCAGAGTGGCTGTTGGCAATTTACATCCCGCCCATCAGCATAAGAAGGCTCCCAGTTCTCCATGGCCTGTCGTGCCTTTATGGATTTTACACTTTTTTCAGATGGCCCTTTTGACCAGGTGGAAGTGAGACTTCATTGTAGTGCAGATTTCCTTTGCAAGCTTGCTTGGTTGGCCAAAAAGTGCGTATGCGTTTTTTCCTGAATATATTCAGGAAAAAACGCATACGCCCTTTTTGGCCAAGTGCATCATTGTGTACATTCTGCCTCTTTTCCTATGCTTTCAATGCAATTCCAGTCTACCTCCTGAAATCGGTTTCCTGCAATTCTGCCCCGCTTTCAAGTCCTCTTGGCAGCCTTACTTCAGTCTATTTTTGGACGATAGCTGTCATTTATAACTCTGCAGGTTTGTGAATTACAGTGCCCCTGAGCTCCTTTCTTCAACTCGCTTTCTTGTGACCTGGCCGCAACACCGCAGGATGGCTTCAGGCCCTAATCTGGTTCCGGCACGGCACGCTGAGCCTTTGGTTAATTCCTCTTCCTGGTGGGAAATGAGAGTTAAATTTGCCCGTCCAGACACCTCCAGCTAGTCTCTCATTGGTTCTCGCTATTCCTGTTCATCTTCCACAGAAATTGCAAACTGGGCCAAACAGGAGGTTAAAGGGACTGACTCTCCAAGTCGGGAGAGTGTTAGTAAAGCGTCTGGAATGTTGCACCCGAGTACCAGGGGAGGAAAACTGAGACATATTTGAACACGTCTCCCGTTCACACGGTTGATCATACTCTGGGTTCCACATGCATGTTTTAGCTGAAGGAAGAATACCTTAAACCTGGAGAGTTGAGACCCGTGTAATGGGTACCATGCAATATGACTTCAAAGGGTCTTCATTTGCTCACGAACCTCTCCAATCCTATCACTGCTGCGTTTATGCCCCTGTACACATGCTTGATTCTCTTTCGGAGACATAGCAATCCATAGGTTTTAAGATACTTACTAGTCAGGTACATTCTTAGGCGTTTAATATGCGGTGTTGAGTCCATTTCGTTGAGCAAGGAGTAGCTCTTGTCTATTCCATATTTGGCTTAAGGAACTTTATCTGTGCTCATTTCAATCTCTGGTTTTATGCAGCACCCCAACTCACCTTTCCCCTTAAGCAAGCATAAGTTGGTTTTCTAAATTTGAGACCCTGTTCTGTTCTGTAATTCAGTTCCTGTGTAGCCAAGTTTACATTCCGTGTATTACTGATATCTTATGATGTTTCTTTTTCTGTGTGACTTATTTCAGTTAGAATCATCATACCTGAATCCACTCATTGTGCTGCTAAGGGCCTGATGACACAGATTTCATTGCTGAGTGATATTGCTTTGTAAGTAAATACCACAAATTCTTTATCCATTTTTCAATTTCTGCGATGTTGAACTTGTACTGTAAACGAGGTTCTTGTAAACAGAGCCGTTCCAAACTTTGGGGTGGCTGTGTCTTTTTGATTTTAAATTCCCTAAGCTATAGGACCATAAGTGGAAGTGCCCTAGGCTCTGTTGCTTTGTTTTTTAGATGTTTCAGGAAACACCATACACTTCTCCCCAGTGGTTGTTGGCAATTTACATCCCGCCCATCAGCATAACAAGGCTCCCAGTTCTCCATGGCCTGTCCTGCCTTTCTGGATTTTACACTTTTTTCAGATGGTCCTTTGGACCGGGGGGAAGTGAGACTTCATTGTAGTGCAGATTTCCTTTGCAAGCTTGCTTGGTTGGCCAAAAAGGGCGTATGCGTTTTTTCCTGAATATATTCAGGAAAAAACGCATACGCCCTTTTTGGCCAAGTGCATCATTGTGTACGTTCTGCCTCTTTTCCTATACTTTCAATGCAATTTGAGTCTACCTCCTGAAATCGGTTTCCTGCAATTCTGCCCCGCTTTCAAGTCCTCTTGGCAGCCTTACTTCAGTCTATTTTTGGACGATAGCTGTCATTTATAACTCTGCAGGTTTGTGAATTACAGTGCCCCTAAGCTCCTTTCTTCAACTCGCTTTCTTGTGACCTGGCCGCAACACCGCAGGATGGCTTCAGGCCCTAATCTGGTTCCGGCACGGCACGCTGAGCCTTTGGTTAATTCCTCTTCCTGGTGGGAAATGAGAGTTAAATTTGCCCGTCCAGACACCTCCAGCTAGTCTCTCATTGGTTCTCGCTATTCCTGTTCATCTTCCGCAGAAATTGCAAACTGGGCCAAACAGGAGGTTAAAGGGACTGACTCTCCAAGTCGGGGGAGTGTTAGTAAAGCGTCTGGAATGTTGCACCCGAGTACCAGGGGAGGAAAACTGAGACATATTTGAACACGTCTCCCGTTCACACGGTTGATCATACTCTGGGTTCCACATGCATGTTTTAGCTGAAGGAAGAATACCTTAAACCTGGAGAGTTGAGACCCGTGTAATGGGTACCATGCAATATGACTTCAAAGGGTCTTCATTTGCTCACGAACCTCTCCAATCCTATCACTGCTGCGTTTATGCCCCTGTACACATGCTTGATTCTCTTTCGGAGACATAGCAATCCATAGGTTTTAAGATACTTACTAGACAGGTACATTCTTAGGCGTTTAATATGCGGTGTTGGGTCCATTTCGTTGAGCAAGGAGTAGCTCTTGTCTATTCCATATTTGGCTTAAGGAACTTTATCTGTGCTCATTTCAATCTCTGGTTTTATGCAGCACCCCAACTCACCTTTCCCCTTAAGCAAGCATAAGTTGGTTTTCTAAATTTGAGACCCTGTTCTGTTCTGTAATTCAGTTCCTGTGTAGCCAAGTTTACATTCCGTGTATTAGTGATATCTTATGATGTTTCTTTTTCTGTGTGACTTATTTCAGTTAGAATCATCGTACCTGAATCCACTCATTATGCTGCTACGGCCTGATGACATAGATTTCATTGCTGAGTGATACTGCATTGTACGTAAGTACCACAAGTTCTTTATCCATTTTTCACTTTCTGCGATGTTGAACTTGTACTGTAAACGAGGTTCTTGTAAACAGAGCCGTTCCAAACTTTGGGGTGGCTGTGTCTTTTTGAATTTAATTTCCCTAAGCTATAGGACCATAAGTGGAAGTGCCCTAGGCTCTGTTGCTTTGTTTTTTAGATGTTTCAGGAAACACCATACACTTCTCCCGAGTGGTTGTTGGCAATTTACATCCCGCCCATCAGCATAACAAGGCTCCCAGTTCTCCATGGCCTGTCCTGCCTTTCTGGATTTTACACTTTTTTCAGATGGCCCTTTTGACTGGGGGGAAGTGAGACTTCATTGTAGTGCAGATTTCCTTTGCAAGCTTGCTTGGTTGGCCAAAAAGGGCGTATGGGTTTTTTCCTGAATATATTCAGGAAAAAACGCATACGCCCTTTTTGGCCAAGTGCATCATTGTGGACGTTCTGCCTCTTTTCCTATGCTTTCAATGCAATTCCAGTCTACCTCCTGAAATCGGTTTCCTGCAATTCTGCCCCGCTTTCAAGTCCTCTTTGCAGCCTTACTTCAGTCTATTTTTGGACGATAGCTGTCATTTATAACTCTGCAGGTTTGTGAATTACAGTGCCCCTGAGCTCCTTTCTTCAACTCGCTTTCTTGTGACCTGGCCGCAACACCGCAGGATGTCTTCAGGCCCTAATCTGGTTCCGGCACGGCACGCTGAGCCTTTGGTTATTTCCTCTTCCTGGTGGGAAATGAGAGTTAAATTTGCCCGTCCAGACACCTCCAGCTAGCCTCTCATTGGTTCTCGCTATTCCTGTTCATCTTCCCCAGCAATTGCAAACTGGGCCAAACAGGAGGTTAAAGGCGCTGACTTTCCAAGTGGGCAGAGTGTTAGTAAAGCGTCTGGAATGTTGCACCCGAGTACCAGGGGAGGAAAACTGAGACATATTTGAACACGTCTCCCGTTCACATGGTTGATCATACTTGGGTTCCACATGCATGTTTTAGCTGAAGGAAGAATACCTTAAACCTGGGTAGTTGAAACCCGTGGAATGGGTACCATGCAATATGACTTCAAAGGGTCTTCATTTGCTCACCGAACCTCTCCAATCCTATCACTGCTGCGTTTATGCCCCTGTACACATGCTTGATTCTCTTTCGGAGACATAGCAATCCATAGGTTTTAAGATACTTACTAGTCAGGTACATTCTTAGGCGTTTAATATGCGGTGTTGAGTCCATTTCGTTGAGCAAGGAGTAGCTCTTGTCTATTCCATATTTGGCTTAAGGAACTTTATCTGTGCTCATTTCAATCTCTGGTTTTATGCAGCACCCCAACTCACCTTTCCCCTTAAGCAAGCATAAGTTGGTTTTCTAAATTTGAGACCCTGTTCTGTTCTGTAATTCAGTTCCTGTGTAGCCAAGTTTACATTCCGTGTATTACTGATATCTTATGATGTTTCTTTTTCTGTGTGACTTATTTCAGTTAGAATCATCATACCTAAATCCACTCATTGTGCTGCTAAGGGCCTGATGACACAGATTTCATTGCTGAGTGATATTGCTTTGTAAGTAAATACCACAACTTCTTTATCCATTTTTCACTTTCTGCGATGTTGAACTTGTACTGTAAACGAGGTTCTTGTAAACAGAGCCTTTCCAAACTTTGGGGTGGCTGTGTCTTTTTGATTTTAAATTCCCTAAGCTATAGGACCATAAGTGGAAGTGCCCTAGGCTCTGTTGCTTTGTTTTTTAGATGTTTCAGGAAACACCATACACTTCTCCCGAGTGGTTGTTGGCAATTTACATCCCGCCCATCAGCATAACAAGGCTCCCAGTTCTCCATGGCCTGTCCTGCCTTTCTGGATTTTACACTTTTTTCAGATGGTCCTTTTGACCGGGGGGAAGTGAGACTTCATTGTAGTGCAGATTTCCTTTGCAAGCTTGCTTGGTTGGCCAAAAAGGGTGTATGCGTTTTTTCCTGAATATATTCAGGAAAAAACGCATACGCCCTTTTTGGCCAAGTGCATCATTGTGTACGTTCTGCCTCTTTTCCTATGCTTTCAATGCAATTTGAGTCTACCTCCTGAAATCGGTTTCCTGCAATTCTGCCCCGCTTTCAAGTCCTCTTGGCAGCCTTACTTCAGTCTATTTTTGGACGATAGCTGTCATTTATAACTCTGCAGGTTTGTGAATTACAGTGCCCCTGAGCTCCTTTCTTCAACTCGCTTTCTTGTGACCTGGCCGCAACACCGCAGGATGGCTTCAGGCCCTAATCTGGTTCCAGCACGGCACGCTGAGCCTTTGGTTAATTCCTCTTCCTGGTGGGAAATGAGAGTTAAATTTGCCCGTCCAGACACCTCCAGCTAGTCTCTCATTGGTTCTCGCTATTCCTGTTCATCTTCCGCAGAAATTGCAAACTGGGCCAAACAGGAGGTTAAAGGGACTGACTCTCCAAGTGGGGAGAGTGTTAGTAAAGTGTCTGGAATGTTGCACCCGAGTACCAGGGGAGGAAAACTGAGACATATTTGAACACGTCTCCCGATCACACGGTTGATCATACTCTGGGTTCCACATGCATGTTTTAGCTGAAGGAAGAATACCTTAAACCTGGAGAGTTGAGACCCGTGTAATGGGTACCATGCAATATGACTTCAAAGGGTCTTCATTTGCTCACGAACCTCTCCAATCCTATCACTGCTGCGTTTATGCCCCTGTACACATGCTTGATTCTCTTTCGGAGACATAGCAATCCATAGGTTTTAAGATACTTACTAGACAGGTACATTCTTAGGCGTTTAATATGCGGTGTTGAGTCCATTTCGTTGAGCAAGGAGTAGCTCTTGTCTATTCCATATTTGGCTTAAGGAACTTTATCTGTGCTCATTTCAATCTCTGGTTTTATACAGCACCCCAACTCACCTTTCCCCTTAAGCAAGCATAAGTTGGTTTTCTAAATTTGAGACCCTGTTCTGTTCTGTAATTCAGTTCCTGTGTAGCCAAGTTTACATTCCGTGTATTAGTGATATCTTATGATGTTTTTTTTTCTGTGTGACTTATTTCAGTTAGAATCATCGTACCTGAATCCACTCATTATGCTGCTACGGCCTGATGACATAGATTTCATTGCTGAGTGATACTGCATTGTACGTAAGTACCACAAGTTCTTTATCCATTTTTCACTTTCTGCGATGTTGAACTTGTACTGTAAACGAGCTTCTTGTAAACAGAGCCGTTCCAAACTTTGGGGTGGCTGTGTCTTTTTGAATTTAATTTCCCTAAGCTATAGGACCATAAGTGGAAGTGCCCTAGGCTCTGTTGCTTTGTTTTTTAGATGTTTCAGGAAACACCATACACTTCTCCCGAGTGGTTGTTGGCAATTTACATCCCGCCCATCAGCATAACAAGGCTCCCAGTTCTCCATGGCCTGTCCTGCCTTTCTGGATTTTACACTTTTTTCAGATGGCCCTTTTATTCTGGGGGAAGTGAGACTTCATTGTAGTGCAGATTTCCTTTGCAAGCTTGCTTGGTTGGCCAAAAAGGGCATATGGGGTTTTTCCTGAATATATTCAGGAAAAAACGCATACGCCCTTTTTGGCCAAGTGCATCATTGTGGACGTTCTGCCTCTTTTCCTATGCTTTCAATGCAATTCCAGTCTACCTCCTGAAATCGGTTTCCTGCAATTCTGCCCCGCTTTCAAGTCCTCTTTGCAGCCTTACTTCAGTCTATTTTTGGACGATAGCTGTCATTTATAACTCTGCAGGTTTGTGAATTACAGTGCCCCTGAGCTCCTTTCTTCAACTCGCTTTCTTGTGACCTGGCCGCAACACCGCAGGATGTCTTCAGGCCCTAATCTGGTTCCGGCACGGCACGCTGAGCCTTTGGTTATTTCCTCTTCCTGGTGGGAAATGAGAGTTAAATTTGCCCGTCCAGACACCTCCAGCTAGCCTCTCATTGGTTCTCGCTATTCCTGTTCATCTTCCGCAGAAATTGCAAACTGGGCCAAACAGGAGGTTAAAGGCGCTGACTTTCCAAGTGGGGAGAGTGTTAGTAAAGCGTCTGGAATGTTGCACCCGAGTACCAGGGGAGGAAAACTGAGACATATTTGAACACGTCTCCCGTTCACATGGTTGATCATACTTGGGTTCCACATGCATGTTTTAGCTGAAGGAAGAATACCTTAAACCTGGGTAGTTGAAACCCGTGGAATGGGTACCATGCAATATGACTTCAAAGGGTCTTCATTTGCTCACCGAACCTCTCCAATCCTATCACTGCTGCGTTTATGCCCCTGTACACATGCTTGATTCTCTTTCGGAGACATAGCAATCCATAGGTTTTAAGATACTTACTAGTCAGGTACATTCTTAGGCGTTTAATATGCGGTGTTGAGTCCATTTCGTTGAGCAAGGAGTAGCTCTTGTCTATTCCATATTTGGCTTAAGGAACTTTATCTGTGCTCATTTCAATCTCTGGTTTTATGCAGCACCCCAACTCACCTTTCCCCTTAAGCAAGCATAAGTTGGTTTTCTAAATTTGAGACCCTGTTCTGTTCTGTAATTCAGTTCCTGTGTAGCCAAGTTTACATTCCGTGTATTACTGATATCTTATGATGTTTCTTTTTCTGTGTGACTTATTTCAGTTAGAATCATCATACCTGAATCCACTCATTGTGCTGCTAAGAGCCTGATGACACAGATTTCATTGCTGAGTGATATTGCTTTGTAAGTAAATACCACAACTTCTTTATCCATTTTTCAATTTCTGCGATGTTGAACTTGTACTGTAAACGAGGTTCTTGTAAACAGAGCCGTACCACACTTTGAGGTGGCTGTGTCTTTTTGATTTTAAATTCCCTAAGCTATAGGACCATAAGTGGAAGTCGCCTAGGCTCTGTTGCTTTGTTTTTTAGATGTTTCAGGAAACACCATACACTTCTCCCAAGTGGTTGTTGGCAATTTACATCCCGCCCATCAGCATAACAAGGCTCCCAGTTCTCCATGGCCTGTCCTGCCTTTCTGGATTTTAACTTTTTTCAGATGGCCCTTTTGACCGGGGGGAAGTGAGACTTCATTGTAGTGCAGATTTCCTTTGCAAGCTTGCTTGGTTGGCCAAAAAGGGCGTATGCGTTTTTTCCTGAATATATTCAGGAAAAAACGCATACGCCCTTTTTGGCCAAGTGCATCATTGTGGACGTTCTGCCTCTTTTCCTATGCTTTCAATGCAATTCCAGTCTACCTCCTGAAATCGGTTTCCTGCAATTCTGCCCCGCTTTCAAGTCCTCTTGGCAGCCTTACTTCAGTCTATTTTTGGACGATAGCTGTCATTTATAACTCTGCAGGTTTGTGAATTACAGTGCCCCTGAGCTCCTTTCTTCAACTCGCTTTCTTGTGACCTTGCCGCAACACCGCAGGATGTCTTCAGGCCCTAATCTGTTTCTGGCACGGCACGCTGAGCCTTTGGTTAATTCCTCTTCCTGGTGGGAAATGAGAGTTAAATTTGCCCATCCAGACACCTCCAGCTAGTCTCTCATTGGTTCTCGCTATTCCTGTTCTTCTTCCACAGAAATTGCAAACTGGGCCAAACAGGAGGTTAAAGGGACTGACTCTCCAAGTGGGGAGAGTGTTAGTAAAGCGTCTGGAATGTTGCACCCGAGTACCAGGGTACGAAAACTGAGACATATTTGAACACGTCTCCCGATCACATGGTTGATCATACTCTAGGTTCCACATGCATGTTTTAGCTGAAGGAAGAATACCTTAAACCTGGGTAGTTGAAACCCGTGGAATGGGTACCATGCAATATGACTTCAAAGGGTCTTCATTTGCTCACCGAACCTCTCCAATCCTATCACTGCTGCGTTTATGCCCCTGTACACATGCTTGATTCTCTTTCGGAGACATAGCAATCCATAGGTTTTAAGATACTTACTAGTCAGGTACATTCTTAGGCATTTAATATGCGGTGTTGAGTCCATTTCGTTGAGCAAGGAGTAGCTCTTGTCTATTCCATATTTGGCTTAAGGAACTTTATCTGTGCTCATTTCAATCTCTGGTTTTATGCAGCACCCCAACTCACCTTTCCCCTTAAGCAAGCATAAGTTGGTTTTCTAAATTTGAGACCCTGTTCTGTTCTGTAATTCAGTTCCTGTATAGCCAAGTTTACATTCCGTGTATTAGTGATATCTTATGATGTTTCTTTTTCTGTGTGACTTATTTCAGTTAGAATCATCGTACCTGAATCCACTCATTATGCTGCTACGGGCCTGATGACATAGATTTCATTGCTGAGTGATACTGCATTGTACGTAAGTACCACAAGTTCTTTATCCATTTTTCACTTTCTGCGATGTTGAACTTGTACTGTAAACGAGGTTCTTGTAAACAGAGCCGTTCCAAACTTTGGGGTGGCTGTGTCTTTTTGATTTTAAATTCCCTAAGCTATAGGACCATAAGTGGAAGTGCCCTAGGCTCTGTTGCTTTGTTTTTTAGATGTTTCAGGAAACACCATACACTTCTCCCGAGTGTTTGTTGGCAATTTACATCCCGCCCTTCAGCATAACAAGGCTCCCAGTTCTCCATGGCCTGTCCTGCCTTTCTGGATTTTACACTTTTTTCAGATGGCCCTTTTGACCGGGGGGAAGTGAGACTTCATCGTAGTGCAGATTTCCTTTGCAAGCTTGCTTGGTTGGCCAAAAAGGGCGTATGCGTTTTTTCCTGAATATATTCAAGAAAAAACGCATACGCCGTTTTTGGCCAAGTGCATCATTGTGGACGTTCTGCCTCTTTTCCTGTACTTTCAATGCAATTCCAGTCTACCTCCTGAAATCGGTTTCCTGCAATTCTGCCCCGCTTTCAAGTCCTCTTTGCAGCCTTACTTCAGTCTATTTTTGGACGATAGCTGTCATTTATAACTCTGCAGGTTTGTGAATTACAGTGCCCCTGAGCTCCTTTCTTCAACTCGCTTTCTTGTGACCTGGCCGCAACACCGCAGGATGTCTTCAGGCCCTAATCTGGTTCCGGCACGGCACGCTGAGCCTTTGGTTATTTCCTCTTCCTGGTGGGAAATGAGAGTTAAATTTGCCCGTCCAGACACCTCCAGCTAGCCTCTCATTGGTTCTCGCTATTCCTGTTCATCTTCCGCAGAAATTGCAAACTGGGCCAAACAGGAGGTTAAAGGCGCTGACTTTCCAAGTGGGGAGAGTGTTAGTAAAGCGTCTGGAATGTTGCACCCGAGTACCAGGGGAGGAAAACTGAGACATATTTGAACACGTCTCCCGTTCACATGGTTGATCATACTTGGGTTCCACATGCATGTTTTAGCTGAAGGAAGAATACCTTAAACCTGGGTAGTTGAAACCCGTGGAATGGGTACCATGCAATATGACTTCAAAGGGTCTTCATTTGCTCACCGAACCTCTCCAATCCTATCACTGCTGCGTTTATGCCCCTGTACACATGCTTGATTCTCTTTCGGAGACATAGCAATCCATAGGTTTTAAGATACTTACTAGTCAGGTACATTCTTAGGCGTTTAATATGCGGTGTTGAGTCCATTTCGTTGAGCAAGGAGTAGCTCTTGTCTATTCCATATTTGGCTTAAGGAACTTTATCTGTGCTCATTTCAATCTCTGGTTTTATGCAGCACCCCAACTCACCTTTCCCCTTAAGCAAGCATAAGTTGGTTTTCTAAATTTGAGACCCTGTTCTGTTCTGTAATTCAGTTCCTGTGTAGCCAAGTTTCCATTCCGTGTATTACTGATATCTTATGATGTTTCTTTTTCTGTGTGACTTATTTCAGTTAGAATCATCATACCTGAATCCACTCATTGTGCTGCTAAGGGCCTGATGACACAGATTTCATTGCTGAGTGATATTGCTTTGTAAGTAAATACCACAACTTCTTTATCCATTTTTCAATTTCTGCGATGTTGAACTTGTACTGTAAACGAGGTTCTTGTAAACAGAGCCGTTCCACACTTTGGGGTGGCTGTGTCTTTTTGATTTTAAATTCCCTAAGCTATAGGACCATAAGTGGAAGTGGCCTAGGCTCTGTTGCTTTGTTTTTTAGATGTTTCAGGAAACACCATACACTTCTCCCGAGTGGTTGTTGGCAATTTACATCCCGCCCATCAGCATAACAAGGCTCCCAGTTCTCCATGGCCTGTCCTGCCTTTCTGGATTTTAACTTTTTTCAGATGGCCCTTTTGACCGGGGGGAAGTGAGACTTCATTGTAGTGCAGATTTCCTTTGCAAGCTTGCTTGGTTGGCCAAAAAGGGCGTATGCGTTTTTTCCTGAATATATTCAGGAAAAAACGCATACGCCCTTTTTGGCCAAGTGCATCATTGTGGACGTTCTGCCTCTTTTCCTATGCTTTCAATGCAATTCCAGTCTACCTCCTGAAATCGGTTTCCTGCAATTCTGCCCCGCTTTCAAGTCCTCTTGGCAGCCTTACTTCAGTCTATTTTTGGACGATAGCTGTCATTTATAACTCTGCAGGTTTGTGAATTACAGTGCCCCTGAGCTCCTTTCTTCAACTCGCTTTCTTGTGACCTTGCCGCAACACCGCAAGATGTCTTCAGGCCCTAATCTGTTTCTGGCACGGCACGCTGAGCCTTTGGTTAATTCCTCTTCCTGGTGGGAAATGAGAGTTAAATTTGCCCATCCAGACACCTCCAGCTAGTCTCTCATTGGTTCTCGCTATTCCTGTTCTTCTTCCACAGAAATTGCAAACTGGGCCAAACAGGAGGTTAAAGGGACTGACTCTCCAAGTGGGGAGAGTGTTAGTAAAGCGTCTGGAATGTTGCACCCGAGTACCAGGGTACGAAAACTGAGACATATTTGAACACGTCTCCCGATCACATGGTTGATCATACTCTAGGTTCCACATGCATGTTTTAGCTGAAGGAAGAATACCTTAAACCTGGGTAGTTGAAACCCGTGGAATGGGTACCATGCAATAAGACTTCAAAGGGTCTTCATTTGCTCACCGAACCTCTCCAATCCTATCACTGCTGCGTTTATGCCCCTGTACACATGCTTGATTCTCTTTCGGAGACATAGCAATCCATAGGTTTTAAGATACTTACTAGTCAGGTACATTCTTAGGCATTTAATATGCGGTGTTGAGTCCATTTCGTTGAGCAAGGAGTAGCTCTTGTCTATTCCATATTTGGCTTAAGGAACTTTATCTGTGCTCATTTCAATCTCTGGTTTTATGCAGCACCCCAACTCACCTTTCCCCTTAAGCAAGCATAAGTTGGTTTTCTAAATTTGAGACCCTGTTCTGTTCTGTAATTCAGTTCCTGTATAGCCAAGTTTACATTCCGTGTATTAGTGATATCTTATGATGTTTCTTTTTCTGTGTGACTTATTTCAGTTAGAATCATCGTACCTGAATCCACTCATTATGCTGCTACGGGCCTGATGACATAGATTTCATTGCTGAGTGATACTGCATTGTACGTAAGTACCACAAGTTCTTTATCCATTTTTCACTTTCTGCGATGTTGAACTTGTACTGTAAACGAGGTTCTTGTAAACAGAGCCGTTCCAAACTTTGAGGTGGCTGTGTCTTTTTGATTTTAATTTCCCTAAGCTATAGGACCATAAGTGGAAGTGCCCTAGGCTCTGTTGCTTTGTTTTTTAGATGTTTCAGGAAACACCATACACTTCTCCCGAGTGGTTGTTGGCAATTTACATCCCGCCCATCAGCATAACAAGGCTCCCAGTTCTCCATGGCCTGTCCTGCCTTTCTGGATTTTACACTTTTTTCAGATGGCCCTTTTGACCGGGGGGAAGTGAGACTTCATTGTAGTGCAGATTTCCTTTGCAAGCTTGCTTGGTTGGCCAAAAAGGGCGTATGCGTTTTTTCCTGAATATATTCAGGAAAAAACGCATACGCCCTTTTTGGCCAAGTGCATCATTGTGGACGTTCTGCCTCTTTTCCTATGCTTTCAATGCAATTCCAGTCTACCTCCTGAAATCGGTTTCCTGCAATTCTGCCCCGCTTTCAAGTCCTCTTGGCAGCCTTACTTCAGTCTATTTTTGGACGATAGCTGTCATTTATAACTCTGCAGGTTTGTGAATTACAGTGCCCCTGAGCTCCTTTCTTCAACTCGCTTTCTTGTGACCTGGCCGCAACACCGCAGGATGGCTTCAGGCCCTAATCTGGTTCCGGCACGGCATGCTGAGCCTTTGGTTATTTCCTCTTCCTGGTGGGAAATGAGAGTTAAATTTGCCCGTTCAGACACCTCCAGCTAGTCTCTCATTGGTTCTCGCTATTCCTGTTCATCTTCCGCAGAAATTGCAAACTGGGCCAAACAGGAGGTTAAAGGCGCTGACTTTCCAAGTGGGGAGAGTGTTAGTAAAGCGTCTGGAATGTTGCACCCGAGTACCAGGGTACGAAAACTGAGACATATTTGAACACGTCTCCCGTTCACATGGTTGATCATACCTGGGTTCCACATGCATGTTTTAGCTGAAGGAAGAATACCTTAAACCTGGGTAGTTGAAACCCGTGGAATGGGTACCATGCAATATGACTTCAAAGGGTCTTCATTTGCTCACCGAACCTCTCCAATCCTATCACTGCTTCGTTTATGCCCCTGTACACATGCTTGATTCTCTTTCGGAGACATAGCAATCCATAGGTTTTAAGATACTTACTAGTCAGGTACATTCTTAGGCGTTTAATATGCGGTGTTGAGTCCATTTCGTTGAGCAAGGAGTAGCTCTTGTCTATTCCATATTTGGCTTAAGGAACTTTATCTGTGCTCATTTCAATCTCTGGTTTTATGCAGCACCCCAACTCACCTTTCCCCTTAAGCAAGCATAAGTTGGTTTTCTAAATTTGAGACCCTGTTCTGTTCTGTAATTCAGTTCCTGTGTAGCCAAGTTTACATTCCGTGTATTACTGATATCTTATGATGTTTCTTTTTCTGTGTGACTTATTTCAGTTAGAATCATCGTACCTGAATGCACTCATTATGCTGCTAAGGGCCTGATGACATAGATTTCATTGCTGAGTGATACTGCATTGTACGTAAGTACCACAAGTTCTTTATCCATTTTTCACTTTCTGCGATGTTGAACTTGTACTGTAAACGAGGTTCTTGTAAACAGAGCCGTTCGCAACTTTGGGGTGGCTGTGTCTTTTTGATTTTAAATTCCCTAAGCTATAGGACCATAAGTGGAAGTGCCCTAGGCTCTGTTGCTTTGTTTTTTAGATGTTTCAGGAAACACCATACACTTCTCCCGAGTGTTTTTTGGCAATTTACATCCCGCCCTTCAGCATAACAAGGCTCCCAGTTCTCCATGGCCTGTCCTGCCTTTCTGGATTTTACACTTTTTTCAGATGGCCCTTTTGACCGGGGGGAAGTGAGACTTCATTATAGTGCAGATTTCCTTTGCAAGCTTGCTTGGTTGGCCAAAAAGGGCGTATGCGTTTTTTCCTGAATATATTCAGGAAAAAACGCATACGCCCTTTTTGGCCAAGTGCATCATTGTGGACGTTCTGCCTCTTTTCCTATGCTTTCAATGCAATTCCAGTCTACCTCCTGAAATCGGTTTCCTGCAATTCTGCCCCGCTTTCAAGTCCTCTTGGCAGCCTTACTTCTGTCTATTTTTGGACGATAGCTGTCATTTATAACTCTGCAGGTTTGTGAATTACAGTGCCCCTGAGCTCCTTTCTTCAACTCGCTTTCTTTTGAGCTGGCCGCAACACCGCAGGATGGCTTCAGGCCCTAATCTGGTTCCGGCACGGCACGCTGAGCCTTTGGTTATTTCCTCTTCCTGGTGGGAAATGAGAGTTAAATTTGCCCGTCCAGACACCTCCAGCTAGCCTCTCATTGGTTCTCGCTATTCCTGTTCATCTTCCGCAGAAATTGCAAACTGGGCCAAACAGGAGGTTAAAGGCGCTGACTTTCCAAGTGGGGAGAGTGTTAGTAAAGCGTCTGGAATGTTGCACCCGAGTACCAGGGGAGGAAAACTGAGACATATTTGAACACGTCTCCCGTTCACATGGTTGATCATACTTGGGTTCCACATGCATGTTTTAGCTGAAGGAAGAATACCTAAAACCTGGGTAGTTGAAACCCGTGGAATGGGTACCATGCAATATGACTTCAAAGGGTCTTCATTTGCTCACCGAACCTCTCCAATCCTATCACTGCTGCGTTTATGCCCCTGTACACATGCTTGATTCTGTTTCGGAGACATAGCAATCCATAGGTTTTAAGATACTTACTAGTCAGGTACATTCTTAGGTGTTTAATATGCGGTATTGAGTCCATTTCGTTGAGCAAGGAGTAGCTCTTGTCTATTCCATATTTGGCTTAAGGAACTTTATCTGTGCTCATTTCAATCTCTGGTTTTATGCAGCACCCCAACTCACCTTTCCCCTTAAGCAAGCATAAGTTGGTTTTCTAAATTTGAGACCCTGTTCTGTTCTGTAATTCAGTTCCTGTGTAGCCAAGTTTACATTCCGTGTATTACTGATATCTTATGATGTTTCTTTTTCTGTGTAACTTATTTCAGTTAGAATCATCATACCTGAATCCACTCATTGTGCTGCTAAGGGCCTGATGACACAGATTTCATTGCTGAGTGATATTGCTTTGTAAGTAAATACCACAACTTCTTTATCCATTTTTCAATTTCTGCGATGTTGAACTTGTACTGTAAACGAGGTTCTTGTAAACAGAGCCGTTCCAAACTTTGGGGTGGCTGTGTCTTTTTGATTTTAAATTCCCTAAGCTATAGGACCATAAGTGGAAGTGCCCTAGGCTCTGTTGCTTTGTTTTTTAGATGTTTCAGGAAACACCATACACTTCTCCCGAGTGGTTGTTGGCAATTTACATCCCGCCCATCAGCATAACAAGGCTCCCAGTTCTCCATGGCCTGTCCTGCCTTTCTGGATTTTACACTTTTTTCAGATGGCCCTTTTGACCGGGGGGAAGTGAGACTTCATTGTAGTGCAGATTTCCTTTGCAAGCTTGCTTGGTTGGCCAAAAAGGGCGTATGCGTTTTTTCCTGAATATATTCAGGAAAAAACGCATACGCCCTTTTTGGCCAAGTGCATCATTGTGGACGTTCTGCCTCTTTTCCTATGCTTTCAATGCAATTCCAGTCTACCTCCTGAAATCGGTTTCCTGCAATTCTGCCCCGCTTTCAAGTCCTCTTGGCAGCCTTACTTCAGTCTATTTTTGGACGATAGCTGTCATTTATAACTCTGCAGGTTTGTGAATTACAGTGCCCCTGAGCTCCTTTCTTCAACTCGCTTTCTTTTGAGCTGGCCGCAACACCGCAGGATGGCTTCAGGCCCTAATCTGGTTCCGGCACGGCACGCTGAGCCTTTGGTTATTTCCTCTTCCTGGTGGGAAATGAGAGTTAAATTTGCCCGTCCAGACACCTCCAGCTAGCCTCTCATTGGTTCTCGCTATTCCTGTTCATCTTCCGCAGAAATTGCAAACTGGGCCAAACAGGAGGTTAAAGGCGCTGACTTTCCAAGTGGGGAGAGTGTTAGTAAAGCGTCTGGAATGTTGCACCCGAGTACCAGGGGAGGAAAACTGAGACATATTTGAACACGTCTCCCGTTCACATGGTTGATCATACTTGGGTTCCACATGCATGTTTTAGCTGAAGGAAGAATACCTAAAACCTGGGTAGTTGAAACCCGTGGAATGGGTACCATGCAATATGACTTCAAAGGGTCTTCATTTGCTCACCGAACCTCTCCAATCCTATCACTGCTGCGTTTATGCCCCTGTACACATGCTTGATTCTGTTTCGGAGACATAGCAATCCATAGGTTTTAAGATACTTACTAGTCAGGTACATTCTTAGGCGTTTAATATGCAGTGTTGAGTCCATTTCGTTGAGCAAGGAGTAGCTCTTGTCTATTCCATATTTGGCTTAAGGAACTTTATCTGTGCTCATTTCAATCTCTGGTTTTATGCAGCACCCCAACTCACCTTTCCCCTTAAGCAAGCATAAGTTGGTTTTCTAAATTTGAGACCCTGTTCTGTTCTGTAATTCAGTTCCTGTGTAGCCAAGTTTACATTCCGTGTATTACTGATATCTTATGATGTTTCTTTTTCTGTGTGACTTATTTCAGTTAGAATCATCATACCTGAATCCACTCATTGTGCTGCTAAGGGCCTGATGACACAGATTTCATTGCTGAGTGATATTGCTTTGTAAGTAAATACCACAACTTCTTTATCCATTTTTCAATTTCTGCGATGTTGAACTTGTACTGTAAACGAGGTTCTTGTAAACAGAGCCGTTCCAAACTTTGGGGTGGCTGTGTCTTTTTGATTTTAAATTCCCTAAGCTATAGGACCATAAGTGGAAGTGCCCTAGGCTCTGTTGCTTTGTTTTTTAGATGTTTCAGGAAACACCATACACTTCTCCCGAGTGGTTGTTGGCAATTTACATCCCGCCCATCAGCATAACAAGGCTCCCAGTTCTCCATGGCCTGTCCTGCCTTTCTGGATTTTACACTTTTTTCAGATGGTCCTTTTGACCGGGGGGAAGTGAGACTTCATTGTAGTGCAGATTTCCTTTGCAAGCTTGCTTGGTTGGCCAAAAAGGGCGTATGCGTTTTTTCCTGAATATATTCAGGAAAAAACGCATACGCCCTTTTTGGCCAAGTGCATCATTGTGGACGTTCTGCCTCTTTTCCTATGCTTTCAATGCAATTCCAGTCTACCTCCTGAAATCGGTTTCCTGCAATTCTGCCCCGCTTTCAAGTCCTCTTGGCAGCCTTACTTCAGTCTATTTTTGGACGATAGCTGTCATTTATAACTCTGCAGGTTTGTGAATTACAGTGCCCCTGAGCTCCTTTCTTCAACTCGCTTTCTTGTGACCTGGCCGCAACACCGCAGGATGTCTTCAGGCCCTAATCTGGTTCTGGCACGGCACGCTGAGCCTTTGGTTAATTCCTCTTCCTGGTGGGAAATGAGAGTTAAATTTGCCCATCCAGACACCTCCAGCTAGTCTCATTGGTTCTCGCTATTCCTGTTCATCTTCCACAGAAATTGCAAACTGGGCCAAACAGGAGGTTAAAGGGACTGACTCTCCAAGTGGGGAGAGTGTTAGTAAAGCGTCTGGAATGTTGCACCCGAGTACCAGGGTACGAAAACTGAGACATATTTGAACACGTCTCCCGATCACATGGTTGATCATACTCTAGGTCCCACATGCATGTTTTAGCTGAAGGAAGAATACCTTAAACCTGGGTAGTTGAAACCCGTGGAATGGGTACCATGCAATATGACTTCAAAGGGTCTTCATTTGCTCACCGAACCTCTCCAATCCTATCACTGCTGCGTTTATGCCCCTGTACACATGCTTGATTCTCTTTCAGAGACATAGCAATCCATAGGTTTTAAGATACTTACTAGTCAGGTACATTCTTAGGCATTTAATATGCGGTGTTGAGTCCATTTCGTTGAGCAAGGAGTAGCTCTTGTCTATTCCATATTTGGCTTAAGGAACTTTATCTGTGCTCATTTCAATCTCTGGTTTTATGCAGCACCCCAACTCACCTTTACCCTTAAGCAAGCATAAGTTGGTTTTCTAAATTTGAGACCCTGTTCTGTTCTGTAATTCAGTTCCTGTGTAGCCAAGTTTACATTCTGTGTATTAGTGATATCTTATGATGTTTCTTTTTCTGTGTGACTTATTTCAGTTAGAATCATCGTACCTGAATCCACTCATTATGCTGCTACGGGCCTGATGACATAGATTTCATTGCTGAGTGATACTGCATTGTACGTAAGTACCACAAGTTCTTTATCCATTTTTCACTTTCTGCGATGTTGAACTTGTACTGTAAACGAGGTTCTTGTAAACAGAGCCGTTCCAAACTTTGGGGTGGCTGTGTCTTTTTGAATTTAATTTCCCTAAGCTATAGGACCATAAGTGGAAGTGCCCTAGGCTCTGTTGCTTTGTTTTTTAGATGTTTCAGGAAACACCATACACTTCTCCCGAGTGGTTGTTGGCAATTTACATCCCGCCCATCAGCATAACAAGGCTCCCAGTTCTCCATGGCCTGTCCTGCCTTTCTGGATTTTACACTTTTTTCAGATGGCCCTTTTGACCAGGGGGAAGTGAGACTTCATTGTAGTGCAGATTTCCTTTGCAAGCTTGCTTGGTTGGCCAAAAAGGGCGTATGCGTTTTTTCCTGAATATATTCAGGAAAAAACGCATACGCCCTTTTTGGCCAAGTGCATCATTGTGGACGTTCTGCCTCTTTTCCTATGCTTTCAATGCAATTCCAGTCTACCTCCTGAAATCGGTTTCCTGCAATTCTGCCCCGCTTTCAAGTCCTCTTGGCAGCCTTACTTCAGTCTATTTTTGGACGATAGCTGTCATTTATAACTCTGCAGGTTTGCGAATTACAGTGCCCCTGAGCTCCTTTCTTCAACTCGCTTTCTTGTGACCTGGCCGCAACACCGCAGGATGTCTTCAGGCCCTAATCTGGTTCCGGCACGGCACGCTGAGCCTTTGGTTATTTCGTCCTCCTGGTGGGAAATGAGAGTTAAATTTGCCCGTCCAGACACCTCCAGCTAGCCTATCATTGGTTCTCGCTATTCCTGTTCATCTTCCGCAGAAATTGCAAACTGGGCCAAACAGGAGGTTAAAGGGACTGACTCTCCAAGTGGGGAGAGTGTTAGTAAAGCGTCTGGAATGTTGCACCCGAGTACCAGGGTACGAAAACTGAGACATATTTGAACACGTCTCCCGATCACATGGTTGATCATACTCTAGGTTCCACATGCATGTTTTAGCTGAAGGGAGAATACCTTAAACCTGGGTAGTTGAAACCCGTGGAATGGGTACCATGCAATATGACTTCAAAGGGTCTTCATTTGCTCACCGAACCTCTCCAATCCTATCACTGCTGCGTTTATGCCCCTGTACACATGCATGATTCTCTTTCAGAGACATAGCACTCCGTAGGTTTTAAGATACTTACTAGTCAGGTACATTCTTAGGCGTTTAATATGCGGTGTTGAGTCCATTTCGTTGAGCAAGGAGTAGCTCTTGTCTATTCCATATTTGTCGTAAGGAACTTTATCTGTGCTCATTTCAATCTCTGGTTTTATGCAGCACCCCAACTCACCTTTCCCCTTAAGCAAGCATAAGTTGGTTTTCTAAATTTGAGACCCTGTTCTGTTCTGTAATTCAGTTCCTGTGTAGCCAAGTTTACATTCCGTGTATTACTGATATCTTATGATGTTTCTTTTTCTGTGTGACTTATTTCAGTTAGAATCATCATACCTGAATCCACTCATTGTGCTGCTAAGGGCCTGATGACACAGATTTCATTGCTGAGTGATATTGCTTTGTAAGTAAATACCACAACTTCTTTATCCATTTTTCACTTTCTGCGATGTTGAACTTGTACTGTAAACGAGGTTCTTCTAAACAGAGCCTTTCCAAACTTTGGGGTGGCTGTGTCTTTTTGATTTTAATTTCCCTAAGCTATAGGACCATAAGTGGAAGTGCCCTAGGCTCTGTTGCTTTGTTTTTTAGATGTTTCAGGAAACACCATACACTTCTCCCTAGTGGTTGTTGGCAATTTACATCCCGCCCATCAGCATAACAAGGCTCCCAGTACTCCATGGCCTGTCCTGCCTTTCTGGATTTTACACTTTTTTCAGATGGCCCTTTTGACCGGGGGGAAGTGAGACTTCATTGTAGTGCAGATTTCCTTTGCAAGCTTGCTTGGTTGGCCAAAAAGGGCGTATGCGTTTTCCCTGAATATATTCAGGAAAAAACGCATACGCCCTTTTTGGCCAAGTGCATCATTGTGGACGTTCTGCCTCTTTTCCTATGCTTTCAATGCAATTCCAGTCTACCTCCTGAAATCGGTTTCCTGCAATTCTGCCCCGCTTTCAAGTCCTCTTGGCAGCCTTACTTCAGTCTATTTTTGGACGATAGCTGTCATTTATAACTCTGCAGGTTTGTGAATTACAGTGCCCCTGAGCTCCTTTCTTCAACTCGCTTTCTTGTGACCTGGCCGCAACACCGCAGGATGTCTTCAGGCCCTAATCTGGTTCTGGCACGGCACGCTGAGCCTTTGGTTAATTCCTCTTCCTGGTTTGAAATGAGAGTTAAATTTGCCCATCCTAACACCTCCAGCTAGTCTCTCATTGATTCTCGCTATTCCTGTTCATCTTCCGCAGAAATTGCAAACTGGGCCAAACAGGAGGTTAAAGGGACTGACTCTCCAAGTGGGGAGAGTGTTAGTAAGCGTCTGGAATCTTGCACCCGAGTACCAGGGTATGAAAACTGAGACATATTTGAACACGTCTCCCGATCACATGGTTGATCATACTCTAGGTTCCACATGCATGTTTTAGCTGAAGGAAGAATACCTTACCCTGGGTAGTTGAAACCCGTGAAATGGGTACCATGCAATATGACTTCAAACGGTCTTCATTTGCTCACCGAACCTCTCCAATCCTATCACTGCTGCGTTTATGCCCCTGTACACATGCTTGATTCTCTTTCGGAGACATAGCAATCCATAGGTTTTAAGATACTTACTAGACAGGTACATTCTTAGGCGTTTAATATGCGGTGTTGAGTCCATTTCGTTGAACAAGGAGTAGCTCTTGTCTATTCCATATTTGGCTTAAGGAACTTTATCTGTGCTCATTTCAATCTCTGGTTTTATGCAGCACCCCAACTCACCTTTACCCTTAAGCAAGCATAAGTTGGTTTTCTAAACTTGAGACACTGTTCTGTTTTGTAATTCAGTTCATGTGTAGCCAAGTTCACATTCTGTGTATTAGTGATACCTTATGATGTTTCTCTTTCTGTGTGACTTATTTCAGTTCGAATCATCATACCTGCATCCACTCATTATGCTGCTATGGGCCTGATGACATAGATTTCATTGCTGAGTGATATTGCATTGTACGTAAGTACCACAAGTTCTTTATCCATTTTTCACTTTCTGCGATATTGAACTTGTACTGTAAACGAGGTTCTTGTAAACAGAGCCGTCCCAAACTTTGGGGTGGCTGTGTCTTTTTGATTTTAATTTCCCTAAGCTATAGGACCATAAGTGGAAGTGCCCTAGGCTCTGTTGCTTTGTTTTTTAGATGTTTCAGGAAACACCATACACTTCTCCAGAGTGGCTGTTGGCAATTTACATCCCGCCCATCAGCATAAGAAGGCTCCCAGTTCTCCATGGCCTGTCCTGCCTTTCTGGATTTTACACTTTTTTCAGATGGCCCTTTTGACCGGGGGGAA
Organism: Delphinus delphis; assembly: GCF_949987515.2. Taxonomy (NCBI): domain Eukaryota; kingdom Metazoa; phylum Chordata; class Mammalia; order Artiodactyla; family Delphinidae; genus Delphinus; species Delphinus delphis. The sequence continues at coordinate 825,104 of NW_027192671.1, read as the reverse complement.
GTGAGACTTCATTGTAGTGCAGATTTCCTTTGCAAGCTTGCTTGGTTGGCCAAAAAGTGCGTATGCGTTTTTTCCTGAATATATTCAGGAAAAAACACATACGCCCTTTTTGGCCAAGTGCATCATTGTCGAGTTTCTGACTCTCTTCATATGCTTTCAATGCAATTCCAGTCTACCTCCTGAAATCGGATTCCTGCAATTCTGCCTTGCTTTCAATGCCTCTTCATAGCCTTACCTCAATATATTTTTTAAAAATAGTTGGCCTTTATAACTCTGCAGGGTTTTGAATTGCAGTGGCCCTTAGCTCCATTTTTTAGCTCTTATTTTTGTGGTATTGCCCCATAACCAAAGGATTCCTTGAAGCCCTATTTTTCTTCTGGGGCACCTGCTGTGCCTTTGGTTAATTCTTCTTACTGATGTGATATTAGAGTGACATGTGCCCATTGAAACCGCTACAGCTAGTTTCTCACTGGTTCCCCCTATTCCCATTCATCCTCTGCACTAACTGCAGACTGTGCGATACCAGAACTTAAAGGCATTGACTCCATGTGGGGATGTTGTTAGTAAAGCGGCTGGAATGTCGATCCGGAGCCCCAGGAGAGGAAAAATGAGGTGCGTTTTAGAAACCTTTCCCGATCATATGGTATACCAGTCGCTGGGTTTCCCAAGCATGGTTTAGCTGTAGGAAGATTCCCTTCAACCTGGAGTGTTGGGACCCTTGGACTGAGTAGCATGAAGTATTGCATTAAACTTTCGGCAGTTGCTCACCAAAGCTCACCAATCCTGTCAGCCCCAAGTGTCCAGCCTTATGTCTTATCCAGCTGTGGGTTTATATGTGGTCAATCCAGGTTGCATCACAGCCCCTGAGCGAATTTTGTAAGAATTTTTCTCTCTTTCATTGTTTCAGCGTTTTGTTTTTAAAATTTATTTCTATAATGGGGTTTAGCTCCTTTTCACTGCTGTGTTTGTGCCGCTCTGCACACACTTGATTCCCTTATGGAGATATATCAATACATGGGTTTTAAGATTCTTATTCCTCAGATATATTTCTCTGCGGTGTATAGGGTGTGTTGAGGCCTGTTCATTGAGCAAGGTGTAGATCTTGTCTAATACCTATTTGGTTTATTGAACGGTATCTGTGCTAATTTCAAACTCTGGTTTTATGCATCACCCCACCTCTCCTTTCCCCTTAAGCTGACATAAGTGTGTTTTCTAAATGTGAGACACTGTTCTGTTCTGTAATTCATTTCTTGTGCAGCCATATTTACCCTCCCTCTATAAGTGATATCTTATGATATGTTTCTTTTTCTGTTTGACTTATTTCAAGTAGTATTATTGGACCTAAATCCACTCTTTATCCTTCTACTAGCCTTATTACATTGATTTCATGGTGAAGAGATATTCCATTGTACATAAGTACCACATCTTCTTTATCCATTGTTCTCTTTCCTGGGATATTTAAGGTGTACTGAAGTTGAGGTTCTTGTAAACAGAGTAGCCCTAAACTGTGGTGTGCTTGTGTCTTGTTGATTTTTAGACTTCCCTAGATATACTCCCATGATTGGAAGTGTCCTATGCTCTGTAGCTCTGTTTTTTAGATGATTTAGGAACCACCATACACTTCTCCAGAGTGGCTCTCGGCAGTTCACACACTGCCCATCAGCGTATAAAGGCTCCCTGTTCTCCATGGCCTGTCCTGCATTTCTGGTTTTTACAATTTTTTAGGATGGCCCTTTTGACCGGTGGGAAGTGAGACTTCTTTGTTGTGCACATTTGCATTGCTTGCTTGCTTCGTTGCCCATAAAGTGCGTATGCGTTTTTTCCTGGATATAATCAGGAAAAAACGCATACGCCCTTTTGGGCCAACTGCATCATTGTCGAAATTCTGCCGCTTTTCATGTGCGTTAAAGACGAGTCCAATCTATCTCTTGAAATCTGTTTCTTGCAATTCTGTTTTGCATTCAGATCCTCTTCTTTGCCTTACCTCAACATATTTTTGGACGTTAGTTTTCATTTATAACTCTGCAGGTTTGTGAATTGCAGTGACCCTGAGCTCCATTTTTTAAGTTGCTCTTTTGTGAGCTGGCCTCAAACCCGCAGGATTGCTTCAGGCCCTATTTTGGCTCCGGCGAGGCAGGCTGAGCCTTTCTTTAATTCTTATTCTTAATGGGAAATTAGAGTGATATGTGCCCGTCCAAACCCCTACAACTCTTCTCTCATTGGTTCCCCCTCTTCCCGTTCATCCTCCTCACAATTTGCAAAATGTGTGAAACAGAAGTTTAAATGTGCTGATTCTCCAAGTGGGGAGATTCTAAGTAGCGTGGCTGGAATGGTGAACAGGAGCACCAGGAGAGGATAAATGAGGTGCATTTTAGACACATCTCCCGATCACATGGTGTACAGTCCTCTGGGTTTTCCATGCATGTTTTAGCTGTAGGAAGATCCCTTGAACCTGCAGATTTGGGACCCATTGAATGGGTACCAGGTAGTATTACTTTAAAGGGTGTGCATTTCCTCACCCAACCTCACATTTCTCTTAGCGCAAACAGTTTCCAGCCTTATGTCTCATCCTGCTGTGGGTCTAGATGTGTTCAATCCATGTTGCATCACCGTCCCTGAGGAAAAGTTGTAAGAGGTTTTCTCTGTCTCTCTGTCGTTTATTTTTCTCAATTTATTACTATATTGGTTACAGCTGCTTTTCAAAGCTCTGTTTCTTGCTGCTGTACATCCACTTGATTCACGTACAGAGAGACATCAATAAATTCTTTTTCAGATTCTTACCAGTCGTATATATTCTTTTCCGGTGACTTGAGTGTGCTGAGTGCAGTTCTTTTAGCTACCGTGTAGGCCTTGTTGATTATCAGTTTGGTATTTGGAATGGTATCTTTGCTAATTTCAACCTCCTGGATGATGCCTCACCCCTCCCCACCTTTCCCGTTTAGCAGCCTTATGCGTGTTTTCTACATATTTGACTATGTTTTTGTTTTGTAATTTATTTCATGTGTAGCCATTTTGGATTCCACCTTTAAGTGATATCTTATGATATGTGTCTTTTTCTTTTTGAATTCTGTCACTTAGAATGATCATACGTAACTCCTCCGGAGTTGTTACAACTGGCCATATTTCATTGATTTCCAGGCTGAATAATATTCCACTCTACCTAAGTACCACATTTTTTCCCTCCAGAGACATTTAAGTTATATCCTAGTCGAGGATCTTTTAAACAGAGAGGGGGTAAACATTGGGGTGCCTGTGTCCTCTCGATTTTTGTTTTTCCCAAGATATACGCCCATGAGTGCAAGTGCCCTATGCTCTGTAGCTCATTTTTTAGATGCTTTAGTAAACACAATACACTTCTCCAGAATGGCCGTTGGCAATATACATTTCCACTATAAGTCTCACAGGGCTCCCTCTTCTCGTTGCCCTGTCCTGCATTTCTGTTGTTTACGCTTTATGAGGATGGCTCTTCTGACTGATGCGAAGTGATATCTTTTGTAGTATTGACTTCCAGTGCCCACCTGTTTGGTTGGCTAAAAAAGTGTATGCCCTTTTCTTGAATATATACAGAAAAGAACGCATACACCCTTTTTGGCCAACTGCAATGTTGGCAATGTTCAGCTCCTTTTCTTGTGCTTAATGGCGAGTCCTTTCTACCTCCTCAAATCCCTTTCCTGCCATTCTCCCTTGCTTACAAGTCCTTTTCTCTGACTTTCCTCAAGACATTTTTCAGTGATGGATATTTTCAACTCTGCAGTTTTGTGAATTTTACTGCCCCTGAGTTCCATTGTTCAACTCGTGTTTATGGGAACTGGCCACAAAGCAGCGGGATTTCCTCAAGCCCTATACTGTTTCCATGGGCAACCCTAGCCTTTGGTCAATTCGTCTTCCTGATTGGAAATTAGAGTGACATGTGCCTGTCTGAACACCTAGGACTTGTCTCTCATTGTTCCTCATCCTTCCGCTTCATCCTCTGGACAAATTCCAAACTGTACGCAACAGGATGTTGACAGTGCTGACATCTCCAAGTGGGGAGACTGTTAGTAAAGACGCTGGAGGGGTGAACCCGAGCACCAGGAGATGAGGAGATGAGATGCCTTTTCCAAACTCTTCCCGATCAGACGGTATACCATCCTCTGTGTGTGACAGACATGTTTTAGCAGTAGGAAGAGTCCCATTCATGTAAGGAGAACACCAGGGCTTTTTCAAAATCAGTGTCTCCCCGAAACCCAAACTGGGGAAGTTTTTAAGCTACGGCTACACATATGTTCATTAAGGGCCTTGGGAAGTAGGCAGAGTCCAAACTTTAGATGATTGAAGTCTTCAGGGTCAGAAGCACTCACCACCAGCTTCCCTTAGGCTACACTTTAACTGTCATTGATAGATGATGTCAATAAAAATATCTATTCTTTTTCAGATTATTTCCCCTTATAGGTTATTGCAAAATGTTGAGTGTAGTTCCCTGTGCTATACAGTAGTTCCTTGTTGATGATCTATTTTATACATAGCAGTGTGTATGTGTTCATTCCAAACTGTTAATTTATCCCTCCTCCCACCTTTCCCCTTTGGTAATAATAAATTATAAGATTTTATACTTCTCAGAAATGGGGGAGCTGAAAGAGAGGTATCATTTTCAATGGAAAAGCATTTAAAACAAGATTGAAGGTTTAACCAAGATTATTAGCTGTACATCCTTGGAAAGAAATCACTTCGTTTCTCTAATATTGACCTGACAAATAAGACAAACCTTTTCACTGAACTTGCTTATAAAAAGTGATGGAAATATCAAATGGAAGTGTTAAAAACATCTTATTTTACCCGAGCCTTATACACTGTTCTATGTTAACTACAGTTTGGCTCACACATCTGTTCATTGAGGTTACAATAGTCTCAATTTCTGTTACTGATCCTCCAGAGTGGACCCCAACAAGTGTCCCCCTGCCCAGTGTCATTGGGGCCAACAGATCGAGACTGAGTTTGGTTCACAAGCAAAGGAAACTTTATATTTTGATCAGAGAATGGAGAGGTGAGAGCATGCACTACCCCGTGGGTTGTGGGCTGGGCTGCTGTGTAGAGATCCTGTCAGAGTCAGCGGGAGGGAGGGAGGCGGCGGAGCTCTCGAGGGCCGGGTTGGCTGTAGCTCAGGCTCTATATCGTGGAGTCTGCACTGGGCCCCAGGAGCTGAGGTGTCGACCCAGCCATTCTGCACTAGGAAATCTGGTCTGAAGTGCCGGGTGTGGAACCTCTGCATGCGGGACCCTAGGAGCACGTGAAATTAGACAAAGCACAAAGGATAAAAAAGGTTAGACTTGACTTTATTGCCCAGATTCTATTTTTATCTCCCAGGGATTTTTAATGGGCTTTGCTGGGGACAAACCCCTCCTCTGCCTTTTGTCCCGTTCCTCATTCTTGGAGTGCTGAGGGTGCAGACCCTTCTTCTGTAACTGCTGAGTGCTGAGTTGGGAGCCCTCATACCCTGGGGCGAGGGTCAGAGCTTCTCCCCAGCAGCCTCCCGGTGACGTTGATTGTCCCCAGGACCCCTGCCTCCCTGCTCGTCCACCTGAGCACCAGCATTGGAAGTGTTATAGATTCTAATGACCTTTAAGGGTCCAGGAAAGAGATGTGCAGAGACGCTGTGGGGGCCGGTTTCACCCCGCCCCACATTTGTTCGGCCACCTTAGGCTGACCGTCTCTGCCAGCCTAGATGCTCTGACCAGTAGTCTGCGCTTTCTTCAGTTAGGCCCCTGAATTAACGTACAAACAGCACCAGGTGTCAGAGCCCTGCCCGCTCAACTCCCAGACAGTCCAGGGTCAGTGGTGATCAAGGACCATGATGGCTACTGAGTCAACAGCCTTTTGAAGTAAACAGGAGTCCAGCCGGTCTTATTGGCCACCATCATCACGGTGTCTGTAGGCTTTTCTATGGTGACAGTGTGGTATACTGTTCCCCCGCCAAGATTATTAGCTCCCCTCTGGGTGCAGTAAGTCCTGCAAGCAGTAGTCTACTCTTTTGGGACACACTCTTGTTGTTTTATGAGAGAAACTCCAGGTCAAGTGATGTTCACACGAGTCATCATGGTGCCCTGTTGCCCCCGGTTATCTCTCTGGATGTTGGAGTTGGAGGGCCTCCTCACTCGAGGTCGGTGTGCCCACGGAGCGAACCCTGCAACTTCAGGGCATGGTTGGTGGTTAGGATCACCACGTGGGGTCCTTTTCCCTTAGGAGGGAGGTGGCCTTTTGGGCTGCTGATTTCCAGGTTTTTAGATACCGCCAGTATCTTGGCCAGATGTGGCAGTGGGCCAAGCCCCTTAGTGACCGTAGTTTATCCTACCTGGATGGCATTCTTGCATTGTTCCATTTCAAGTGGTCCCAGTTTTTGCACTAATTCTCCAATGGCGATTCACCTTTCACCGGGAATGTAAAGGTCAAAGGGTTTAGCTAAATTAGGGAGTTCCAGGGCAAGGGTCTGAATTGACTGCTCTTTCCATTCTTGAAAGGCCACTTCTGGATTCTATTCAAAAGGATCATCATCTTTTCCTTTCAGTGTTTCATATAGAGGCCCAGCTAGTAGACTGTAGCTAGGGATCCAGAAGCAGCAAACCCTGGCCTCCCCAGGAACCCCTAAGCTGTCTTCTAGTTTTAGAAAGGGGTAAGGCTGAAAATGGTTTCTTCCCTTTCCTGGGATGGGCTTCTCTGACCTTCTGTGAGAATGAAGCCCAGGCAGGTCACCGCAGTCTGTGATATTTGAGCTTTTTCTTGGACAACTTCTATCCTTTATTGGCTTGGTAGTTCAGAGGCCTCCTTAGTAGGGCTGGTGATCAGAATGTCGTCTGCATATTGAAGGAGGGTTTCCTTTTCCAGAGGTAGAACTTTTAGGTCTTTAGCTAAGCTTTCCCCAAAGATGGTGTGGGAATTTTTGCACCCTTGGGGCCAGACGGCCCGGAAGTATTGTTTTAGTTGTATGTTGAGTCCTGCCACTCACAAGCCAAAATTTCTTGTGACTCTGGGACTAATGGAATACAAAAGAAGGCATCATTGAAGACTAATACAGAATACCATGTCCTGGTGGTTGGTAGAATGACCAGCAGGGTGTAGGAATTAGGAGCAACTGGAGGTATATCCTCGGTGGCTTCACTGACTGTCCTGACATCCTTTACCAGGTCCCCAGCAGCCCATGGGGCTCTCGTGGTCAGACCAATCCCAGAATATGGAGCTCACCTGGGCAGGTACCCCACCCCCACCCCAGCCCACGGGGCTCTCGTGGTCAGGCCCCTCCCAGGATACAGAGCTACCCTTGCAGGTACCGTGGCAGGGCTGGGCACACAGGAACCATGCACATAGCCCTCATTGCAGAGCACCCCCAGCTCACCTGTCGCTCAGAGCTGACACAGAGCACCTCAGAGCAGGACTTGAACTAACAAACAGCAGCTGCGACAGGTCTGTGACCCTGGGCATCACTCCGTGAGGCCTCCCTCCACCTGGTCTTCCAGAGACTTCCACTGCACCCGGGGCACCAGGCCTCTGTCTCCAACCACCACCCACCCCTCCTCTCCCTGACTCCTGGGTTCCTCTCATTAGGAGAGGGTTTTCTTGAAGTTGTCTCCCACTCATGGGCCAGATAAAATGATTAGAAAACAAGCCAAAGCTGCAGCCCCTTGTCTATCCTGACTCTCAGGAGCCCACACCTGTTCCTTGAACCTGGCCGGTTCAGCAAGTTCCATTTTCTGCAACTGTGAGCCCCTGAGGGGTGATGATTGGCTGACCTGGGCAGCCTTACCGTGCCGGCCAGCCCTCCCCAGGTGTGCCTGGGTTGAGATCAATATAAATACCACTCCAGGCAGCAAGAGCCCCTGCAGCCGTGCCTGACGCCATTTTCTCTGCCCTGTCAGCAGTCTCGGGGCTGGGCTGGTGGGAGGGAGTGAGAGGCCACGGCTTTGTGGGTGGCCCAGTGTGAGTGGGGCTCTGCTGGACTTTCTGCAGCAGTTGCCAGGCTGCCACCTGCTAAAGAAGAGGATGTGTCACCCATACCTGCTGCTGGAATTTCTCCCTGGGCAGAGGTGAGGAAGGAAAAAAGCAGTGGGGGCAGGGACAGGACGGGTATCTCAGGCAGGGAAATGGAAATCTTCCAGAAGAGCACCCAGGGCCAGGACCATCCTGGCTGGCCTGCAGGCACCAAGTCGGCCGGCATGCTGTCACTCGTGTGGCTCTATGGCCCTTCCTCTAGGCTTTCAAGTCCTTGTATATATTCAGGTGTTTTACCTGGGACGGGTGGGAATAGTTCAGCAGCAACTGGCCTGGGGCTCAGCTCACGTTTACTCACAGATGCCTCGGCACGGTGCCCCAGCTTTGCAATGAGGACGCTTGTTGCGTGGGGGCTGCTGGCTGAATGGGAGACGATTCCCCACCACTGACCAACTTCAGAATTGTTTACAACTGGAGCAAGTGCCCTGATACGGTTTTCCTCTGTGTAACTGGTGGGTTCTGTGTTTTTTTTCTCTTTTTCGTTTTTGGTTCAAGGTAGATTTTATTCCTCTTTTTTGTATTTACAGATATAAGCATGGAAATAATTTATTCATATAAATACATGTATGTGCAGGGAATAATTGTTTTTTCTGTTTTATTTTTTAAATTTTATTTCTTTTTAATTTTGAATTTTATTTTATATTTTTATACAGCAGGTTCTTATTGGTTATCTATTTTATACATATAAATGTATACATGCCAATCCCAGTCTCTCAACTCCTCCCACCACCACCCCCCCAACAGCTTTCCCCCCTTGTTGTCCATACGTTTGTTGTCTACATCTGTTGCTCTATTTATGCCTTGCAAAATGGTTAATCTGTACAGTTTTTCTAGGTTCCACATATATGCATGAATATACAAGATTTGTTTTTCTCTTTCTGACTTACTTCACTCTGTATGACAGTCTCTAGATCCATCGACGTCTCTACAAATGACCCAATTTCATTCCTTTTCATGGCTTAGTAATATTCCATTTTATATATGTACCACAGCTTTATGCATTCGTCTGTCTGTGGGCATTTAGGTTGCTTCCATTACCTCGATATTGTAAATAGTGATGCAATGAACATTGCGGTGAATGACTCTTTTTGATTTATGGTTTTGTCTGGGTATATGTCCAGTACTGGGATTGCTGTATCATATGGTAATTCTATTGTTAGTTTCTTAAGAAATTCCATATTGTTCTCCATAATGACTGTATCAATTTATATTCCCAACAATAGTGGAAGAGGGTTCCTTTTCTCCACACCCTTTCCAGCATTTTTTGTTTGTAGATTTTCAATGATGCCTATTCTACCAGGTGTGAGGTGATACCTCATTGTTGAATCCATTTCGTTGAGCAAGGGGTAGCTCTTGTCTATTACATATTTGGCTTATGGAACGGTATCTGTGCTAATTTCAAACTCTGCTTTTATGCAGCACCCCAACTCACCTTCCCCCTTACGCAGGCATAAGTTGGTTTTCTAAACTTGAGACCCTGTTCTGTTTTGTAATTCAGTTCATGTGTAGCCAAGTTCACATTCCGTGTATTAGTGATACCTTATGATGTTTCTTTTTCTGTGTGACTTATTTCACTTAGAATCATCGTGCCTCAATGCACTCATTATGCTGGTACGGGCCTGGTGACATAGATTTCATTGCTGAGTGGTATTCTGTTGTACATAAGTACCGCAACTTCTTTATCCATTATTTGCTCTCTGGGATATTTAACTTGTGCCGTAGAAGAGATTTCTGTAAAAAGAGCCATCCCAAATTTTGGGGTTGCTGTGTCTTTTTGATATTAATTTCCCTAAGCTATAGGACCATAAGTGGAAGTGCCCTAGGCTCTGTTGCTTTGTTTTTTAGATGTTTCAGGAAACACCATACACATCTCCCGAGTGTCTGTTGGCAATTTACATCCCGCCCATCAGCATAACAAGGCTCCCAGTTCTCCATGGCCTGTCCTGCCTTTCTGGGTTTTACACTTTTTTCAGATGGCCCTTTTGACCGGGGGGAAGTGAGACTTCATTGTAGTGCAGATTTCCTTTGCAAGCTTGCTTGGTTGGCCAAAAAGGGCGTATGCGTTTTTTCCTGAATATATTCAGGAAAAAACGCATACGCCCTTTTTGGCCAAGTGCATCATTGTGGACGTTCTGCCTCTTTTCCTATGCTTTCAATGCAATACCAGTCTACCTCCTGAAATCGGTTTCCTGCAATTCTGCCCCGCTTTCAAGTCCTCTTGGCAGCCTTACTTCAGTCTATTTTTGGACGATAGCTGTCATTTATAACTCTGCAGGTTTGTGAATTACAGTGCCCCTGAGCTCCTTTCTTCAACTCGCTTTCTTGTGACCTGGCCGCAACACCGCAGGATGGCTTCAGGCCCTAATCTGGTTCCGGCCCGGCACGCTGAGCCTTTGGTTAATTCCTCTTCCTGGTGGGAAATGAGAGTTAAATTTGCCCGTCCAGACACCTCCAGCTAGCCTCTCATTGGTTCTCGCTATTCCTGTTCATCTTCCGCAGAAATTGCAAACTGGGCCAAACAGGAGGTTAAAGGCGCTGACTTTTCAAGTGGGGAGAGTGTTAGTAAAGCGTCTAGAATGTTGCACCCGAGTACCAGGGGAGGAAAACTGAGACATATTTGAACACATCTCCCGTTCACATGGTTGATCATACTTGGGTTCCACATGCATGTTTTAGCTGAAGGAAGAATACCTAAAACCTGGAGAGTTGAGACCCGTGTAATGGGTACCATGCAATATGACTTCAAAGGGTCTTCATTTGCTCACCGAACCTCTCCAATCCTATCACTGCTGCGTTTATGCCCCTGTACACACGCTTGATTCTCTTTTGGAGACATAGCAATCCATAGGTTTTAAGATACTTAGTAGTCAGGTACATTCTTAGGCGTTTAATATGCGGTGTTGAGTCCATTTCGTTGAGCAAGGAGTAGCTCTTGTCTATTCCATATTTGGCTTAAGGAACTTTATCTGTGCTCATTTCAATCTCTGGTTTTATGCAGCACCCCAACTCACCTTTCCCCTTAAGCAAGCATAAGTTGGTTTTCTAAATTTGAGACCCTGTTCTGTTCTGTAATTCAGTTCCTGTGTAGCCAAGTTTACATTCCGTGTATTACTGATATCTTATGATGTTTCTTTCTCTGTGTGACTTATTTCAGTTAGAATCATCATACCTGAATCCACTCATTGTGCTGCTAAGGGCCTGATGACACACATTTCATTGCTGAGTGATATTGCTTTGTAAGTAAATACCACAACTTCTTTATCCATTTTTCAATTTCTGCGATGTTGAACTTGTACTGTAAACGAGGTTCTTGTAAACAGAGCCGTTCCAAACTTTGGGGTGGCTGTGTCTTTTTGATTTTAAATTCCCTAAGCTATAGGACCATAAGTGGAAGTGCCCTAGGCTCTGTTGCTTTGTTTTTTAGATGTTTCAGGAAACACCATATACTTCTCCTGAGTGTCTGTTGGCAATTTACATCCCGCCCATCAGCATAACAAGGCTCCCAGTTCTCCATGGCCTGTCCTGCCTTTCTGGATTTTACACTTTTTTCAGATGGCCCTTTTGACCGGGGGGAAGTGAGACTTCATTGTAGTGCAGATTTCCTTTGCAAGCTTGCTTGGTTGGCCAAAAAGGGCGTATGCGTTTTTTCCTGAATATATTCAGGAAAAAACGCATACGCCCTTTTTGACCAAGTGCATCATTGTGGACGTTCTGCCTCTTTTCCTATGCTTTCAATGCAATTCCAGTCTACCTCCTGAAATCGGTTTCCTGCAATTCTGCCCCGCTTTCAAGTCCTCTTGGCAGCCTTACTTCAGTCTATTTTTGGACGATAGCTGTCATTTATAACTCTGCAGGTTTGTGAATTACAGTGCCCCTGAGCTCCTTTCTTCAACTCGCTTTCTTGTGACCTGGCCGCAACACCGCAGGATGTCTTCAGGCCCTAATCTGGTTCTGGCATGGCACGCTGAGCCTTTGGTTAATTCCTCTTCCTGGTGGGAAATGAGAGTTAAATTTGCCCATCCAGACACCTCCAGCTAGTCTCTCATTGGTTCTCGCTATTCCTGTTCATCTTCCACAGAAATTGCAAACTGGGCCAAACAGGAGGTTAAAGGGACTGACTCTCCAAGTGGGGAGAGTGTTAGTAAAGCGTCTGGAATGTTGCACCCGAGTACCAGGGTACGAAAACTGAGACATATTTGAACACGTCTCCCGATGACATGGTTGATCATACTCTAGGTTCCACATGCATGTTTTAGCTGAAGGAAGAATACCTTAAACCTGGGTAGTTGAAACCCGTGGAATGGGTACCATGCAATATGACTTCAAAGGGTCTTCATTTGCTCACCGAACCTCTCCAATCCTATCACTGCTGCATTTATGCCCCTGTACACATGCTTGATTCTCTTTCAGAGACATAGCAATCCATACGTTTTAAGATACTTACTAGTCAGGTACATTCTTAGGCATTTAATATGCGGTGTTGAGTCCATTTCGTTGAGCAAGGAGTAGCTCTTGTCTATTCCATATTTGGCTTAAGGAACTTTATCTGTGCTCATTTCAATCTCTGGTTTTATGCAGCACCCCAACTCACCTTTACCCTTAAGCAAGCATAAGTTGGTTTTCTAAATTTGAGACCCTGTTCTGTTCTGTAATTCAGTTCCTGTGTAGCCAAGTTTCCATTCCGTGTATTAGTGATATCTTATGATGTTTCTTTTTCTGTGTGACTTATTTCAGTTAGAATCATCGTACCTGAATCCACTCATTATGCTGCTACGGGCCTGATGACATAGATTTCATTGCTGAGTGATACTGCATTGTACGTAAGTACCACAAGTTCTTTATCCATTTTTCACTTTCTGCGATGTTGAACTTCTACTGTAAACGAGGTTCTTGTAAACAGAGCCGTTCGAAACTTTGGGGTGGCTGTGTCTTTTTGATTTTAAATTCCCTAAGCTATAGGACCATAAGTGGAAGTGCCCTAGGCTCTGTTGCTTTGTTTTTTAGATGTTTCAGGAAACACCATACATTTCTCCCGAGTGTTTGTTGGCAATTTACATCCCGCCCTTCAGCATAAGAAGGCTCCCAGTTCTCCATGGCCAGTCCTGCCTTTCTGGATTTTACACTTTTTTCAGATGGCCCTTTTGACCGGGGGGAAGTGAGACTTCATTGTAGTGCAGATTTCCTTTGCAAGCTTGCTTGGTTGGCCAAAAAGGGCGTATGCGTTTTTTCCTGAATATATTCAGGAAAAAACGCATACGCCCTTTTTGGCCAAGTGCATCATTGTGGACGTTCTGCCTCTTTTCCTATGCTTTCAATGCAATTCCAGTCTACCTCCTGAAATCGGTTTCCTGCAATTCTGCCCCGCTTTCAAGTCCTCCTGGCAGCCTTACTTCAGTCTATTTTTGGACGATAGCTGTCATTTATAACTCTGCAGGTTTGTGAATTACAGTGCCCCTGAGCTCCTTTCTTCAACTCGCTTTCTTTTGAGCTGGCCGCAACACCGCAGGATGGCTTCAGGCCCTAATCTGGTTCCGGTACGGCACGCTGAGCCTTTGGTTATTTCCTCTTCCTGGTGGGAAATGAGAGTTAAATTTGCCCGTCCAGACACCTCCAGCTAGCCTCTCATTGGTTCTCGCTATTCCTGTTCATCTTCCGCAGAAATTGCAAACTGGGACAAACAGGAGGTTAAAGGCGCTGACTTTCCAAGTGGGGAGAGTGTTAGTAAAGCGTCTGGAATGTTGCACCCGAGTACCAGGGGAGGAAAACTGAGACATATTTGAACACGTCTCCCGTTCACATGGTTGATCATACTTGGGTTCCACATGCATGTTTTAGCTGAAGGAAGAATACCTAAAACCTGGGTAGTTGAAACCCGTGGAATGGGTACCATGCAATATGACTTCAAAGGGTCTTCATTTGCTCACCGAACCTCTCCAATCCTATCACTGCTGCGTTTATGCCCCTGTACACATGCTTGATTCTCTTTCGGAGACATAGCAATCCATAGGTTTTAAGATACTTACTAGTCAGGTACATTCTTAGGCGTTTAATATGCGGTGTTGAGTCCATTTCGTTGAGCAAGGAGTAGCTCTTGTCTATTCCATATTTGGCTTAAGGAACTTTATCTGTGCTCATTTCAATCTCTGGTTTTATGCAGCACCCCAACTCACCTTTCCCCTTAAGCAAGCATAAGTTGGTTTTCTAAATTTGAGACCCTGTTCTGTTCTGTAATTCAGTTCCTGTGTAGCCAAGTTTACATTCCGTGTATTAGTGATATCTTATGATGTTTCTTTTTCTGTGTGACTTATTTCAGTTAGAATCATCGTACCTGAATCCACTCATTATGCTCCTAAGGGCCTGATGACATAGATTTCATTGCTGAGTGATACTGCATTGTACGTAAGTACCACAAGTTCTTTATCCATTTTTCACTTTCTGCGATGTTGAACTTGTACTGTAAACGAGGTTCTTGTAAACAGAGCCGTTCGAAACTTTGGGGTGGCTGTGTCTTTTTGATTTTAAATTCACTAAGCTATAGGACCATAAGTGGAAGTGCCCTAGGCTCTGTTGCTTTGTTTTTTAGATGTTTCAGGAAACACCATACACTTCTCCCGAGTGTTTGTTGGCAATTTACATCCCGCCCTTCAGCATAACAAGGCTCCCAGTTCTCCATGGCCTGTCCTGCCTTTCTGGATTTTACACTTTTTTCAGATGGCCCTTTTGACCGGGGGGAAGTGAGACTTCATTGTAGTGCAGATTTCCTTTGCAAGCTTGCTTGGTTGGCCAAAAAGGGCGTATGCGTTTTTTCCTGAATATATTCAGGAAAAAACGCATACGCCCTTTTTGGCCAAGTGCATCATTGTGGACGTTCTGCCTCTTTTCCTATGCTTTCAATGCAATTCCAGTCTACCTCCTGAAATCGGTTTCCTGCAATTTTGCCCCGCTTTCAAATCCTCTTGGCAGCCTTACTTCAGTCTATTTTTGGACGATAGCTGTCATTTATAACTCTGCAGGTTTGTGAATTACAGTGTCCCTGAGCTCCTTTCTTCAACTCACTTTCTTGTGAGCAGGCCGCAACTCCGCAGGATGGCTTCAGGCCCTAATCTGGTTCCGGCACGGCACGCTGAGCCTTTGGTTAATTCCTCTTCCTGGTGGGATATGAGAGTTAAATTTGCCCGTCCAGACACCTCCCGGTAGTCTCTCATTGGTTCTCGCTATTACTGTTCATCTTCCGCAGAAATTGCAAACTGGGCCAAACAGGAGGTTAAAGGCGCTGACTCTCCAAGTGGGGAGAGTGTTAGTAAAGCGTCTGGAATGTTGCACCCGAGTACCAGGGGAGGAAAACTGAGACATATTTGAACACGTCTCCCGTTCACACGGTTGATCATACTCTGGGTTCCACATGCATGTTTTAGCTGAAGGAAGAATACCTTAAACCTGGAGAGTTGAGACCTGTGGAATGGGTACCATGCAATATGTCTTCAAAGGGTCTTCATTTGCTCACCGAACCTCTCCAATCCTATCACTGCTGCGTTTATGCCCCTGTACACATGCTTGATTCTCTTTTGGAGACACAGCAATCCATAGGTTTTAAGATACTTACTAGTCAGGTACATTCTTAGGCATTTAATATGGGGTGTTGAGTCCATTTCGTTGAGCAAGGAGTAGCTCTTGTCTATTCCATATTTGGCTTAAGGAACTTTATCTGTGCTCATTTCAATCTCTGGTTTTATGCAGCACCACAATTCACCTTTCCCCTTAAGCAAGCATAAGTTGGTTTTCTAAATTTGAGACCCTGTTCTGTTTTGGAATGCAGTTCCTGTGTAGCCAAGTTTACATTCCGTGTATTAGTGATATCTTATGATGTTTCTTTTTCTGTGTGACTTATTTCAGTTAGAATCATCGTACCTGAATCCACTCATTATGCTGCTACGGGCCTGATGACATAGATTTCATTGCTGAGTGATACTGCATTGTACGTAAGTACCACAAGTTCTTTATCCATTTTTCACTTTCTGTGATATTGAACTTGTACGGTAAACGAGTTTCTTGTAAACAGAGGCGTCCCAAACTTTGGGGTGGCTGTGTCTTTTTGATTTTAATTTCCCTAAGCTATAGGACCATAAGTGGAAGTGCCCTAGGCTCTGTTGCTTTGTTTTTTAGATGTTTCAGGAAACACCATACACTTCTCCCGAGTGGTTGTTGGCAATTTACATCCCGCCCATCAGCATAACAAGGCTCCCAGTTCTCCATGGCCTGTCCTGCCTTTCTGGATTTTACACTTTTTTCAGATGGCCCTTTTGACCGGGGGGAAGTGAGACTTCATTGTAGTGCAGATTTCCTTTGCAAGCTTGCTTGGTTGGCCAAAAAGGGCGTATGCGTTTTTTCCTGAATATATTCAGGAAAAAACGCATACGCCCTTTTTGGCCAAGTGCATCATTGTGGACGTTCTGCCTCTTTTCCTATGCTTGCAATGCAATTCCAGTCTACCTCCTGAAATCGGTTTCCTGCAATTCTGCCCCGCTTTCAAGTCCTCTTGGCAGCCTTACTTCAGTCTATTTTTGGACGATAGCTGTCATTTATAACTCTGCAGGTTTGTGAATTACAGACACCCTGAGCTCCTTTCTTCAACTCGCTTTCTTTTGAGCTGGCCGCAACACCGCAGGATGGCTTCAGGCCCTAATCTGGTTCCGGCTCGGCACGCTGAGCCTTTGGTTAATTCCTCTTCCTGGTGGGAAATGAGAGTTAAATTTGCCCGTCCAGACACCTCCAGCTAGTCTCTCATTGGTTCTCGCTATTCCTGTTCATCTTCCGCAGAAATTGCAAACTGGGCCAAACAGGAGGTTAAAGGGACTGACTCTCCAAGTGGGGAGACTGTTAGTAAAGTGTCTGGAATGTTGCACCCGAGTACCAGGGTACGAAAACTGAGACATATTTGAACACGTCTCCCGTTCACACGGTTGATCATACTCTGGGTTCCACATGCATGTTTTAGCTGAAGGAAGAATACCTTAAACCTGGGTAGTTGAAACCCGTGGAATGGGTACCATGCAATATGACTTCAAAGGGTCTTCATTTGCTCACGGAACATCTGCAATCCTATCACTGCTGCATTTATGCCCGTGTACACATGCTTTATTGTCTTTCGGAGACATAGCAATCCATAGGTTTTAAGATACTTACTAGTCAGGTACATACTTAGGCGTTTAA
Source organism: Delphinus delphis (assembly GCF_949987515.2). Lineage (NCBI taxonomy): Eukaryota > Metazoa > Chordata > Mammalia > Artiodactyla > Delphinidae > Delphinus > Delphinus delphis. The sequence continues at coordinate 807,875 of NW_027192671.1, read as the reverse complement.
TATGGGGTGTTGAGTCCATTTCGTTGAGCAAGGAGTAGCTCTTGTGTATTCCATATTTGGCTTAAGGAACTTTATCTGTGCTCATTTCAATCTCTGGTTTTATGCAGCACCCCTACTCACCTTTACCCTTAAGCAAGCATAAGTTGGTTTTCTAAATTTGAGACCCTGTTCTGTTCTGTAATTCAGTTCCTGTGTAGCCAAGTTTACATTCCGTGTATTACTGATATCTTATGATGTTTCTTTTTCTGTGTGACTTATTTCAGTTAGAATCATCATACCTGAATCCACTCATTGTGCTGCTAAGGGCCTGGTGACATAGATTTCATTGCTGAGTGATATTGCTTTGTAAGTAAATACCGCAACTTCTTTATCCATTTTTCACTTTCTGAGCTGTTGAACTTGTACTGTAAACGAGGTTCTTGTAAACAGAGCCGTTCCAAACTTTGGGGTGGCTGTGTCTTTTTGATTTTAATTTCCCTAAGCTATAGGACCATAAGTGGAAGTGCCCTAGGCTCTGTTGCTTTGTTTTTTAGATGTTTCAGGAAACACCATACACTTCTCCCAAGTGTCTGCTGGCAATTTACATCCCGCCCATCAGCATAACAAGGCTCTCAGTTCTCAATGGCCTGTTGCCTTTCTGGATTTTACACTTTTTTCAGATGGCCCTTTTGACCAGGGGGAAGTGAGACTTCATTGTAGTGCAGATTTCCTTTGCAAGCTTGCTTGGTTGGCCAAAAAGGGCGTATGCGTTTTTTCCTGAATATATTCAGGAAAAAACGCATACGCCCTTTTTGGCCAAGTGCATCATTGTGGACGTTCTGCCTCTTTTCCTATGCTTTCAATGCAATTCCAGTCTACCTCCTGAAATCGGTTTCCTGCAATTCTGCCCCGCTTTCAAGTCCTCTTGGCAGCCTTACTTCAGTCTATTTTTGGACGATAGCTGTCATTTATAACTCTGCAGGTTTGTGAATTACAGTGTCCCTGAGCTCCTTTCTTCAACTCGCTTTCTTGTGAGCTGGCCGCAACACCGCAGAATGGCTTCAGGCCCTAATCTGGTTCCGGCACGGCACGCTGAGCCTTTGGTTAATTCCTCTTCCTGGTGGGAAATGAGAGTTAAATTTGCCCGTCCAGACACCTCCAGCTAGCCTCTCATTGGTTCTCGCTATTCCTGTTCATCTTCCGCAGAAATTGCAAACTGGGCCAAACAGGAGGTTAAAGGCGCTGACTCTCCAAGTGGGGAGAGTGTTAGTAAAGCGTCTGGAATGTTGCACCCGAGTACCAGGGGAGGAAAACTGAGACATATTTGAACACGTCTCCCATTCACATGGTTGATCATACTCTGGGTTCCACATGCATGTTTTAGCTGAAGGAAGAATACCTTAAACCTGGAGAGTTGAGACCCGTGGAATGGGTACCATGCAATATGACTTCAAACGGTCTTCATTTGCTCACCGAACCTCTCCAATCCTATCACTGCTGCGTTTATGCCCCTGTACACACGCTTGATTCTCTTTTGGAGACATAGCAATTCATAGGTTTTAAGATACTTACTAGTCAGGTACATTCTTAGGCGTTTAATATGTGGTTTTGAGTCCATTTCGTTGAGCAAGGAGTAGCTCTTGTCTATTCCATATTTGGCTTAAGGAACTTTATCTCTGCTCATTTCAATCCTGGTTTTATGCAGCACCCCAACTCACCTTTCCCCTTAAGCAAGCATAAGTTGTTTTTCTAAATTTGAGACACTGTTCTGTTCTGTAATTCAGTTCCTGTGTAGCCAAGTTTCCATTCCGTGTATTACTGATATCTTATGATGTTTCTTTTTCTGTGTGACTTATTTCAGTTAGAATCATCATACCTGAATCCACTCATTGTGCTGCTAAGGGCCTGATGACATAGATTTCATTGCTGAGTGATATTGCTTTGTAAGTGAATACCACAACTTCTTTATCCATTTTTCACTTTCTGCGATGTTGAACTTGTACTGTAAACGAGGTTCTTGTAAACAGAGCCGTTCCAAACTTTGGGGTGGCTGTGTCTTTTTGATTTTAATTTCCCTAATCTATAGGACCATAAGTGGAAGTGCCCTAGGCTCTGTTGCTTTGTTTTTTAGATGTTTCAGGAAACACCATACACTTCTCCCAAGTGTCTGTTGGCAATTTACATCCCGCCCATCAGCATAACAAGGCTCCCAGTTCTCAATGGCCTGTTGCCTTTCTGGATTTTACACTTTTTTCAGATGGCCCTTTTGACCGGGGGGAAGTGAGACTTCATTGTAGTGCAGATTTCCTTTGCAAGCTTGCTTGGTTGGCCAAAAAGGGCGTATGCGTTTTTTCCTGAATATATTCAGGAAAAAACGCATACGCCCTTTTTGGCCAAGTGCATCATTGTGGACGTTCTGCCTCTTTTCCTATGCTTTCAATGCAATTCCAGTCTACCTCCTGAAATCGGTTTCCTGCAATTCTGCCCCGCTTTCAAGTCCTCTTGGCAGCCTTACTTCAGTCTATTTTTGGACGATAGCTGTCATTTATAACTCTGCAGGTGTGTGAATTAGAGTGCCCCTGAGCTCCTTTCTTCAACTCGCTTTCTTGTGACCTGGCCGCAACACCGCAGGATGGCTTCAGTCCCTAATCTGGTTCCGGCACGGCACGCTGAGCCTTTGGTTATTTCCTCTTCCTGGTGGGAAATGAGAGTTAAATTTGCCCGTCCAGACACCTCCAGCTAGTCTCTCATTGGTTCTCGCTATTCCTGTTCATCTTCCGCAGAAATTGCAAACTGGGCCAAACAGGAGGTTAAAGGCGCTGACTCTCCAAGTGGGGAGAGTGTTAGTAAAGCGTCTGGAATGTTGCACCCGAGTACCAGGGGAGGAAAACTGAGACATATTTGAACACGACTCCCGTTCACATGGTTGATCAAACTTGGGTTCCACATGCATGTTTTAGCTGAAGGAAGAATACCTTAAACCTGGAGAGTTAAGACCCGTGTAATGGGTACCATGCAATATGACTTCAAAGGGTCTTCATTTGCTCACCGAACCTCTCCAATCCTATCACTGCTGCGTTTATGCCCCTGTACACATGCTTGATTCTCTTTCGGAGTCATAGCAATCCATAGGTTTTAAGATACTTACTAGTCAGGTACATTCTTAGGCATTTAATATGCGGTGTTGAGTCCATTCCGTTGAGCAAGGAGTAGCTCTTGTCTATTCCATATTTGACTTAAGGAACTTTATCTGTGCTCATTTCAATCTCTGGTTTTATGCAGCACCCCAACTCACCTTTCCCCTTAAGCAAGCATAAGTTGGTTTTCTAAGTTTGAGACCCTGTTCTGTTCTGTAATTCAGTTCCTGTGTAGCCAAGTTTACATTCCGTGTATTAGTGATATCTTATGATGTTTCTTTTTCTGTGTGACTTACTTCAGTTAGAATCATCATACCTGAATCCACTCATTGTGCTGCTAAGGGCCTGATGACACAGATTTCATTGCTGAGTGATATTGCTTTGTAAGTAAATACCACAACTTCTTTATCCATTTTTCACTTTCTGCGATGTTGAACTTGTACTGTAAACGAGGTTCTTGTAAACAGAGCCGTTCCAAACTTTGGGGTGGCTGTGTCTTTTTGATTTTAATTTCCCTAAGCTATAGGACCATAAGTGGAAGTGCCCTAGGTTCTGTTGCTTTGTTTTTTAGATGTTTCAGGAAACACCATACACTTCTCCCAAGTGGTTGTTGGCAATTTACATCCCGCCCATCAGCATAACAAGGCTCCCAGTTCTCCATGGCCTGTCCTGCCTTTCTGGATTTTACACTTTTTTCAGATGGCCCTTTTGACTGGGGGGAAGTGAGACTTCATTGTAGTGCAGATTTCCTTTGCAAGCTTGCTTGGTTGGCCAAAAAGGGCGTATGCGTTTTTTCCTGAATATATTCAGGAAAAAACGCATACGCCCTTTTTGGCCAAGTGCATCATTGTGGACGTTCTGCCTCTTTTCCTATGCTTTCAATGCAATTCCAGTCTACCTCCTGAAATCGGTTTCCTGCAATTCTGCCCCGCTTTCAAGTCCTCTTGGCAGCCTTACTTCAGTCTATTTTTGGACGATAGCTGTCATTTATAACTCTGCAGGTTTGTGAATTACAGTGCCCCTGAGCTCCTTTCTTCAACTCGCTTTCTTTTGAGCTGGCCGCAACACCGCAGGATGGCTTCAGGCCCTAATCTGGTTCCGGCCCGGCATGCTGAGCCTTTGGTTAATTCCTCTTCCTGGTGAGAAATGAGAGTTAAATTTGCCCGTCCAGACACCTCCAGCTAGCCTATCATTGGTTCTCGCTATTCCTGTTCATCTTCCGCAGAAATTGCAAACTGTGCCAAACAGGAGGTTAAAGGCGCTGACTCTCCAAGTGGGGAGAGTGTTAGTAAAGCGTCTGGAATGTTGCACCCGAGTACCAGGGGAGGAAAACTGAGACATATTTGAACACGTCTCCCGTTCACATAGTTGATCATACTTGGGTTCCACATGCATGTTTTAGCTGAAGGAAGAATACCTTAAACCTGGAGAGTTGAGACCCGTGGAATGGGTACCATGCAATATGACTTCAAAGGGTCTTCATTTGCTCACCGAACCTCTCCAATCCTATCACTGCTGCGTTTATGCCCCTGTACACATGCTTGATTCTCTTTTGGAGACATAGCAATCCATAGGTTTTAAGATACTTACTAGTCAGGTACATTCTTAGGCGTTTAATATGCGGTGTTGAGTCCAATTCGTTGAGCAAGGAGTAGCTCTTGTCTATTCCTATTTGACTTAAGGAACTTTATCTGTGCTCATTTCAATCTCTGGTTTTATGCAGCACCCCAACTCACCTTTACCCTTAAGCAAGCATAAGTTGGTTTTCTAAATTTGAGACCCTGTTCTGTTCTGTAATTCAGTTCCTGTGTAGCCAAGTTTACATTCCGTGTATTACTGATATCTTATGATGTTTCTTTTTCTGTGTGACTTATTTCAGTTAGAATCATCATACCTGAATCCTCTCATTGTGATGCTAAGGGCCTGATGACATAGATTTCATTGCTGAGTGATATTGCTTTGTAAGTAAATACCACAACTTCTTTATCCATTTTTCACTTTCTGCGATGTTGAACTTGTACTGTAAACGAGGTTCTTGTAAACAGAGGCGTCCCAAACTTTGGGGTGGCTGTGTCTTTTTGATTTTAATTTCCCTAAGCTATAGGACCATAAGTGGCAGTGCCCTAGGCTCTGTTGCTTTGTTTTTTAGATGTTTCAGGAAACACCATACACTTCTCCCGAGTGGTTGTTGGCAATTTACATCCCGCCCATCAGCATAACAAGGCTCCCAGTTCTCCATGGCCTGTCCTGCCTTTCTGGATTTTACACTTTTTTCAGATGGCCCTTTTGACCGGGGGGAAGTGAGACTTCATTGTAGTGCAGATTTCCTTTGCAAGCTTGCTTGGTTGGCCAAAAAGGGCGTATGCGTTTTTTCCTGAATATATTCAGGAAAAAACGCATACGCCCTTTTTGGCCAAGTGCATCATTGTGGACGTTCTGCCTCTTTTCCTATGCTTTCAATGCAATTCCAGTCTACCTCCTGAAATCGGTTTCCTGCAATTCTGCCCCGCTTTCAAGTCCTCTTGGCAGCCTTACTTCAGTCTATTTTTGTACGATAGCTGTCATTTATAACTCTGCAGGTTTGTGAATTACAGTGCCCCTGAGCTCCTTTCTTCAACTCGGTTTCTTGTGACCTGGCCGCAACACCGCAGGATGGCTTCAGGCCCTAATCTGGTTCCGGCCCGGCATGCTGAGCCTTTGGTTAATTCCTCTTCCTGGTGGGAAATGAGAGTTAAATTTGCCCGTCCAGACACCTCCAGCTAGCCTCTCATTGGTTCTCGCTATTCCTGTTCATCTTCCGCAGAAATTGCAAACTGGGCCAAACAGGAGGTTAAAGGGACTGACTCTCCAAGTGGGGAGAGTGTTAGTAAAGCGTCTGGAATGTTGCACCCGAGTACCGGGGTACGAAAACTGAGACATATTTGAACACGTCTCCCGATCACATGGTTGATCATACTTGGGTTCCACATGCATGTTTTAGCTGAAGGAAGAATACCTTAAACCTGGGTAGTTGAAACCCGTGGAATGGGTACCATGCAATATGACTTCAAAGGGTCTTCATTTGCTCACCGAACCTCTCCAATCCTATCACTGCTGCGTTTATGCCCCTGTACACATGCTTGATTCTCTTTCGGAGACATAGCAATCCATAGGTTTTAAGATACTTACTAGTCAGATACATTCTTAGGCGTTTAATATGCGGTGTTGAGTCCATTTCGTTGAGCAAGGAGTAGCTCTTGTCTATTCCATATTTGGCTTAAGGAACTTTATCTGTGCTCATTTCAATCTCTGGTTTTATGCAGCACCCCAACTCACCTTTCCCCTTAAGCAAGCATAAGTTGGTTTTCTAAATTTGAGACCCTGTTCTGTTCTGTAATTCAGTACCTGTGTAGCCAAGTTTACATTCCGTGTATTACTGATATCTTATGATGTTTCTTTTTCTGTGTGTCTTATTTCAGTTAGAATCATCATACCTGAATCCACTCATTGTGCTGCTAAGGGCCTGATGACACAGATTTCATTGCTGAGTGATATTGCTTTGTAAGTAAATACCACAACTTCTTTATCCATTTTTCACTTTCTGCGATGTTGAACTTGTACTGTAAACGAGGTTCTTGTAAACAGAGCCGTTCGAAACTTTGGGGTGGCTGTGTCTTTTTGATTTTAAATTCCCTAAGCTATAGGACCATAAGTGGAAGTGCCCTAGGCTCTGTTGCTTTGTTTTTTAGATGTTTCAGGAAACACCATACACTTCTCCCGAGTGTCTGTTGGCAATTTACATCCCGCCCATCAGCATAACAAGGCTCCCAGTTCTCAATGGCCTGTTGCCTTTCTGGATTTTACACTTTTTTCAGATGGCCCTTTTGACCGGGGGGAAGTGAGACTTCATTGTAGTGCAGATTTCCTTTGCAAGCTTGCTTGGTTGGCCAAAAAGGGCGTATGCGTTTTTTCCTGAATATATTCAGGAAAAAACGCATACGCCCTTTTTGGCCAAGTGCATCATTGTGGACGTTCTGCCTCTTTTCCTATGCTTTCAATGCAATTCCAGTCTACCTCCTGAAATCGGTTTCCTGCAATTCTGCCCCGCTTTCAAGTCCTCTTGGCAGCCTTACTTCAGTCTATTTTTGTACGATAGCTGTCATTTATAACTCTGCAGGTTTGTGAATTACAGTGCCCCTGAGCTCGTTTCTTCAACTCGCTTTCTTTTGAGCTGGCTGCAACACCGCAGGATGGCTTCAGGCCCTAATCTGGTTCCGGCACGGCACGCTGAGCCTTTGGTTATTTCCTCTTCCTGGTGGGAAATGAGAGTTAAATTTGCCCGTCCAGACACCTCCAGCTAGCCTCTCATTGGTTCTCGCTATTCCTGTTCATCTTCCGCAGAAATTGCAAACTGGGCCAAACAGGAGGTTAAAGGCGCTGAGTTTTCAAGTGGGGAGAGTGTTAGTAAAGCGTCTGGAATGTTGCACCCGAGTACCAGGGTACGAAAACTGAGACATATTTGAACACGTCTCCCGTTCACATGGTTGATCATACTTGGGTTCCACATGCATGTTTTAGCTGAATGAAGAATACCTAAAACCTGGGTAGTTGAAACCCGTGGAATGGGTACCATGCAATATGACTTCAAAGGGTCTTCATTTGCTCACCGAACCTCTCCAATCCTATCACTGCTGCGTTTATGCCCCTGTACACATGCTTGATTCTCTTTCGGAGACATAGCAATCCATAGGTTTTAAGATACTTACTAGTCAGGTACATTCTTAGGCGTTTAATATGCGGTGTTGAGTCCATTTCGTTGAGCAAGGAGTAGCTCTTGTCTATTCCATATTTGGCTTAAGGAACTTTATCTGTGCTCATTTCAATCTCTGGTTTTATGCAGCACCCCAACTCACCTTTCCCCTTAAGCAAGCATAAGTTGGTTTTCTAAATTTGAGACCCTGTTCTGTTCTGTAATTCAGTTCCTGTGTAGCCAAGTTTACATTCCGTGTATTACTGATATCTTATGATGTTTCTTTTTCTGTGTGACTTATTTCAGTTAGAATCATCATACCTGAATCCACTCATTGTGCTGCTAAGGGCCTGATGACACAGATTTCATTGCTGAGTGATATTGCTTTGTAAGTAAATACCACAACTTCTTTATCCATTTTTCACTTTCTGCGATGTTGAACTTGTACTGTAAACGAGGTTCTTGTAAACAGAGCCGTTCGAAACTTTGGGGTGGCTGTGTCTTTTTGATTTTAAATTCCCTAAGCTATAGGACCATAAGTGGAAGTGCCCTAGGCTCTGTTGCTTTGTTTTTTAGATGTTTCAGGAAACACCATACACTTCTCCCGAGTGGTTGTTGGCAATTTACATCCCGCCCATCAGCATAACAAGGCTCCCAGTTCTCCATGGCCTGTCCTGCCTTTCTGGATTTTACACTTTTTTCAGATGGCCCTTTTGACCGGGGGGAAGTGAGACTTCATTGTAGTGCAGATTTCCTTAGCAAGCTTGCTTGGTTGGCCAAAAAGGGCGTATGCGTTTTTTCCTGAATATATTCAGGAAAAAACGCATACACCCTTTTTGGCCAAGTGCATCATTGTGGACGTTCTGCCTCTTTTCCTATGCTTTCAAAGCAATTTGAGTCTACCTCCTGAAATCGGTTTCCTGCAATTCTGCCCCGCTTTCAAGTCCTCTTGGCAGCCTTACTTCAGTCTATTTTTGGACGATAGCTGTCATTTATAACTCTGCAGGTTTGTGAATTACAGTGCCCCTGAGCTCCTTTCTTCAACTCGCTTTCTTGTGACCTGGCCGCAACACCGCAGGATGTCTTCAGGCCCTAATCTGGTTCTGGCACGGCACGCTGAGCCTTTGGTTAATTCCTCTTCCTGGTGGGAAATGAGAGTTAAATTTGCCCATCCAGACACCTCCAGCTAGTCTCTCATTGGTTCTCGCTATTCCTGTTCATCTTCCACAGAAATTGCAAACTGGGCCAAACAGGAGGTTAAAGGGACCGACTCTCCAAGTGGGGAGAGTGTTAGTAAAGCGTCTGGAATGTTGCACCCGAGTACCAGGGTACGAAAACTGAGACATATTTGAACACGTCTCCCGATGACATGGTTGATCATACTCTAGGTTCCACATGCATGTTTTAGCTGAAGGAAGAATACCTTAAACCTGGGTAGTTGAAACCCGTGGAATGGGTACCATGCAATATGACTTCAAAGGGTCTTCATTTGCTCACCGAACCTCTCCAATCCTATCACTGCTGCGTTTATGCCCCTGTACACATGCTTGATTCTCTTTCGGAGACATAGCAATCCATAGGTTTTAAGATACTTACTAGTCAGGTACATTCTTAGGCGTTTAATATGCGGTGTTGAGTCCATTTCCTTGAGCAAGGAGTAGCTCTTGTCTATTCCATTTTTGGCTTAAGGAACTTTATCTGTGCTCATTTCAATCTCTGGTTTTATGCAGCACCCCAACTCACCTTTACCCTTAAGCAAGCATAAGTTGGTTTTCTAAATTTGAGACCCTGTTCTGTTCTGTAATTCAGTTCCTGTGTAGCCAAGTTTACATTCCGTGTATTAGTGATATCTTATGATGTTTCTTTTTCTGTGTGACTTATTTCAGTTAGAATCATCGTACCTGAATCCACTCATTATGCTGCTACGGGCCTGATGACATAGATTTCATTGCTGAGTGATACTGCATTGTACGTAAGTACCACAAGTTCTTTATCCATTTTTCACTTTCTGCGATGTTGAACTTGTACTGTAAACGAGGTTCTTGTAAACAGAGCCGTTCCAAACTTTGGGGTGGCTGTGTCTTTTTGATTTTAAATTCCCTAAGCTATAGGACCATAAGTGGAAGTGCCCTAGGCTCTGTTGCTTTGTTTTTTAGATGTTTCAGGAAACACCATACACTTCTCCCGAGTGGTTGTTGGCAATTTACATCCCGCCCTTCAGCATAACAAGGCTCCCAGTTCTCCATGGCCTGTCCTGCCTTTCTGGATTTTACACTTTTTTCAGATGGCCCTTTTGACCGGGGGGAAGTGAGACTTTATTGTAGTGCAGATTTCCTTTGCAAGCTTGCTTGGTTGGCCAAAAAGGGCGTATGCGTTTTTTCCTGAATATATTCAGGAAAAAACGCATACGCCCTTTTTGGCCAAGTGCATCATTGTGGACGTTCTGCCTCTTTTCCTATGCTTTCAATGCAATTCCAGTCTACCTCCTGAAATCGGTTTCCTGCAATTCTGCCCCGCTTTCAAGTCCTCTTGGCAGCCTTACTTCAGTCTATTTTTGGACGATAGCTGTCATTTATAACTCTGCATGTTTGTGAATTACAGTGCCCCTGAGCTCCTTTCTTCAACTCGCTTTCTTTTGAGCTGGCCGCAACACCGCAGGATGGCTTCAGGCCCTAATCTGGTTCCGGCACGGCACGCTGAGCCTTTGGTTAATTCCTCTTCCTGGTGGGAAATGAGAGTTAAATTTGCCCATCCAGACACCTCCAGCTAGTCTCTCATTGGTTCTCGCTATTCCTGTTCATCTTCCACAGAAATTGCAAACTGGGCCAAACAGGAGGTTAAAGGGACTGACTCTCCAAGTGGGGAGAGTGTTAGTAAAGCGTCTGGAATGTTGCACCCGAGTACCGGGGTACGAAAACTGAGACATATTTGAACACGTCTCCCGATCACATGGTTGATCATACTTGGGTTCCACATGCATGTTTTAGCTGAAGGAAGAATACCTTAAACCTGGGTAGTTGAAACCCGTGGAATGGGTACCATGCAATATGACTTCAAAGGGTCTTCATTTGCTCACCGAACCTCTCCAATCCTATCACTGCTGCGTTTATGCCCCTGTACACATGCTTGATTCTCTTTCGGAGACATAGCAATCCATAGGTTTTAAGATACTTACTAGTCAGGTACATTCTTAGGCGTTTAATATGCGGTGTTGAGTCCATTTCGTTGAGCAAGGAGTAGCTCTTGTCTATTCCATATTTGGCTTAAGGAACTTTATCTGTGCTCATTTCAATCTCTGGTTTTATGCAGCACCCCAACTCACCTTTCCCCTTAAGCAAGCATAAGTTGGTTTTCTAAATTTGAGACCCTCTTCTGTTCTGTAATTCAGTACCTGTGTAGCCAAGTTTACATTCCGTGTATTACTGATATCTTATGATGTTTCTTTTTCTGTGTGACTTATTTCAGTTAGAATCATCATACCTGAATCCACTCATTGTGCTGCTAAGGGCCTGATGACACAGATTTCATTGCTGAGTGATATTGCTTTGTAAGTAAATACCACAACTTCTTTATCCATTTTTCACTTTCTGCGATGTTGAACTTGTACTGTAAACGAGGTTCTTGTAAACAGAGCCGTTCCAAACTTTGGGGTGGCTGTGTCTTTTTGATTTTAAATTCCCTAAGCTATAGGACCATAAGTGGAAGTGCCCTAGGCTCTGTTGCTTTGTTTTTTAGATGTTTCAGGAAACACCATACACTTCTCCCGAGTGGTTGTTGGCAATTTACATCCCGCCCATCAGCATAACAAGGCTCCCAGTTCTCCATGGCCTGTCCTGCCTTTCTGGATTTTATACTTTTTTCAGATGGCCCTTTTGACCGGGGGGAAGTGAGACTTCATTGTAGTGCAGATTTCCTTTGCAAGCTTGCTTGGTTGGCCAAAAAGGGCGTATGCGTTTTTTCCTGAATATATTCAGGAAAAAACGCATACGCCCTTTTTGGCCAAGTGCATCATTGTGGACGTTCTGCCTCTTTTCCTATGCTTTCAATGCAATTCCAGTCTACCTCCTGAAATCGGTTTCCTGCAATTCTGCCCCGCTTTCAAGTCCTCTTGGCAGCCTTACTTCAGTATATTTTTGGACGATAGCTGTCATTTATAACTCTGCAGGTTTGTGAATTACAGTGCCCCTGAGCTCCTTTCTTCAACTCGCTTTCTTGTGACCTGGCCGCAACACCGCAGGATGGCTTCAGGCCCTAATCTGGTTCTGGCATGGCACGCTGAGCCTTTGGTTAATTCCTCTTCCTGGTGGGAAATGAGAGTTAAATTTGCCCATCCGGACACCTCCAGCTAGTCTCTCATTGGTTCTCGCTATTCCTGTTCATCTTCCACAGAAATTGCAAACTGGGCCAAACAGGAGGTTAAAGGGACTGACTCTCCAAGTGGGGAGAGTGTTAGTAAAGCGTCTGGAATGTTGCACCCGAGTACCAGGGTACGAAAACTGAGACATATTTGAACACGTCTCCCAATCACATGATTGATCATACTCTAGGTCCCACATGCATGTTTTAGCTGAAGGAAGAATACCTTAAACCTGGGTAGTTGAAACCCGTGGAATGGGTACCATGCAATATGACTTCAAAGGGTCTTCATTTGCTCACCGAACCTCTCCAATCCTATCACTGCTGCGTTTATGCCCCTGTACACATGCTTGATTCTCTTTCGGAGACATAGCAATCCATAGGTTTTAAGATACTTACTAGTCAGGTACATTCTTAGGCATTTAATATGCGGTGTTCAGTCCATTTCACTGAGCAAGGAGTAGCTCTTGTCTATTCCATATTTGGCTTAAGGAACTTTATCTGTGCTCATTTCAATCTCTGGTTTTATGCAGCACCCCAACTCACCTTTCCCCTTAAGCAAGCATAAGTTGGTTTTCTAAATTTGAGACCCTGTTCTGTTCTGTAATTCAGTTCCTGTGTAGCCAAGTTTACATTCCGTGTATTAGTGATATCTTATGATGTTTCTTTTTCTGTGTGACTTATTTCAGTTAGAATCATCGTACCTGAATCCACTCATTATGCTGCTACGGGCCTGATGACATAGATTTCATTGCTGAGTGATACTGCATTGTACGTAAGTACCACAAGTTCTTTATCCATTTTTCACTTTCTGCGATGTTGAACTTGTACTGTAAACGAGGTTCTTGTAAACAGAGCCGTTCCAAACTTTGGGGTGGCTGTGTCTTTTTGAATTTAATTTCCCTAAGCTATAGGACCATAAGTAGAAGTGCCCTAGGCTCTGTTGCTTTGTTTTTTAGATGTTTCAGGAAACACCATACACTTCTCCCAAGTGGTTGTTGGCAATTTACATCCCGCCCATCAGCATAACAAGGCTCCCAGTTCTCCATGGCCTGTCCTGCCTTTCTGGATTTTACACTTTTTTCAGATGGCCCTTTTGACCGGGGGGAAGTGAGACTTCATTGTAGTGCAGATTTCCTTTGCAAGCTTGCTTGGTTGGCCAAAAAGGGCGTATGCGTTTTTTCCTGAATATATTCAGGAAAAAACGCATACGCCCTTTTTGGCCAAGTGCATCATTGTGGACGTTCTGCCTCTTTTCCTATGCTTTCAATGCAATTCTAGTCTACCTCCTGAAATAGGTTTCCTGCAATTCTGCCCCGCTTTCAAGTCCTCTTGGCAGCCTTACTTCAGTCTATTTTTGGACGATAGCTGTCATTTATTACTCTGCATGTTTGTGAATTGCAGTGCCCCTGAGCTCCTTTCTTCAACTCGCTTTCTTGTGAGCTGGCCGCAACACCGCAGGATGGCTTCAGGCCCTAATCTGGTTCCGGCACGGCACGCTGAGCCTTTGGTTAATTCCTCTTCCTGGTGGGAAATGAGAGTTAAATTTGCCCGTCCAGACACCTCCAGCTAGTCTCTCATTGGTTCTCGCTATTCCTGTTCATCTTCCGCAGAAATTGCAAACTGGGCCAAACAGGAGGTTAAAGGGACTGACTCTCCAAGTCGGGAGAGTGTTAGTAAAGCGTCTGGAATGTTGCACCCGAGTACCAGGGGAGGAAAACTGAGACATATTTGAACACGTCTCCCATTCACATGGTTGATCATAATCTGGGTTCCACATGCATGTTTTAGCTGAAGGAAGAATACCTTAAACCTGGAGAGTTGAGACCCGTGGAATGGGTACCATGCAATATGATTTCAAAGGGTCTTCATTTGCTCACCGAACCTCTCCAATCCTATCACTGCTGCGTTTATGCCCCTGTACACACGCTTGATTCTCTTTTGGAGACATAGCAATCCATAGGTTTTAAGATACTTACTAGTCAGGTACATTCTTAGGCGTTTAATATGGGGTTTTGAGTCCATTTCGTTGAGCAAGGAGTAGCTCTTGTCTATTCCATATTTGGCTTAAGGAACTTTATCTGTGCTCATTTCAATCTCTGGTTTTATGCAGCAACCCAACTCACCTTTCCCCTTAAGCAAGCATAAGTTGGTTTTCTAAATTTGAGACCCTGTTCTGTTTTGGAATGCAGTTCCTGTGTAGCCAAGTTTACATTCCGTGTATTAGTGATATCTTATGATGTTTCTTTTTTTGCGTGACTTATTTCAGTTAGACTCATCGTACCTTAATACACTCATTATGCTGCTAAGGGCCTGATGACACAGATTTCATTGCTGAGTGATATTGCTTTGTACGTATATACCACAACTTCTTTATCCATTTTTCACTTTCTGCGATGTTGAACTTGTACTGTAAACGAGGTTCTTGTAAACAGAGCCGTTCCAAACTTTGGGGTGGCTGTGTCTTTTTGATTTTAATTTCCCTAAGCTATAGGACCATAAGTGGAAGTGCCCTAGGCTCTGTTGCTTTGTTTTTTAGATGTTTCAGGAAACACCATACACTTCTCCCGAGTGGTTGTTGGCAATTTACATCCCGCCCATCAGCATAACAAGGCTCCCAGTTCTCCATGGCCTGTCCTGCCTTTCTGGATTTTACACTTTTTTCAGATGGCCCTTTTGACCGGGGGGAAGTGAGACTTCATTGTAGTGCAGATTTCCTTTGCAAGCTTGCTTGGTTGGCCAAAAAGGGCGTATGCGTTTTTTCCTGAATATATTCAGGAAAAAACGCATACGCCCTTTTTGGCCAAGTGCATCATTGTGTACGTTCTGCCTCTTTTCCTATGCTTTCAATGCAATTCCAGTCTACCTCCTGAAATCGGTTTCCTGCAATTCTGCCCCGCTTTCAAGTCCTCTTGGCAGCCTTACTTCAGTCTATTTTTGGACGATAGCTGTCATTTATAACTCTGCAGGTTTGTGAATTACAGTGCCCCTGAGCTCCTTTCTTCAACTCGCTTTCTTTTGAGCTGGCCGCAACACCGCAGGATGGCTTCAGGCCCTAATCTGGTTCCAGCACGGCACGCTGAGCCTTTGGTTATTTCCTCTTCCTGGTGGGAAATGAGAGTTAAATTTGCCCATCCAGACACCTCCAGCTAGTCTCATTGGTTCTCGCTATTCCTGTTCATCTTCCACAGAAATTGCAAACTGGGCCAAACAGGAGGTTAAAGGGACTGACTCTCCAAGTGGGGAGAGTGTTAGTAAAGCGTCTGGAATGTTGCACCCGAGTACCAGGGTACGAAAACTGAGACATATTTGAACACGTCTCCCGATCACATGGTTGATCATACTCTAGGTCCCACATGCATGTTTTAGCTGAAGGAAGAATACCTTAAACCTGGGTAGTTGAAACCCGTGGAATGGGTACCATGCAATATGACTTCAAAGGGTCTTCATTTGCTCACCAAACCTCTCCAATCCTATCACTGCTGCGTTTATGCCCCTGTACACATGCTTGATTCTCTTTCGGAGACATAGCAATCCATAGGTTTTAAGATACTTACTAGTCAGGTACATTCTTAGGCGTTTAATATGCGGTGTTGAGTCCATTTCGTTGAGCAAGGAGTAGCTCTTGTCTATTCCATATTTGGCTTAAGGAACTTTATCTGTGCTCATTTCAATCTCTGGTTTTATGCAGCACCCCAACTCACCTTTCCCCTTAAGCAAGCATAAGTTGGTTTTCTAAATTTGAGACCCTGTTCTGTTCTGTAATTCAGTTCCTGTGTAGCCAAGTTTCCATTCCGTGTATTAGTGATATCGTATGATGTTTCTTTTTCTGTGTGACTTATTTCAGTTAGAATCATCGTACCTGAATCCACTCATTATGCTGCTACGGGCCTGATGACATAGATTTCATTGCTGAGTGATATTGCTTTGCAAGTAAATACCACAACTTCTTTATCCATTTTTCAATTTCTGCGATGTTGAACTTGTACTGTAAACGAGGTTCTTGTAAACAGAGCCGTTCGAAACTTTGGGGTGGCTGTGTCTTTTTGATTTTAAATTCCCTAAGCTATAGGACCATAAGTGGAAGTGCCCTAGGCTCTGTTGCTTTGTTTTTTAGATGTTTCAGGAAACACCATACACTTCTCCCGAGTGGTTGTTGGCAATTTACATCCCGCCCATCAGCATAACAAGGCTCCCAGTTCTCCATGGCCTGTCCTGCCTTTCTGGATTTTATACTTTTTTCAGATGGCCCTTTTGACCGGGGGGAAGTGAGACTTCATTGTAGTGCAGATTTCCTTTGCAAGCTTGCTTGGTTGGCCAAAAAGGGCGTATGCGTTTTTTCCTGAATATATTCAGGAAAAAACGCATACGCCCTTTTTGGCCAAGTGCATCATTGTGGACGTTCTGCCTCTTTTCCTATGCTTTCAATGCAATTCCAGTCTACCTCCTGAAATCGGTTTCCTGCAATTCTGCCCCGCTTTCAAGTCCTCTTGGCAGCCTTACTTCAGTCTATTTTTGGACGATAGCTGTCATTTATAACTCTGCATGTTTGTGAATTACAGTGCCCCTGAGCTCCTTTCTTCAACTCGCTTTCTTTTCAGCTGGCCGCAACACCGCAGGATGGCTTCAGGCCCTAATCTGGTTCCGGCACGGCATGCTGAGCCTTTGGTTATTTCCTCTTCCTGGTGGGAAATGAGAGTTAAATTTGCCCGTCCAGACACCTCCAGCTAGCCTCTCATTGGTTCTCGCTATTCCTGTTCATCTTCCGCAGAAATTGCAAACTGGGCCAAACAGGAGGTTAAAGGCGGTGACTTTCCAAGTGGGGAGAGTGTTAGTAAAGCGTCTGGAATGTTGCACCCGAGTACCAGGGGAGGAGAACTGAGACATATTTGAACACGTCTCCCGTTCACATGGTTGATCATACTTGGGTTCCACATGCATGTTTTAGCTGAAGGAAGAATACCTAAAACCTGGGTAGTTGAAACCCGTGGAATGGGTACCATGCAATATGACTTCAAAGGGTCTTCATTTGCTCACCGAACCTCTCCAATCCTATCACTGCTGCGTTTATGCCCCTGTACACATGCTTGATTCTCTTTCGGAGACATAGCAATCCATAGGTTTTAAGATACTTACTAGTCAGGTACATTCTTAGGCGTTTAATATGCGGTGTTGAGTCCATTTCGTTGAGCAAGGAGTAGCTCTTGTCTATTCCATATTTGGCTTAAGGAACTTTATCTGTGCTCATTTCAATCTCTGGTTTTATGCAGCACCCCAACTCACCTTTCCCCTTAAGCAAGCATAAGTTGGTTTTCTAAATTTGAGACCCTGTTCTGTTCTGTAATTCAGTTCCTGTGTAGCCAAGTTTACATTCCGTGTATTACTGATATCTTATGATGTTTCTTTTTCTGTGTGACTTATTTCAGTTAGAATCATCATACCTGAATCCACTCATTGTGCTGCTAAGGGCCTGATGACACAGATTTCATTGCTGAGTGATATTGCTTTGTAAGTAAATACCACAACTTCTTTATCCATTTTTCACTTTCTGCGATGTTGAACTTGTACTGCAAACGAGGTTCTTGTAAACAGAGCCGTTCCAAACTTTGGGGTGGCTGTGTCTTTTTGATTTTAAATTCCCTAAGCTATAGGACCATAAGTGGAAGTGCCCTAGGCTCTGTTGCTTTGTTTTTTAGATGTTTCAGGAAACACCATACACTTCTCCTGAGTGGTTGTTGGCAATTTACATCCCGCCCATCAGCATAACAAGGCTCCCAGTTCTCCATGGCCTGTCCTGCCTTTCTGGATTTTACACTTTTTTCAGATGGCCCTTTTGACCGGGGGGAAGTGAGACTTCATTGTAGTGCAGATTTCCTTAGCAAGCTTGCTTGGTTGGCCAAAAAGGGCGTATGCGTTTTTTCCTGAATATATTCAGGAAAAAACGCATACGCCCTTTTTGGCCAAGTGCATCACTGTGGACGTCCTGCCTCTTTTCCTATGCTTTCAATGCAATTCCAGTCTACCTCCTGAAATCGGTTTCCTGCAATTCTGCCCCGCTTTCAAGTCCTCTTGGCAGCCTTACTTCAGTCTATTTTTGGACGATAGCTGTCATTTATAACTCTGCAGGTTTGTGAATTACAGTGCCCCTGAGCTCCTTTCTTCAACTCGCTTTCTTGTGACCTGGCCGCAACACCGCAGGATGTCTTCAGGCCCTAATCTGGTTCTGGCACGGCATGCTGAACCTTTGGTTAATTCCTCTTCCTGGTGGGAAATGAGAGTTAAATTTGCCCATCCAGACACCTCCAGCTAGTCTCTCATTGGTTCTCGCTATTCCTGTTCATCTTCCACAGAAATTGCAAACTGGGCCAAACAGGAGGTTAAAGGGACTGACTCTCCAAGTGGGGAGAGTGTTAGTAAAGCGTCTGGAATGTTGCACCCGAGTACCAGGGTACGAAAACGGAGACATATTTGAACACGTCTCCCGATCACATGGTTGATCATACTCTAGGTCCCACATGCATGTTTTAGCTGAAGGAAGAATACCTTAAACCTGGGTAGTTGAAACCCGTGGAATGGGTACCATGCAATATGACTTCAAAGGGTCTTCATTTGCTCACCGAACCTCTCCAATCCTATCACTGCTGCGTTTATGCCCCTGTACACATGCTTGATTCTCTTTCGGAGACATAGCAATCCATAGGTTTTAAGATACTTACTAGTCAGGTACATTCTTAGACGTTTAATATGCGGTGTTGAGTCCATTTCGTTGAGCAAGGAGTAGCTCTTGTCTATTCCATATTTGGCTTAAGGAACTTTATCTGTGCTCATTTCAATCTCTGGTTTTATGCAGCACCCCAACTCACCTTTCCCCTTAAGCAAGCATAAGTTGGTTTTCTAAATTTGAGACCCTGTTCTGTTCTGTAATTCAGTTCCTGTGTAGCCAAGTTTACATTCCGTGTATTAGTGATATCTTATGATGTTTCTTTTTCTGTGTGACTTATTTCAGTTAGAATCATCGTACCTGAATCCACTCATTATGCTGCTACGGGCCTGATGACATAGATTTCATTGCTGAGTGATACTGCATTGTACGTAAGTACCACAAGTTCTTTATCCATTTTTCACTTTCTGCGATGTTGAACTTGTACTGTAAACGAGGTTCTTGTAAACAGAGCCGTTCCAAACTTTGGGGTGGCTGTGTCTTTTTGAATTTAATTTCCCTAAGCTATAGGACCATAAGTGGAAGTGCCCTAGGCTCTGTTGCTTTGTTTTTTAGATGTTTCAGGAAACACCATACACTTCTCCCGAGTGGTTGTTGGCAATTTACATCCCGCCCATCAGCATAACAAGGCTCCCAGTTCTCCATGGCCTGTCCTGCCTTTCTGGATTTTATACTTTTTTCAGATGGCCCTTTTGACCGGGGGGAAGTGAGACTTCATTGTAGTGCAGATTTCCTTTGCAAGCTTGCTTGGTTGGCCAAAAAGGGCGTATGCGTTTTTTCCTGAATATATTCAGGAAAAAACGCATACGCCCTTTTTGGCCAAGTGAATCATTGTGGACGTTCTGCCTCTTTTCCTATGCTTTCAATGCAATTCCAGTCTACCTCCTGAAATCGGTTTCCTGCAATTCTGCCCCGCTTTCAAGTCCTCTTGGCAGCCTTACTTCAGTCTATTTTTGGACGATAGCTGTCATTTATAACTCTGCAGGTTTGTGAATTACAGTGCCCCTGAGCTCCTTTCTTCAACTCGCTTTCTTGTGACCTGGCCGCAACACCGCAGGATGTCTTCAGGCCCTAATCTGGTTCTGGCACGGCACGCTGAGCCTTTGGTTAATTCCTCTTCCTGGTGGGAAATGAGAGTTAAATTTGCCCATCCAGACACCTCCAGCTAGTCTCTCATTGGTTCTCGCTATTCCTGTTCATCTTCCACAGAAATTGCAAACTGGGCCAAACAGGAGGTTAAAGGGACTGACTCTCCAAGTGGGGAGAGTGTTAGTAAAGCGTCTGGAATGTTGCACCCGAGTACCAGGGTACGAAAACTGAGACATATTTGAACACGTCTCCCAATCACATGATTGATCATACTCTAGGTCCCACATGCATGTTTTAGCCGAAGGAAGAATACCTTAAACCTGGGTAGTTGAAACCCGTGGAATGGGTACCATGCAATATGACTTCAAAGGGTCTTCATTTGCTCACCGTACCTCTCCAATCCTATCACTGCTGCGTTTATGCCCCTGTACACATGCTTGATTCTCTTTCGGAGACATAGCAATCCATAGGTTTTAAGATACTTACTAATCAGGTACATTCTTAGGCATTTAATATGCGGTGTTGAGTCCATTTCGTTGAGCAAGGAGTAGCTCTTGTCTATTCCATATTTGGCTTAAGGAACTTTATCTGTGCTCATTTCAATCTCTGGTTTTATGCAGCACCCCAACTCACCTTTCCCCTTAAGCAAGCATAAGTTGGTTTTCTAAATTTGAGACCCTGTTCTGTTCTGTAATTCAGTTCCTGTGTAGCCAAGTTTACATTCCGTGTATTAGTGATATCTTATGATGTTTCTTTTTCTGTGTGACTTATTTCAGTTAGAATCATCGTACCTGAATCCACTCATTATGCTGCTACGGGCCTGATGACATAGATTTCATTGCTGAGTGATACTGCATTGTACGTAAGTACCACAAGTTCTTTATCCATTTTTCACTTTCTGCGATGTTGAACTTGTACTGTAAACGAGGTTCTTGTAAACAGAGCCGTTCCAAACTTTGGGGTGGCTGTGTCTTTTTGAATTTAATTTCCCTAAGCTATAGGACCATAAGTAGAAGTGCCCTAGGCTCTGTTGCTTTGTTTTTTAGATGTTTCAGGAAACACCATACACTTCTCCCGAGTGGTTGTTGGCAATTTACATCCCACCCATCAGCATAACAAGGCTCCCAGTTCTCCATGGCCTGTCCTGCCTTTCTGGATTTTACACTTTTTTCAGATGGCCCTTTTGACCGGGGGGAAGTGAGACTTCATTGTAGTGCAGATTTCCTTTGCAAGCTTGCTTGGTTGGCCAAAAAGGGCGTATGCGTTTTTTCCTGAATATATTCAGGAAAAAACGCATACGCCCTTTTTGGCCAAGTGCATCATTGTGGACGTTCTGCCTCTTTTCCTATGCTTTCAATGCAATTCCAGTCTACCTCCTGAAATCGGTTTCCTGCAATTCTGCCCCGCTTTCAAGTCCTCTTGGCAGCCTTACTTCAGTCTATTTTTGGACGATAGCTGTCATTTATAACTCTGCAGGTTTGTGAATTACAGTGCCCCTGAGCTCCTTTCTTCAACTCGCTTTCTTGTGACCTGGCCGCAACACCGCAGGATGGCTTCAGGCCCTAATCTGGTTCTGGCACGGCACGCTGAGCCTTTGGTTAATTCCTCTTCCTGGTGGGAAATGAGAGTTAAATTTGCCCATCCAGACACCTCCAGCTAGTCTCTCATTGGTTCTCGCTATTCCTGTTCATCTTCCACAGAAATTGCAAACTGGGCCAAACAGGAGGTTAAAGGGACTGACTCTCCAAGTGGGGAGAGTGTTAGTAAAGCGTCTGGAATGTTGCACCCGAGTACCAGGGTACGAAAACTGAGACATATTTGAACACGTCTCCCGATCACATGGTTGATCATACTCTAGGTCCCACATGCATGTTTTAGCTGAAGGAAGAATACCTTAAACCTGGGTAGTTGAAACCCGTGGAATGGGTACCATGCAATATGACTTCAAAGGGTCTCCATTTGCTCACCGAACCTCTCCAATCCTATCACTGCTGCGTTTATGCCCCTGTACACATGCTTGATTCTCTTTCGGAGACATAGCAATCCATAGGTTTTAAGATACTTACTAGTCAGGTGCATTCTTAGGCGTTTAATATGGGTTTTGTGTCCATTTCGTTGAGCAAGGAGTAGCTCTTGTCTATTCCATATTTGGCTTAAGGAACTTTATCTGTGCTCATTTCAATCTCTGGTTTTATGCAGCACCCCAACTCACCTTTCACCTTAAGCAAGCATAAGTTGGTTTTCTAAATTTGAGACCCTGTTCTGTTTTGGAATGCAGTTCCTGTGTAGCTAAGTTTACATTCCGTGTATTAGTGATATCTTATGATGTTTCTTTTTCTGTGTGACTTATTTCAGTTAGAATCATCATACCTTAATCCACTCATTATGCTGCTACGGGCCTGATAACATAGATTTCATTGCTGAGTGATACTGCATTGTACGTAAGTACCACAAGTTCTTTATCCATTTTTCACTTTCTGTGATATTGAACTTGTACGGTAAACGAGGTTCTTGTAAACGGAGGCGTCCCAAACTTTGTGGTGGCTGTGTCTTTTTTATTTTAATTTCCCTAAGCTATAGGACCATAAGCGGAAGTGCCCTAGGCTCTGTTGCTTTGTTTTTTAGATGTTTCAGGAAACACCATACACTTCTCCTCAGTGTCTGTTGGCAATTTACATCCCGCCCATCAGCATAACAAGGCTCCCAGTTCTCCATGGCCTGTCCTGCCTTTCTGGATTTTACACTTTTTTCAGATGGCCCTTTTGACCGGGGAGAAGTGAGACTTCATTGTAGTGCAGATTTCCTTTGCAAGCTTGCTTGGTTGGCCAAAAAGGGCGTATGCGTTTTTTCCTGAATATATTCAGGAAAAAACGCATACGCCCTTTTTGGCCAAGTGCATCATTGTGGACGTTCTGCCTCTTTTCCTATGCTTTCAATGCAATTCCAGTCTACCTCCTGAAATCGGTTTCCTGCAATTCTGCCCCGCTTTCAAGTCCTCTTGGCAGCCTTACTTCAGTCTATTTTTGGACGATAGCTGTCATTTATAACTCTGCATGTTTGTGAATTGCAGTGCCCCTGAGCTCCTTTCTTCAACTCGCTTTCTTGTGACCTGGCCACAACACCGCAGGATGGCTTCAGGCCCTAATCTGGTTCCGGCCCGGCATGCTGAGCCTTTGGTTAATTCCTCTTCCTGGTGGGAAATGAGAGTTAAATTTGCCCGTCCAGACACCTCCAGCTAGTCTCTCATTGGTTCTCGCTATTCCTGTTCATCTTCCGCAGAAATTGCAAACTGGGCCAAACAGGAGGTTAAAGGGACTGACTCTCCAAGTCGGGAGAGTGTTAGTAAAGCGTCTGGAATGTTGCACCCGAGTACCAGGGGAGGAAAACTGAGACATATTTGAACACGTCTCCCATTCACATGGTTGATCATAATCTGGGTTCCACATGCATGTTTTAGCTGAATGAAGAATACCTTAAACCTGGAGAGTTGAGACCCGTGTAATGGGTACCATGCAATATGACTTCAAAGGGTCTTCATTTGCTCACCGAACCTCTCCAATCCTATCACTGCTGCGTTTATGCCCCTGTACACACGCTTGATTCTCTTTTGGAGACATAGCAATCCATAGGTTTTAAGATACTTACTAGTCAGGTACATTCTTAGGCGTTTAATATGGGGTTTTGAGTCCATTTCGTTGAGCAAGGAGTAGCTCTTGTCTATTCCATATTTGGCTTAAGGAACTTTATCTGTGCTCATTTCAATCTCTGGTTTTATGCAGCAACCCAACTCACCTTTCCCCTTAAGCAAGCATAAGTTGGTTTTCTAAATTTGAGACCCTGTTCTGTTTTGGAATGCAGTTCCTGTGTAGCCAAGTTTACATTCCGTGTATTAGTGATATCTTATGATGTTTCTTTTTTTGCGTGACTTATTTCAGTTAGAATCATCGTACCTTAATACACTCATTATGCTGCTAAGGGCCTGATGACACAGATTTCATTGCTGAGTGATATTGCTTTGTACGTAAATACCACAACTTCTTTATCCATTTTTCACTTTCTGCGATGTTGAACTTGTACTGTAAACGAGGTTCTTGTAAACAGAGCCGTTCCAAACTTTGGGGTGGCTGTGTCTTTTTGATTTTAATTTCCCTAAGCTATAGGACCATAAGTGGAAGTGCCCTAGGTTCTGTTGCTTTGTTTTTTAGATGTTTCAGGAAACACCATACACTTCTCCCGAGTGGTTGTTGGCAATTTACATCCCGCCCATCAGCATAACAAGGCTCCCAGTTCTCCATGGCCTGTCCTGCCTTTCTGGATTTTACACTTTTTTCAGATGGCCCTTTTGACCGGGGGGAAGTGAGACTTCATTGTAGTGCAGATTTCCTTTGCAAGCTTGCTTGGTTGGCCAAAAAGGGCGTATGCGTTTTTTCCTGAATATATTCAGGAAAAAACGCATACGCCCTTTTTGGCCAAGTGCATCATTGTGGACGTTCTGCCTCTTTTCCTATGCTTTCAATGCAATTCCAGTCTACCTCCTGAAATCGGTTTCCTGCAATTCTGCCCCGCTTTCAAGTCCTCTTGGCAGCCTTACTTCAGTCTATTTTTGGACGATAGCTGTCATTTATAACTCTGCAGGTTTGTGAATTACAGTGCCCCTGAGCTCCTTTCTTCAACTCGCTTTCTTTTGAGCTGGCCGCAACACCGCAGGATGGCTTCAGGCCCTAATCTGGTTCCGGCACGGCACGCTGAGCCTTTGGTTATTTCCTCTTCCTGGTGGGAAATGAGAGTTAAATTTGCCCGTCCAGACACCTCCAGCTAGTCTCTCATTGGTTCTCGCTATTCCTGTTCATCTTCCGCAGAAATTGCAAACTGGGCCAAACAGGAGGTTAAAGGCGCTGACTCTCCAAGTGGGGAGAGTGTTAGTAAAGCGTCTGGAATGTTGCACCCGAGTACCAGGGGAGGAAAACTGAGACATATTTGAACACGTCTCCCGTTCACATGGTTGATCATACTTGGGTTCCACATGCATGTTTTAGCTGAAGGAAGAATACCTTAAACCTGGGTATTTGAAACCCGTGGAATGGGTACCATGCAATATGACTTCAAAGGGTCTTCATTTGCTCACCGAACCTCTCCAATCCTATCACTGCTGCGTTTATGCCCCTGTACACATGCTTGATTCTCTTTCGGAGACATAGCAATCCATAGGTTTTAAGATACTTACTAGTCAGGTACATTCTTAGGCGTTTAATATGCGGTGTTGAGTCCATTTCGTTGAGCAAGGAGTAGATCTTGTCTATTCCATATTTGGCTTAAGGAACTTTATCTGTGCTCATTTCAATCTCTGGTTTTATGCAGCACCCCAACTCACCTTTACCCTTAAGCAAGCATAAGTGGTTTTCTAAATTTGAGACCCTGTTCTGTTCTGTAATTCAGTTCCTGTGTAGCCAAGTTTACATTCTGTGTATTACTGATATCTTATGATGTTTCTTTTTCTGTGTGACTTATTTCAGTTAGAATCATCATACCTGAATCCACTCATTGTGCTGCTAAGGGCCAGATGACACAGATTTCATTGCTGAGTGATATTGCTTTGTAAGTAAATACCACAACTTCTTTATCCATTTTTCACTTTCTGCGATGTTGAACTTGTACTGTAAACGAGGTTCTTGTAAACAGAGCCGTTCCAAACTTTGGGGTGGCTGTGTCTTTTTGATTTTAATTTCCCTAAGCTATAGGACCATAAGTGGAAGTGCCCTAGGTTCTGTTGCTTTGTTTTTTAGATGTTTCAGGAAACACCATACACTTCTCCCAAGTGTCTGTTGGCAATTTACATCCCGCCCATCAGCATAACAAGGCTCCCAGTTCTCCATGGCCTGTCCTCCCTTTCTGGATTTTACACTTTTTTCAGATGGCCCTTTTGACCGGGGGGAAGTGAGACTTCATTGTAGTGCAGATTTCCTTTGCAAGCTTGCTTGGTTGGCCAAAAAGTGCGTATGCGTTTTTTCCTGAATATATTCAGGAAAAAACGCATACGCCCTTTTTGGCCAAATGCATCATTGTGGACGTTCTGCCTCTTTTCCTATGCTTTCAATGCAATTCCAGTCTACCTCCTGAAATCGGTTTCCTGCAATTCTGCCCCGCTTTCAAGTCCTCTTGGCAGCCTTACTTCAGTCTATTTTTTGGACGATAGCTGTCATTTATAACTCTGCAGGTTTGTGAATTACAGTGCCCCTGAGCTCCTTTCTTCAACTCGCTTTCTTGTGACCTGGCCGCAACACCGCAGGATGGCTTCAGGCCCTAATCTGGTTCCGGCACGGCACGCTGAGCCTTTGGTTAATTCCTCTTCCTGGTGGGAAATGAGAGTTAAATTTGCCCGTCCAGACACCTCCAGGTAGTCTCTCATTGGTTCTCGCTATTCCTGTTCATCTTCCGCAGAAATTGCAAACTGGGCCAAACAGGAGGTTAAAGGGACTGACTCTCCAAGTGGGGAGAGTGTTAGTAAAGCGTCTGGAATATTGCACCCGAGTACCAGGGGAGGAAAACTAAGACATATTTGAACACGTCCCCTGTTCACATGGTTGATCATACTCTGGGTTCCACATGCATGTTTTAGCTGAAGGAAGAATACCTTAAACCTGGAGAGTTAAGACCCGTGTAATGGGTACCATGCAATATGACTTCAAAGGGTCTTCATTTGCTCTCCGAACCTCTCCAATCCTATCACTGCTGCGTTTATGCCCCTGTACACATGCTTGATTCTCTTTTGGAGACATAGCAATCCATAGGTTTTAAGATACTTACTAGTCAGGTACATTCTTAGGCGTTTAATATGGGGTTTTGAGTCCATTTCATTGAGCAAGGAGTAGCTCTTGTCTATTCCATATTTGGCTTAAGGAACTTTTTCTGTGCTCATTTCAATCTCTGGTTTTATGCAGCACCCCAACTCACCTTTCCCCTTAAGCAAGCATAAGTTGGTTTTCTAAATTTGAGACCCTGTTCTGTTTTGGAATGCAGTTCCTGTGTAGCCAAGTTTACATTCCGTGTATTAGTGATATCTTATGATGTTTCTTTTTCTGTGTGACTTATTTCAGTTAGAATCATCGTACCTGAATCCACTCATTGTGCTGCTACGGGCCTGATGACACAGATTTCATTGCTGAGTGATATTGCTTTGTACGTAAATACCACAATTTCTTTATCCATTTTTCACTTTCTGCGATGTTGAACTTGTACTGTAAACGAGGTTCTTGTAAACAGAGCCGTTCCAAACTTTGGGGTGGCTGTGTCTTTTTGATTTTAATTTCCCTAAGCTATAGGACCATAAGTGGAAGTGCCCTAGGTTCTGTTGCTTTGTTTTTTAGATGTTTCAGGAAACACCATACACTTCTCCCAAGTGGTTGTTGGCAATTTACATCCCGCCCATCAGCATAACAAGGCTCCCAGTTCTCCATGGCCTGTCCTGCCTTTCTGGATTTTACACTTTTTTCAGATGGCCCTTTTGACCGGGGGGAAGTGAGACTTCATTGTAGTGCAGATTTCCTTTGCAAGCTTGCTTGGTTGGCCAAAAAGGGCGTATGCGTTTTTTCCTGAATATATTCAGGAAAAAACGCATACGCCCTTTTTGGCCAAGTGCATCATTGTGGACGTTCTTCCTCTTTTCCTATGCTTTCAATGCAATTCCAGTCTACCTCCTGAAATCGGGTTCCTGCAATTCTGCCCCGCTTTCAAGTCCTCTTGGCAGCCTTACTTCAGTCTATTTTTGGACGATAGCTGTCATTTATAACTCTGCAGGTTTGTGAATTACAGTGCCCCTGAGCTCCTTTCTTCAACTCGCTTTCTTGTGACCTGGCCGCAACACCGCAGGATGGCTTCAGGCCCTAATCTGGTTCCGGCCCGGCATGCTGAGCCTTTGGTTAATTCCTCTTCCTGGTGGGAAATGAGAGTAAATTTGCCCGTCCAGACACCTCCAGCTAGCCTCTCATTGGTTCTCGCTATTCCTGTTCATCTTCCGCAGAAATTGCAAACTGGGCCAAACAGGAGGTTAAAGGGACTGACTCTCCAAGTGGGGAGAGTGTTAGTAAAGCGTCTGGAATGTTGCACCCGAGTACCAGGGGAGGAAAACTGAGACATATTTGAACACGTCTCCCGATCACATGGTTGATCATACTCTAGGTTCCACATGCATGTTTTAGCTGAAGGAAGAATACCTTAAACCTGGGTAGTTGAAACCCGTGGAATGGGTACCATGCAATTTGATTTCAAAGGGTCTTCATTTGCTCACCGAACCTCTCCAATCCTATCACTGCTGCGTTTATGCCCCTGTACACATGCTTGATTCTCTTTCGGAGACATAGCAATCCATAGGTTTTAAGATACTTACTAGTCAGGTACATTCTTAGGCGTTTAATATGGAGTGTTGAGTCCATTTCGTTGAGCAAGGAGTAGCTCTTGTCTATTCCATATTTGGCTTAAGGAACTTTATCTGTGCTCATTTCAATCTCTGGTTTTATGCAGCACCACAATTCACCTTTCCCCTTAAGCAAGCATAAGTTGGTTTTCTAAATTTGAGACCCTGTTCTGTTCTGTAATTCAGTTCCTGTGTAGCCAAGTTTCCATTCCGTGTATTACTGATATCTTATGATGTTTCTTTTTCTGTGTGACTTATTTCAGTTAGAATCATCATACCTGAATCCACTCATTGTGCTGCTAAGGGCCTGATGACACAGATTTCATTGCTGAGTGATATTGCTTTGTAAGTAAATACCACAACTTCTTTATCCATTTTTCACTTTCTGCGATGTTGAACTTCTACTGTAAACGAGGTTCTTGTAAACAGAGCCGTTCCAAACTTTGGGGTGGCTGTGTCTTTTTGATTTTAATTTCCCTAAGCTATAGGACCATAAGTGGAAGTGCCCTAGGCTCTGTTGCTTTGTTTTTTAGATGTTTCAGGAAACACCATACACTTCTCCCGAGTGGTTGTTGGCAATTTACATCCCGCCCATCAGCATAACAAGGCTCCCAGTTCTCCATGGCCTGTCCTGCCTTTCTGGATTTTACACTTTTTTCAGATGGCCCTTTTGACCGGGGGGAAGTGAGACTTCATTGTAGTGCAGATTTCCTTTGCAAGCTTGCTTGGTTGGCCAAAAAGGGCGTATGCGTTTTTTCCTGAATATATTCAGGAAAAAACGCATACGCCCTTTTTGGCCAAGTGCATCATTGTGGACGTTCTGCCTCTTTTCCTATGCTTTCAATGCAATTCCAGTCTACCTCCTGAAATCGGTTTCCTGCAATTCTGCCCCGCTTTCAAGTCCTCTTGGCAGCCTTACTTCAGTATATTTTTGGACGATAGCTGTCATTTATAACTCTGCAGGTTTGTGAATTACAGTGCCCCTGAGCTCCTTTCTTCAACTCGCTTTCTTTTGAGCTGGCTGCAACACCGCAGGATGGCTTCAGGCCCTAATCTGGTTCCGGTACGGCACGCTGAGCCTTTGGTTATTTCCTCTTCCTGTTGGGAAATGAGAGTTAAATTTGCCCGTCCAGACACCTCCAGCTAGCCTCTCATTGGTTCTCGCTATTCCTGTTCATCTTCCGCAGAAATTGCAAACTGGGCCAAACAGGAGGTTAAAGGGACTGACTCTCCAAGTGGGGAGAGTGTTAGTAAAGCGTCTGGAATGTTGCACCCGAGTACCAGGGGAGGAAAACTGAGACATATTTGAACACGTCTCCCGTTCACATGGTTGATCATACTTGGGTTCCACATGCATGTTTTAGCTGAAGGAAGAATACCTTAAACCTGGAGAGTTGAGACCCGTGTAATGGGTACCATGCAATATGACTTCAAAGGGTCTTCATTTGCTCACCGAACCTCTCCAATCCTATCACTGCTGCGTTTATGCCCCTGTACACATGCTTGATTCTCTTTCGGAGACATAGCAATCCATAGGTTTTAAGATACTTACTAGTCAGGTACATTCTTAGGCGTTTAATATGCGGTGTTGAGTCCATTTCGTTGAGCAAGGAGTAGCTCTTGTCTATTCCATATTTGACTTAAGGAACTTTATCTGTGCTCATTTCAATCTCTGGTTTTATGCAGCACCCCAACTCACCTTTACCCTTAAGCAAGCATAAGTTGGTTTTCTAAATTTTAGACCCTGTTCTGTTCTGTAATTCAGTTCCTGTGTAGCCAAGTTTACATTCCGTGTATTACTGATATCTTATGATGTTTCTTTTTCTGTGTGACTTATTTCAGTTAGAATCATCATACCTGAATCCACTTATTGTGATGCTAAGGGCCTGATGACATAGATTTCATTGCTGAGTGATATTGCTTTGTAAGTAAATACCACAACTTCTTTATCCATTTTTCACTTTCTGCGATGTTGAACTTGTACTGTAAACGAGGTTCTTGTAAACAGAGGCGTCCCAAACTTTGGGGTGGCTGTGTCTTTTTGATTTTAATTTCCCTAAGCTATAGGACCATAAGTGGCAGTGCCCTAGGCTCTGTTGCTTTGTTTTTTAGATGTTTCAGGAAACACCATACACTTCTCCAGAGTGGTTGTTGGCAATTTACATCCCGCCCATCAGCATAACAAGGCTCCCAGTTTTCCATGGCCTGTCCTGCCTTTCTGGATTTTACACTTTTTTCAGATGGCCCTTTTGACCGGGGGGAAGTGAGACTTCATTGTAGTGCAGATTTCCTTTGCAAGCTTGCTTGTTTGGCCAAAAAGGGCGTATGCGTTTTTTCCTGAATATATTCAGGAAAAAACGCATACGCCCTTTTTGGCCAAGTGCATCATTGTGGACGTCCTGCCTCTTTTCCTATGCTTTCAATGCAATTCCAGTCTACCTCCTGAAATCGGTTTCCTGCAATTCTGCCCCGCTTTCAAGTCCTCTTGGCAGCCTTACTTCAGTCTATTTTTGGACGATAGCTGTCATTTATAACTCTGCAGGTTTGTGAATTACAGTGCCCCTGAGCTCCTTTCTTCAACTCGCTTTCTTGTGACCTGGCCGCAACACCGCAGGATGGCTTCAGGCCCTAATCTGGTTCCGGCCCGGCATGCTGAGCCTTTGGTTAATTCCTCTTCCTGGTGGGAAATGAGAGTTAAATTTGCCCGTCCAGACACCTCCAGCTAGCCTCTCATTGGTTCTCGCTATTCCTGTTCATCTTCCGCAGAAATTGCAAACTGGGCCAAACAGGAGGTTAAAGGGACTGACTCTCCAAGTGGGGAGAGTGTTAGTAAAGCGTCTGGAATGTTGCACCCGAGTACCAGGGGAGGAAAACTGAGACATATTTGAACACGTCTCCCGATCACATGGTTGATCATACTCTGGGTTCCACATGCATGTTTTAGCTGAAGGAAGAATACCTTAAACCTGGGTAGTTGAAACCCGTGGAATGGGTACCATGCAATATGACTTCAAAGGGTCTTCATTTGCTCACCGAACGTCTCCAATCCTATCACTGCTGCGTTTATGCCCCTGTACACATGCTTGATTCTCTTTCGGAGACATAGCAATCCATAGGTTTTAAGATACTTACTAGTCAGGTACATTCTTAGGCATTTAATATGGGGTGTTGAGTCCATTTTGTTGAGCAAGGAGTAGCTCTTGTCTATTCCATATTTGGCTTAAGGAACTTTATCTGTGCTCATTTCAATCTCTGGTTTTATGCAGCACCCCAACTCACCTTTACCCTTAAGCAAGCATAAGTTGGTTTTCTAAATTTGAGACCCTGTTCTGTTCTGTAATTCAGTTCCTGTGTAGCCAAGTTTCCATTCCATGTATTACTGATATCTTATGATGTTTCTTTTTCTGTGTGACTTATTTCAGTTAGAATCATCGTACCTGAATCCACTCATTGTGCTGCTAAGGGCCTGATGACACAGATTTCATTGCTGAGTGATATTGCTTTGTAAGTAAATACCACAACTTCTTTATCCATTTTTCACTTTCTGCGATGTTGAACTTGTACTGTAAACGAGGTTCTTGTAAACAGAGCCGTTCCAAACTTTGGGGTGGCTGTGTCTTTTTGATTTTAATTTCCCTAAGCTATAGGACCATAAGTGGAAGTGCCCTAGGCTCTGTTGCTTTGTTTTTTAGATGTTTCAGGAAACACCATACACTTCTCCCGAGTGGTTGTTGGCAATTTACATCCCGCCCATCAGCATAACAAGGCTCCCAGTTCTCCATGGCCTGTCATGCCTTTCTGGATTTTACACTTTTTTCAGATGGCCCTTTTGACCGGGGGGAAGTGAGACTTCATTGTAGTGCAGATTTCCTTTGCAAGCTTGCTTGGTTGGCCAAAAAGGGCGTATGCGTTTTTTCCTGAATATATTCAGGAAAAAACGCATACGCCCTTTTTGGCCAAGTGCATCATTGTGGACGTTCTGCCTCTTTTCCTATGCTTTCAATGCAATTCCAGTCTACCTCCTGAAATCGGTTTCCTGCAATTCTGCCCCGCTTTCAAGTCCTCTTGGCAGCCTTACTTCAGTATATTTTTGGACGATAGCTGTCATTTATAACTCTGCAGGTTTGTGAATTACAGTGCCCCTGAGCTCCTTTCTTCAACTCGCTTTCTTTTGAGCTGGCTGCAACACCGCAGGATGGCTTCAGGCCCTAATCTGGTTCCGGTACGGCACGCTGAGCCTTTGGTTATTTCCTCTTCCTGTTGGGAAATGAGAGTTAAATTTGCCCGTCCAGACACCTCCAGCTAGCCTCTCATTGGTTCTCGCTATTCCTGTTCATCTTCCGCAGAAATTGCAAACTGGGCCAAACAGGAGGTTAAAGGGACTGACTCTCCAAGTGGGGAGAGTGTTAGTAAAGCGTCTGGAATGTTGCACCCGAGTACCAGGGGAGGAAAACTGAGACATATTTGAACACGTCTCCCGTTCACATGGTTGATCATACTTGGGTTCCACATGCATGTTTTAGCTGAAGGAAGAATACCTTAAACCTGGAGAGTTGAGACCCGTGTAATGGGTACCATGCAATATGACTTCAAAGGGTCTTCATTTGCTCACCGAACCTCTCCAATCCTATCACTGCTTCGTTTATGCCCCTGTACACATGCTTGATGCTGTTTCGGAGACATAGCAATCCATAGGTTTTAAAATACTTACAAGTCAGGTACATTCTTAGGCGTTTAATATGCGGTGTTGAGTCCATTTCGTTGAGCAAGGAGTAGCTCTTGTCTATTCCATATTTGGCTTAAGGAACTTTATCTGTGCTCATTTCAATCTCTGGTTTTATGCAGCACCACAATTCACCTTTCCCCTTAAGCAAGCATAAGTTGGTTTTCTAAATTTGAGACCCTGTTCTGTTCTGTAATTCAGTTCCTGTGTAGCCAAGTTTACATTCCGTGTATTACTGATATCTTATGATGTTTCTTTTTCTGTGTGACTTATTTCAGTTAGAATCATCATACCTGAATCCACTCATTGTGCTGCTAAGGGCCTGATGACATAGATTTCATTGCTGAGTGATATTGTTTTGTAAGTGAATACCACAACATCTTTATCCATTTTTCCCTTTCTGCGATGTTGAACTTGTATTGTAAATGAGCTTCTTGTAAACAGAGCCGTTCCAAACTTTGGGGTGGCTGTGTCTTTTTGATTTTAATTTCCCTAAGCTATAGGACCATATGTGGAAGTGCCCTAGGCTCTGTTGCTTTGTTTTTTAGATGTTTCAGGAAACACCATACACTTCTCCCAAGTGTCTGTTGGCAATTTACATCCCGCCCATCAGCATAACAAGGCTCCCAGTTCTCAATGGCCTGTTGCCTTTCTGGATTCTACACTTTTTTCAGATGGCCCTTTTGACCGGGGGGAAGTGAGACTTCATTGTAGTGCAGATTTCCTTTGCAAGCTTGCTTGGTTGGCCAAAAAGGGCGTATGGGTTTTTTCCTGAATATATTCAGGAAAAAACCCATACGCCCTTTTTGGCCAAGTGCATCATTGTGGACGTTCTGCCTCTTTTCCTATGCTTTCAATGCAATTCCAGTCTACCTCCTGAAATCGGTTTCCTGCAATTCTGCCCCGCTTTCAAGTCCTCTTTGCAGCCTTACTTCAGTCTATTTTTGGACGATAGCTGTCATTTATAACTCTGCAGGTTTGTGAATTACAGTGCCCCTGAGCTCCTTTCTTCAACTCGCTTTCTTGTGACCTGGCCGCAACACTGCAGGATGGCTTCAGGCCCTAATCTGGTTCCGGTACGGCACGCTGAGCCTTTGGTTATTTCCTCTTCCTGGTGGGAAATGAGAGTTAACGTTGCCCGTCCAGACACCTCCAGCTAGCCTCTCATTGGTTCTCGCTATTCCTGTTCATCTTCCGCAGAAATTGCAAACTGTGCCAAACAGCAGGTTAAAGGTGCTGACTCTCCAAGTGGGGAGAGTTTTAGTAAAGCGTCTGGAATGTTGCACCCGAGTACCAGGGGAGGAAAACTGAGACATATTTGAACACATGTCCCGTTCACATGGTTGATCATACTTGGGTTCCACATGCATGTTTTAGCTGAAGGAAGAATACCTTAAACCTGGAGAGTTGAGACCCGTGTAATGGGTACCATGCAATATGACTTCAAAGGGTCTTCATTTGCTCACCGAACCTCTCCAATCCTATCACTGCTGCGTTTATGCCCCTGTACACATGCTTGATTCTCTTTCGGAGACATAGCAATCCATAGGTTTTAAGATACTTACAAGTCAGGTACATTCGTAGGCGTTTAATATGCAGTGTTGAGTCCATTTCGTTGAGCAAGGAGTAGCTCTTGTCTATTCCATATTTGGCTTAAGGAACTTTATCTGTGCTCATTTCAATCTCTGGTTTTATGCAGCACCCCAACTCACCTTTCCCCTTAAGCAAGCATAAGTTGTTTTTCTAAATTTGAGACCCTGTTCTGTTCTGTAATTCAGTTCCTGTGTAGCCAAGTTTCCATTCCGTGTATTACTGATATCTTATGATGTTTCTTTTTCTGTGTGACTTATTTCAGTTAGAATCATCATACCTGAATCCACTCATTGTGCTGCTAAGGGCCTGATGACATAGATTTCATTGCTGAGTGATATTGCTTTGTAAGTGAATACCACAACTTGTTTATCCATTTTTCCCTTTCTGCGATGTTGAACTTGTACTGTAAACGAGGTTCTTGTAAACAGAGCCGTTCCAAACTTTGGGGTGGCTGTGTCTTTTTGATTTTAATTTCCCTAAGCTATAGGACCATAAGTGGAAGTGCCCTAGGCTCTGTTGCTTTGTTTTTTAGATGTTTCAGGAAACACCATACACTTCTCCCAAGTGTCTGTTGGCAATTTACATCCCGCCCATCAGCATAACAAGGCTCCCAGTTCTCAATGGCCTGTTGCCTTTCTGGATTTTACACTTTTTTCAGATGGCCCTTTTGACCGGGGGGAAGTGAGACTTCATTGTAGTGCAGATTTCCTTTGCAAGCTTGCTTGGTTGGCCAAAAAGGGCGTATGCGTTTTTTCCTGAATATATTCAGGAAAAAACGCATACGCCCTTTTTGGCCAAGTGCATCATTGTGGACGTTCTGCCTCTTTTCCTATGCTTTCAATGCAATTCCAGTCTACCTCCTGAAATCGGTTTCCTGCAATTCTGCCCCGCTTTCAAGTCCTCTTGGCAGCCTTACTTCAGTCTATTTTTGGACGATAGCTGTCATTTATAACTCTGCAGGTGTGTGAATTACAGTGCCCCTGAGCTCCTTTCTTCAACTCGCTTTCTTGTGACCTGGCCGCAACACCGCAGGATGGCTTCAGGCCCTAATCTGGTTCCGGCACGGCACACTGAGCCTTTGGTTATTTCCTCTTCCTGGTGGGAAATGAGAGTTAAATTTGCCCGTCCAGACACCTCCAGCTAGCCTCTCATTGGTTCTCGCTATTCCTGTTCATCTTCCGCAGAAATTGCAAACTGGGCCAAACAGGAGGTTAAAGGCGCTGACTCTCCAAGTTGGGAGAGTGTTAGTAAAGCGTCTGGAATGTTGCACCCGAGTACCAGGGGAGGAAAACTGAGACATATTTGAACACGTCTCCTGTTCACATGGTTGATCATACTCTAGGTTCCACATGCATGTTTTAGCTGAAGGAAGAATACCTTAAACCTGGGTAGTTGAAACCCGTGGAATGGGTACCATGCAATATGACTTCAAAGGGTCTTCATTTGCTCACCGAACCTCTCCAATCCTATCACTGCTGCGTTTATGCCCCTGTACACATGCTTGATTCTCTTTCGGAGACATAGCAATCCATAGGTTTTAAGATACTTACTAGTCAGGTACATTCTTAGGCGTTTAATATGGGGTGTTGAGTCCATTTCGTTGAGCAAGGAGTAGCTCTTGTCTATTCCATATTTGGCTTAAGGAACTTTATCTGTGCTCATTTCAATCTCTGGTTTTATGTAGCACCCCAACTCACCTTTACCCTTAAGCAAGAATAAGTTGGTTTTCTAAATTTGAGACCCTGTTCTGTTCTGTAATTCAGTTCCTGTGTAGCCAAGTTTACATTCCGTGTATTACTGATATCTTATGATGTTTCTTTTTCTGTGTGACTTATTTCAGTTAGAATCATCATACCTGAATCCACTCATTGTGCTGCTAAGGGCCTGAGGACACAGATTTCATTGCTGAGTGATATTGCTTTGTAAGTAAATACCACAACTTCTTTATCCATTTTTCATTTTCTGCGATGTTGAACTTGTACGGTAAACGAGGTTCTTGTAAACGGAGGCGTCCCAAACTTTGGGGTGGCTGTGTCTTTTTGATTTTAATTTCCCTAAGCTATAGGACCATAAGTGGAAGTGCCCTAGGCTCTGTTGCTTTGTTTTTTAGATGTTTCAGGAAACACCATACACTTCTCCCAAGTGTCTGTTGGCAATTTACATCCCGCCCATCAGCATAACAAGGCTCCCAGTTCTCAATGGCCTGTCCTGCCTTTCTGGATTTTACACTTTTTTCAGATGGCCCTTTTTGATCGGGGGGAAGTGAGACTTCATTGTAGTGCAGATTTCCTTTGCAAACTTGCTTGGTTGGCCAAAAAGGGCGTATGCGTTTTTTCCTGAATATATTCAGGAAAAAACGCATACGCCCTTTTTGGCCAAGTGCATCATTGTGGACGTTCTGCCTCTTTTCCTATGCTTTCAATGCAATTCCAGTCTACCTCCTGAAATCGGTTTCCTGCAATTCTGCCCCGCTTTCAAGTCCTCTTGGCAGCCTTACTTCAGTCTATTTTTGGACGATAGCTGTCATTTATAACTCTGCAGGTTTGTGAATTACAGTGCCCCTGAGCTCCTTTCTTCAACTCGCTTTCTTGTGACCTGGCCGCAACACCGCAGGATGGCTTCAGGCCCTAATCTGGTTCCGGCCCGGCACGCTGAGCCTTTGGTTAATTCCTCTTCCTGGTGGGAAATGAGAGTTAAATTTGCCCGTCCAGACACCTCCAGCTAGTCTCTCATTGGTTCTCGCTATTCCTGTTCATCTTCCGCAGAAATTGCAAACTGGGCCAAACAGGAGGTTAAAGGGACTGACTCTCCAAGTCGGGAGGGTGTTAGTAAAGCGTCTGGAATGTTGCACCCGAGTACCAGGGGAGGAAAACTGAGACATATTTGAACACGTCTCCCGTTCACACGGTTGATCATACTCTGGGTTCCACATGCATGTTTTAGCTGAAGGAAGAATACCTTAAACCTGGAGAGTTGAGACCCGTGTAATGGGTACCATGCAATATGACTTCAAAGGGTCTTCATTTGCTCACGAACCTCTCCAATCCTATCACTGCTGCGTTTATGCCCCTGTACACATGCTTGATTCTCTTTCGGAGACATAGCAATCCATAGGTTTTAAGATACTTACTAGACAGGTACCTTCTTAGGCGTTTAATATGCGGTGTTGAGTCCATTTCGTTGAGCAAGGAGTAGCTCTTGTCTATTCCATATTTGGCTTAAGGAACTTTATCTGTGCTCATTTCAATCTCTGGTTTTATGCAGCACCCCAACTCACCTTTACCCTTAAGCAAGAATAAGTTGGTTTTCTAAATTTGAGACCCTGTTCTGTTCTGTAATTCAGTTCCTGTGTAGCCAAGTTTACATTCCGTGTATTACTGATATCTTATGATGTTTCTTTTTCTGTGTGACTTATTTCAGTTAGAATCATCATACCTGAATCCACTCATTGTGCTGCTAAGGGCCTGATGACACAGATTTCATTGCTGAGTGATATTGCTTTGTAAGTAAATACCACAACTTCTTTATCCATTTTTCACTTTCTACGATGTTGAACTTGTACTGTAAACGAGGTTCTTGTAAACAGAGCCCTTCCAAACTTTGGGGTGGCTGTGTCTTTTTGATTTTAACTTCCCTAAGCTATAGGACCATAAGTGGAAGTGCCCTAGGTTCTGTTGCTTTGTTTTTTAGATGTTTCAGGAAACACCATACACTTCTCCCGAGTGGTTGTTGGCAATTTACATCCCGCCCATCAGCATAACAAGGCTCCCAGTTCTCCATGGCCTGTCCTGCCTTTCTGGATTTTACACTTTTTTCAGATGGCCCTTTTGACCGGGGGGAAGTGAGACTTCATTGTAGTGCAGATTTCCTTTGCAAGCTTGCTTGGTTGGCCAAAAAGGGCGTATGCGTTTTTTCCTGAATATATTCAGGAAAAAACGCATACGCCCTTTTTGGCCAAGTGCATCATTGTGGACGTTCTGCCTCTTTTCCTATGCTTTCAATGCAATTTCAGTCTACCTCCTGAAATAGGTTTCCTGCAACTCTGCCCCGCTTTCAAGTCCTCTTGGCAGCCTTACTTCAGTCTATTTTTGGACGATAGCTGTCATTTATAACTCTGCAGGTTTGTGAATTACAGTGCCCCTGAGCTCCTTTCTACAACTCACTTTCTTGTGAGCTGGCCGCAACACCGCAGGATGGCTTCAGGCCCTAATCTGGTTCCGGCACGGCACGCTGAGCCTTTGGTTAATTCCTCTTCCTGGTGGGAAATGAGAGTTAAATTTGCCCGTCCAGACACCTCCAGCTAGTCTCTCATTGGTTCTCGCTATTCCTGTTCACCTTCCGCAGAAATTGCAAACTGGGCCAAACAGGAGGTTAAAGGGACTGACTCTCCAAGTCGGGAGGGTGTTAGTAAAGCGTCTGGAATGTTGCACCCGAGTACCAGGGGAGGAAAACTGAGACATATTTGAACACGTCTCCCGTTCACACGGTTGATCATACTCTGGGTTCCACATGCATGTTTTAGCTGAAGGAAGAATACCTTAAACCTGGAGAGTTGAGACCCGTGTAATGGGTACCATGCAATATGACTTCAAAGGGTCTTCATTTGCTCACGAACCTCTCCAATCCTATCACTGCTGCGTTTATGCCCCTGTACACATGCTTGATTCTCTTTCGGAGACATAGCAATCCATAGGTTTTAAGATACTTACTAGACAGGTACCTTCTTAGGCGTTTAATATGCGGTGTTGAGTCCATTTCGTTGAGCAAGGAGTAGCTCTTGTCTATTCCATATTTGGCTTAAGGAACTTTATCTGTGCTCATTTCAATCTCTGGTTTTATGCAGCACCCCAACTCACCTTTACCCTTAAGCAAGAATAAGTTGGTTTTCTAAATTTGAGACCCTGTTCTGTTCTGTAATTCAGTTCCTGTGTAGCCAAGTTTACATTCCGTGTATTACTGATATCTTATGATGTTTCTTTTTCTGTGTGACTTATTTCAGTTAGAATCATCATACCTGAATCCACTCATTGTGCTGCTAAGGGCCTGATGACACAGATTTCATTGCTGAGTGATATTGCTTTGTAAGTAAATACCACAACTTCTTTATCCATTTTTCACTTTCTGCGATGTTGAACTTGTACTGTAAACGAGGTTCTTGTAAACAGAGCCGTTCCAAACTTTGGGGTGGCTGTGTCTTTTTGATTTTAATTTCCCTAAGCTATAGGACCATAAGTGGAAGTGCCCTAGGTTCTGTTGCTTTGTTTTTTAGATGTTTCAGGAAACACCATACACTTCTCCCGAGTGGTTGTTGGCAATTTACATCCCGCCCATCAGCATAACAAGGCTCCCAGTTCTCCATGGCCTGTCCTGCCTTTCTGGATTTTACACTTTTTTCAGATGGCCCTTTTGACCGGGGGGAAGTGAGACTTCATTGTAGTGCAGATTTCCTTTGCAAGCTTGCTTGGTTGGCCAAAAAGGGCGTATGCGTTTTTTCCTGAATATATTCAGGAAAAAACGCATACGCCCTTTTTGGCCAAGTGCATCATTGTGGACGTTCTGCCTCTTTTCCTATGCTTTCAATGCAATTCCAGTCTACCTCCTGAAATCGGTTTCCTGCAATTCTGTCCCACTTTCAAGTCCTCTTGGCAGCCTTACTTCAGTCTATTTTTGGACGATAGCTGTCATTTATAACTCTGCAGGTTTGTGAATTACAGTGCCCCTGAGCTCCTTTCTTCAACTCGCTTTCTTGTGAGCTGGCCGCAACACCGCAGGATGGCTTCAGGCCCTAATCTGGTTCCGGCACGGCACGCTGAGCCTTTGGTTAATTCCTCTTCCTGGTGGGAAATGAGAGTTAAATTTGCCCGTCCAGACACCTCCAGCTAGTCTCTCATTGGTTCTCGCTATTCCTGTTCATCTTCCGCAGAAATTGCAAACTGGGCCAAACAGGAGGTTAAAGGGACTGACTCTCCAAGTCGGGAGAGTGTTAGTAAAGCGTCTGGAATGTTGCACCCGAGTACCAGGGTACGAAAACTGAGACATATTTGAACACGTCTCCCGATCACATGGTTGATCATACTCTGGGTTCCACATGCATGTTTTAGCTGAAGGAAGAATACCTAAAACCTGGGTAGTTGAAACCCGTGGAATGGGTACCATGCAATATGACTTCAATGGGTCTTCATTTCCTCACCGAATCTCTCCAATCCTATCACTGCTGCGTTTATGCCCCTGTACACATGCTTGATTCTCTTTCGGAGACATAGCAATCCATAGGTTTTAAGATACTTACTAGTCAGGTACATTCTTAGGCGTTTAAAATGCGGTGTTGAGTCCATTGCGTTGAGCAAGGAGTAGCTCTTGTCTATTCCATATTTGGCTTAAGGAACTTTATCTGTGCTCATTTCAATCTCTGGTTTTATGCAGCACCCCAACTCACCTTTACCCTTAAGCAAGCATAAGTTGGTTTTCTAAATTTGAGACCCTGTTCTGTTCTGTAATTCAGTTCCTGTGTAGCCAAGTTTACATTCCGTGTATTACTGATATCTTATGATGTTTCTTTTTCTGTGTGACTTATTTCAGTTAGAATCATCATACCTGAATCCACTCATTGTGCTGCTAAGGGCCTGATGACATAGATTTCATTGCTGAGTGATATTGCTTTGTAAGTGAATACCACAACTTCTTTATCCATTTTTCACTTTCTGCGATGTTGAACTTGTATTGTAAACGAGGTTCTTGTAAACAGAGGCGTCCCAAACTTTGCAGTGGCTGTGTCTTTTTGATTTTAATTTCCCTAAGCTATAGGACCATAAGTGGAAGTGCCCTAGGCTCTGTTGCTTTGTTTTTTAGATGTTTCAGGAAACACCATACACTTCTCCCAAGTGTCTGTTGGCAATTTACATCCCGCCCATCAGCATAACAAGGCTCCCAGTTCTCCATGGCCTGTCCTGCCTTTCTGGATTTTACACTTTTTTCAGATGGCCCTTTTGACTGGGGGGAAGTGAGACTTCATTGTACCGCAGATTTCCTTTGCAAGTTTGCTTGGTTGACCAAAAAGGGCGTATGCGTTTTTCCCTGAATATATTCAGGAAAAAACGCATACGCTCTTTTTGGCCAAGTGCATCATTGTGGAAGTTCTGCCTCTTTTCCTATGCTTTCAATGCAATTCCAGTCTACCTCCTGAAATCGGTTTCCTGCAATTCTGCCCCGCTTTCAAGTCCTCTTGGCAGCCTTACTTCAGTCTATTTTTGGACGATAGCTGTCATTTATAACTCTGCAGGTTTGTGAATTACAGTGCCCCTGAGCTCCTTTCTTCAACTCGTTTTCTTGTGAGCTGGCTGCAACACCGCTGGATGGCTTCAGGCCCTAATCTGTTTCCGGCACGGCATGCTGAGCCTTTGGTTATTTCCTCTTTCTGGTGGGAAATGAGAGTTAAATTTGCCCATCCAGACACCTCCAGCTAGTCTCTCATTGGTTCTCCCTATTCCTGTTCATCTTCCGCAGAAATTGCAAACGGGGCCAAACAGGAGGTTAAAGGTGCTGACTCTCCAAGTGGGGAGAGTGTTAGTAAAGCGTCTGGAATGTTGCACCCGAGTACCAGGGGAGGAAAACTGAGACATATTTGAACACGTCTCCTGTTCACACGGTTGATCATACTCTGGGTTCCACATGCATGTTTTAGCTGAAGGAAGAATACCTTAAACCTGGAGAGTTGAGACCCGTGTAATGGGTACCATGCAATATGACTTCAAAGGGTCTTCATTTGCTCACCGAACCTCTCCAATCCTATCACTGCTGCGTTTATGCCCCTGTACACACGCTTGATTCTCTTTTGGAGACATAGCAATCCATAGGATTTAAGATACTTACTAGTCAGGTACATTCTTAGGCGTTTAATATGGGGTGTTGAGTCCATTTCGTTGAGCAAGGAGTAGCTCTTGTCTATTCCATATTTGGCTTAAGGAACTTTATCTGTGCTCATTTCAATCTCTGGTTTTATGCAGCACCCCAACTCACCTTCCCCCTTAAGCAAGCATAAGTTGGTTTTCTAAACTTGAGACACTGTTCTGTTTTGTAATTCAGTTCATGTGTAGCCAAGTTCACATTCTGTGTATTAGTGATACCTTATGATGTTTCTTTTCTGTGTGACTTATTTCAGTTCGAATCATCATACCTGCATCCACTCATTATGCTGCTACGGGCCTGATGACATAGATTTCATTGCTGAGTGATATTGCATTGTACGTAAGTACCACAAGTTCTTTATCCATTTTTCACTTTCTGCGATATTGAACTTGTACTGTAAACGAGGTTCTTGTAAACAGAGCCGTCCCAAACTTTGGGGTGGCTGTGTCTTTTTGATTTTAATTTCCCTAAGCTATAGGACCATAAGTGGAAGTGCCCTAGGCTCTGTTGCTTTGTTTTTTAGATGTTTCAGGAAACACCATACACTTCTCCAGAGTGGCTGTTGGCAATTTACATCCCGCCCATCAGCATAAGAAGGCTCCCAGTTCTCCATGGCCTGTCGTGCCTTTATGGATTTTACACTTTTTTCAGATGGCCCTTTTGACCGGGGGGAAGTGAGACTTCATTGTAGTGCAGATTTCCTTTGCAAGCTTGCTTGGTTGGCCAAAAAGTGCGTATGCGTTTTTTCCTGAATATATTCAGGAAAAAACACATACGCCCTTTTTGGCCAAGTGCATCATTGTCGAGTTTCTGACTCTCTTCATATGCTTTCAATGCAATTCCAGTCTACCTCCTGAAATCGGTTTCCTGCAATTCTGCCTTGCTTTCAATGCCTCTTCATAGCCTTACCTCAATATATTTTTTAAAAATAGTTGGCCTTTATAACTCTGCAGGGTTTTGAATTGCAGTGGCCCTTAGCTCCATTTTTTAGCTCTTATTTTTGTGGTATTGCCCCATAACCAAAGGATTCCTTGAAGCCCTATTTTTCTTCTGGGACACCTGCTGTGCCTTTGGTTAATTCTTCTTACTGATGTGATATTAGAGTGACATGTGCCCATTGAAACCGCTACAGCTAGTTTCTCACTGGTTCCCCCTATTCCCATTCATCCTCTTCATTAACTGCAGACTGTGCGATACCAGAACTTAAAGGCATTGACTCCATGTGGGGATGTTGTTAGTAAAGCGGCTGGAATGTCGATCCGGAGCCCCAGGAGAGGAAAAATGAGGTGCGTTTTAGAAACCTTTCCCGATCATATGGTATACCAGTCGCTGGGTTTCCCAAGCATGGTTTAGCTGTAGGAAGATTCCCTTCAACCTGGAGTGTTGGGACCCTTGGACTGAGTAGCAT
Organism: Delphinus delphis; assembly: GCF_949987515.2. Lineage (NCBI taxonomy): Eukaryota > Metazoa > Chordata > Mammalia > Artiodactyla > Delphinidae > Delphinus > Delphinus delphis. The sequence continues at coordinate 763,825 of NW_027192671.1, read as the reverse complement.
GAAGTATTGCATTAAACTTTCGGCAGTTGCTCACCAAAGCTCACCAATCCTGTCAGCCCCAAGTGTCCAGCCTTATGTCTTATCCAGCTGTGGGTTTATATGTGGTCAATCCAGGTTGCATCACAGCCCCTGAGCGAATTTTGTAAGAATTTTTCTCTCTTTCATTGTTTCAGCGTTTTGTTTTTAAAATTTATTTCTATAATGGGGTTTAGCTCCTTTTCACTGCTGTGTTTGTGCCGCTCTGCACACACTTGATTCCCTTATGGAGATATATCAATACATGGGTTTTAAGATTCTTATTCCTCAGATATATTTCTCTGCGGTGTATAGGGTGTGTTGAGGCCTGTTCATTGAGCAAGGTGTAGATCTTGTCTAATACCTATTTGGTTTATTGAACGGTATCTGTGCTAATTTCAAACTCTGGTTTTATGCATCACCCCACCTCTCCTTTCCCCTTAAGCTGACATAAGTGTGTTTTCTAAATGTGAGACACTGTTCTGTTCTGTAATTCATTTCTTGTGCAGCCATATTTACCCTCCCTCTATAAGTGATATCTTATGATATGTTTCTTTTTCTGTTTGACTTATTTCAAGTAGTATTATCGGACCTAAATCCACTCTTTATCCTTCTACTAGCCTTATTACATTGATTTCATGGTGAAGAGATATTCCATTGTACATAAGTACCACATCTTCTTTATCCATTGTTCTCTTTCCTGGGATATTTAAGGTGTACTGAAGTTGAGGTTCTTGTAAACAGAGTAGCCCTAAACTGTGGTGTGCTTGTGTCTTGTTGATTTTTAGACTTCCCTAGATATACTCCCATGATTGGAAGTGTCCTATGCTCTGTAGCTCTGTTTTTTAGATGATTTAGGAACCACCATACACTTCTCCAGAGTGGCTCTCGGCAGTTCACACACTGCCCATCAGCGTATAAAGGCTCCCTGTTCTCCATGGCCTGTCCTGCATTTCTGGTTTTTACAATTTTTTAGGATGGCCCTTTTGACCGGTGGGAAGTGAGACTTCTTTGTTGTGCACATTTGCATTGCTTGCTTGCTTCGTTGCCCATAAAGTGCGTATGCGTTTTTTCCTGGATATAATCAGGAAAAAACGCATACGCCCTTTTGGGCCAACTGCATCATTGTCGAAATTCTGCCGCTTTTCATGTGCGTTAAAGACGAGTCCAATCTATCTCTTGAAATCTGTTTCTTGCAATTCTGTTTTGCATTCAGATCCTCTTCTTTGCCTTACCTCAACATATTTTTGGACGTTAGTTTTCATTTATAACTCTGCAGGTTTGTGAATTGCAGTGACCCTGAGCTCCATTTTTTAAGTTGCTCTTTTGTGAGCTGGCCTCAAACCCGCAGGATTGCTTCAGGCCCTATTTTGGCTCCGGCGAGGCAGGCTGAGCCTTTCTTTAATTCTTATTCTTAATGGGAAATTAGAGTGATATGTGCCCGTCCAAACCCCTACAACTCTTCTCTCATTGGTTCCCCCTCTTCCCGTTCATCCTCCTCACAATTTGCAAAATGTGTGAAACAGAAGTTTAAATGTGCTGATTCTCCAAGTGGGGAGATTCTAAGTAGCGTGGCTGGAATGGTGAACAGGAGCACCAGGAGAGGATAAATGAGGTGCATTTTAGACACATCTCCCGATCACATGGTGTACAGTCCTCTGGGTTTTCCATGCATGTTTTAGCTGTAGGAAGATCCCTTGAACCTGCAGATTTGGGACCCATTGAATGGGTACCAGGTAGTATTACTTTAAAGGGTGTGCATTTCCTCACCCAACCTCACATTTCTCTTAGCGCAAACAGTTTCCAGCCTTATGTCTCATCCTGCTGTGGGTCTAGATGTGTTCAATCCATGTTGCATCACCGTCCCTGAGGAAAAGTTGTAAGAGGTTTTCTCTGTCTCTCTGTCGTTTATTTTTTTCAATTTATTACTATATTGGTTACAGCTGATTTTCAAAGCTCTGTTTCTTGCTGCTGTACATCCACTTGATTCGCGTACAGAGAGACATCAATAAATTCTTTTTCAGATTCTTACCAGTCGTATATATTCTTTTCCGGTGACTTGAGTGTGCTGAGTGCAGTTCTTTTAGCTACCGTGTAGGCCTTGTTGATTATCAGTTTGGTATTTGGAATGGTATCTTTGCTAATTTCAACCTCCTGGATGATGCCTCACCCCTCCCCACCTTTCCCGTTTAGCAGCCTTATGCGTGTTTTCTACATATTTGACTATGTTTTTGTTTTGTAATTTATTTCATGTGTAGCCATTTTGGATTCCACCTTTAAGTGATATCTTATGATATGTGTCTTTTTCTTTTTGAATTCTGTCACTTAGAATGATCATACGTAACTCCTCCGGAGTTGTTACAACTGGCCATATTTCATTGATTTCCAGGCTGAATAATATTCCACTCTACCTAAGTACCACATTTTTTCCCTCCAGAGACATTTAAGTTATATCCTAGTCGAGGATCTTTTAAACAGAGAGGGGGTAAACATTGGGGTGCCTGTGTCCTCTCGATTTTTGTTTTTCCCAAGATATACGCCCATGAGTGCAAGTGCCCTATGCTCTGTAGCTCATTTTTTAGATGCTTTAGTAAACACAATACACTTCTCCAGAATGGCCGTTGGCAATATACATTTCCACTATAAGTCTCACAGGGCTCCCTCTTCTCGTTGCCCTGTCCTGCATTTCTGTTGTTTACGCTTTATGAGGATGGCTCTTCTGACTGATGCGAAGTGATATCTTTTGTAGTATTGACTTCCAGTGCCCACCTGTTTGGTTGGCTAAAAAAGTGTATGCCCTTTTCTTGAATATATACAGAAAAGAACGCATACACCCTTTTTGGCCAACTGCAATGTTGGCAATGTTCAGCTCCTTTTCTTGTGCTTAATGGCGAGTCCTTTCTACCTCCTCAAATCCCTTTCCTGCCATTCTCCCTTGCTTACAAGTCCTTTTCTCTGACTTTCCTCAAGACATTTTTCAGTGATGGATATTTTCAACTCTGCAGTTTTGTGAATTTTACTGCCCCTGAGTTCCATTGTTCAACTCGTGTTTATGGGAACTGGCCACAAAGCAGCGGGATTTCCTCAAGCCCTATACTGTTTCCATGGGCAACCCTAGCCTTTGGTCAATTCGTCTTCCTGATTGGAAATTAGAGTGACATGTGCCTGTCTGAACACCTAGGACTTGTCTCTCATTGTTCCTCATCCTTCCGCTTCATCCTCTGGACAAATTCCAAACTGTACGCAACAGGATGTTGACAGTGCTGACATCTCCAAGTGGGGAGACTGTTAGTAAAGACGCTGGAGGGGTGAACCCGAGCACCAGGAGATGAGGAGATGAGATGCCTTTTCCAAACTCTTCCCGATCAGACGGTATACCATCCTCTGGGTGTGACAGACATGTTTTAGCAGTAGGAAGAGTCCCATTCATGTAAGGAGAACACCAGGGCTTTTTCAAAATCAGTGTCTCCCCGAAACCCAAACTGGGGAAGTTTTTAAGCTACGGCTACACATATGTTCATTAAGGGCCTTGGGAAGTAGGCAGAGTCCAAACTTTAGATGATTGAAGTCTTCAGGGTCAGAAGCACTCACCACCAGCTTCCCTTAGGCTACACTTTAACTGTCATTGATAGATGATGTCAATAAAAATATCTATTCTTTTTCAGATTATTTCCCCTTATAGGTTATTGCAAAATGTTGAGTGTAGTTCCCTGTGCTATACAGTAGTTCCTTGTTGATGATCTATTTTATACATAGCAGTGTGTATGTGTTCATTCCAAACTGTTAATTTATCCCTCCTCCCACCTTTCCCCTTTGGTAATAATAAATTATAAGATTTTATACTTCTCAGAAATGGGGGAGCTGAAAGAGAGGTATCATTTTCAATGGAAAAGCATTTAAAACAAGATTGAAGGTTTAACCAAGATTATTAGCTGTACATCCTTGGAAAGAAATCACTTCGTTTCTCTAATATTGACCTGACAAATAAGACAAACCTTTTCACTGAACTTGCTTATAAAAAGTGATGGAAATATCAAATGGAAGTGTTAAAAACATCTTATTTTACCCGAGCCTTATACACTGTTCTATGTTAACTACAGTTTGGCTCACACATCTGTTCATTGAGGTTACAATAGTCTCAATTTCTGTTACTGATCCTCCAGAGTGGACCCCAACAAGTGTCCCCCTGCCCAGTGTCATTGGGGCCAACAGATCGAGACTGAGTTTGGTTCACAAGCAAAGGAAACTTTATATTTTGATCAGAGAATGGAGAGGTGAGAGCATGCACTACCCCGTGGGCTGTGGGCTGGGCTGCTGTGTAGAGATCCTGTCAGAGTCAGTGGGAGGGAGGGAGGCGGCGGAGCTCTCGAGGGCCGGGTTGGCTGTAGCTCAGGCTCTATATCGTGGAGTCTGCACTGGGCCCCAGGAGCTGAGGTGTCGACCCAGCCATTCTGCACTAGGAAATCTGGTCTGAAGTGCCGGGTGTGGAACCTCTGCATGCGGGACCCTAGGAGCACGTGAAATTAGACAAAGCACAAAGGATAAAAAAGGTTAGACTTGACTTTATTGCCCAGATTCTATTTTTATCTCCCAGGGATTTTTAATGGGCTTTGCTGGGGACAAACCCCTCCTCTGCCTTTTGTCCCGTTCCTCATTCTTGGAGTGCTGAGGGTGCAGACCCTTCTTCTGTAACTGCTGAGTGCTGAGTTGGGAGCCCTCATACCCTGGGGCGAGGGTCAGAGCTTCTCCCCAGCAGCCTCCCGGTGACGTTGATTGTCCCCAGGACCCCTGCCTCCCTGCTCGTCCACCTGAGCACCAGCATTGGAAGTGTTATAGATTCTAATGACCTTTAAGGGTCCAGGAAAGAGATGTGCAGAGACGCTGTGGGGGCCGGTTTCACCCCGCCCCACATTTGTTCGGCCACCTTAGGCTGACCGTCTCTGCCAGCCTAGATGCTCTGACCAGTAGTCTGCGCTTTCTTCAGTTAGGCCCCTGAATTAACGTACAAACAGCACCAGGTGTCAGAGCCCTGCCCGCTCAACTCCCAGACAGTCCAGGGTCAGTGGTGATCAAGGACCATGATGGCTACTGAGTCAACAGCCTTTTGAAGTAAACAGGAGTCCAGCCGGTCTTATTGGCCACCATCATCACGGTGTCTGTAGGCTTTTCTATGGTGACAGTGTGGTATACTGTTCCCCTGCCAAGATTATTAGCTCCCCTCTGGGTGCAGTAAGTCCTGCAAGCAGTAGTCTACTCTTTTGGGACACACTCTTGTTGTTTTATGAGAGAAACTCCAGGTCAAGTGATGTTCACACGAGTCATCATGGTGCCCTGTTGCCCCCGGTTATCTCTCTGGATGTTGGAGTTGGAGGGCCTCCTCACTCGAGGTCGGTGTGCCCACGGAGCGAACCCTGCAACTTCAGGGCATGGTTGGTGGTTAGGATCACCACGTGGGGTCCTTTTCCCTTAGGAGGGAGGTGGCCTTTTGGGCTGCTGATTTCCAGGTTTTTAGATACCGCCAGTATCTTGGCCAGATGTGGCAGTGGGCCAAGCCCCTTAGTGACCGTAGTTTATCCTACCTGGATGGCATTCTTGCATTGTTCCATTTCAAGTGGTCCCAGTTTTTGCACTAATTCTCCAATGGCGATTCACCTTTCACCGGGAATGTAAAGGTCAAAGGGTTTAGCTAAATTAGGGAGTTCCAGGGCAAGGGTCTGAATTGACTGCTCTTTCCATTCTTGAAAGGCCACTTCTGGATTCTATTCAAAAGGATCATCATCTTTTCCTTTCAGTGTTTCATATAGAGGCCCAGCTAGTAGACTGTAGCTAGGGATCCAGAAGCAGCAAACCCTGGCCTCCCCAGGAACCCCTAAGCTGTCTTCTAGTTTTAGAAAGGGGTAAGGCTGAAAATGGTTTCTTCCCTTTCCTGGGATGGGCTTCTCTGACCTTCTGTGAGAATGAAGCCCAGGCAGGTCACCGCAGTCTGTGATATTTGAGCTTTTTCTTGGACAACTTCTATCCTTTATTGGCTTGGTAGTTCAGAGGCCTCCTTAGTAGGGCTGGTGATCAGAATGTCGTCTGCATACTGAAGGAGGGTTTTCTTTTCCAGAGGTAGAACTTTTAGGTCTTTAGCTAAGCTTTCCCCAAAGATGGTGTGGGAATTTTTGCACCCTTGGGGCCAGACGGCCCGGAAGTATTGTTTTAGTTGTATGTTGAGTCCTGCCACTCACAAGCCAAAATTTCTTGTGACTCTGGGACTAATGGAATACAAAAGAAGGCATCATTGAAGACTAATACAGAATACCATGTCCTGGTGGTTGGTAGAATGACCAGCAGGGTGTAGGAATTAGGAGCAACTGGAGGTATATCCTCGGTGGCTTCACTGACTGTCCTGACATCCTTTACCAGGTCCCCAGCAGCCCATGGGGCTCTCGTGGTCAGACCAATCCCAGAATATGGAGCTCACCTGGGCAGGTACCCCACCCCCACCCCAGCCCACGGGGCTCTCGTGGTCAGGCCCCTCCCAGGATACAGAGCTACCCTTGCAGGTACCGTGGCAGGGCTGGGCACACAGGAACCGTGCACATAGCCCTCATTGCAGAGCACCCCCAGCTCACCTGTCGCTCAGAGCTGACACAGAGCACCTCAGAGCAGGACTTGAACTAACAAACAGCAGCTGCGACAGGTCTGTGACCCTGGGCATCACTCCGTGAGGCCTCCCTCCACCTGGTCTTCCAGAGACTTCCACTGCACCCGGGGCACCAGGCCTCTGTCTCCAACCACCACCCACCCCTCCTCTCCCTGACTCCTGGGTTCCTCTCATTAGGAGAGGGTTTTCTTGAAGTTGTCTCCCACTCATGGGCCAGATAAAATGATTAGAAAACAAGCCAAAGCTGCAGCCCCTTGTCTATCCTGACTCTCAGGAGCCCACACCTGTTCCTTGGACCTGGCCGGTTCAGCAAGTTCCATTTTCTGCAACTGTGAGCCCCTGAGGGGTGATGATTGGCTGACCTGGGCAGCCTTACCGTGCCGGCCAGCCCTCCCCAGGTGTGCCTGGGTTGAGATCAATATAAATACCACTCCAGGCAGCAAGAGCCCCTGCAGCCGTGCCTGACGCCATTTTCTCTGCCCTGTCAGCAGTCTCGGGGCTGGGCTGGTGGGAGGGAGTGAGAGGCCACGGCTTTGTGGGTGGCCCAGTGTGAGTGGGGCTCTGCTGGACTTTCTGCAGCAGTTGCCAGGCTGCCACCTGCTAAAGAAGAGGATGTGTCACCCATACCTGCTGCTGGAATTTCTCCCTGGGCAGAGGTGAGGAAGGAAAAAAGCAGTGGGGGCAGGGACAGGACGGGTATCTCAGGCAGGGAAATGGAAATCTTCCAGAAGAGCACCCAGGGCCAGGACCATCCTGGCTGGCCTGCAGGCACCAAGTCGGCCGGCATGCTGTCACTCGTGTGGCTCTATGGCCCTTCCTCTAGGCTTTCAAGTCCTTGTATATATTCAGGTGTTTTACCTGGGACGGGTGGGAATAGTTCAGCAGCAACTGGCCTGGGGCTCAGCTCACGTTTACTCACAGATGCCTCAGCACGGTGCCCCAGCTTTGCAATGAGGACGCTTGTTGCGTGGGGGCTGCTGGCTGAATGGGAGACGATTCCCCACCACTGACCAACTTCAGAATTGTTTACAACTGGAGCAAGTGCCCTGATACGGTTTTCCTCTGTGTAACTGGTGGGTTCTGTGTTTTTTTTCTCTTTTTCGTTTTTGGTTCAAGGTAGATTTTATTCCTCTTTTTTGTATTTACAGATATAAGCATGGAAATAATTTATTCATATAAATACATGTATGTGCAGGGAATAATTGTTTTTTCTGTTTTATTTTTTAAATTTTACTTCTTTTTAATTTTGAATTTTATTTTATATTTTTATACAGCAGGTTCTTATTGGTTATCTATTTTATACATATAAATGTATACATGCCAATCCCAGTCTCTCAACTCCTCCCACCACCACCCCCCCAACAGCTTTCCCCCCTTGTTGTCCATACGTTTGTTGTCTACATCTGTTGCTCTATTTATGCCTTGCAAAATGGTTAATCTGTACAGTTTTTCTAGGTTCCACATATATGCATGAATATACAAGATTTGTTTTTCTCTTTCTGACTTACTTCACTCTGTATGACAGTCTCTAGATCCATCGACGTCTCTACAAATGACCCAATTTCATTCCTTTTCATGGCTTAGTAATATTCCATTTTATATATGTACCACAGCTTTATGCATTCGTCTGTCTGTGGGCATTTAGGTTGCTTCCATTACCTCGATATTGTAAATAGTGATGCAATGAACATTGCGGTGAATGACTCTTTTTGATTTATGGTTTTGTCTGGGTATATGTCCAGTACTGGGATTGCTGTATCATATGGTAATTCTATTGTTAGTTTCTTAAGAAATTCCATATTGTTCTCCATAATGACTGTATCAATTTATATTCCCAACAATAGTGGAAGAGGGTTCTTTTTCTCCACACCCTTTCCAGCATTTTTTGTTTGTAGATTTTCAATGATGCCTATTCTACCAGGTGTGAGGTGATACCTCATTGTTGAATCCATTTCGTTGAGCAAGGGGTAGCTCTTGTCTATTACATATTTGGCTTATGGAACGGTATCTGTGCTAATTTCAAACTCTGCTTTTATGCAGCACCCCAACTCACCTTCCCCCTTAAGCAGGCATAAGTTGGTTTTCTAAACTTGAGACCCTGTTCTGTTTTGTAATTCAGTTCATGTGTAGCCAAGTTCACATTCCGTGTATTAGTGATACCTTATGATGTTTCTTTTTCTGTGTGACTTATTTCACTTAGAATCATCATGCCTCAATGCACTCATTATGCTGGTACGGGCCTGGTGACATAGATTTCATTGCTGAGTGGTATTCTGTTGTACATAAGTACCGCAACTTCTTTATCCATTATTTGCTCTCTGGGATATTTAACTTGTGCCGTAGAAGAGATTTCTGTAAAAAGAGCCATCCCAAATTTTGGGGTTGCTGTGTCTTTTTGATATTAATTTCCCTAAGCTATAGGACCATAAGTGGAAGTGCCCTAGGCTCTGTTGCTTTGTTTTTTAGATGTTTCAGGAAACACCATACACATCTCCCGAGTGTCTGTTGGCAATTTACATCCCGCCCATCAGCATAACAAGGCTCCCAGTTCTCCATGGCCTGTCCTGCCTTTCTGGGTTTTACACTTTTTTCAGATGGCCCTTTTGACCGGGGGGAAGTGAGACTTCATTGTAGTGCAGATTTCCTTTGCAAGCTTGCTTGGTTGGCCAAAAAGGGCGTATGCGTTTTTTCCTGAATATATTCAGGAAAAAACGCATACGCCCTTTTGGCAAAGTGCATCATTGTGGACGTTCTGCCTCTTTTCCTATGCTTTCAATGCAATTCCAGTCTACCTCCTGAAATCGGTATCCTGCAATTCTGCCCCGCTTTCAAGTCCTCTTGGCAGCCTTACTTCAGTATATTTTTGGACGATAGCTGTCATTTATAACTCTGCAGGTTTGTGAATTACAGAGACCCTGAGCTCCTTTCTTCAACTCGCTTTCTTTTGAGCTGGCCGCAACACCGCAGGATGGCTTCAGGCCCTAATCTGGTTCCGGCACGGCACGCTGAGCCTTTGGTTATTTCCCTTCCTGGTGGGAAATGAGAGTTAAATTTGCCCGTCCAGACACCTCCAGCTAGTCTCTCATTGGTTCTCCCTATTCCTGTTCATCTTACGCAGAAATTGCAAACTGGGCCAAACAGGAGGTTAAAGGCGCTGACTCTCCAAGTCGGGAGAGTGTTAGTAAAGGGTCTGGAATGTTGCACCCGAGTACCAGGGGAGGAAAACTGAGACATATTTGAACACGTCTCCCGTTCACACGGTTGATCATACGCGGGGATCCACATGCATGTTTTAGCTGAAGGAAGAATACCTTAAACCTGGAGAGTTGAGACCCGTGTAATGGGTACCATGCAATATGACTTCAAAGGGTCTTCATTTGCTCACCGAACCTCTCCAATCCTATCACTGCTGCATTCATGCCCCTGTAGACATGCTTGATTCTCTTTCGGAGACATAGCAATCCATAGGTTTTAAGATACTTACTAGTCAGGTACATTCTTAGGCGTTTAATATGCGGTGTTGAGTCCATTTCGTTGAGCAAGGAGTAGCTCTTGTCTATTCCATATTTGGCTTAAGTAACTTTATCTGTGCTCATTTCAATCTCTGGTTTTATGCAGCACCCCAACTCACCTTTCCCCTTAAGCAAGCATAAGTTGGTTTTCTAAATTTGAGACCCCGTTCTGTTCTGTAATTCAGTTCCTGTGTAGCCAAGTTTACATTCCGTGTATTACTGATATCTTATGATGTTTCTTTTTCTGTGTGACTTATTTCAGTTAGAATCATCATACCTGAATCCACTCATTGTTCTGCTAAGGGCCTGATGACATAGATTTCATTGCTGAGTGATATTGCTTTGTAAGTAAATACCACAACTTCTTTATCCATTTTTCACTTTCTGCGATGTTGAACTTGTACTGTAAACGAGGTTCTTGTAAACAGAGCCGTTCCAAACTTTGGGGTGGCTGTGTCTTTTTGATTTTAATTTCCTTAAGCTATAGGACCATAAGTGGAAGTGCCCTAGGTTCTGTTGCTTTGTTTTTTAGATGTTTCAGGAAACACCATACACTTCTCCCGAATGTCTGTTGGCAATTTACATCCCGCCCATCAGCATAACAAGGTTCCCAGTTCTCCATGGCCTGTCCTGCCTTTCTGGATTTTACACTTTTTTCAGATTGCCCTTTTGACCGGGGGGAAGTGAGACTTCATTGTAGTGCAGATTTCCTTTGCAAGCTTGCTTGGTTGGCCAAAAAGGGCGTATGCGTTTTTTCCTGAATATATTCAGGAAAAAACGCATACGCCCTTTTTGGCCAAGTGCATCATTGTGGACGTTCTGCCTCTTTTCCTATGCTTTCAATGCAATTCCAGTCTACCTCCTGAAATCGGTTTCCTGCAATTCTGCCCCGCTTTCAAGTCCTCTTGGCAGCCTTACTTCAGTCTATTTTTGGACGATAGCTGTCATTTATAACTCTGCAGGTTTGTGAATTACAGTGCCCCTGAGCTCCTTTCTTCAACTCGCTTTCTTGTGACCTGGCCGCAACACCGCAGGATGGCTTCAGGCCCTAATCTGGTTCCGGTACGGCACGCTGAGCCTTTGGTTATTTCCTCTTCCTGGTGGGAAATGAGAGTTAAATTTGCCAGTCCAGACACCTCCAGCTAGTCTCTCATTGGTTCTCGCTATTCCTGTTCATCTTCTAAGAAATTGCAAACTGGGCCAAACAGGAGGTTAAAGACGCTGACTCTCCAAGTGGGGAGACTGTTAGTAAAGCGTCTGGAATGTTGCACCCGAGTACCAGGGGAGGAAAACTGAGACATATTTGAACACGTCTCCCGTTCACATGGTTGATCATACTTGGGTTCCACATGCATCTTTTAGCTGAAGGAAGAATACCTTAAACCTGGGTATTTGAAACCCGTGGAATGGGTACCATGCAATATGACTTCAAAGGGTCTTCATTTGCTCACCGAACCTCTCCAATCCTATCACTGCTGCGTTTATGCCCCTGTACACATGCTTGATTCTCTTTCGGAGACATACCAATCCATAGGTTTTAAGATACTTACTAGTCAGGTACATTCTTAGGCGTTTAATATGCGGTGTTGAGTCCATTTCGTTGAGCAAGGAGTAGCTCTTGTCTATTCCATATTTGGCTTAAGGAACTTTATCTGTGCTCATTTCAATCTCTGGTTTTATGCAGCACCCCAACTCACCTTTCCCCTTAAGCAAGCATAAGTTGGTTTTCTAAATTTGAGACCCTGTTCTGTTCTGTAATTCAGTTCCTGTGTAGCCAAGTTTACATTCCGTGTATTACTGATATCTTATGATGTTTCTTTTTCTGTGTGACTTATTTCAGTTATAATCATCATACCTGAATCCACTCATTGTGCTGCTAAGGGCCTGATGACACAGATTTCATTGCTGAGTGATATTGCTTTGTAAGTAAATACCACAACTTCTTTATCCATTTTTCAATTTCTGCGATGTTGAACTTGTACTGTAAACGAGGTTCTTGTAAACAGAGCCGTTCCAACCTTTGGGGTGGCTGTGTCTTTTGGATTTTAAATTCCCTAAGCTATAGGACCATAAGTGGAAGTGCCCTAGGCTCTGTTGCTTTGTTTTTTAGATGTTTCAAGAAACACCATACACTTCTCCCGAGTGGTTGTTGGCAATTTACATCCCGCCCATCAGCATAACAAGGCTCCCAGTTCTCCATGGCCTGTCCTGCCTTTCTGGATTTTACACTTTTTTCAGATGGCCCTTTTGACCGGGGGGAAGTGAGACTTCATTGTAGTGCAGATTTCCTTTGCAAGCTTGCTTGGTTGGCCAAAAAGGGCGTATGCGTTTTTTCCTGAATATATTCAGGAAAAAACCCATACGCCCTTTTTGGCCAAGTGCATCATTGTGGACGTTCTGCCTCTTTTCCTATGCTTTCAATGCAATTCCAGTCTACCTCCTGAAATCGGTTTCCTGCAATTCTGCCCCGCTTTCAAGTCCTCTTGGCAGCCTTACTTCAGTCTATTTTTGGACGATAGCTGTCATTTATAACTCTGCAGGTTTGTGAATTACAGTGCTCCTGAGCTCCTTTCTTTAACTCGCTTTCTTGTGACCTGGCCGCAACACCGCAGGATGTCTTCAGGCCCTAATCCGGTTCTGGCACGGCACGCTGAGCCTTTGGTTAATTCCTCTTCCTGGTGGGAAATGAGAGTTAAATTTGCCCGTCCAGACACCTCCAGCTAGCCTCTCATTGGTTCTCGCTATTACTGTTCATCTTCCGCAGAAATTGCAAACTGGGCCAAACAGGAGGTTAAAGGGACTGACTCTCCAAGTGGGGAGAGTGTTAGTAAAGCGTCTGGAATGTTGCACCCGAGTACCAGGGTACGAAAACTGAGACATATTTGAACACGTCTCCCGATCACATGGTTGATCATACTCTGGGTTCCACATGCATGTTTTAGCTGAAGGACGAATACCTAAAATCTGCGTAGTTGAAACCCGTGGAATGAGTACCATGCCATATGACTTCAAAGGGTCTTCATTTGCTCACTGAACCTCTCCAATCCTATCACTGCTGCGTTTATGCCCCTGTACACATGCTTGATTCTCTTTCGGAGACATAGCAATCTATAGGTTTTAAGATACTTACTAGTCAGGTACATTCTTAGGCGTTTAATATGCGGTGTTGAGCCCATTTCGTTGAGCAAGGAATAGCTCTTGTCTATTCCATATTTGGCTTAAGGAACTTTGTGCTCATTTCAATCTCTGGTTTTATGCAGAACCCCAACTCACCTTTCCCCTAAAGCAAGCATAAGTTGGTTTTCTAAATTTGAGACCCTGTTCTGTTCTGTAATTCAGTTCCTGTGTAGCCAAGTTTACATTCCGTGTATTACTGATATCTTATGATGTTTCTTTTTCTGTGTGACTTATTTCAGTTAGAATCATCATACCTGAATCCACTCATTGTGCTGCTAAGGGCCTGATGACACAGATTTCATTGCTGAGTGATATTGCTTTGTAAGTAAATACCACAACTTCTTTATCCATTTTTCACTTTCTGCGATGTTGAACTTGTACTGTAAACGAGGTTCTTGTAAACAGAGGCGTCCCAAACTTTGGGGTGGCTGTGTCTTTTTGATTTTAATTTCCCTAAGCTATAGGACCATAAGTGGCAGTGCCCTAGCCTCTGTTGCTTTGTTTTTTAGATGTTTCAGGAAACACCATACACTTCTCCCAAGTGTCTGTTGGCAATTTACATCCCGCCCATCAGCATAACAAGGCTCCCAGTTCTCCATGGCCTGTCCTGCCTTTCTGGATTTTACACTTTTTTCAGATGGCCCTTTTGACCGGGGGGAAGTGAGACTTCATTGTAGTGCAGATTTCCTTTGCAAGCTTGCTTGGTTGGCCAAAAAGGGCGTATGCGTTTTTTCCTGAATATATTCAGGAAAAAACGCATACGCCCTTTTTGGCCAAGTGCATCATTGTGGACGTTCTGCCTCTTTTCCTATGCTTTCAATGCAATTCCAGTCTACCTCCTGAAATCGGTTTCCTGCAATTCTGCCCCGCTTTCAAGTCCTCTTGGCAGCCTTACTTCAGTCTATTTTTGGACGATAGCTGTCATTTATAACTCTGCAGGTTTGTGAATTACAGTGCCCCTGAGCTCCTTTCTTCAACTCGCTTTCTTTTGAGCTGGCCGCAACACCGCAGGATGGCTTCAGGCCCTAATCTGGTTCTGGTACGGCACGCTGAGCCTTTGGTTAATTCCTCTTCCTGGTGGGAAATGAGAGTTAAATTTGCCCGTCCAGACACCTCCAGCTAGTCTCTCATTGGTTCTCGCTATTCCTGTTCATCTTCCGCAGAAATTGCAAACTGGGCCAAACAGGAGGTTAAAGGCGCTGACTTTCCAAGTGGGGAGAGTGTTAGTAAAGCGTCTGGAATGTTGCACCCGAGTACCAGGGGAGGAAAACTGAGACATATTTGAACACGTCTCCCGTTCACATGGTTGATCATACTTGGGTTCCACATGCATGTTTTAGCTGAAGGAAGAATACCTAAAACCTGGGTAGTTGAAACCCGTGGAATGGGTACCATGCAATATGACTTCAAAGGGTCTTCATTTGCTCACCGAACCTCTCCAATCCTATCACTGCTTCGTTTATGCCCCTGTACACATGCTTGATTCTCTTTCGGAGACATAGCAATCCATAGGTTTTAAGATACTTACTAGTCAGGTACATTCTTAGGCGTTTAATATGCGGTGTTGAGTCCATTTCATTGAGCAAGGAGTAGCTCTTGTCTATTCCATATTTGGCTTAAGGAACTTTATCTGTGCTCATTTCAATCTCTGGTTTTATGCAGCACCCCAACTCACCTTTCCCCTTAAGCAAGCATAAGTTGGTTTTCTAAATTTGAGACCCTGTTCTGTTCTGTAATTCAGTTCCTGTGTAGCCAAGTTTCCATTCCGTGTATTACTGATATCTTATGATGTTTCTTTTTCTGTGTGACTTATTTCAGTTAGAATCATCATACCTGAATCCACTCATTGTGCTGCTAAGGGCCTGATGACATAGATTTCATTGCTGAGTGATATTGCTTTGTAAGTGAATACCACAACTTCTTTATCCATTTTTCACTTTCTGCGATGTTGAACTTGTACTGTAAACGAGGTTCTTGTAAACAGAGCCGTTCCGAACTTTGGGGTGGCTGTGTCTTTTTGATTTTAATTTCCCTAAGCTATAGGACCATAAGTGGAAGTGCCCTAGGCTCTGTTGCTTTGTTTTTTAGATGTTTCAGGAAACACCATACACTTCTCCCGAGTGGTTGTTGGCAATTTACATCCCGCCCATCGGCATAACAAGGCTCCCAGTTCTCCATGGCCTGTCCTGCCTTTCTGGATTTTACACTTTTTTCAGATGGCCCTTTTGACCGGGGGGAAGTGAGACTTCATTGTAGTGCAGATTTCCTTTGCAAGCTTGCTTGGTTGGCCAAAAAGGGCGTATGCGTTTTTTCCTGAATATATTCAGGAAAAAACGCATACGCCCTTTTTGACCAAGTGCATCATTGTGGACGTTCTGCCTCTTTTCCTATGCTTTCAATGCAATTCCAGTCTACCTCCTGAAATCGGTTTCCTGCAATTCTGCCCCGCTTTCAAGTCCTCTTGGCAGCCTTACTTCAGTCTATTTTTGGACGATAGCTGTCATTTATAACTCTGCAGGTTTGTGAATTACAGTGCCCCTGAGCTCCTTTCTTCAACTCGCTTTCTTGTGACCTGGCCGCAACACCGCAGGATGTCTTCAGGCCCTAATCTCGTTCCGGCTCGGCAAGCTGAGCCTTTGGTTATTTCCTCTTCCAGGTGGGAAATGAGAGTTAAATTTGCCCATCCAGACACCTCCAGCTAGTCTCTCATTGGTTCTCGCTATTCCTGTTCATCTTCCGCAGAAATTGCAAACTGGGCCAAACAGGAGGTTAAAGGCGATGACTTTCCAAGTTGGGAGAGTGTTAGTAAAGCGCCTGGAATGTTGCACCAGAGTACCAGGGGAGGAAAACTGAGACATATTTGAACACGTCTCCCGTTCACATGGTTGATCATACTTGGGTTCCACATGCATGTTTTAGCTGAAGGAAGAATACCTTAAACCTGTGTATTTGAAACCCGTGGAATGGGTACCATGCAATATGACTTCAAAGGGTCTTCATTTGCTCACCGAACCTCTCCAATCCTATCACTGCTGCGTTTATGCCCCTGTACACATGCTTGATTCTCTTTCGGAGACATAGCAATCCATAGGTTTTAAGATACTTACTAGTCAGGTACATTCTTAGGCGTTTAATATGCGGTGTTGAGTCCATTTCGTTGAGCAAGGAGTAGCTCTTGTCTATTCCATATTTGGCTTAAGGAACTTTATCTGTGCTCATTTCAATCTCTGGTTTTATGCAGCACCCCAACTCACCTTTACCCTTAAGCAAGCATAAGTTGGTTTTCTAAATTTGAGACCCTGTTCTGTTCTGTAATTCAGTTCCTGTGTAGCCAAGTTTCCATTCCATGTATTACTGATATCTTATGATGTTTCTTTTTCTGTGTGACTTATTTCAGTTAGAATCATCATACCTGAATCCACTCATTGTGCTGCTAAGGTCCTGATGACACAGATTTCATTGCTGAGTGATATTGCTTTGTAATAAATACCACAACTTTTTTATCCATTTTTCACTTTCTGCGATGTTGAACTTGTACTGTAAACGAGGTTCTTGTAAACAGAGCCGTTCGAAACTTTGGGGTGGCTGTGTCTTTTTGATTTTAAATTCCCTAAGCTATAGGACCATAAGTGGAAGTGCCCTAGGCTCTGTTGCTTTGTTTTTTAGATGTTTCAGGAAACACCATACACTTCTCCCGAGTGGTTGTTGGCAATTTACATCCCGCCCTTCAGCATAACAAGGCTCCCAGTTCTCCATGACCTGTCCTGCCTTTCTGGATTTTACACTTTTTTCAGATGGCCCTTTTGACCGGGGGGAAGTGAGACTTCATTGTAGTGCAGATTTCCTTTGCAAGCTTGCTTGGTTGGCCAAAAAGGGCGTATGCGTTTTTTCCTGAATATATTCAGGAAAAAACGCATACGCCCTTTTTGGCCAAGTGCATCATTGTGGACGTTCTGCCTCTTTTCCTATGCTTTCAATGCAATTCCAGTCTACCTCCTGAAATCGGTTTCCTGCAATTCTGCCCCGCTTTCAAGTCCTCTTGGCAGCCTTACTTCAGTCTATTTTTGGACGATAGCTGTCATTTATAACTCTGCAGGTTTGTGAATTACAGTGCCCCTGAGCTCCTTTCTTCAACTCGCTTTCTTGTGACCTGGCCGCAACACCGCAGGATGGCTTCAGGCCTTAATCTGGTTCTGGCACGACACGCTGAGCCTTTGGTTATTTCCTCTTCCTGGTGGGAAATGAGAGTTAAATTTGCCCATCCAGACACCTCCAGCTAGTCTCTCATTGGTTCTCGCTATTCCTGTTCATCTTCCACAGAAATTGCAAACTGGGCCAAACAGGAGGTTAAAGGGACTGACTCTCCAAGTGGGGAGAGTGTTAGTAAAGCGTCTGGAATGTTGCACCCGAGTACCAGGGTACGAAAACTGAGACATATTTGAACACGTCTCCCGATCACATGGTTGATCATACTCTAGGTTCCACATGCATGTTTTAGCTGAAGGAAGAATACCTTAAACCTGGGTAGTTGAAACCCGTGGAATGGGTACCATGCAATATGACTTCAAAGGGTCTTCATTTGCTCACCGAACCTCTCCAATCCTATCACTGCTGCGTTTATGCCCCTGTACACATGCTTGATTCTCTTTCGGAGACATAGCAATCCATAGGTTTTAAGATACTTACTAGTCAGGTACATTCTTAGGCATTTAATATGCGGTGTTGAGTCCATTTCGTTGAGCAAGGAGTAGCTCTTGTCTATTCCATATTTGGCTTAAGGAACTTTATCTGTGCTCATTTCAATCTCTGGTTTTATGCAGCACCCCAACTCACCTTTACCCTTAAGCAAGCATAAGTTGGTTTTCTAAATTTGAGACCCTGTTCTGTTCTGTAATTCAGTGCCTGTGTAGCCAAGTTTCCATTCCGTGTATTAGTGATATCTTATGATGTTTCTTTTTCTGTGTGACTTATTTCAGTTAGAATCATCATACCTGAATCCACTCATTATGCTGCTACGGGCCTGATGACATAGATTTCATTGCTGAGTGATACTGCATTGTACGTAAGTACCACAAGTTCTTTATCCATTTTTCACTTTCTGCGATGTTGAACTTCTACTGTAAACGAGGTTCTTGTAAACAGAGCCGTTCGAAACTTTGGGGTGGCTGTGTCTTTTTGATTTTAAATTCCCTAAGCTATAGGACCATAAGTGGAAGTGCCCTAGGCTCTGTTGCTTTGTTTTTTAGATGTTTCAGGAAACACCATACACTTCTCCCGAGTGTTTGTTGGCAATTTACATCCCCCCCTTCAGCATAACAAGGCTCCCAGTTCTCCATGGCCTGTCCTGCCTTTCTGGATTTTACACTTTTTTCAGATGGCCCTTTTGACCGGGGGGAAGTGAGACTTCATTGTAGTGCAGATTTCCTTTGCAAGCTTGCTTGGTTGACCAAAAAGGGCGTATGCGTTTTTTCCTGAATATATTCAGGAAAAAACGCATACGCCCTTTTTGGCCAAGTGCATCATTGTGGACGTTCTGCCTCTTTTCCTCTGCTTGCAATGCAATTCCAGTCTACCTCCTGAAATCGGTTTCCTGCAATTCTGCCCCGCTTTCAAGTCCTCTTGGCAGCCTTACTTCAGTCTATTTTTGGACGATAGCTGTCATTTATAACTCTGCAGGTTTGTGAATTACAGTGCCCCTGAGCTCCTTTCTTCAACTCGCTTTCTTGTGACCTGGCCGCAACACCGCAGGATGGCTTCAGGCCCTAAACTGGTTCCGGCACGGCACGCTGAGCCTTTGGTTATTTCCTCTTCCTTGTGGGAAATGAGAGTTAAATTTGCCCGTCCAGACACCTCCAGCTAGTCTCTCATTGGTTCTCGCTATTCCTGTTCATCTTCCGCAGAAATTGCAAACTGGGCCAAACAGGAGGTTAAAGGCGCTGACTTTCCAAGTGGGGAGAGTGTTAGTAAAGCGTCTGGAATGTTGCACCCGAGTACCAGGGGAGGAAAACTGAGACATATTTGAACACGTCTCCCGTTCACATGGTTGATCATACTTGGGTTCCACATGCATGTTTTAGCTGAAGGAAGAATACCTTAAACCTGTGTATTTGAAACCCGTGGAATGGGTACCATGCAATATGACTTCAAAGGGTCTTCATTTGCTCACCGAACCTCTCCAATCCTATCACTGCTGCGTTTATGCCCCTGTACACATGCTTGATTCTCTTTCGGAGACATAGCAATCCATAGGTTTTAAGATACTTACTAGTCAGGTACATTCTTAGGCGTTTAATATGCGGTGTTGAGTCCATTTCGTTGAGCAAGGAGTAGCTCTTGTCTATTCCATATTTGGCTTAAGGAACTTTATCTGTGCTCATTTCAATCTCTGGTTTTATGCAGCACCCCAACTCACCTTTCCCCTTAAGCAAGCATAAGTTGGTTTTCTAAATTTGAGACCCTGTTCTGTTCTGTAATTCAGTTCCTGTGTAGCCAAGTTTCCATTCCATGTATTACTGATATCTTATGATGTTTCTTTTTCTGTGTGACTTATTTCAGTTAGAATCATCGTACCTGAATCCACTCATTGTGCTGCTACGGGCCTGATGACATAGATTTCATTGCTGAGTGATACTGCATTGTACGTAAGTACCACAAGTTCTTTATCCATTTTTCACTTTCTGCGATGTTGAACTTGTACTGTAAACGAGGTTCTTGTAAACAGAGCCGTTCCAAACTTTGGGGTGGCTGTGTCTTTTTGATTTTAAATTCCCTAAGCTATAGGACCATAAGTAGAAGTGCCCTAGGCTCTGTTGCTTTGTTTTTTAGATGTTTCAGGAAACACCACACACTTCTCCCGAGTGTTTGTTGGCAATTTACATCCCGCCCTTCAGCATAACAAGGCTCCCAGTTCTCCATGGCCTGTCCTGCCTTTCTGGATTTTACACTTTTTTCAGATGGCCCTTTTGACCGGGGGGAAGTGAGACTTCATTGTAGTGCAGATTTCCTTTGCAAGCTTGCTTGGTTGGCCAAAAAGGGCGTATGCGTTTTTTCCTGAATATATTCAGGAAAAAACGCATACGCCCTTTTTGGCCAAGTGCATCATTGTGGACGTTCTGCCTCTTTTCCTATGCTTTCAATGCAATTCCAGTCTACCTCCTGAAATCGGTTTCCTGCAATTCTGCCCCGCTTTCAAGTCCTCTTGGCAGCCTTACTTCAGTCTATTTTTGGACGATAGCTGTCATTTATAACTCTGCAGGTTTGTGAATTACAGTGCCCCTGAGCTCCTTTCTTCAACTCGCTTTCTTTTGAGCTGGCCGCAACACCGCACGATGGCTTCAGGCCCTAATCTGGTTCCGGCACGGCACGCTGAGCCTTTGGTTATTTCCTCTTCCTGGTGGGCAATGAGAGTTAAATTTGCCCGTCCAGACACCTCCAGCTAGCCTCTCATTGGTTCTCGCTATTCCTGTTCATCTTCCGCAGAAATTGCAAACTGGGACAAACAGGAGGTTAAAGGCGCTGACTTTCCAAGTGGGGAGAGTGTTAGTAAAGCGTCTGGAATGTTGCACCCGAGTACCAGGGGAGGAAAACTGAGACATATTTGAACACGTCTCCCGTTCACATGGTTGATCATACTTGGGTTCCACATGCATGTTTTAGCTGAAGGAAGAATACCTAAAACCTGGGTAGTTGAAACCCGTGGAATGGGTACCATGCAATATGACTTCAAAGGGTCTTCATTTGCTCACCGAACCTCTCCAATCCTATCACTGCTGCGTTTATGCCCCTGTACACATGCTTGATTCTCTTTCGGAGACATAGCAATCCATAGGTTTTAAGATACTTACTAGTCAGGTACGTTCTTAGGCGTTTAATATGCGGTGTTGAGTCCATTTCGTTGAGCAAGGAGTAGCTCTTGTCTATTCCATATTTGGCTTAAGGAACTTTATCTGTGCTCATTTCAATCTCTGGTTTTATGCAGCACCCCAACTCACCTTTCCCCTTAAGCAAGCATAAGTTGGTTTTCTAAATTTGAGACCCTGTTCTGTTCTGTAATTCAGTTCCTGTGTAGCCAAGTTTACATTCCGTGTATTAGTGATATCTTATGATGTTTCTTTTCCTGTGTGACTTATTTCAGGTAGAATCATCGTACCTGAATCCACTCATTATGCTGCTAAGGGCCTGATGACATAGATTTCATTGCTGAGTGATACTGCATTGTACGTAAGTACCACAAGTTCTTTATCCATTTTTCACTTTCTGCGATGTTGAACTTCTACTGTAAACGAGGTTCTTGTAAACAGAGCCGTTCGAAACTTTGGGGTGGCTGTGTCTTTTTGATTTTAAATTCCCTAAGCTATAGGACCATAAGTGGAAGTGCCCTAGGCTCTGTTGCTTTGTTTTTTAGATGTTTCAGGAAACACCATACACTTCTCCCGAGTGGTTGTTGGCAATTTACATCCCGCCCTTCAGCATAACAAGGCTCCCAGTTCTCCATGGCCTGTCCTGCCTTTCTGGATTTTACACTTTTTTCAGATGGCCCTTTTGACCGGGGGGAAGTGAGACTTCATTGTAGTGCAGATTTCCTTTGCAAGCTTGCTTGGTTGGCCAAAAAGGGCGTATGCGTTTTTTCCTGAATATATTCAGGAAAAAACGCATACGCCCTTTTTGGCCAAGTGCATCATTGTGGACGTTCTGCCTCTTTTCCTCTGCTTGCAATGCAATTCCAGTCTACCTCCTGAAATCGGTTTCCTGCAATTCTGCCCCGCTTTCAAGTCCTCTTGGCAGCCTTACTTCAGTCTATTTTTGGAAGATAGCTGTCATTTATAACTCTGCAGGTTTGTGAATTACAGTGCCCCTGAGCTCCTTTCTTCAACTCGCTTTCTTGTGACCTGGCCGCAACACCGCAGGATGGCTTCAGGCCCTAATCTGGTTCTGGCACGGCATGCTGAGCCTTTGGTTAATTCCTCTTCCTGGTGGGAAATGAGAGTTAAATTTGCCCATCCAGACACCTCCAGCTAGTCTCTCATTGGTTCTCGCTATTCCTGTTCATCTTCCACAGAAATTGCAAACTGGGCCAAACAGGAGGTTAAAGGGACTGACTCTCCAAGTGGGGAGAGTGTTAGTAAAGCGTCTGGAATGTTGCACCCGAGTACCAGGGTACGAAAACTGAGACATATTTGAACACGTCTCCCGATCACATGGTTGATCATACTCTAAGTCCCACATGCATGTTTTAGCTGAAGGAAGAATACCTTAAACCTGGGTAGTTGAAACCCGTGGAATGGGTACCATGCAATATGACTTCAAAGGGTCTTCATTTGCTCACTGAACCTCTCCAATCCTATCACTGCTGCGTTTATGCCCCTGTACACATGCTTGATTCTCTTTCGGAGACATAGCAATCCATAGGTTTTAAGATACTTACTAGTCAGGTACATTCTTAGGCATTTAATATGCGGTGTTGAGTCCATTTCGTTGAGCAAGGAGTACCTCTTGTCTATTCCATATTTGGCTTAAGGAACTTTATCTGTGCTCATTTCAATCTCTGGTTTTATGCAGCACCCCAACTCACCTTTACCCTTAAGCAAGCATAAGTTGGTTTTCTAAATTTGAGACCCTGTTCTGTTCTGTAATTCAGTTCCTGTGTAGCCAAGTTTACATTCCGTGTATTAGTGATATCTTATGATGTTTCTTTTTCTGTGTGACTTATTTCAGGTAGAATCATCGTACCTGAATCCACTCATTATCCTGCTACGGGCCTGATGACATAGATTTCATTGCTGAGTGATACTGCATTGTACGTAAGTACCACAAGTTCTTTATCCATTTTTCACTTTCTGCGATGTTGAACTTGTACGGTAAACGAGGTTCTTGTAAACAGAGCCGTTCCAAACTTTGGGGTGGCTGTGTCTTTTTGAATTTAATTTCCCTAAGCTATAGGACCATAAGTGGAAGTGCCCTAGGCTCTGTTGCTTTGTTTTTTAGATGTTTCAGGAAACACCATACACTTCTCCCGAGTGGTTGTTGGCAATTTACATCCCGCCCATCAGCATAACAAGGCTCCCAGTTCTCCATGGCCTGTCCTGCCTTTCTGGATTTTACACTTTTTTCAGATGGCCCTTTTGACCGGGGGGAAGTGAGACTTCATTGTAGTGCAGATTTCCTTTGCAAGCTTGCTTGGTTGGCCAAAAAGGGCGTATGCGTTTTTTCCTGAATATATTCAGGAAAAAACGCATACGCCCTTTTTGGCCAAGTGCATCATTGTGGACGTTCTGCCTCTTTTCCTCTGCTTTCAATGCAATTCCAGTCTACCTCCTGAAATCGGTTTCCTGCAATTCTGCCCCGCTTTCAAGTCCTCTTGGCAGCCTTACTTCAGTCTATTTTTGGACGATAGCTGTCATTTATAACTCTGCAGGTTTGTGAATTACAGTGCCCCTGAGCTCCTTTCTTCAACTCGCTTTCTTTTGAGCTGGCCGCAACACCGCAGGATGGCTTCAGGCCCTAATATGGTTCCGGCACGGCACGCTGAGCCTTTGGTTAATTCCTCTTCCTGGTGGGAAATGAGAGTTAAATTTGCCCGTCCAGACACCTCCAGCTAGTCTCTCATTGGTTCTCGCTATTCCTGTTCATCTTCCGCAGAAATTGCAAACTGGGCCAAACAGGAGGTTAAAGGGACTGACTCTCCAAGTGGGGAGAGTGTTAGTAAAGCGTCTGGAATGTTGCACCCGAGTACCAGGGTACGAAAACTGAGACATATTTGAACACGTCTCCCGATCACATGGTTGATCATACTCTGGGTTCCACATGCATGTTTTAGCTGAAGGAAGAATACCTAAAACCTGGGTAGTTGAAACCCGTGGAATGGGTACCATGCAATATGACTTCAATGGGTCTTCATTTCCTCACCGAATCTCTCCAATCCTATCACTGCTGCATTTATGCCCCTGTACACATGCTTGATTCTCTTTTGGAGACATAGCAATCCATAGGTTTTAAGATACTTACTAGTCAGGTACATTCTTAGGCGTTTAATATGCGGTGTTGAGTCCATTTCGTTGAGCAAGGAGTAGCTCTTGTCTATTCCATATTTGGCTTAAGGAACTTTATCTGTGCTCATTTCAATCTCTGGTTTTATGCAGCACCCCAACTCACCTTTCCCCTTAAGCAAGCATAAGTTGGTTTTCTAAATTTGAGACCCTGTTCTGTTCTGTAATTCAGTTCCTGTGTAGCCAAGTTTACATTCCGTGTATTACTGATATCTTATGATGTTTCTTTTTCTGTGTGACTTATTTCAGTTAGAATCATCATACCTGAATCCACTCATTGTGCTGCTAAGGGCCTGATGACATAGATTTCATTGCTGAGTGATATTGCTTTGTAAGTGAATACCACAACTTCTTTATCCATTTTTCACTTTCTGCGATGTTGAACTTGTATTGTAAACGAGGTTCTTGTAAACAGAGGCGTCCCAAACTTTGGGGTGGCTGTGTCTTTTTGATTTTAATTTCCCTAAGCTATAGGACCATAAGTGGAAGTGCCCTAGGCTCTGTTGCTTTGTTTTTTAGATGTTTCAGGAAACACCATACACTTCTCCCAAGTGTCTGTTGGCAATTTACATCCCGCCCATCAGCATAAGAAGGCTCCCAATTCTCAATGGCCTGTCCTGCCTTTCTGGATTTTACACTTTTTTCAGATGGCCCTTTTGACCGGGGGGAAGTGAGACTTCATTGTAGTGCAGATTTCCTTTGCAAGCTTGCTTGGTTGGCCAAAAAGGGCGTATGCGTTTTTTCCTGAATATATTCAGGAAAAAACGCATACGCCCTTTTTGGCCAAGTGCATCATTGTGGACGTTCTGCCTCTTTTCCTATGCTTTCAATGCAATTTCAGTCTACCTCCTGAAATCGGTTTCCTGCAATTCTGCCCCGCTTTCAAGTCCTCTTGGCAGCCTTACTTCAGTATATTTTTGGACGATAGCTGTCATTTATAACTCTGCAGGTTTGTGAATTACAGTGCCCCTGAGCTCCTTTCTACAACTCGCTTTCTTGTGAGCTGGCCGCAACACCGCAGGATGGCTTCAGGCCCTAATCTGGTTCCGGCACGGCATGCTGAGCCTTTGGTTAATTCCTCTTCCTGGTGGGAAATGAGAGTTAAATTTGCCCGTCCAGACACCTCCAGCTAGTCTCTCATTGGTTCTCGCTATTCCTGTTCATCTTCCGCAGAAATTGCAAACTGGGCCAAACAGGAGGTTAAAGGGACTGACTCTCCAAGTCGGGAGAGTGTTAGTAAAGCGTCTGGAATGTTGCACCCAAGTACCAGGGGAGGAAAACTGAGACATATTTGAACACGTCTCCCGTTCACACGGTTGATCATACTCTGGGTTCCACATGCATGTTTTAGCTGAAGGAAGAATACCTTAAACCTGGAGAGTTGAGACCCGTGTAATGGGTACCATGCAATATGACTTCAAAGGGTCTTCATTTGCTCACCAACCTCTCCAATCCTATCACTGCTGCGTTTATGCCCCTGTACACATGCTTGATTCTCTTTCGGAGACATAGCAATCCATAGGTTTTAAGATACTTACTAGACAGGTACATTCTTAGGCGTTTAATATGCGGTGTTGAGTCCATTTCGTTGAGCAAGGAGTAGCACTTGTCTATTCCATATTTGGCTTAAGGAACTTTATCTGTGCTCATTTCAATCTCTGGTTTTATGCAGCACCCCAACTCACCTTTAACCTTAAGCAAACATAAGTTGCTTTTCTAAATTTGAGACACTGTTCTGTTCTGTAATTCAGTTCCTGTGTAGCCAAGTTTACATTCCGTGTATTAGTGATATCTTATGATGTTTCTTTTTCTGTGTGACTTATTTCAGTTAGAATCATCGTACCTGAATCCACTCATTATGCTGCTATGGGCCTGATGACATAGATTTCATTGCTGAGTGATACTGCATTGTACGTAAGTACCACAAGTTCTTTATCCATTTTTCACTTTCTGCGATGTTGAACTTGTACTGTAAACGAGGTTCTTGTAAACAGAGCCGTTCCAAACTTTGGGGTGGCTGTGTCTTTTTGATTTTAATTTCCCTAAGCTATAGGACCATAAGTGGAAGTGCCCTAGGCTCTGTTGTTTTGTTTTTTAGATGTTTCAGGAAACACCATACACTTCTCCCGAGTGGTTGTTGGCAATTTACATCCCGCCCATCAGCATAACAAGGCTCCCAGTTCTCCATGGCCTGTCCTGCCTTTCTGGATTTTACACTTTTTTCAGATGGCCCTTTTGACCAGGGGGAAGTGAGACTTCATTGTAGTGCAGATTTCCTTTGCAAGCTTTCTTGGTTGGCCAAAAAGGGCGTATGCGTTTTTTCCTGAATATATTCAGGAAAAAACGCATACGCCCTTTTTGGCCAAGTGCATCATTGTGGACGTTCTGCCTCTTTTCCTATGCTTTCAATGCAATTCCAGTCTACCTCCTGAAATCGGTTTCCTGCAATTCTGCCCCGCTTTCAAGTCCTCTTGGCAGCCTTACTTCAGTCTATTTTTGGACGATAGCTGTCATTTATAACTCTGCAGGTTTGTGAATTACAGTGCCCCTGAGCTCCTTTCTTCAACTCGCTTTCTTTTGAGCTGGCCGCAACACCGCAGGATGGCTTCAGGCCCTAATCTGGTTCCGGCACGGCATGCTGAGCCTTTGGTTATTTCCTCTTCCTGGTGGGAAATGAGAGTTAAATTTGCCCGTCCAGACACCTCCAGCTAGTCTCTCATTGGTTCTCGCTATTCCTGTTCATCTTCCGCAGAAATTGGAAACTGGGCCAAACAGGAGGTTAAAGGCGCTGACTTTCCAAGTGGGGAGAGTGTTAGTAAAGCGTCTGGAATGTTGCACCCGAGTACCAGGGGAGGAAAACTGAGACATATTTGAACACGTCTCCCGTTCACATGGTTGATCATACTTGGGTTCCACATGCATGTTTTAGCTGAAGGAAGAATACCTTAAACCTGTGTATTTGAAACCCGTGGAATGGGTACCATGCAATATGACTTCAAAGGGTCTTCATTTGCTCACCGAACCTCTCCAATCCTATCACTGCTGCGTTTATGCCCCTGTACACATGCTTGATTCTCTTTCGGAGACATAGCAATCCATAGGTTTTAAGATACTTACTAGTCAGGTACATTCTTAGGCGTTTAATATGCGGTGTTGAGTCCATTTCGTTGAGCAAGGAGTAGCTCTTGTCTATTCCATATTTGGCTTAAGGAACTTTATCTGTGCTCATTTCAATCTCTGGTTTTATGCAGCACCCCAACTCACCTTTCCCCTTAAGCAAGCATAAGTTGGTTTTCTAAATTTGAGACCCTGTTCTGTTCTGTAATTCAGTTCCTGTGTAGCCAAGTTTACATTCCGTGTATTACTGATATCTTATGATGTTTCTTTTTCTGTGTGACTTATTTCAGTTAGAATCATCATACCTGAATCCACTCATTGTGCTGCTAAGGGCCTGATGACACAGATTTCATTGCTGAGTGATATTGCTTTGTAAGTAAATACCACAACTTCTTTATCCATTTTTCAATTTCTGCGATGTTGAACTTGTACTGTAAACGAGGTTCTTGTAAACAGAGCCGTTCCAAACTTTGGGGTGGCTGTGTCTTTTTGATTTTAAATTCCCTAAGCTATAGGACCATAAGTGGAAGTGCCCTAGGCTCTGTTGATTTGTTTTTTAGATGTTTCAGGAAACACCATACACTTCTCCCGAGTGGTTGTTGGCAATTTACATCCCGCCCACCAGCATAACAAGGCTCCCAGTTCTCCATGGCCTGTCCTGCCTTTCTGGATTTTACACTTTTTTCAGATGGCCCTTTTGACCGGGGGGAAGTGAGACTTCATTGTAGTGCAGATTTCCTTTGCAAGCTTGCTTGGTTGGCCAAAAAGGGCGTATGCGTTTTTTCCTGAATATATTCAGGAAAAAACGCATACGCCCTTTTTGGCCAAGTGCATCATTGTGGACGTTCTGCCTCTTTTCCTATGCTTTCAATGCAATTCCAGTCTACCTCCTGAAATCGGTTTCCTGCAATTCTGCCCCGCTTTCAAGTCCTCTTGGCAGCCTTACTTCAGTATATTTTTGGACGATAGCTGTCATTTATAACTCTGCAGGTTTGTGAATTACAGTGCCCCTGAGCTCCTTTCTACAACTCGCTTTCTTGTGAGCTGGCCGCAACACCGCAGGATGGCTTCAGGCCCTAATCTGGTTCCGGCACGGCATGCTGAGCCTTTGGTTAATTCCTCTTCCTGGTGGGAAATGAGAGTTAAATTTGCCCGTCCAGACACCTCCAGCTAGTCTCTCATTGGTTCTCGCTATTCCTGTTCATCTTCCGCAGAAATTGCAAACTGGGCCAAACAGGAGGTTAAAGGGACTGACTCTCTAAGTTGGGAGAGTGTTAGTAAAGCGTCTGGAATGTTGCACCCAAGTACCAGGGGAGGAAAACTGAGACATATTTGAACACGTCTCCCGTTCACACGGTTGATCATACTCTGGGTTCCACATGCATGTTTTAGCTGAAGGAAGAATACCTTAAACCTGGAGAGTTGAGACCCATGTAATGGGTACCATGCAATATGACTTCAAAGGGTCTTCATTTGCTCACCGAACCTCTCCAATCCTATCACTGCTGCGTTTATGCCCCTGTACACATGCTTGATTCTCTTTTGGAGACATAGCAATCCATAGGTTTTAAGATACTTACTAGTCAGGTACATTCTTAGGCGTTTAATATGCGGTGTTGAGTCCATTTCGTTGAGCAAGGAGTAGCTCTTGTCTATTCCATATTTGGCTTAAGGAACTTTATCTGTGCTCATTTCAATCTCTGGTTTTATGCAGCACCCCAACTCACCTTTACCCTTAAGCAAGCATAAGTTGGTTTTCTAAATTTGAGACCCTGTTCTGTTCTGTAATTCAGTTCCTGTGTAGCCAAGTTTACATTCCGTGTAGTAGTGATATCTTATGATGTTTCTTTTTCTGTGTGACTTATTTCAGTTAGAATCATCGTACCTGAATCCACTCATTATGCTGCTAAGGGCCTGATGACATAGATTTCATTGCTGAGTGATACTGCATTGTACGTAATACCAGAAGTTCTTTATCCATTTTTCACTTTCTGCGATGTTGAACTTGTACTGTAAACGAGGTTCTTGTAAACAGAGCCGTTCCAAACTTTGGGGTGGCTGTGTCTTTTTGATTTTAATTTCCCTAAGCTATAGGACCATAAGTGGAAGTGCCCTAGGCTCTGTTGCTTTGTTTTTTAGATGTTTCAGGAAACACCATACACTTCTCCCGAGTGGTTGTTGGCAATTTACATCCCGTCCATCAGCATAACAAGGCTCCCAGTTCTCCATGGCCTGTCCTGCCTTTCTGGATTTTACACTTTTTTCAGATGGCCCTTTTGACCAGGGGGAAGTGAGACTTCATTGTAGTGCAGATTTCCTTTGCAAGCTTGCTTGGTTGGCCAAAAAGGGCGTATGCGTTTTTTCCTGAATATATTCAGGAAAAAACGCATACGCCCTTTTTGGCCAAGTGCATCATTGTGGACGTTCTGCCTCTTTTCCTATGCTTTCAATGCAATTCCAGTCTACCTCCTGAAATCGATTTCCTGCAATTCTGCCCCGCTTTCAAGTCCTCTTGGCAGCCTTACTTCAGTCTATTTTTGGACGATAGCTGTCATTTATAACTCTGCAGGTTTGTGAATTACAGTGCCCCTGAGCTCCTTTCTTCAACTCGCTTTCTTTTGAGCTGGCCGCAACACCGCAGGATGGCTTCAGGCCCTAATCTGGTTCTGGCACGGCATGCTGAGCCTTTGGTTATTTCCTCTTCCTGGTGGGAAATGAGAGTTAAATTTGCCCGTCCAGACACCTCCAGCTAGTCTCTCATTGGTTCTCGCTATTCCTGTTCATCTTCCGCAGAAATTGGAAACTGGACCAAACAGGAGGTTAAAGGCGCTGACTTTCCAAGTGGGGAGAGTGTTAGTAAAGCGTCTGGAATGTTGCACCCGAGTACCAGGGGAGGAAAACTGAGACATATTTGAACACGTCTCCCGTTCACATGGTTGATCATACTTGGGTTACACATGCATGTTTTAGCTGAAGGAAGAATACCTTAAACCTGTGTATTTGAAACCCGTGGAATGGGTACCATGCAATATGACTTCAAAGGGTCTTCATTTGCTCACCGATCCTCTCCAATCCTATCACTGCTGCATTTATGCCCCTGTACACATGCTTGATTCTCTTTCGGAGACATAGCAATCCATAGGTTTTAAGATACTTACTAGTCAGGTACATTCTTAGGCGTTTAATATGCGGTGTTGAGTCCATTTCGTTGAGCAAGGAGTAGCTCTTGTCTATTCCATATTTGGCTTAAGGAACTTTATCTGTGCTCATTTCAATCTCTGGTTTTATGCAGCACCCCAACTCACCTTTCCCCTTAAGCAAGCATAAGTTGGTTTTCTAAATTTGAGACCCTGTTCTGTTCTGTAATTCAGTTCCTGTGTAGCCAAGTTTACATTCCGTGTATTACTGATATCTTATGATGTTTCTTTTTCTGTGTGACTTATTTCAGTTAGAATCATCATACCTGAATCCACTCATTGTGCTGCTAAGGGCCTGATGACACAGATTTCATTGCTGAGTGATATTGCTTTGTAAGTAAATACCACAACTTCTTTATCCATTTTTCAATTTCTGCGATGTTGAACTTGTACTGTAAACGAGGTTCTTGTAAACAGAGCCGTTCCAAACTTTGGGGTGGCTGTGTCTTTTTGATTTTAAATTCCCTAAGCTATAGGACCATAAGTGGAAGTGCCCTAGGCTCTTTTGCTTTGTTTTTTAGATGTTTCAGGAAACACCATACACTTCTCCCGAGTGGTTGTTGGCAATTTACATCCCGCCCATCAGCATAACAAGGCTCCCAGTTCTCCATGGCCTGTCCTGCCTTTCTGGATTTTACACTTTTTTCAGATGGCCCTTTTGACCGGGGGAAGTGAGACTTCATTGTAGTGCAGATTTCCTTTGCAAGCTTGCTTGGTTGGCCAAAAAGGGCGTATGCGTTTTTTCCTGAATATATTCAGGAAAAAACGCATACGCCCTTTTTGGCCAAGTGCATCATTGTGGACGTTCTGCCTCTTTTCCTATGCTTTCAATGCAATTCCAGTCTACCTCCTGAAATCGGTTTCCTGCAATTCTGCCCCGCTTTCAAGTCCTCTTGGCAGCCTTACTTCAGTCTATTTTTGGACGATAGCTGTCATTTATAACTCTGCAGGTTTGTGAATTACAGTGCCCCTGAGCTCCTTTCTTCAACTTGCTTTCTTGTGACCTGGCCGCAACACCGCAGGATGTCTTCAGGCCCTAATCTGGTTCCGGCCCGGCACGCTGAGCCTTTGGTTAATTCCTCTTCCTGGTGGGAAATGAGAGTTAAATTTGCCCGTTCAGACACCTCCAGCTAGCCTCTCATTGGTTCTCGCTATTCCTGTTCATGTTCCGCAGAAATTGCAAACTGGGCCAAACAGGAGGTTAAAGGGACTGACTCTCCAAGTGGGGAGAGTGTTAGTAAAGCGTCTGGAATGTTGCACCCGAGTAGCAGGGTACGAAAACTGAGACATATTTGAACACGTATCTCGATCACATGGTTGATCATACTCTAGGTTCCACATGCATGTTTTAGCTGAAGGAAGAATACCTTAAACCTGGGTAGTTGAAACCCGTGGAATGGGTACCATGCAATATGACTTCAAAGGGTCTTCATTTGCTCACCGAACCTCTCCAATCCTATCACTGCTGCGTTTATGCCCCTGTACACATGCTTGATTCTCTTTCGGAGACATAGCAATCCATAGGTTTTAAGATACTTACTAGTCAGGTACATTCTTAGCCATTTAATATGCGGTGTTGTGTCCATTTCGTTGAGCAAGGAGTAGCTCTTGTCTATTCCATATTTGGCTTAAGGAACTTTATCTGTGCTCATTTCAATCTCTGGTTTTATGCAGCACCCCAACTCACCTTTACCCTTAAGCAAGCATAAGTTGGTTTTCTAAATTTGAGACCCTGTTCTGTTCTGTAATTCAGTTCCTGTGTAGCCAAGTTTACATTCCGTGTATTAGTGATATCTTATGATGTTTCTTTTTCTGTGTGACTTATTTCAGTTAGAATCATCGTACCTGAATCCACTCATTATGCTGCTATGGGCCTGATGACATAGATTTCATTGCTGAGTGATACTGCATTGTACGTAAGTACCACAAGTTCTTTATCCATTTTTCACTTTCTGCGATTTTGAACTTGTACTGTAAACGAGGTTCTTGTAAACAGAGCCATTCCAAACTTTGGGGTGGCTGTGTCTTTTTGAGTTTAATTTCCATAAGCTATAGGACAATAAGTGGACGTGCCCTAGGCTCTGTTGCTTTGTTTTTTAGATGTTTCAGGAAACACCATACACTTCTCCCGAGTGGTTGTTGGCAATTTACATCCCGCCCATCAGCATAACAAGGCTCCCAGTTCTCCATGGCCTGTCCTGCCTTTCTGGAGTTTACACTTTTTTCAGATGGCCCTTTACCGGGGGAAAGTGAGACTTCATTGTAGTGCAGAATTCCTTTGCAAGTTTGCTTGGTTGGCCAAAAAGGGCATATGCGTTTTTTCCTGAATATATTCAGGAAAAAACGCATATGCCCTTTTTGGCAAAGTGCATCATTGTGGACGTTCTGCCTCTTTTCCTATGCTTTCAATGCAATTCCAGTCTACCTCCTGAAATCGGTTTCCTGCAATTCTGCCCCGCTTTCAAGTCCTCTT
This sequence comes from Delphinus delphis, assembly GCF_949987515.2. Classification (NCBI taxonomy): domain Eukaryota; kingdom Metazoa; phylum Chordata; class Mammalia; order Artiodactyla; family Delphinidae; genus Delphinus; species Delphinus delphis. The sequence continues at coordinate 730,640 of NW_027192671.1, read as the reverse complement.
GGCAGCCTTACTTCAGTCTATTTTTGGACGATAGCTGTCATTTATAACTCTGCAGGTTTGTGAATTACAGTGCCCCTGAGCTCCTTTCTTCAACTCGCTTTCTTGTGACCTGGCCGCAACACCGCAGGATGGCTTCAGGCCCTAAACTGGTTCCGGCCCGGCATGCTGAGCCTTTGGTTAATTCCTCTTCCTGGTGGGAAATGAGAGTTAAATTTGCCCGTCCAGAAACCTCCAGCTAGTCTCTCATTGGTTCTCGCTATTCCTGTTCATCTTCCGCAGAAATTGCAAACTGGGCCAAACAGGAGGTTAAAGGGACTGACTCTCCAAGTGGGGAGAGTGTTAGTAAAGCGTCTGGAATGTTGCACCCGAGTACCAGGGGAGGAAAACTGAGACATATTTGAACACGTCTCCCGATCACATGGTTGATCATACTCTGGGTTCCACATGCATGTTTTAGCTGAAGGAAGAATACCTTAAACCTGGAGAGTTGAGACCCGTGTAATGGGTACCATGCAATATGACTTCAAAGGGTCTTCATTTGCTCACCGAACCTCTCCAATCCTATCACTGCTGCGTTTATGCCCCTGTACACACGCTTGATTCTCTTTTGGAGACCTAGCAATCCATAGGTTTTAAGATACTTACTAGTCAGGTACATTCTTAGGCGTTTAATATGGGGTGTTGAGTCCATTTCGTTGAGCAAGGAGTAGCTCTTGTCTATTCCATATTTGGCTTAAGGAACTTTATCTGTGCTCATTTCAATCTCTGGTTTTATGCAGCAACCCAACTCACCTTTCCCCTTAAACAAGCATAAGTTGGTTTTCTAAATTTGAGACCCTGTTCTGTTTTGGAATGCAGTTCCTGTGTAGCCAAGTTTACATTCCGTGTATTAGTGATATCTTATGATGTTTCTTTTTTTGCGTGACTTATTTCAGTTAGAATCATCGTACCTTAATACACTCATTATGCTGCTAAGGGCCTGATGACACAGATTTCATTGCTGAGTGATATTGCTTTGTACGTAAATACCACAACTTCTTTATCTATTTTTCACTTTCTGCGATGTTGAACTTGTACTGTAAACGAGGTTCTTGTAAACAGAGCCATTCCAAACTTTGGGGTGGCTGTGTCTTTTTCATTTTAATTTCCCTAAGCTATAGGACCATAAGTGGAAGTGCCCTAGGCTCTGTTGCTTTGTTTTTTAGATGTTTCAGGAAACACCATACACTTCTCCCGAGTGTCTGTTGGCAATTTACATCCCGCCCATCAGCATAACAAGGCTCCCAGTTCTCCATGGCCTGTCCTGCCTTTCTGGATTTTACACTTTTTTCAGATGGCCCTTTTGACCGGGGGGAAGTGAGACTTCATTGTAGTGCAGATTTCCTTTGCAAGCTTGCTTGGTTGGCCAAAAAGGGCGTATGCGTTTTTTCCTGAATATATTCAGGAAAAAACGCATATGCCCTTTTTGGCCAAGTGCATCATTGTGGACGTTCTGCCTCTTTTCCTCTGCTTTCAATGCAATTCCAGTCTACCTCCTGAAATCGGTTTCCTGCAATTCTGCCCCGCTTTCAAGTCCTCTTGGCAGCCTTACTTCAGTCTATTTTTGGACGATAGCTGTCATTTATAACTCTGCAGCTTTGTGAATTACAGTGCCCCTGAGCTCCTTTCTTCAACTCGCTTTCTTGTGACCTGGCCGCAACACCGCAGGATGGCTTCAGGCCCTAATCTGATTCCGGCACGGCACGCTGAGCCTTTGGTTATTTCCTCTTCCTGGTGGGAAATGAGAGTTAAATTTGCCTGTCCAGACACCTCCAGGTAGTCTCTCATTGGTTCTCGCTATTCCTGTTCATCTTCCGCAGAAATTGCAAACTGGGCCAAACAGGAGGTTAAAGGCGCTGACTCTCCAAGTGGGGAGAGTGTTAGTAAAGCGTCTGGAATGTTGCACCCGAGTACCAGGGGAGGAAAACTCAGACATATTTGAACACGTCTCCCGTTCACATGGTTGATCATATTTGGGTTCCACATGCATGTTTTAGCTGAAGGAAGAATACCTAAAACCTGGGTAGTTGAAACCCGTGGAATGGGTACCATGCAATATGACTTCAAAGGGTCTTCATTTGCTCACCGAACCTCTCCAATCCTATCACTGCTGCGTTTATGCCCCTGTACACATGCTTGATTCTCTTTCGGAGACATAGCAATCCATAGGTTTTAAGATACTTACTAGTCAGGTACATTCTTAGGCGTTTAATATGCGGTGTTGAGTCCATTTCGTTGAGCAAGGAGTAGCTCTTGTCTATTCCATATTTGGCTTAAGGAACTTTATCTGTGCTCATTTCAATCTCTGGTTTTATGCAGCACCCCAACTCACCTTTCCCCTTAAGCAAGCATAAGTTGGTTTTCTAAATTTGAGACCCTGTTCTGTTCTGTAATTCAGTTCCTGTGTAGCCAAGTTTACATTCCGTGTATTACTGATATCTTATGATGTTTCTTTTTCTGTGTGACTTATTTCAGTTAGAATCATCATACCTGAATCCACTCATTGTGCTGCTAAGGGCCTGATGACACAGATTTCATTGCTGAGTGATATTGCTTTGTAAGTAAATACCACAACTTTTTTATCCATTTTTCACTTTCTGCGATGTTGAACTTGTACTGTAAACGAGGTTCTTGTAAACAGAGCCGTTCGAAACTTTGGGGTGGCTGTGTCTTTTTGATTTTAAATTCCCTAAGCTATAGGACCATAAGTGGAAGTGCCCTAGGCTCTGTTGCTTTGTTTTTTAGATGTTTCAGGAAACACCATACACTTCTCCCGAGTGGTTGTTGGCAATTTACATCCCACCCTTCAGCATAACAAGGCTCCCAGTTCTCCATGGTCTGTCCTGCCTTTCTGGATTTTACACTTTTTTCAGATGGCCCTTTTGACTGGGGGGAAGTGAGACTTCATTGTAGTGCAGATTTCCTTTGCAAGCTTGCTTGGTTGGCCAAAAAGGGCGTATGCGTTTTTTCCTGAATATATTCAGGAAAAAACGCATACGCCCTTATTGGCCAAGTGCATCATTGTGGACGTTCTGCCTCTTTTCCTATGCTTTCAATGCAATTCCAGTGTACCTCCTGAAATCAGTTTCCTGCAATTCTGCCCCGCTTTCAAGTCCTCTTGGCAGCCTTACTTCAGTCTATTTTTGGACGATAGCTGTCATTTATAACTCTGCAGGTTTGTGAATTACAGTGCCCCTGAGCTGCTTTCTTCAACTCGCTTTCTTTTGAGCTGGCCGCAACACCGCAGGATGGCTTCAGGCCCTAATCTGGTTCCGGCCCGGCATGCTGAGCCTTTGGTTATTTCCTCTTCCTGGTGGGAAATGAGAGTTAAATTTGCCCGTCCAGACACCTCCAGCTAGCCTCTCATTGGTTCTCGCTATTCCTGTTCATCTTCCGCAGAAATTGCAAACTGGGCCAAACAGGAGGTTAAAGGCGCTGACTCTCCAAGTGGGGAGAGTGTAAGTAAAGCATCTGGAATGTTGCACCCGAGTACCAGGGGAGGAAAACTGAGACATATTTGAACACGTCTCCCGTTCACACGGATGATCATACTCTGGGTTCCACATGCATGTTTTAGCTGAAGGAAGAATACCTTAAACCTGGAGAGTTGAGACCCGTGGAATGGGTACCATGCAATATGTCTTCAAAGGGTCTTCATTTGCTCACCGAACCTCTCCAATCCTATCACTGCTGCGTTTATGCCCCTGTACACACGCTTGATTCTCTTTTGGAGACATAGCAATCCATAGGTTTTTAGATACTTACTAGTCAGGTACATTCTTAGGCGTTTAATATGGGGTGTTGAGTCCATTTCGTTGAGCAAGGAGTAGCTCTTGTCTATTCCATATTTGGCTTAAGGAACTTTATCTGTGCTCATTTCAATCTCTGGTTTTATGCAGCACGCCAACTCACCTTTCCCCTTAAGCAAGCATAAGTTGGTTTTCTAAATTTGAGACCCTGTTCTGTTTTGGAATGCAGTTCCTGTGTAGCCAAGTTTACATTCCGTGTATTACTGATATCTTATGATGTTTCTTTTTCTGTGTGACTTATTTCAGTTAGAATCATCATACCTGAATCCACTCATTGTGCTGCTAAGGGCCTGATGACACAGATTTCATTGCTGAGTGATATTGCTTTGTAAGTAAATACCACAACTTCCTTATCCATTTTTCAATTTCTGCGATGTTGAACTTGTACTGTAAACGAGGTTCTTGTAAACAGAGCCGTTCCAAACTTTGGGGTGGCTGTGCCTTTTTGATTTTAAATTCCCTAAGCTATAGGACCATAAGTGGAAGTGCCCTAGGCTCTGTTGCTTTGTTTTTTAGATGTTTCAGGAAACACCATACACTTCTCCGGAGTGGTTGTTGGCAATTTACAACCCGCCCATCAGCATAACAAGGCTCCCAGTTCTCCATGGCCTGTCCTGCCTTTCTGGATTTTACACTTTTTTCAGATGGCCCTTTTGACCGGGGGGAAGTGAGACTTCATTGTAGTGCAGATTTCCTTTGCAAGCTTGCTTGGTTGGCCAAAAAGGGCGTATGCGTTTTTTCCTGAATATATTCAGGAAAAAACGCATACGCCCTTTTTGGCCAAGTGCATCATTGTGGACGTTCTGCCTCTTTTCCTATGCTTTCAATGCAATTCCAGTCTACCTCCTGAAATCGGTTTCCTGCAATTCTGCCCCGCTTTCAAGTCCTCTTGGCAGCCTTACTTCAGTCTATTTTTGGACGATAGCTGTCATTTATAACTCTGCATGTTTGTGAATTACAGTGCCCCTGAGCTCCTTTCTTCAACTCGCTTTCTTGTGACCTGGCCGCAACACCGCAGGATGTCTTCAGGCCCTAATCTGGTTCTGGCACGGCACGCTGAGCCTTTGGTTAATTCCTCTTCCTGGTCGGAAATGAGAGTTAAATTTGCCCATCCAGACACCTCCAGCTAGTCTTTCATTGGTTCTCGCTATTCCTGTTCATCTTCCACAGAAATTGCAAACTGGGCCAAACAGGAAGTTAAAGGGATTGACTCTCCAAGTGGGGAGAGTGTTAGTAAAGCGCCTGGAATGTTGCACCCGAGTAGCAGGGTACGAAAACTGAGACATATTTGAACACGTCTCCCGATCACATGGTTGATCATACTCTAGGTTCCACATGCATGTTTTAGATGAAGGAAGAATACCTTAAACCTGGAGAGTTGAGACCCGTGTAATGGGTACCATGCAATATGACTTCAAAGGGTCTTCATTTGCTCACCGAACCTCTCCAATCCTATCACTGCTGCGTTTGTGCCCCTGTACACACTCTTGATTCTCTTTTGGAGACATAGCAGTCCATAGGTTTTAAGATACTTACTAGTCAGGTACATTCTTAGGCGTTTAATATGGGGTTTTGAGTCCATTTCGTTGAGCAAGGAGTAGCTCTTGTCTATTCCATATTTGGCTTAAGGAACTTTATCTGTGCTCATTTCAATCTCTGGTTTTATGCAGCACCCCAACTCACCTTTCCCCTTAAGCAAGCATAAGTTGGTTTTCTAAATTTGAGACCCTGTTCTGTTTTGGAATGCAGTTCCTGTGTAGCCAAGTTTACATTCTGTGTATTACTGATATCTTATGATGTTTCTTTTTCTGTGTGACTTATTTCAGGTAGAATCATCGTACCTGAATCCACTCATTATGCTGCTACGGGCCTGATGACATAGATTTCATTGCTGAGTGATACTGCATTGTACGTAAGTACCACAAGTTCTTTATCCATTTTTCACTTTCTGTGATATTGAACTTGTACGGTAAACGAGGTTCTTGTAAACGGAGGCATCCCAAACTTTGGGGTGGCTGTGTCTTTTTGATTTTAATTTCCCTAAGCTATAGGACCATAAGTGGAAGTGCCCTAGGCTCTGATGCTTTGTTTTTTAGATGTTTCAGGAAACACCATACACTTCTCCTGAGTGTCTGTTGGCAATTTACATCCCGCCCATCAGCATAACAAGGCTCCCAGTTCTCCATGGCCTGTCCTGCCTTTCTGGAGTTTACACTTTCTTCAGATGGCCCTTTTGACCGGGGAGAAGTGAGACTTCATTGTAGTGCAGATTTCCTTTGCAAGTTTGCTTGGTTGACCAAAAAGGGCGTATGCGTTTTTTCCTGAATATATTCAGGAAAAAACGCATACGCCCTTTTTGGCCAAGTGCATCATTGTGTACGTTCTGCCTCTTTTCCTATGCTTTCAATGCAATTCCAGTCTACCTCCTGAAATCGGTTTCCTCCAATTCTGCCCCGCTTTCAAGTCCTCTTGGCAGCCTTACTTCAGTCTATTTTTGGACGATAGCTGTCATTTATAACTCTGCAGGTTTGTGAATTGCAGTGACCCTGAGCTCCTTTCTTCAACTCGCTTTCTTGTGACCTGGCCGCAACACCGCAGGATGTCTTCAGGCCCTAATCTGGTTCTGGCACGGCACGCTGAGCCTTTGGTTAATTCCTCTTCCTGGTGGGAAATGAGAGTTAAATTTGCCCATCCAGACACCTCCAGCTAGCCTCTCATTGGTTCTCGCTATTCCTGTTCATCTTCCACAGAAATTGCAAACTGGGCCAAACAGGAGGTTAAAGGGACTGACTCTCCAAGTGGGGAGAGTGTTAGTAAAGCGTCTGGAATGTTGCACCCGAGTAGCAGGGTACGAAAACTGAGACATATTTGAACACGTCTCCCGATCACATGGTTGATCACACTCTAGGTTCCACATGCATGTTTTAGATGAAGGAAGAATACCTTAAACCTGGGTAGTTGAAACCCGTGGAATGGGTACCATGCAATATGACTTCAAAGGGTCTTCATTTGCTCACGAACCTCTCCAATCCTATCACTGCTGCGTTTATGCCCCTGTACACACGCTTGATTCTCTTTCGGAGACATAGCAATCCATAGGTTTTACGATACTTACAAGTCAGGTGCATTCTTAGGCGTTTAATATGGGGTTTTGTGTCCATTTCGTTGAGCAAGGAGTAGCTCTTGTCTATTCCATATTTGGCTTAAGGAACTTTATCTGTGCTCATTTCAATCTCTGGTTTTATGCAGCACCCCAACTCACCTTTCACCTTAAGCAAGCATAAGTTGGTTTTCTAAATTTGAGACCCTGTTCTGTTTTGGAATGCAGTTCCTGTGTAGCCAAGTTTACATTCCGTGTATTAGTGATATCTTATGATGTTTCTCTTTCTGTGTGACTTATTTCAGTTAGAATCATCGTACCTGAATCCACTCATTATGCTGCTACGGGCCTGATGACACAGATTTCATTGCTGAGTGATATTGCTTTGTACGTAAATACCACAACTTCTTTATCCATTTTTCACTTTCTGCGATGTTGAACTTGTACTGTAAACGAGGTTCTTGTAAACAGAGCCATTCCAAACTTTGGGGTGGCTGTGTCCTTTTGATTTTAATTTCCCTAAGCTATAGGACGATAAGTGGAAGTGCCCTAGGTTCTGTTGCTTTGTTTTTTAGATGTTTCAGGAAACACCATACACTTCTCCCGAGTGGTTGTTGGCAATTTACATCCCGCCCATCAGCATAACAAGGCTCCCAGTTCTCCATGGCCTGTCCTGCCTTTCTGGATTTTACACTTTTTTCAGATGGCCCTTTTGACCGGGGGGAAGTGAGACTTCATTGTAGTGCAGATTTCCTTTGCAAGCTTGCTTGGTTGGCCAAAAAGGGCGTATGCGTTTTTTCCTGAATATATTCAGGAAAAAACGCATACGCCCTTTTTGGCCAAGTGCATCATTGTGGACGTTCTGCCTCTTTTCCTATGCTTTCAATGCAATTCCAGTCTACCTCCTGAAATCGGTTTCCTGCAATTCTGCCCCGCTTTCAAGTCCTCTTGGCAGCCTTACTTCCGTCTATTTTTGGACGATAGCTGTCATTTATAACTCTGCAGGTTTGTGAATTACAGTGCCCCTGAGCTCGTTTCTTCAACTCGCTTTCTTGTGACCTGGCCGCAACAGCGCAGGATGGCTTCAGGCCCTTATCTGGTTCCGGCACGGCACGCTGAGCCTTTGGTTATTTCCTCTTCCTGGTGGGAAATGAGAGTTAAATTTGCCCGTCCAGACACCTCCAGCTAGTCTCTCATTGGTTCTCGCTATTCCTGTTCATCTTCCACAGAAATTGCAAACTGGGCCAAACAGGAGGTTAAAGGGACTGACTCTCCAAGTGGGGAGAGTGTTAGTAAAGCGTCTGGAATGTTGCACCCGAGTACCAGGGGAGGAAAACTGAGACATATTTGAACACGTCTCCCGTTCACATGGTTGATCATACTTGGGTTCCACATGCATGTTTTAGCTGAAGGAATAATACCTTAATCCTCGGTAGTTGAAACCCGTGGAATGGGTACCATACAATATGACTTCAAAGGTTCTTCATTTGCTCACCGAACCTCTCCAATCCTATCACTGCTGCGTTTATGCCCCTGTACACATGCTTGATTCTCTTTCGGAGACATAGCAATCCATAGGTTTTAAGATACTTACTAGTCAGGTACATTCTTAGGCGTTTAATATGCGGTGTTGAGTCCATTTCGTTGAGCAAAGAGTAGCTCTTGTCTATTCCATATTTGGCTTAAGGAACTTTATCTGTGCTCATTTCGATCTCTGGTTATGCAGCACCCCAATTCACCTTTCCCCTTAAGCAAGCATAAGTTGGTTTTCTAAATTTGAGACCCTGTTCTGTTTTGGAATGCAGTTCCTGTGTAGCCAAGTTTACATTCCGTGTATTACTGATATCTTATGATGTTTCTTTTTCTGTGTGACTTATTTCAGTTAGAATCATCATACCTGAATCCACTCATTGTGCTGCTAAGGGCCTGATGACACAGATTTCATTGCTGAGTGATATTGCTTTGTAAGTAAATACCACAACTTTTTTATCCATTTTTCACTTTCTGCGATGTTGAACTTGTACTGTAAACGAGGTTCTTGTAAACAGAGCCGTTCGAAACTTTGGGGTGGCTGTGTCTTTTTGATTTTAAATTCCCTAAGCTATAGGACAATAAGTGGAAGTGCCCTAGGCTCTGTTGCTTTGTTTTTTAGATGTTTCAGGAAACACCATACACTTCTCCCGAGTGTTTGTTGGCAATTTACATCCCACCCTTCAGCATAACAAGGCTCCCAGTTCTCCATGGCCTGTCCTGCCTTTCTGGATTTTACACTTTTTTCAGATGGCCCTTTTGACTGGGGGGAAGTGAGACTTCATTGTAGTGCAGATTTCCTTTGCAAGCTTGCTTGGTTGGCCAAAAGGGCGTATGCGTTTTTTCCTGAATATATTCAGGAAAAAACGCATACGCCCTTATTGGCCAAGTGCATCATTGTGGACGTTCTGCCTCTTTTCCTATGCTTTCAATGCAATTCCAGTCTACCTCCTGAAATCAGTTTCCTGCAATTCTGCCCCGCTTTCAAGTCCTCTTGGCAGCCTTACTTCAGTCTATTTTTGGACGATAGCTGTCATTTATAACTCTGCAGGTTTGTGAATTACAGTGCCCCTGAGCTGCTTTCTTCAACTCGCTTTCTTTTGAGCTGGCCGCAACACCGCTGGATGGCTTCAGGCCCTAATCTGGTTCTGTCCCGGCATGCTGAGCCTTTGGTTATTTCCTCTTCCTGGTGGGAAATGAGAGTTAAATTTGCCCGTCCAGACACCTCCAGCTAGCCTCTCATTGGTTCTCACTATTCCTGTTCATCTTCCGCAGAAATTGCAAACTGGGCCAAACAGGAGGTTAAAGGCGCTGACTTTCCAAGTGGGGAGAGTATTAGTAAAGCGTCTGGAATGTTGCACCCGAGTACCAGGGGAAGAAAACTGAGACATATTTGAACACGTCTCCCGTTCACATGGTTGATCATACTTGGGTTCCACATGCATGTTTTAGCTGAAGGAAGAATACCTAAAACCTGGGTAGTTGAAACCCGTGGAATGGGTACCATGCAATATGACTTCAAAGGGTCTTCATTTGCTCACCGAACCTCTCCAATCCTATCACTGCTGCGTTTATGCCCCTGTACACATGCTTGATTCTCTTTCGGAGACATAGCAATCCATAGGTTTTAAGATACTTACTAGTCAGGTACATTCTTAGGCGTTTAATATGCGGTGTTGAGTCCATTTCGTTGAGCAAGGAGTAGCTCTTGTCTATTCCATATTTGGCTTAAGGAACTTTATCTGTGCTCATTTCAATCTCTGGTTTTATGCAGCACCACAACTCACCTTTCCCCTTAAGCAAGCATAAGTTGGTTTTCTAAATTTGAGACCCTGTTCTGTTTTGGAATGCAGGTCCTGTGTAGCCATTTTTACATTCCGTGTATTACTGATATCTTATGATGTTTCTTTTTCTGTGTGACTTATTTCAGGTAGAATCATCGTACCTGAATCCACTCATTATGCTGCTATGGGCCTGATGACATAGATTTCATTGCTGAGTGATACTGCATTGTACGTAAGTACCTCAAGTTCTTTATCCATTTTTCACTTTCTGTGATATTGAACTTGTACGGTAAACGAGGTTCTTGTAAACGGAGGCGTCCCAAACTTTGGGGTGGCTGTGTCTTTTTGATTTTAATTTCCCTAAGCTATAGGACCATAAGTGGAAGTGCCCTAGGCTCTGATGCTTTGTTTTTTAGATGTTTCAGGAAACACCATACACTTCTCCTGAGTGTCTGTTGGCAATTTACATCCCGCCCATCAGCATAACAAGGCTCCCAGTTCTCCATGGCCTGTCCTGCATTTCTGGAGTTTACACTTTTTTCAGATGGCCCTTTTGACCGGGGAGAAGTGAGACTTCATTGTAGTGCAGATTTCCTTTGCAAGTTTGCTTGGTTGGCCAAAAAGGGCGTATGCGTTTTTTCCTGAATATATTCAGGAAAAAACGCATACGCCCTTTTTGGCCAAGTGCATCATTGTGGACGTTCTGCCTCTTTTCCTATGCTTTCAATGCAATTCCAGTCTACCTCCTGAAATCGGTTTCCTGCAATTCTGCCCCGCTTTCAAGTCCTCTTGGCAGCCTTACTTCAGTCTATTTTTGAACGATAGCTGTCATTTATAACTCTGCAGGTTTGTGAATTGCAGTGCCCCTGAGCTCCTTTCTTCAACTCGCTTTCTTGTGACCTGGCCGCAACACCGCAGGATGTCTTCAGGCCCTAATCTGGTTCTGGCACGGCACGCTGAGCCTTTGGTTAATTCCTCTTCCTGGTGGGAAATGAGAGTTAAATTTGCCCGTCCAGACACCTCCAGCTAGTCTCTCATTGGTTCTCGCTATTCCTGTTCATCTTCCACAGAAATTGCAAACTGGGCCAAACAGGAGGTTAAAGGGACTGACTCTCCAAGTGGGGAGAGTGTTAGTAAAGCGTCTGGAATGTTGCACCCGAGTACCAGGGTACGAAAACTGAGACATATTTGAACACGTCTCCCGATCACATGGTTGATCATACTCTAGGTTCCACATGCATGTTTTAGATGAAGGAAGAATACCTTAAACCTGGGTAGTTGAAACCCGTGGAATGGGTACCATGCAATATGACTTCAAAGGGTCTTCATTTGCTCACGAACCTCTCCAATCCTATCACTGCTGCGTTTATGCCCCTGTACACACGCTTGATTCTCTTTCGGAGACATAGCAATCCATAGGTTTTACGATACTTACTAGTCAGGTGCATTCTTAGGCGTTTAATATGGGGTTTTGTGTCCATTTCGTTGAGCAAGGAGTAGCTCTTGTCTATTCCATATTTGGCTTAAGGAACTTTATCTGTGCTCATTTCAATCTCTGGTTTTATGCAGCACCCCAACTCACCTTTCACCTTAAGCAAGCATAAGTTGGTTTTCTAAATTTGAGACCCTGTTCTGTTTTGGAATGCAGTTCCTGTGTAGCCAAGTTTACATTCCGTGTATTAGTGATATCTTATGATGTTTCTCTTTCTGTGTGACTTATTTCAGTTAGAATCATCGTACCTGAATCCACTCATTATGCTGCTACGGGCCTGATGACACAGATTTCATTGCTGAGTGATATTGCTTTGTACGTAAATACCACAACTTCTTTATCCATTTTTCACTTTCGGCGATGTTGAACTTGTACTGTAAACGAGGTTCTTGTAAACAGAGCCGTTCCAAACTTTGGGGTGGCTGTGTCTTTTTGATTTTAATTTCCCTAAGCTATAGGACCATAAGTGGATGTGCCCTAGGCTCTGTTGCTTTGTTTTTTAGATGTTTCAGGAAACACCATACACTTCTCCCGAGTGGTTGTTGGCAATTTACATCCCGCCCATCAGCATAACAAGGCTCCCAGTTCTCCATGGCCTGTCCTGCCTTTCTGGATTTTACACTTTTTTCAGATGGCCCTTTTGACCGGGGGGAAGTGAGACTTCATTGTAGTGCAGATTTCCTTTGCAAGCTTGCTTGGTTGGCCAAAAAGGGCGTATGCGTTTTTTCCTGAATATATTCAGGAAAAAACGCATACGCCCTTTTTGGCCAAGTGCATCATTGTGGACGTTCTGCCTCTTTTCCTATGCTTTCAATGCAATTCCAGTCTACCTCCTGAAATCGGTTTCCTGCAATTCTGCCCCGCTTTCAAGTCCTCTTGGCAGCCTTACTTCAGTCTATTTTTGGACGATAGCTGTCATTTATAACTCTGCAGGTTTGTGAATTACAGTGCCCCTGAGCTCCTTTCTTCAACTCGCTTTCTTGTGACCTGGCCGCAACACCGCAGGATGGCTTCAGGCCCTAATCTGGTTCCAGCCCGGCATGCTGATCCTTTGGTTATTTCCTCTTCCTGGTGGGAAATGAGAGTTAAATTTGCCCGTCCAGACACCTCCAGCTAGCCTCTCATTGGTTCTCGCTATTCTTGTTCATCTTCCGCAGAAATTGCAAACTGGGCCAAACAGGAGGTTAAAGGCGCTGACTTTCCAAGTGGGGAGAGTATTAGTAAAGCGTCTGGAATGTTGCACCCGAGTACCAGGGGAAGAAAACTGAGACATATGTGAACACGTCTCCCGTTCACATGGTTGATCATACTTGGGTTCCACATGCATGTTTTAGCTGAAGGAAGAATACCTAAAACCTGGGTAGTTGAAACCCGTGGAATGGGTACCATGCAATATGACTTCAAAGGGTCTTCATTTGCTCACCGAACCTCTCCAATCCTATCACTGCTGCGTTTATGCCCCTGTACACATGCTTGATTCTCTTTCGGAGACATAGCAATCCATAGGTTTTAAGATACTTACTAGTCAGGTACATTCTTAGGCGTTTAATATGCGGTGTTGAGTCCATTTCGTTGAGAAAGTAGTAGCTCTTGTCTATTCCATATTTGACTTAAGGAACTTTATCTGTGCTCATTTCAATCTCTGGTTTTATGCAGCACCCCAACTCACCTTTACCCTTAAGCAAGCATAAGTTGGTTTTCTAAATTTGAGACCCTGTTCTGTTCTGTAATTCAGTTCCTGTGTAGCCAAGTTTACATTCCGTGTATTACTGATATCTTATGATGTTTCTTTTTCTGTGTGACTTACTTCAGTTAGAATCATCATACCTGAATCCACTCATTGTGCTGCTAAGGGCCTGATGACACAGATTTCATTGCTGAGTGATATTGCTTTGTAAGTAAATACCACAACTTCTTTATCCATTTTTCACTTTCTGCAATGTTGAACTTGTACTGTAAACGAGGTTCTTGTAAACAGAGCCGTTCCAAACTTTGGGGTGGCTGTGTCTATTTTATTTTAATTTCCCTAAGCTATAGGAGCATAAGTGGAAGTGCCCTAGGCTCTGTTGATTTGTTTTTTAGATGTTTCAGGAAACACCATACACTTCTCCCGAGTGGTTGTTGGCAATTTACATCCCGCCCATCAGCATAACAAGGCTCCCAGTTCTCCATGGCCTGTCCTGCCTTTCTGGATTTTACACTTTTCTCAGATGGCCCTTTTGACCGGGGGAAGTGAGACTTCATTGTAGTGCAGATTTCCTTTGCAAGCTTGCTTGGTTGGCCAAAAAGGGCGTATGCGTTTTTTCCTGAATATATTCAGGAAAAAACGCATACGCCCTTTTTGGCCAAGTGCATCATTGTGGACGTTCTGCCTCTTTTCCTATGCTTTCAATGCAATTCCAGTCTACCTCCTGAAATCGGTTTCCTGCAATTCTGCCCTGCTTTCAAGTCCTCTTGGCAGCCTTACTTCAGTCTATTTTTGGACGATAGCTGTCATTTATAACTCTGCAGGTTTGTGAATTACAGTGTCCCTGAGCTCCTTTCTTCAACTCGCTTTCTTGTGAGCTGGCCGCAACACCGCAGGATGGCTTCAGGCCCTAATCTGGTTCCGGCACGGCACGCTTAGCCTTTGGTTATTTCCTCTTCCTGGTGGGAAATGAGAGTTAAATTTGCCCGTCCAGACACCTCCAGCTAGTCTCTCATTGGTTCTCGCTATTCCTGTTCATCTTCCGCAGAAATTGCTAACTGGGCCAAACAGGAGGTTAAAGGCGCTGACTCTCCAAGTGGGGAGAGTGTTAGTAAAGCGTCCGGAATGTTGCACCCGAGTACCAGGGGAGGAAAACTGAGACATATTTGAACACGTCTCCCGTTCACACGGTTGATCATACTCTGGGTTCCACATGCATGTTTTAGCTGAAGGAAGAATACCTTAAACCTGGAGAGTTGAGACCCGTGGAATCTGTACCATGCAATATGACTTCAAAGGGTCTTCATTTGCTCACCGAACCTCTCCAATCCTATCACTGCTGCGTTTATGCCCCTGTACACACGCTTGATTCTCTTTTGGAGACATAGCAATCCATAGGTTTTAAGATACTTACTAGTCAGGTACATTCTTAGGCGTTTAATATGGGGTGTTGAGTCCATTTCGTTGAGCAAGGAGTAGCTCTTGTCTATTCCATATTTGGCTTAAGGAACTTTATCTGTGCTCATTTCAATCTCTGGTTTTATGCAGCACGCCAACTCACCTTTCCCCTTAAGCAAGCATAAGTTGGTTTTCTAAATTTGAGACCCTGTTCTGTTTTGGAATTCAGTTCCTGTGTCGCCAAGTTTACATTCCGTGTATTAGTGATATCTTATGATGTTTCTTTTTCTGTGTGACTTATTTCAGTTAGAATCATCGTACCTGAATCCACTCATTATGCTGCTACGGGCCTGATGACATAGATTTCATTGCTGAGTGATACTGCATTGTACGTAAGTACCACAAGTTCTTTATCCATTTTTCACTTTCTGTGATATTGAACTTGTACGGTAAACGAGGTTCTTGTAAACAGAGGCGTCCCAAACTTTGGGGTGGCTGTGTCTTTTTCATTTTAATTTCCCTAAGCTATAGGACCATAAGTGGAAGTGCCCTAGGCTCTGTTGCTTTGTTTTTTAGATGTTTCAGGAAACACCATACACTTCTCCCGAGTGTCTGTTGGCAATTTACATCCCGCCCATCAGCATAACAAGGCTCCCAGTTCTCCATGGCCTGTCCTGCCTTTCTGGATTTTACACTTTTTTCAGATGGCCCTTTTGACCGGGGGGAAGTGAGACTTCATTGTAGTGCAGATTTCCTTTGCAAGCTTGCTTGGTTTGCCAAAAAGGGCGTATGCGTTTTTTCCTGAATATATTCAGGAAAAAACGCATACGCCCTTTTTGGCCAAGTGCATCATTGTGGACGTTCTGCCTCTTTTCCTATGCTTTCAATGCAATTCCAGTCTACCTCCTGAAATCGGTTTCCTGCAATTCTGCCCCGCTTTCAAGTCCTCTTGGCAGCCTTACTTCAGTCTATTTTTGGACGATAGCTGTCATTTATAACTCTGCAGGTTTGTGAATTACAGTGCCCCTGAGCTCGTTTCTTCAACTCGCTTTCTTGTGACCTGGCCGCAACACCGCAGGGTGGCTTCAGGCCCTAATCTGGTTCCGGCACGGCACGCTGAGCCTTTGGTTATTTCCTCTTCCTGGTGGGAAATCAGAGTTAAATTTGCCCGTCCAGACACCTCCAGCTGGTCTCTCATTGGTTCTCCTATTCCTGTTCATCTTCCGCAGAAATTGCAAACTGGGCCAAACAGGAGGTTAAAGGCGCTGACTCTCCAAGTGGGGAGAGTATTAGTAAAGCGTCTGGAATGTTGCACCCGAGTACCAGGGGAAGAAAACTGAGACATATTTGAACACGTCTCCCGTTCACATGGTTGATCATACTTGGGTTCCACATGCATGTTTTAGCTGGAGGAAGAATACCTAAAAGCTGGGTAGTTGAAACCCGTGGAATGGGTACCATGCAATATGACTTCAAATGGTCTTCATTTGCTCACCGAACCTCTCCAATCCTATCACTGCTGTGTTTATTGCCCCTGTACACATGCTTGATTCTCTTTCGGAGACATAGCAATCCATAGGTTTTAAGATACTTACTAGTCAGGTACATTCTTAGGCGTTTAATATGCGGTGTTGAGTCCATTTCGTTGACCAAGGAGTAGCTCTTGTCTATTCCATATTTGGCTTAAGGAACTTTATCTGTGCTCATTTCAATCTCTGGTTTTATGCAGCACCCCAACTCACCTTTCCCCTTAAGCAAGCATAAGTTGGTTTTCTAAATTTGAGACCCTGTTCTGTTTTGGAATGCAGTTCCTGTGTAGCCAAGTTTACATTCCGTGTATTAGTGATATCTTATGATGTTTCTTTTTCTGTGTGACTTATTTCAGTTAGAATCATCGTACCTGAATCCACTCATTATGCTGCTACGGGCCTGATGACATAGATTTCATTGCTGAGTGATACTGCATTGTACGTAAGTACCACAAGTTCTTTATCCATTTTTCACTTTCTGTGATATTGAACTTGTACGGTAAACGAGGTTCTTGTAAACGGAGGCGTCCCAAACTTTGGGGTGGCTGTGTCTTTTTGATTTTAATTTCCCTAAGCTATAGGACCATAAGTGGAAGTGCCCTAGGCTCTGATGCTTTGTTTTTTAGATGTTTCAGGAAACACCATACACTTCTCCTGAGTGTCTGTTGGCAATTTACATCCCGCCCATCAGCATGACAAGGCTCCCAGTTCTCCATGGCCTGTCCTGCCTTTCTGGATTTTACACTTTTTTCAGATGGCCCTTTACCGGGGGAATGTGAGACTTCATTGTAGTGCAGAATTCCTTTGCAAGCTTGCTTGGTTGGCCAAAAAGGGCGTATGCGTTTTTTCCTGAATATATTCAGGAAAAAACGCATACGCCCTTTTTGGCCAAGTGCATCATTGTGGACGTTCTGCCTCTTTTCCTATGCTTTCAATGCAATTCCAGTCTACCTCCTGAAATCGGTTTCCTGCAATTCTGCCCCGCTTTCAAGTCCTCTTGGCAGCCTTACTTCAGTCTATTTTTGGACAATAGCTGTCATTTATAACTCTGCAGGTTTGTGAATTGCAGTGCCCCTGAGCTCCTTTCTTCAACTCGCTTTCTTGTGACCTGGCCACAACACCGCAGGATGTCTTCAGGCCCTAATCTGGTTCTGGCACGGCACGCTGAGCCTTTGGTTAATTCCTCTTCCTGGTGGGAAATGAGAGTTAAATTTGCCCGTCCAGACACCTCCAGCTAGTCTCTCATTGGTTCCCGCTATTCCTGTTCATCTTCCGCAGAAATTGCAAACTGGGCCAAACAGGAGGTTAAAGGCGCTGACTCTCCAAGTGGGGAGAGTGTTAGTAAAGCGTCTGGAATCTTGCACCCGAGTACCAGGGGAGGAAAACTGAGACATATTTGAACACGTCTCCCGTTCACATGGTTGATCATACTTGGGTTCCACATGCATGTTTTAGCTAAAGGAAGAATACCTTAAACCTGGAGAGTTAAGACCCGTGTAATGGGTACCATGCAATATGACTTCAAAGGGTCTTCATTTGCTCACCGAACCTCTCCAATCCTATCACTGCTGCGTTTATGCCCCTGTACACATGCTTGATTCTCTTTCGGAGACATAGCAATCCATAGGTTTTAAGATACTTACTAGTCAGGTACATTCTTAGGCGTTTAATATGGGGTGTTGAGTCCATTTCGTTGAGCAAGGAGTAGCTCTTGTCTATTCCATATTTGGCTTAAGGAACTTTATCTGTGCTCATTTCAATCTCTGGTTTTATGCAGCACCCCTACTCACCTTTACCCTTAAGCAAGCATAAGTTGGTTTTCTAAATTTGAGTCCCTGTTCTGTTCTGTAATTCAGTTCCTGTGTAGCCAAGTTTCCATTCCGTGTATTAGTGATATCTTATGATGTTTCTTTTTCTGTGTGACTTATTTCAGTTAGAATCATCATACCTGAATCCACTCATTGTGCTGCTAAGGGCCTGGTGACATAGAATTCATTGCTGAGTGATATTGCTTTGTAAGTAAATACCGCAACTTCTTTATCCATTTTTCACTTTCTGAGATGTTGAACTTGTACTGAAAACGAGGTTCTTGTAAACAGAGCCGTTCCAAACTTTGGGGTGGCTGTGTCTTTTTGATTTTAATTTCCCTAAGCTATAGGACCATAAGTGGAAGTGCCCTAGGCTCTGTTGCTTTGTTTTTTAGATGTTTCAGGAAACACCATACACTTCTCCCGAGTGTCTGTTGACAATTTACATCCCGCCCATCAGCATAACAAGGCTCCCAGTTCTGCATGGCCTGTCCTGCCTTTCTGGATTTTACACTTTTTTCAGATGGCCCTTTTGACCGGGGGGAAGTGAGACTTCATTGTAGTGCAGATTTCCTTTGCAAGCTTGCTTGGTTGGCCAAAAAGGGCGTATGCGTTTTTTCCTGAATATATTCAGGAAAAAATGCATACGCCCTTTTTGGCCAAGTGCATCACTGTGGACGTTCTGCCTCTTTTCCTATGCTTTCAATGCAATTCCAGTCTACCTCCTGAAATCGGTTTCCTGCAATTCTGCCCCGCTTTCAAGTCCTCTTGGCAGCCTTACTTCAGTGTATTTTTGGACGATAGCTGTCATTTATAACTCTACAGGTTTGTGAATTACAGTGCCCCTGAGCTCCTTTCTTCAACTCGCTTTCTTGTGACCTGGCCGCAACACCGCAGGATGGCTTCAGGCCCTAATCTGGTTCCGGCACGGCACGCTGAGCCTTTGGTTATTTCCTCTTCCTGGTGGGAAATGAGAGTTAAATTTCCCCGTCCAGACACCTCCAGCTAGTCTCTCATTGGTTCTCCCTATTCCTGTTCATCTTCCGCAGAAATTGCAAACTGGGCCAAACAGGAGGTTAAAGGCGCTGACTCTCCAAGTGGGGAGAGTGTTAGTAAAGCGTCTGGAATGTTGCACCCGAGTACCAGGGGAGGAAAACTGAGACATATTTGAACACGTCTCCCGATCACATGGTTGATCATACTCTGGGTTCCACATGCATGTTTTAGCTGAAGGAAGAATACCTTAAACCTGGGTAGTTGAAACCCGTGGAATGGGTACCATGCAATATGACTTCAAAGGGTCTTCATTTGCTCACCGAACCTCTCCAATCCTATCACTGCTGCGTTTATGCCCCTGTACACATGCTTGATTCTCTTTCGGAGACATAGCAATCCATAGGTTTTAAGATACTTACTAGTCAGGTACATTCTTAGGCGTTTAATATGCGGTGTTGAGTCCATTTCGTTGAGCAAGGAGTAGCTCTTGTCTATTCCATATTTGGCTTAAGGAACTTTATCTGTGCTCATTTCAATCTCTGGTTTTATGCAGCACCCCAACTCACCTTTCCCCTTAAGCAAGCATAAGTTGGTTTTCTAAATTTGAGACCCTGTTCTGTTCTGTAATTCAGTTCCTGTGTAGCCAAGTTTACATTCCGTGTATTACTGATATCTTATGATGTTTCTTTTTCTGTGTGACTTATTTCAGTTAGAATCATCATACCTGAATCCACTCATTGTGCTGCTAAGTGCCTGATGACACAGATTTCATTGCTGAGTGATATTGCTTTGTAAGTAAATACCACAACTTCTTTATCCATTTTTCACTTTCTGCGATGTTGAACTTGTACTGTAAACGAAGTTCTTGTAAACAGAGCCGTTCCAAACTTTGGGGTGGCTGTGTCTTTTTGATTTTAATTTCCCTAAGCTATAGGACCATAAGTGGAAGTGCCCTAGGTTCTGTTGCTTTGTTTTTTAGATGTTTCAGGAAACACCATACACTTCTCCCGAGTGGTTGTTGGCAATTTACATCCCGCCCATCAGCATAACAAGGCTCCCAGTTCTCCATGGCCTGTCCTGCCTTTCTGGATTTTACACTTTTTTCAGATAGCCCTTTTGACCGGGGGGAAGTGAGACTTCATTGTAGTGCAGATTTCCTTTGCAAGCTTGCTTGGTTGGCCAAAAAGGGCGTATGCGTTTTTTCCTGAATATATTCAGGAAAAAACGCATACGCCCTTTTTGGCCAAGTGCATCATTGTGGACGTTCTGCCTCTTTTCCTATGCTTTCAATGCAATTCCAGTCTACCTCCTGAAATCGGTTTCCTGCAATTCTGCCCCGCTTTCAAGTCCTCTTGGCAGCCTTACTTCAGTCTATTTTTGGACGATAGCTGTCATTTATAACTCTGCAGGTTTGTGAATTACAGTGCCCCTGAGCTCCTTTCTTCAACTCGCTCTCTTGTGAGCTGGCCTAAACACCCAGGATGGCTTCAGGCCCTAATCTGGTTCCGGCACGGCACGCTGAGCCTTTGGTTAATTCCTCTTCCTGGTGGGAAATGAGAGTTAAATTTGCCCGTCCAGACACCTCCAGCTAGTCTCTCATTGGTTCTCGCTATTCCTGTTCATCTTCCGCAGAAATTGCAAACTGGGCCAAACAGGAGGTTAAAGGGACTGACTCTCCAAGTGGGGAGAGTGTTAGTAAAGCGTCTGGAATGTTGCACCCGAGTACCAGGGTACGAAAACTGAGACATATTTGAACACGTCTCCCGATCACATGGTTGATCATACTCTAGGTTCCACATGCATGTTTTAGCTGAAGGGAGAATACCTTAAACCTGGGTAGTTGAAACCCGTGGAATGGGTACCATGCAATATGACTTCAAAGGGTCTTCATTTGCTCACCGAACCTCTCCAATCCTATCACTGCTGCGTTTATGCCCCTGTACACATGCTTGATTCTCTTTTGGAGACATAGCAATCCATAGGTTTTAAGATACTTACTAGTCAGGTACATTCTTAGGAGTTTAATATGCGGTGTTGATTCCATTTCGTTGAGCAAGGAGTAGCTCTTGTCTATTCCATATTTGGCTTAAGGAACTTTATCTGTGCTCATTTCAATCTCTGGTTTTATGCAGCACCCCAACTCACCTTTACCCTTAAGCAAGCATAAGTTGGTTTTCTAAATTTGAGACCCTGTTCTGTTCTGTAATTCAGTTCCTGTGTAGCCAAGTTTACATTCCGTGTATTACTGATATCTTATGATGTTTCTTTTTCTGCGTGACTTATTTCAGTTAGAATCATCATACCTGAATCCAGTCATTGTGGTGCTAAGGGCCTGATGACACAGATTTCATTGCTGAGTGATATTGCTTTGTAAGTAAATACCACAACTTCTTTATCCATTTTTCATTTTCTGCGATGTTGAACTTGTACTGTAAACGAGGTTCTTGTAAACAGAGCCGTTCCAAACTTTGGGGTGGCTGTGTCTTTTTGATTTTAATTTCCCTAAGCTATAGGACCATAAGTGGAAGTGCCCTAGGTTCTGTTGCTTTGTTTTTTAGATGTTTCAGGAAACACCATACACTTCTCCCGAGTGGTTGTTGGCAATTTACATCCCGCCCATCAGCATAACAAGGCTCCCAGTTCTCCATGGCCTGTCCTGCCTTTCTGGATTTTACACTTTTTTCAGATGGCCCTTTTGACCGGGTGGAAGTGAGACTAAATTGTAGTGCAGATTTCCTTTGCAAGCTTCCTTGGTTGGCCAAAAAGGGCGTATGCGTTTTTTCCTGAATATATTCAGGAAAAAACGCATACGCCCTTTTTGGCCAAGTGCATCATTGTGGACGTTCTGCCTCTTTTCCTATGCTTTCAATGCAATTCCAGTCTACCTCCTGAAATCGGTTTCCTGCAATTCTGCCCCGCTTTCAAGTCCTCTTGGCAGCCTTACTTCAGTCTATTTTTGGACGATAGCTGTCATTTATAACTCTGCAGGTTTGTGAATTACAGTGCCCCTGAGCTCCTTTCTTCAACTCGCTTTCTTGTGAGCTGGCCGCAACACCGCAGGATGGCTTCAGGCCCTAATCTGGTTCCGGTACGGCACGCTGAGCCTTTGGTTATTTCCTCTTCCTGGTGGGAAATGAGAGTTAAATTTGCCCGTCCAGACACCTCCAGCTAGCCTGTCATTGGTTCTCGCTATTCCTGTTCATCTTCCGCAGAAATTGCAAACTGGTCCAAACAGGAGGTTAAAGGCGCTGACTCTCCAAGTGGGGAGAGTGTTAGTAAAGCGTCTGGAATGTTGCACCCGAGTACCAGGGGAGGAAAACTGAGACATATTTGAACACGTCTCCCGATCACATGGTTGATCATACTCTAGGTTCCACATGCATGTTTTAGCTGAAGGAAGAATACCTTAAACCTGGGTAGTTGAAACCCGTGGAATGGGTACCATGCAATATGACTTCAAAGGGTCTTCATTTGCTCACCGAACCTCTCCAATCCTATCACTGCTGCGTTTATGCCCCTGTACACATGCTTGATTCTCTTTCGGAGACATAGCAATCCATAGGTTTTAAGATACTTACTAGTCAGGTACATTCTTAGGCGTTTAATATGGGGTGTTGAGTCCATTTCGTTGAGCAAGGAGTAGCTCTTGTCTATTCCATATTTGGCTTAAGGAACTTTATCTGTGCTCATTTCAATCTCTGGTTTTATGCAGCACCCCAACTCACCTTTCCCCTTAAGCAAGAATAAGTTGGTTTTCTAAATTTGAGACCCTGTTCTGTTCTGTAATTCAGTTCCTGTGTAGCCAAGTTTACATTCCGTGTATTACTGATATCTTATGATGTTTCTTTTTCTGTGTGACTTATTTCAGTTAGAATCATCATACCTGAATCCACTCATTGTGCTGCTAAGGGCCTGATGACATAGATTTCATTGCTGAGTGATATTGCTTTGTAAGTGAATACCACAACTTCTTTATCCATTTTTCACTTTCTGCGATGTTGAACTTGTACTGTAAACGAGGTTCTTGTAAACAGAGGCGTCCCAAACTTTGGGGTGGCTGTGTCTTTTTGATTTTAATTTCCCTAAGCTATAGGACCATAAGTGGAAGTGCCCTAGGCTCTGTTGCTTTGTTTTTTAGATGTTTCAGGAAACACCATACACTTCTCCCAAGTGTCTGTTGGCAATTTACATCCAGCCCATCAGCATAACAAGGCTCCCAGTTTTCAATGGCCTGTCCTGCCTTTCTGGATTTTACACTTTTTTCAGATGGCCCTTTTGACCGGGGGGAAGTGAGACTTCATTGTAGTGCAGATTTCCTTTGCAAGCTTGCTTGGTTGGCCAAAAAGGGCGTATGCGTTTTTTCCTGAATATATTCAGGAAAAAACGCATACGCCCTTTTTGGCCAAGTGCATCATTGTGGACGTTCTGCCTCTTTTCCTATGCTTTCAATGCAATTCCAGTCTACCTCCTGAAATCGGTTTCCTGCAATTCTGCCCCGCTTTCAAGTCCTCTTGGCAGCCTTACTTCAGTCTATTTTTGGATGATAGCTGTCATTTATAACTCTGCAGGTTTGTGAATTACAGTGCCCCTGAGCTCCTTTCTTCAACTCGCTTTCTTGTGACCTGGCCGCAACACCGCAGGATGGCTTCAGGCCCTAATCTGGTTCCGGCCCGGCACGCTGAGCCTTTGGTTAATTCCTCTTCCTGGTGGGAAATGAGAGTTAAATTTGCCCGTCCAGACACCTCCAGCTAGCCTCTCATTGGTTCTCGCTATTCCTGTTCATCTTCCGCAGAAATTGCAAACTGGGCCAAACAGGAGGTTAAAGGGACTGACTCTCCAAGTCGGGAGAGTGTTAGTAAAGCGTCTGGAATGTTGCACCCGAGTACCAGGGGAGGAAAACTGAGACATATTTGAACACGTCTCCCGTTAACATGGTTGATCATACTCTGGGTTCCACATGCATGTTTTAACTGAAGGAAGAATACCTAAAACATGGAGAGTTGAGACCCGTGTAATGGGTACCATGCAATATGACTTCAAAGGGTCTTCATTTGCTCACCGAACCTCTCCAATCCTATCACTGCTGCGTTTATGCCCCTGTACACACGCTTGATTCTCTTTTGGAGACATAGCAATCCATAGGTTTTAAGATACTTACTAGTCAGGTACATTCTTAGGCGTTTAATATGGGGTGTTGAGTCCATTTCGTTGAGCAAGGAGTAGCTCTTGTCTATTCCATATTTGGCTTAAGGAACTTTATCTGTGCTCATTTCAATCTCTGGTATTATGCAGCACCCCAACTCACCTTTCCCCTTAAGCAAGCATAAGTTGGTTTTCTAAATTTGAGACCCTGTTCTGTTTTGGAATGCAGTTCCTGTGTAGCCAAGTTTACATTCCGTGTATTACTGATATCTTATGATGTTTCTTTTTCTGTGTGACTTATTTCAGTTAGAATCATCGTACCTGAATCCACTCATTATGCTGCTAAGGGCCTGATGACATAGATTTCATTGCTCAGTGATACTGCATTGTACGTAAGTACCTCAAGTTCTTTATCCATTTTTCACTTTCTGTGATATTGAACTTGTACGGTAAACGAGGTTCTTGTAAACGGAGGCGTCCCAAACTTTGGGGTCGCTGTGTCTTTTTGATTTTAATTTCCCTAAGCTATAGGACCATAAGTGGAAGTGCCCTAGGCTCTGTTGCTTTGTTTTTTAGATGTTTCAGGAAACACCATACACTTCTCCAGAGTGGCTGTTGGCAATTTACATCCCGCCCATCAGCATAAGAAGGCTCCCAGTTCTCCATGGCCTGTCGTGCCTTTATGGATTTTACACTTTTTTCAGATGGCCCTTTTGACCAGGTGGAAGTGAGACTTCATTGTAGTGCAGATTTCCTTTGCAAGCTTGCTTGGTTGGCCAAAAAGTGCGTATGCGTTTTTTCCTGAATATATTCAGGAAAAAACGCATACGCCCTTTTTGGCCAAGTGCATCATTGTGTACGTTCTGCCTCTTTTCCTATGCTTTCTATGCAATTCCAGTCTACCTCCTGAAATCGGTTTCCTGCAATTCTGCCCCGCTTTCAAGTCCTCTTGGCAGCCTTACTTCAGTCTATTTTTGGACGATAGCTGTCATTTATAACTCTGCAGGTTTGTGAATTACAGTGCCCCTGAGCTCCTTTCTTCAACTCGCTTTCTTGTGACCTGGCCGCAACACCGCAGGATGTCTTCAGGCCCTAATCTGGTTCCGGCACGGCACGCTGAACCTTTGGTTATTTCCTCTTCCTGGTGGGAAATGAGAGTTAAATTTGCCCGTCCAGACACCTCCAGCTAGCCTCTCATTGGTTCTCGCTATTCCTGTTCATCTTCCGCAGAAATTGCAAACTGGGCCAAACAGGAGGTTAAAGGCGCTGACTTTCCAAGTGGGGAGAGTGTTAGTAAAGCGTCTGGAATGTTGCACCCGAGTACCAGGGGAGGAAAACTGAGACATATTTGAACACGTCTCCCGTTCACACGGTTGATCATACTCTGGGTTCCACATGCATGTTTTAGCTGAAGGAAGAATACCTTAAACCTGGGTAGTTGAAACCCGTGGAATGGGTACCATGCAATATGACTTCAAAGGGTCTTCATTTGCTCACCGAACCTCTCCAATCCTATCACTGCTGCGTTTATGCCCCTGTACACATGCTTGATTCTCTTTCGGAGACATAGCAATCCATAGGTTTTAAGATACTTACTAGTCAGGTACATTCTTAGGCGTTTAATATGCGGTGTTGAGTCCATTTCGTTGAGCAAGGAGTAGCTCTTGTCTATTCCATATTTGGCTTAAGGAACTTTATCTGTGCTCATTTCAATCTCTGGTTTTATGCAGCACCCCAACTCACCTTTCCCCTTAAGCAAGCATAAGTTGGTTTTCTAAATTTGAGACCCTGTTCTGTTCTGTAATTCAGTTCCTGTGTAGCCAAGTTTACATTCCGTGTATTAGTGATATCTTATGATGTTTCTTTTTCTGTGTGACTTATTTCAGTTAGAATCATCGTACCTGAATCCACTCATTATGCTGCTACGGCCTGATGACATAGATTTCATTGCTGAGTGATACTGCATTGTACGTAAGTACCACAAGTTCTTTATCCATTTTTCACTTTGTGCGATGTTGAACTTGTACTGTAAACGAGGTTCTTGTAAACAGAGCCGTTCCAAACTTTGGGGTGGCTGTGTCTTTTTGAATTTAATTTCCCTAAGCTATAGGACCATAAGTGGAAGTGCCCTAGGCTCTGTTGCTTTGTTTTTTAGATGTTTCAGGAAACACCATACACTTCTCCCGAGTGGTTGTTGGCAATTTACATCCCGCCCATCAGCAAAACAAGGCTCCCAGTTCTCCATGGCCTGTCCTGCCTTTCTGGATTTTACACTTTTTTCAGATGGCCCTTTTGACCTGGGGGAAGTGAGACTTCATTGTAGTGCAGATTTCCTTTGCAAGCTTGCTTGGTTGGCCAAAAAGGGCGTATGGGTTTTTTCCTGAATATATTCAGGAAAAAACGCATACGCCCTTTTTGGCCAAGTGCATCATTGTGGACGTTCTGCCTCTTTTCCTATGCTTTCAATGCAATTCCAGTCTACCTCCTGAAATCGGTTTCCTGCAATTCTGCCCCGCTTTCAAGTCCTCTTTGCAGCCTTACTTCAGTCTATTTTTGGACGATAGCTGTCATTTATAACTCTGCAGGTTTGTGAATTACAGTGCCCCTGAGCTCCTTTCTTCAACTCGCTTTCTTGTGACCTGGCCGCAACACCGCAGGATGTCTTCAGGCCCTAATCTGGTTCCGGCACGGCACGCTGAGCCTTTGGTTATTTCCTCTTCCTGGTGGGAAATGAGAGTTAAATTTGCCCGTCCAGACACCTCCAGCTAGTCTCTCATTGGTTCTCGCTATTCCTGTTCATCTTCCGCAGAAATTGCAAACTGGGCCAAACAGGAGGTTAAAGGCGCTGACTTTCCAAGTGGGGAGAGTGTTAGTAAAGCGTCTGCAATGTTGCACCCGAGTACCAGGGGAGGAAAACTGAGACATATTTGAACACGTCTCCCGTTCACATGGTTGATCATACTTGGGTTCCACATGCATGTTTTAGCTGAAGGAAGAATACCTTAAACCTGGGTAGTTGAAACCCGTGGAATGGGTACCATGCAATATGACTTCAAAGGGTCTTCATTTGCTCACCGAACCTCTCCAATCCTATCACTGCTGCGTTTATGCCCCTGTACACATGCTTGATTCTCTTTCGGAGACATAGCAATCCATAGGTTTTAAGATACTTACTAGTCAGGTACATTCTTAGGCGTTTAATATGGGGTGTTGAGTCCATTTCGTTGAGCAAGGAGTAGCTCTTGTCTATTCCATATTTGGCTTAAGGAACTTTATCTGTGCTCATTTCAATCTCTGGTTTTATGCAGCACCCCAACTCACCTTTCCCCTTAAGCAAGCATAAGTTGGTTTTCTAAATTTGAGACCCTGTTCTGTTCTGTAATTCAGTTCCTGTGTAGCCAAGTTTACATTCCGTGTATTACTGATAACTTATGATGTTTCTTTTTCTGTGTGACTTATTTCAGTTAGAATCATCATACCTGAATCCACTCATTGTGCTGCTAAGGGCCTGATGACACAGATTTCATTGCTGAGTGATATTGCTTTGTAAGTAAATACCACAACTTCTTTATCCATTTTTCAATTTCTGCGATGTTGAACTTGTACTGTAAACGAGGTTCTTGTAAACAGAGCCGTTCCAAACTTTGGGGTGGCTGTGTCTTTTTGATTTTAAATTCCCTAAGCTATAGGACCATAAGTGGAAGTGCCCTAGGCTCTGTTGCTTTGTTTTTTAGATGTTTCAGGAAACACCATACACTTCTCCCGAGTGGTTGTTGGCAATTTACATCCCGCCCATCAGCATAACAAGGCTCCCAGTTCTCCATGGCCTGTCCTGCCTTTCTGGATTTTACACTTTTTTCAGATGGTCCTTTTGACCGGGGGGAAGTGAGACTTCATTGTAGTGCAGATTTCCTTTGCAAGCTTGCTTGGTTGGCCAAAAAGGGCGTATGCGTTTTTTCCTGAATATATTCAGGAAAAAACGCATACGCCCTTTTTGGCCAAGTGCATCATTGTGTACGTTCTGCCTCTTTTCCTATGCTTTCAATGCAATTCCAGTCTACCTCCTGAAATCGGTTTCCTGCAATTCTGCCCTGCTTTCAAGTCCTCTTGGCAGCCTTACTTCAGTCTATTTTTGGACGATAGCTGTCATTTATAACTCTGCAGGTTTGTGAATTACAGTGTCCCTGAGCTCCTTTCTTCAACTCGCTTTCTTGTGAGCTGGCCGCAACACCGCAGGATGGCTTCAGGCCCTAATCTGGTTCCGGCACGGCACGCTTAGCCTTTGGTTATTTCCTCTTCCTGGTGGGAAATGAGAGTTAAATTTGCCCGTCCAGACACCTCCAGCTAGCCTCTCATTGGTTCTCGCTATTCCTGTTCATCTTCCGCAGAAATTGCAAACTGGGCCAAACAGGAGGTTAAAGGCGCTGACTCTCCAAGTGGGGAGAGTGTTAGTAAAGCGTCTGGAATGTTGCACCCGAGTACCAGGGGAGGAAAACTGAGACATATTTGAACACGTCTCCCGTTCACACGGTTCATCATACTCTGGGTTCCACATGCATGTTTTAGCTGAAGGAAGAATACCTTAAACCTGGAGAGTTGAGACCCGTGGAATGGGTACCATGCAATATGACTTCAAAGGGTCTTCATTTGCTCACCGAACCTCTCCAATCCTATCACTGCTGCGTTTATGCCCCTGTACACACGCTTGATTCTCTTTTGGAGACATAGCAATCCATAGGTTTTAAGATACTTACTAGTCAGGTACATTCTTAGGCGTTTAATATGGGGTGTTGAGTCCATTTCGTTGAGCAAGGAGTAGCTCTTGTCTATTCCATATTTGGCTTAAGGAACTTTATCTGTGCTCATTTCAATCTCTGGTTTTATGCAGCACGCCAACTCACCTTTCCCCTTAAGCAAGCATAAGTTGGTTTTCTAAATTTGACACCCTGTTCTGTTTTGGAATTCAGTTCCTGTGTAGCCAAGTTTACATTCCGTGTATTAGTGATATCTTATGATGTTTCTTTTTCTGTGTGACTTATTTCAGTTAGAATCATCGTACCTGAATCCACTCATTATGCTGCTACGGGCCTGATGACATAGATTTCATTGCTGAGTGATACTGCATTGTACGTAAGTACCACAAGTTCTTTATCCATTTTTCACTTTCTGTGATATTGAACTTGTACGGTAAACGAGGTTCTTGTAAACAGAGGCGTCCCAAACTTTGGGGTGGCTGTGTCTTTTTGATTTTAATTTCCCTAAGCTATAGGACCATAAGTGGAAGTGCCCTAGGCTCTGTTGCTTTGTTTTTTAGATGTTTCAGGAAACACCATACACTTCTCCCGAGTGTCTCTTGGCAATTTACATCCCGCCCATCAGCATAACAAGGCTCCCAGTTCTCCATGGCCTGACCTGCCTTTCTGGATTTTACACTTTTTTCAGATGGCCCTTTTGACCGGGGGGAAGTGAGACTTCATTGTAGTGCAGATTTCCTTTGCAAGCTTGCTTGGTTGGCCAAAAAGGGCGTATGCGTTTTTTCCTGAATATATTCAGGAAAAAACGCATACGCCCTTTTTGGCCAAGTGCATCATTGTGGACGTTCTGCCTCTTTTCCTATGCTTTCAATGCAATTCCAGTCTACCTCCTGAAATCGGTTTCCTGCAATTCTGCCCCGCTTTCAAGTCCTCTTGGCAGCCTTACTTCAGTCTATTTTTGGACGATAGCTGTCATTTATAACTCTGCAGGTTTGTGAATTGCAGTGCCCCTGAGCTCCTTTCTTCAACTCCCTTTCTTGTGACCTGGCCGCAACACCGCAGGATGTCTTCAGGCCCTAATCTGGTTCCGGCACGGCACGCTGAGCCTTTGGTTAATTCCTCTTCCTGGTGGGAAATGAGAGTTAAATTTGCCCGTCCAGACACCTCCAGCTAGTCTCTCATTGGTTCCCGCTATTCCTGTTCATCTTCCGCAGAAATTGCAAACTGGGCCAAACAGGAGGTTAAAGGCGCTGACTCTCCAAGTGGGGAGAGTGTTAGTAAAGCGTCTGGAATGTTGCACCCGAGTACCAGGGGAGGAAAACTGAGACATATTTGAACACGTCTCCCGTTCACATGGTTGATCATACTTGGGTTCCACATGCATGTTTTAGCTGAAGGAAGAATACCTTAAACCTGGAGAGTTAAGACCCGTGGAATGGGTACCATGCAATATGACTTCAAAGGGTCTTCATTTGCTCACCGAACCTCTCCAATCCTATCACTGCTGCGTTTATGCCCCTGTACACATGCTTGATTCTCTTTCGGAGACATAGCAATCCATAGGTTTTAAGATACTTACTAGTCAGGTACATTCTTAGGCGTTTAATATGCGGTGTTGAGTCCATTTCGTTGAGCAAGTAGTAGCTCTTGTCTATTCCATATTTGACTTAAGGTACTTTATCTGTGCTCATTTCAATCTCTGGTTTTATGCAGCACCCCAACTCACCTTTACCCTTAAGCAAGCATAAGTTGGTTTTCTAAATTTGAGACCCTGTTCTGTTCTGTAATTCAGTTCCTGTGTAGCCAAGTTTCCATTCCGTGTATTACTGATATCTTATGATGTTTCTTTTTCTGTGTGACTTACTTCAGTTAGAATCATCATACCTGAATCCACTCATTGTGCTGCTAAGGGCCTGATGACACAGATTTCATTGCTGAGTGATATTGCTTTGTAAGTGAATACCACAACTTCTTTATCCATTTTTCACTTTCTGCGATGTTGAACTTGTACTGTAAACGAGGTACTTGTAAACAGAGCCGTTCCAAACTTTGGGGTGGCTGTGTCTTTTTGATTTTAATTTCCCTAAGCTATAGGACCATAAGTGGAAGTGCCCTAGGTTCTGTTGCTTTGTTTTCTAGATGTTTCAGGAAACACCATACACTTCTCCCGAGTGGTTGTTGGCAATTTACATCCCGCCCATCAGCATAACAAGGCTCCCAGTTCTCCATGGCCTGTCCTGCCTTTCTGGATTTTACACTTTTTTCAGATGGCCCTTTTGACCGGGGGGAAGTGAGACTTCATTGTAGTGCAGATTTCCTTTGCAAGCTTGCTTGGTTGGCCAAAAAGGGCGTATGCGTTTTTTCCTGAATATATTCAGGAAAAAACGCATACGCCCTTTTTGGCCAAGTGCATCATTGTGGACGTTCTGCCTCTTTTCCTATGCTTTCAATGCAATTCCAGTCTACCTCCTGAAATCGGTTTCCTGCAATTCTGCCCCGCTTTCAAGTCCTCTTGGCAGCCTTACTTCAGTCTATTTTTGGACGATAGCTGTCATTTATAACTCTGCAGGTTTTTGAATTACAGTGCCCCTGAGCTCGTTTCTTCAACTCGCTTTCTTGTGACCTGGCCGCAACACCGCAGGATGGCTTCAGGCCCTAATCTGGTTCCGGCACGGCACGCTGAGCCTTTGGTTATTTCCTCTTCCTGGTGGGAAATGAGAGTTAAATTTGCCCGTCCAGACACCTCCAGCTAGTCTCTCATTGGTTCTCGCTATTCCTGTTCATCTTCCGCAGTAATTGCAAACTGGGCCAAACAGGAGGTTAAAAGCGCTGACTCTCCAAGTGGGGAGAGTGTTAGTAAAGCGTCTGGAATGTTGCACCCGAGTACCAGGGGAGGAAAACTGAGACATATTTGAACACGTCTCCCGTTCATATGGTTGATCATACTTGGGTTCCACATGCATGTTTTAGCTGAAGGAAGAATACCTTAAACCTGGAGAGTTAAGACCCGTGGAATGGGTACCATGCAATATGACTTCAAAGGGTCTTCATTTGCTCACCGAACCTCTCCAATCCTATCACTGCTGCGTTTATGCCCCTGTACACATGCTTGATTCTCTTTCGGAGACATAGCAATCCATAGGTTTTAAGATACTTACTAGTCAGGTACATTCTTAGGCGTTTAATATGCGGTGTTGAGTCCATTTCGTTGAGCAAGGAGTAGCTCTTGTCTATTCCATATTTGACTTAAGGTACATTATCTGTGCTCATTTCAATCTCTGGTTTTATGCAGCACCCCAACTCACCTTTACCCTTAAGCAAGCATAAGTTGGTTTTCTAAATTTGAGACCCTGTTCTGTTCTGTAATTCAGTTCCTGTGTAGCCAAGTTTACATTCCGTGTATTACTGATATCTTATGATGTTTCTTTTTCTGTGTGACTTACTTCAGTTAGAATCATCATACCTGAATCCACTCATTGTGCTGCTAAGGGCCTGATGACACAGATTTCATTGCTGAGTGATATTGCTTTGTAAGTGAATACCACAACTTCTTTATCCATTTTTCACTTTCTGCGATGTTGAACTTGTACTGTAAACGAGGTTCTTGTAAACAGAGCCGTTCCAAACTTTGGGGTGGCTGTGTCTTTTTGATTTTAATTTCCCTAAGCTATAGGACCATAAGTGGAAGTGCCCTAGGTTCTGTTGCTTTGTTTTCTAGATGTTTCAGGAAACACCATACACTTCTCCCGAGTGGTTGTTGGCAATTTACATCCCGCCCATCAGCATAACAAGGCTCCCAGTTCTCCATGGCCTGTCCTGCCTTTCTGGATTTTACACTTTTTTCAGATGGCCCTTTTGACCGGGGGGAAGTGAGACTTCATTGTAGTGCAGATTTCCTTTGCAAGCTTGCTTGGTTGGCCAAAAAGGGCGTATGCGTTTTTTCCTGAATATATTCAGGAAAAAACGCATACGCCCTTTTTGGCCAAGTGCATCATTGTGTACGTTCTGCCTCTTTTCCTATGCTTTCAATGCAATTCCAGTCTACCTCCTGAAATCGGTTTCCTGCAATTCTGCCCCGCTTTCAAGTCCTCTTGGCAGCCTTACTTCAGTCTATTTTTGGACGATAGCTGTCATTTATAACTCTGCAGGTTTGTGAATTACAGTGCCCCTGAGCTCGTTTCTTCAACTCGCTTTCTTGTGACCTGGCCGCAACACCGCAGGATGGCTTCAGGCCCTAATCTGGTTCCGGCACGGCACGCTGAGCCTTTGGTTATTTCCTCTTCCTGGTGGGAAATGAGAGTTAAATTTGCCCGTCCAGACACCTCCAGCTAGTCTCTCATTGGTTCTCGCTATTCCTGTTCATCTTCCGCAGAAATTGCAAACTGGGCCAAACAGGAGGTTAAAGGCGCTGACTCTCCAAGTGGGGAGAGTGTTAGTAAAGCGTCTGGAATGTTGCACCCGAGTACCAGGGTACGAAAACTGAGACATATTTGAACACGTCTCCCGTTCACATGGTTGATCATACTTGGGTTCCACATGCATGTTTTAGCTGAAGGAAGAATACCTTAAACCTCGGTAGTTGAAACCCGTGGAATGGGTACCATACAATATGACTTCAAAGGTTCTTCATTTGCTCACCGAACCTCTCCAATCCTATCACTGCTGCGTTTATGCCCCTGTTCACATGCTTGATTCTCTTTCGGAGACATAGCAATCCATAGGTTTTAAGATACTTACTAGTCAGGTACATTCTTAGGCGTTTAATATGCGGTGTTGAGTCCATTTCGTTGAGCAAGGAGTAGCTCTTGTCTATTCCATATTTGGCTTAAGGAACTTTATCTGTGCTCATTTCAATCTCTGGTTTTATGCAGCACCACAACTCACCTTTCCCCTTAAGCAAGCATAAGTTGGTTTTGTAAATTTGAGACCCTGTTCTGTTTTGGAATTCAGTTCCTGTGTCGCCAAGTTTACATTCCGTGTATTAGTGATATCTTATGATGTTTCTTTTTCTGTGTGACTTATTTCAGTTAGAATCATCGTACCTGAATCCACTCATTATGCTGCTACGGGCCTGATGACATAGATTTCATTGCTGAGTGATACTGCATTCTACGTAAGTACCACAAGTTCTTTATCCATTTTTCACTTTCTGTGATATTGAACTTGTACGGTAAACGAGGTTCTTGTAAACAGAGGCGTCCCAAACTTTGGGGTGGCTATGTCTTTTTGATTTTAATTTCCCTAAGCTATAGGACCATAAGTGGAAGTGCCCTAGGCTCTGTTGCTTTGTTTTTTAGATGTTTCAGGAAACACCATACACTTCTCCCGAGTGTCTGTTGGCAATTTACATCCCGCCCATCAGCATAACAAGGCTCCCAGTTCTCCATGGCCTGTCCTGCCTTTCTGGATTTTACACTTTTCTCAGATGGCCCTTTTGACCGGGGGGAAGTGAGACTTCATTGTAGTGCAGATTTCCTTTGCAAGCTTGCTTGGTTGGCCAAAAAGGGCGTATGCGTTTTTTCCTGAATATATTCAGGAAAAAACGCATACGCCCTTTTTGGCCAAGTGCATCATTGTGGACGTTCTGCCTCTTTTCCTATGCTTTCAATGCAATTCCAGTCTACCTCCTGAAATCGGTTTCCTGCAATTCTGCCCTGCTTTCAAGTCCTCTTGGCAGCCTTACTTCAGTCTATTTTTGGACGATAGCTGTCATTTATAACTCTGCAGGTTTGTGAATTGCAGTGCCCCTGAGCTCGTTTCTTCAACTCGCTTTCTTGTGACCTGGCCGCAACACCGCAGGATGTCTTCAGGCCCTAATCTGGTTCCGGCACGGCACGCTGAGCCTTTGGTTAATTCCTCTTCCTGGTGGGAAATGAGAGTTAAATTTGCCCGTCCAGACACCTCCAGCTAGTCTCTCATTGGTTCTCGCTATTCCTGTTCATCTTCCGCAGAAATTGCAAACTGGGCCAAACAGGAGGTTAAAGGCGCTGACTCTCCAAGTGGGGAGAGTGTTAGTAAAGCGTCTGGAATCTTGCACCCGAGTACCAGGGGAGGAAAACTGAGACATATTTGAACACGTCTCCCGTTCACATGGTTGATCATACTTGGGTTCCACATGCATGTTTTAGCTGAAGGAAGAATACCTTAAACCTGGAGAGTTAAGACCCGTGTAATGGGTACCATGCAATATGACTTCAAAGGGTCTTCATTTGCTCACCGAACCTCTCCAATCCTATCACTGCTGCGTTTATGCCCCTGTACACA
This sequence comes from Delphinus delphis, assembly GCF_949987515.2. Taxonomy (NCBI): domain Eukaryota; kingdom Metazoa; phylum Chordata; class Mammalia; order Artiodactyla; family Delphinidae; genus Delphinus; species Delphinus delphis. The sequence goes on along the minus strand of NW_027192671.1, from coordinate 695,308 downwards.
TGCTTGATTCTCTTTCGGAGACATAGCAATCCATAGGTTTTAAGATACTTACTAGTCAGGTACATTCTTAGGCGTTTAATATGGGGTGTTGAGTCCATTTCGTTGAGCAAGGAGTAGCTCTTGTCTATTCCATATTTGGCTTAAGGAACTTTATCTGTGCTCATTTAGATCTCTGTTTATGCAGCACCCCAATTCACCTTTCCCCTTAAGCAAGCATAAGTTGGTTTTCTAAATTTGAGACCCTGTTCTGTTCTGTAATTCAGTTCCTGTGTAGCCAAGTTTACATTCCGTGTATTACTGATATCTTATGATGTTTCTTTTTCTGTGTGACTTATTTCAGTTAGAATCATCGTACCTGAATCCACTCATTATGCTGCTACGGCCTGATGACATAGATTTCATTGCTGAGTGATACTGCATTGTACGTAAGTACCACAAGTTCTTTATCCATTTTTCACTTTGTGCGATGTTGAACTTGTACTGTAAACGAGGTTCTTGTAAACAGAGCCGTTCCAAACTTTGGGGTGGCTGTGTCTTTTTGAATTTAATTTCCCTAAGCTATAGGACCATAAGTGGAAGTGCCCTAGGCTCTGTTGCTTTGTTTTTTAGATGTTTCAGGAAACACCATACACTTCTCCCGAGTGGTTGTTGGCAATTTACATCCCGCCCATCAGCAAAACAAGGCTCCCAGTTCTCCATGGCCTGTCCTGCCTTTCTGGATTTTACACTTTTTTCAGATGGCCCTTTTGACCTGGGGGAAGTGAGACTTCATTGTAGTGCAGATTTCCTTTGCAAGCTTGCTTGGTTGGCCAAAAAGGGCGTATGGGTTTTTTCCTGAATATATTCAGGAAAAAACGCATACGCCCTTTTTGGCCAAGTGCATCATTGTGGACGTTCTGCCTCTTTTCCTATGCTTTCAATGCAATTCCAGTCTACCTCCTGAAATCGGTTTCCTGCAATTCTGCCCCGCTTTCAAGTCCTCTTTGCAGCCTTACTTCAGTCTATTTTTGGACGATAGCTGTCATTTATAACTCTGCAGGTTTGTGAATTACAGTGCCCCTGAGCTCCTTTCTTCAACTCGCTTTCTTGTGACCTGGCCGCAACACCGCAGGATGTCTTCAGGCCCTAATCTGGTTCCGGCACGGCACGCTGAGCCTTTGGTTATTTCCTCTTCCTGGTGGGAAATGAGAGTTAAATTTGCCCGTCCAGACACCTCCAGCTAGTCTCTCATTGGTTCTCGCTATTCCTGTTCATCTTCCGCAGAAATTGCAAACTGGGCCAAACAGGAGGTTAAAGGCGCTGACTTTCCAAGTGGGGAGAGTGTTAGTAAAGCGTCTGCAATGTTGCACCCGAGTACCAGGGGAGGAAAACTGAGACATATTTGAACACGTCTCCCGTTCACATGGTTGATCATACTTGGGTTCCACATGCATGTTTTAGCTGAAGGAAGAATACCTTAAACCTGGGTAGTTGAAACCCGTGGAATGGGTACCATGCAATATGACTTCAAAGGGTCTTCATTTGCTCACCGAACCTCTCCAATCCTATCACTGCTGCGTTTATGCCCCTGTACACATGCTTGATTCTCTTTCGGAGACATAGCAATCCATAGGTTTTAAGATACTTACTAGTCAGGTACATTCTTAGGCGTTTAATATGGGGTGTTGAGTCCATTTCGTTGAGCAAGGAGTAGCTCTTGTCTATTCCATATTTGGCTTAAGGAACTTTATCTGTGCTCATTTCAATCTCTGGTTTTATGCAGCACCCCAACTCACCTTTCCCCTTAAGCAAGCATAAGTTGGTTTTCTAAATTTGAGACCCTGTTCTGTTCTGTAATTCAGTTCCTGTGTAGCCAAGTTTACATTCCGTGTATTACTGATAACTTATGATGTTTCTTTTTCTGTGTGACTTATTTCAGTTAGAATCATCATACCTGAATCCACTCATTGTGCTGCTAAGGGCCTGATGACACAGATTTCATTGCTGAGTGATATTGCTTTGTAAGTAAATACCACAACTTCTTTATCCATTTTTCAATTTCTGCGATGTTGAACTTGTACTGTAAACGAGGTTCTTGTAAACAGAGCCGTTCCAAACTTTGGGGTGGCTGTGTCTTTTTGATTTTAAATTCCCTAAGCTATAGGACCATAAGTGGAAGTGCCCTAGGCTCTGTTGCTTTGTTTTTTAGATGTTTCAGGAAACACCATACACTTCTCCCGAGTGGTTGTTGGCAATTTACATCCCGCCCATCAGCATAACAAGGCTCCCAGTTCTCCATGGCCTGTCCTGCCTTTCTGGATTTTACACTTTTTTCAGATGGTCCTTTTGACCGGGGGGAAGTGAGACTTCATTGTAGTGCAGATTTCCTTTGCAAGCTTGCTTGGTTGGCCAAAAAGGGCGTATGCGTTTTTTCCTGAATATATTCAGGAAAAAACGCATACGCCCTTTTTGGCCAAGTGCATCATTGTGGACGTTCTGCCTCTTTTCCTATGCTTTCAATGCAATTCCAGTCTACCTCCTGAAATCGGTTTCCTGCAATTCTGCCCCGCTTTCAAGTCCTCTTGGCAGCCTTACTTCAGTCTATTTTTGGACGATAGCTGTCATTTATAACTCTGCAGGTTTGTGAATTGCAGTGCCCCTGAGCTCCTTTCTTCAACTCCCTTTCTTGTGACCTGGCCGCAACACCGCAGGATGTCTTCAGGCCCTAATCTGGTTCCGGCACGGCACGCTGAGCCTTTGGTTAATTCCTCTTCCTGGTGGGAAATGAGAGTTAAATTTGCCCGTCCAGACACCTCCAGCTAGTCTCTCATTGGTTCCCGCTATTCCTGTTCATCTTCCGCAGAAATTGCAAACTGGGCCAAACAGGAGGTTAAAGGCGCTGACTCTCCAAGTGGGGAGAGTGTTAGTAAAGCGTCTGGAATGTTGCACCCGAGTACCAGGGGAGGAAAACTGAGACATATTTGAACACGTCTCCCGTTCACATGGTTGATCATACTTGGGTTCCACATGCATGTTTTAGCTGAAGGAAGAATACCTTAAACCTGGAGAGTTAAGACCCGTGGAATGGGTACCATGCAATATGACTTCAAAGGGTCTTCATTTGCTCACCGAACCTCTCCAATCCTATCACTGCTGCGTTTATGCCCCTGTACACATGCTTGATTCTCTTTCGGAGACATAGCAATCCATAGGTTTTAAGATACTTACTAGTCAGGTACATTCTTAGGCGTTTAATATGCGGTGTTGAGTCCATTTCGTTGAGCAAGTAGTAGCTCTTGTCTATTCCATATTTGACTTAAGGTACTTTATCTGTGCTCATTTCAATCTCTGGTTTTATGCAGCAGCCCAACTCACCTTTACCCTTAAGCAAGCATAAGTTGGTTTTCTAAATTTGAGACCCTGTTCTGTTCTGTAATTCAGTTCCTGTGTAGCCAAGTTTCCATTCCGTGTATTACTGATATCTTATGATGTTTCTTTTTCTGTGTGACTTACTTCAGTTAGAATCATCATACCTGAATCCACTCATTGTGCTGCTAAGGGCCTGATGACACAGATTTCATTGCTGAGTGATATTGCTTTGTAAGTGAATACCACAACTTCTTTATCCATTTTTCACTTTCTGCGATGTTGAACTTGTACTGTAAACGAGGTACTTGTAAACAGAGCCGTTCCAAACTTTGGGGTGGCTGTGTCTTTTTGATTTTAATTTCCCTAAGCTATAGGACCATAAGTGGAAGTGCCCTAGGTTCTGTTGCTTTGTTTTCTAGATGTTTCAGGAAACACCATACACTTCTCCCGAGTGGTTGTTGGCAATTTACATCCCGCCCATCAGCATAACAAGGCTCCCAGTTCTCCATGGCCTGTCCTGCCTTTCTGGATTTTACACTTTTTTCAGATGGCCCTTTTGACCGGGGGGAAGTGAGACTTCATTGTAGTGCAGATTTCCTTTGCAAGCTTGCTTGGTTGGCCAAAAAGGGCGTATGCGTTTTTTCCTGAATATATTCAGGAAAAAACGCATACGCCCTTTTTGGCCAAGTGCATCATTGTGGACGTTCTGCCTCTTTTCCTATGCTTTCAATGCAATTCCAGTCTACCTCCTGAAATCGGTTTCCTGCAATTCTGCCCCGCTTTCAAGTCCTCTTGGCAGCCTTACTTCAGTCTATTTTTGGACGATAGCTGTCATTTATAACTCTGCAGGTTTTTGAATTACAGTGCCCCTGAGCTCGTTTCTTCAACTCGCTTTCTTGTGACCTGGCCGCAACACCGCAGGATGGCTTCAGGCCCTAATCTGGTTCCGGCACGGCACGCTGAGCCTTTGGTTATTTCCTCTTCCTGGTGGGAAATGAGAGTTAAATTTGCCCGTCCAGACACCTCCAGCTAGTCTCTCATTGGTTCTCGCTATTCCTGTTCATCTTCCGCAGTAATTGCAAACTGGGCCAAACAGGAGGTTAAAGGCGCTGACTCTCCAAGTGGGGAGAGTGTTAGTAAAGCGTCTGGAATGTTGCACCCGAGTACCAGGGGAGGAAAACTGAGACATATTTGAACAGGTCTCCCGTTCACATGGTTGATCATACTTGGGTTCCACATGCATGTTTTAGCTGAAGGAAGAATACCTTAAACATCGGTAGTTGAAACCCGTGGAATGGGTACCATACAATATGACTTCAAAGGTTCTTCATTTGCTCACCGAACCTCTCCAATCCTATCACTGCTGCGTTTATGCCCCTGTACACATGCTTGATTCTCTTTCGGAGACATAGCAATCCATAGGTTTTAAGATACTTACTAGTCAGGTACATTCTTAGGCGTTTAATATGCGGTGTTGAGTCCATTTCGTTGAGCAAGGAGTAGCTCTTGTCTATTCCATATTTGGCTTAAGGAACTTTATCTGTGCTCATTTCAATCTCTGGTTTTATGCAGCACCCCAATTCACCTTTCCCCTTAAGCAAGCATAAGTTGGTTTTCTAAATTTGAGACCCTGTTCTGTTCTGTAATTCAGTTCCTGTGTAGCCAAGTTTACATTCCGTGTATTACTGATATCTTATGATGTTTCTTTTTCTGTGTGACTTATTTCAGTTAGAATCATCGTACCTGAATCCACTCATTATGCTGCTACGGGCCTGATGACATAGATTTCATTGCTGAGTGATACTGCATTGTACGTAAGTACCACAAGTTCTTTATCCATTTTTCACTTTCTGTGATATTGAACTTGTACGGTAAACGAGGTTCTTGTAAACGGAGGCGTCCCAAACTTTGGGGTGGCTGTGTCTTTTTGATTTTAATTTCCCTAATCTATAGGACCATAAGTGGAAGTGCCCTAGGCTCTGATGCTTTGTTTTTTAGATGTTTCAGGAAACACCATACACTTCTCCTGAGTGTCTGTTGGCAATTTACATCCCGCCCATCAGCATAACAAGGCTCCCAGTTCTCCATGGCCTGTCCTGCCTTTCTGGATTTTACACTTTTTTCAGATGGCCCTTTACCGGGGGGAAGTGAGACTTCATTGTAGTGCAGATTTCCTTTGCAAGCTTGCTTGGTTGGCCAAAAAGGGCATATGCGTTTTTTCCTGAATATATTCAGGAAAAAACGCATACGCCCTTTTTGGCCAAGTGCATCATTGTGGACGTTCTGCCTCTTTTCCTATGCTTTCAATGCAATTCCAGTCTACCTCCTGAAATCGGTTTCCTGCAATTCTGCCCCGCTTTCAAGTCCTCTTGGCAGCCTTACTTCAGTCTATTTTTGGACGATAGCTGTCATTTATAACTCTGCAGGTTTGTGAATTACAGTGCCCCTGAGCTCCTTTCTTCAACTCGCTTTCTTGTGACCTGGCCGCAACACCGCAGGATGGCTTCAGGCCCTAATCTGGTTCCGGCACGGCACGCTGAGCCTTTGGTTATTTCCTCTTCCTGGTGGGAAATGAGAGTTAAATTTGCCCGTCCAGACACCTCCAGCTAGTCTCTCATTGGTTCTCGCTATTCCTGTTCATCTTCCGCAGAAATTGCAAACTGGGCCAAACAGGAGGTTAAAAGCGCTGACTCTCCAAGTGGGGAGAGTGTTAGTAAAGCGTCTGGAATGTTGCACCCGAGTACCAGGGGAGGAAAACTGAGACATATTTGAACACGTCTCCCGTTCACATGGTTGATCATACTTGGGTTCCACATGCATGTTTTAGCTGAAGGAAGAATACCTTAAACCTGGAGAGTTAAGACCCGTGGAATGGGTACCATGCAATATGACTTCAAAGGGTCTTCATTTGCTCACCGAACCTCTCCAATCCTATCACTGCTGCGTTTATGCCCCTGTACACATGCTTGATTCTCTTTCGGAGACATAGCAATCCATAGGTTTTAAGATACTTACTAGTCAGGTACATTCTTAGGCGTTTAATATGCGGTGTTGAGTCCATTTCGTTGAGCAAGGAGTAGCTCTTGTCTATTCCATATTTGACTTAAGGTACATTATCTGTGCTCATTTCAATCTCTGGTTTTATGCAGCACCCCAACTCACCTTTACCCTTAAGCAAGCATAAGTTGGTTTTCTAAATTTGAGACCCTGTTCTGTTCTGTAATTCAGTTCCTGTGTAGCCAAGTTTACATTCCGTGTATTACTGATATCTTATGATGTTTCTTTTTCTGTGTGACTTACTTCAGTTAGAATCATCATACCTGAATCCACTCATTGTGCTGCTAAGGGCCTGATGACACAGATTTCATTGCTGAGTGATATTGCTTTGTAAGTGAATACCACAACTTCTTTATCCATTTTTCACTTTCTGCGATGTTGAACTTGTACTGTAAACGAGGTTCTTGTAAACAGAGCCGTTCCAAACTTTGGGGTGGCTGTGTCTTTTTGATTTTAATTTCCCTAAGCTATAGGACCATAAGTGGAAGTGCCCTAGGTTCTGTTGCTTTGTTTTCTAGATGTTTCAGGAAACACCATACACTTCTCCCGAGTGGTTGTTGGCAATTTACATCCCGCCCATCAGCATAACAAGGCTCCCAGTTCTCCATGGCCTGTCCTGCCTTTCTGGATTTTACACTTTTTTCAGATGGCCCTTTTGACCGGGGGGAAGTGAGACTTCATTGTAGTGCAGATTTCCTTTGCAAGCTTGCTTGGTTGGCCAAAAAGGGCGTATGCGTTTTTTCCTGAATATATTCAGGAAAAAACGCATACGCCCTTTTTGGCCAAGTGCATCATTGTGTACGTTCTGCCTCTTTTCCTATGCTTTCAATGCAATTCCAGTCTACCTCCTGAAATCGGTTTCCTGCAATTCTGCCCCGCTTTCAAGTCCTCTTGGCAGCCTTACTTCAGTCTATTTTTGGACGATAGCTGTCATTTATAACTCTGCAGGTTTGTGAATTACAGTGCCCCTGAGCTCGTTTCTTCAACTCGCTTTCTTGTGACCTGGCCGCAACACCGCAGGATGGCTTCAGGCCCTAATCTGGTTCCGGCACGGCACGCTGAGCCTTTGGTTATTTCCTCTTCCTGGTGGGAAATGAGAGTTAAATTTGCCCGTCCAGACACCTCCAGCTAGTCTCTCATTGGTTCTCGCTATTCCTGTTCATCTTCCGCAGAAATTGCAAACTGGGCCAAACAGGAGGTTAAAGGCGCTGACTCTCCAAGTGGGGAGAGTGTTAGTAAAGCGTCTGGAATGTTGCACCCGAGTACCAGGGTACGAAAACTGAGACATATTTGAACACGTCTCCCGTTCACATGGTTGATCATACTTGGGTTCCACATGCATGTTTTAGCTGAAGGAAGAATACCTTAAACCTCGGTAGTTGAAACCCGTGGAATGGGTACCATACAATATGACTTCAAAGGTTCTTCATTTGCTCACCGAACCTCTCCAATCCTATCACTGCTGCGTTTATGCCCCTGTTCACATGCTTGATTCTCTTTCGGAGACATAGCAATCCATAGGTTTTAAGATACTTACTAGTCAGGTACATTCTTAGGCGTTTAATATGCGGTGTTGAGTCCATTTCGTTGAGCAAGGAGTAGCTCTTGTCTATTCCATATTTGGCTTAAGGAACTTTATCTGTGCTCATTTCAATCTCTGGTTTTATGCAGCACCACAACTCACCTTTCCCCTTAAGCAAGCATAAGTTGGTTTTGTAAATTTGAGACCCTGTTCTGTTTTGGAATTCAGTTCCTGTGTCGCCAAGTTTACATTCCGTGTATTAGTGATATCTTATGATGTTTCTTTTTCTGTGTGACTTATTTCAGTTAGAATCATCGTACCTGAATCCACTCATTATGCTGCTACGGGCCTGATGACATAGATTTCATTGCTGAGTGATACTGCATTCTACGTAAGTACCACAAGTTCTTTATCCATTTTTCACTTTCTGTGATATTGAACTTGTACGGTAAACGAGGTTCTTGTAAACAGAGGCGTCCCAAACTTTGGGGTGGCTATGTCTTTTTGATTTTAATTTCCCTAAGCTATAGGACCATAAGTGGAAGTGCCCTAGGCTCTGTTGCTTTGTTTTTTAGATGTTTCAGGAAACACCATACACTTCTCCCGAGTGTCTGTTGGCAATTTACATCCCGCCCATCAGCATAACAAGGCTCCCAGTTCTCCATGGCCTGTCCTGCCTTTCTGGATTTTACACTTTTCTCAGATGGCCCTTTTGACCGGGGGGAAGTGAGACTTCATTGTAGTGCAGATTTCCTTTGCAAGCTTGCTTGGTTGGCCAAAAAGGGCGTATGCGTTTTTTCCTGAATATATTCAGGAAAAAACGCATACGCCCTTTTTGGCCAAGTGCATCATTGTGGACGTTCTGCCTCTTTTCCTATGCTTTCAATGCAATTCCAGTCTACCTCCTGAAATCGGTTTCCTGCAATTCTGCCCTGCTTTCAAGTCCTCTTGGCAGCCTTACTTCAGTCTATTTTTGGACGATAGCTGTCATTTATAACTCTGCAGGTTTGTGAATTGCAGTGCCCCTGAGCTCGTTTCTTCAACTCGCTTTCTTGTGACCTGGCCGCAACACCGCAGGATGTCTTCAGGCCCTAATCTGGTTCCGGCACGGCACGCTGAGCCTTTGGTTAATTCCTCTTCCTGGTGGGAAATGAGAGTTAAATTTGCCCGTCCAGACACCTCCAGCTAGTCTCTCATTGGTTCTCGCTATTCCTGTTCATCTTCCGCAGAAATTGCAAACTGGGCCAAACAGGAGGTTAAAGGCGCTGACTCTCCAAGTGGGGAGAGTGTTAGTAAAGCGTCTGGAATCTTGCACCCGAGTACCAGGGGAGGAAAACTGAGACATATTTGAACACGTCTCCCGTTCACATGGTTGATCATACTTGGGTTCCACATGCATGTTTTAGCTGAAGGAAGAATACCTTAAACCTGGAGAGTTAAGACCCGTGTAATGGGTACCATGCAATATGACTTCAAAGGGTCTTCATTTGCTCACCGAACCTCTCCAATCCTATCACTGCTGCGTTTATGCCCCTGTACACATGCTTGATTCTCTTTCGGAGACATAGCAATCCATAGGTTTTAAGATACTTACTAGTCAGGTACATTCTTAGGCGTTTAATATGGGGTGTTGAGTCCATTTCGTTGAGCAAGGAGTAGCTCTTGTCTATTCCATATTTGGCTTAAGGAACTTTATCTGTGCTCATTTAGATCTCTGTTTATGCAGCACCCCAATTCACCTTTCCCCTTAAGCAAGCATAAGTTGGTTTTCTAAATTTGAGACCCTGTTCTGTTCTGTAATTCAGTTCCTGTGTAGCCAAGTTTACATTCCGTGTATTACTGATATCTTATGATGTTTCTTTTTCTGTGTGACTTATTTCAGTTAGAATCATCGTACCTGAATCCACTCATTATGCTGCTACGGGCCTGATGACATAGATTTCATTGCTGAGTGATACTGCATTGTACGTAAGTACCACGAGTTCTTTATCCATTTTTCACTTTCTGTGATATTGAACTTGTACGGTAAACGAGGTTCTTGTAAACGGAGGCGTCCCAAACTTTGGGGTGGCTGTGTCTTTTTGATTTTAATTTCCCTAATCTATAGGACCATAAGTGGAAGTGCCCTAGGCTCTGATGCTTTGTTTTTTAGATGTTTCAGGAAACACCATACACTTCTCCTGAGTGTCTGTTGGCAATTTACATCCCGCCCATCAGCATAACAAGGCTCCCAGTTCTCCATGGCCTGTCCTGCCTTTCTGGAGTTTACACTTTTTTCAGATGGCCCTTTACCGGGGGGAAGTGAGACTTCATTGTAGTGCAGATTTCCTTTGCAAGCTTGCTTGGTTGGCCAAAAAGGGCGTATGCGTTTTTTCCTGAATATATTCAGGAAAAAACTCATACGCCCTTTTTGGCCAAGTGCATCATTGTGGACGTTCTGCCTCTTTTCCTATGCTTTCAATGCAATTCCAGTCTACCTCCTGAAATCGGTTTCCTGCAATTCTGCCCCGCTTTCAAGTCCTCTTGGCAGCCTTACTTCAGTCTATTTTTGGACGATAGCTGTCATTTATAACTCTGCAGGTTTGTGAATTACAGTGCCCCTGAGCTCCTTTCTTCAACTCGCTTTCTTGTGACCTGGCCGCAACACCGCAGGATGGCTTCAGGCCCTAATCTGGTTCCGGCACGGCACGCTGAGCCTTTGGTTATTTCCTCTTCCTGGTGGGAAATGAGAGTTAAATTTGCCCGTCCAGACACCTCCAGCTAGTCTCTCATTGGTTCTCGCTATTCCTGTTCATCTTCCGCAGAAATTGCAAACTGGGCCAAACAGGAGGTTAAAAGCGCTGACTCTCCAAGTGGGGAGAGTGTTAGTAAAGCGTCTGGAATGTTGCACCCGAGTACCAGGGGAGGAAAACTGAGACATATTTGAACACGTCTCCCGTTCACATGGTTGATCATACTTGGGTTCCACATGCATGTTTTAGCTGAAGGAAGAATACCTTAAACCTGGAGAGTTAAGACCCGTGGAATGGGTACCATGCAATATGACTTCAAAGGGTCTTCATTTGCTCACCGAACCTCTCCAATCCTATCACTGCTGCGTTTATGCCCCTGTACACATGCTTGATTCTCTTTCGGAGACATAGCAATCCATAGGTTTTAAGATACTTACTAGTCAGGTACATTCTTAGGCGTTTAATATGCGGTGTTGAGTCCATTTTGTTGAGCAAGGAGTAGCTCTTGTCTATTCCATATTTGACTTAAGGTACTTTATCTGTGCTCATTTCAATCTCTGGTTTTATGCAGCACCCCAACTCACCTTTACCCTTAAGCAAGCATAAGTTGGTTTTCTAAATTTGAGACCCTGTTCTGTTCTGTAATTCAGTTCCTGTGTAGCCAAGTTTACATTCCGTGTATTACTGATATCTTATGATGTTTCTTTTTCTGTGTGACTTACTTCAGTTAGAATCATCATACCTGAATCCACTCATTGTGCTGCTAAGGGCCTGATGACACAGATTTCATTGCTGAGTGATATTGCTTTGTAAGTGAATACCACAACTTCTTTATCCATTTTTCACTTTCTGCGATGTTGAACTTGTACTGTAAACGAGGTTCTTGTAAACAGAGCCGTTCCAAACTTTGGGGTGGCTGTGTCTTTTTGATTTTAATTTCCCTAAGCTATAGGACCATAAGTGGAAGTGCCCTAGGTTCTGTTGCTTTGTTTTCTAGATGTTTCAGGAAACACCATACACTTCTCCCGAGTGGTTGTTGGCAATTTACATCCCGCCCATCAGCATAACAAGGCTCCCAGTTCTCCATGGCCTGTCCTGCCTTTCTGGATTTTACACTTTTTTCAGATGGCCCTTTTGACCGGGGGGAAGTGAGACTTCATTGTAGTGCAGATTTCCTTTGCAAGCTTGCTTGGTTGGCCAAAAAGGGCGTATGCGTTTTTTCCTGAATATATTCAGGAAAAAACGCATACGCCCTTTTTGGCCAAGTGCATCATTGTGTACGTTCTGCCTCTTTTCCTATGCTTTCAATGCAATTCCAGTCTACCTCCTGAAATCGGTTTCCTGCAATTCTGCCCCGCTTTCAAGTCCTCTTGGCAGCCTTACTTCAGTCTATTTTTGGACGATAGCTGTCATTTATAACTCTGCAGGTTTGTGAATTACAGTGCCCCTGAGCTCGTTTCTTCAACTCGCTTTCTTGTGACCTGGCCGCAACACCGCAGGATGGCTTCAGGCCCTAATCTGGTTCCGGCACGGCACGCTGAGCCTTTGGTTATTTCCTCTTCCTGGTGGGAAATGAGAGTTAAATTTGCCCGTCCAGACACCTCCAGCTAGTCTCTCATTGGTTCTCGCTATTCCTGTTCATCTTCCGCAGAAATTGCAAACTGGGCCAAACAGGAGGTTAAAGGCGCTGACTCTCCAAGTGGGGAGAGTGTTAGTAAAGCGTCTGGAATGTTGCACCCGAGTACCAGGGGAGGAAAACTGAGACATATTTGAACACGTCTCCCGTTCACATGGTTGATCATACTTGGGTTCCACATGCATGTTTTAGCTGAAGGAAGAATACCTTAAACCTCGGTAGTTGAAACCCGTGGAATGGGTACCATACAATATGACTTCAAAGGTTCTTCATTTGCTCACCGAACCTCTCCAATCCTATCACTGCTGCGTTTATGCCCCTGTACACATGCTTGATTCTCTTTCGGAGACATAGCAATCCATAGGTTTTAAGATACTTACTAGTCAGGTACATTCTTAGGCGTTTAATATGCGGTGTTGAGTCCATTTCGTTGAGCAAGGAGTAGCTCTTGTCTATTCCATATTTGGCTTAAGGAACTTTATCTGTGCTCATTTCAATCTCTGGTTTTATGCAGCACCCCAACTCACCTTTCCCCTTAAGCAAGCATAAGTTGGTTTTGTAAATTTGAGACCCTGTTCTGTTTTGGAATTCAGTTCCTGTGTCGCCAAGTTTACATTCCGTGTATTAGTGATATCTTATGATGTTTCTTTTTCTGTGTGACTTATTTCAGTTAGAATCATCGTACCTGAATCCACTCATTATGCTGCTACGGGCCTGATGACATAGATTTCATTGCTGAGTGATACTGCATTCTACGTAAGTACCACAAGTTCTTTATCCATTTTTCACTTTCTGTGATATTGAACTTGTACGGTAAACGAGGTTCTTGTAAACAGAGGCGTCCCAAACTTTGGGGTGGCTGTGTCTTTTTGATTTTAATTTCCCTAAGCTATAGGACCATAAGTGGAAGTGCCCTAGGCTCTGTTGCTTTGTTTTTTAGATGTTTCAGGAAACACCATACACTTCTCCCGAGTGTCTGTTGGCAATTTACATCCCGCCCATCAGCATAACAAGGCTCCCAGTTCTCCATGGCCTGTCCTGCCTTTCTGGATTTTACACTTTTCTCAGATGGCCCTTTTGACCGGGGGGAAGTGAGACTTCATTGTAGTGCAGATTTCCTTTGCAAGCTTGCTTGGTTGGCCAAAAAGGGCGTATGCGTTTTTTCCTGAATATATTCAGGAAAAAACGCATACGCCCTTTTTGGCCAAGTGCATCATTGTGGACGTTCTGCCTCTTTTCCTATGCTTTCAATGCAATTCCAGTCTACCTCCTGAAATCGGTTTCCTGCAATTCTGCCCTGCTTTCAAGTCCTCTTGGCAGCCTTACTTCAGTCTATTTTTGGACGATAGCTGTCATTTATAACTCTGCAGGTTTGTGAATTACAGTGTCCCTGAGCTCCTTTCTTCAACTCGCTTTCTTGTGAGCTGGCCGCAACACCGCAGGATGGCTTCAGGCCCTAATCTGGTTCCGGCACGGCACGCTTAGCCTTTGGTTATTTCCTCTTCCTGGTGGGAAATGAGAGTTAAATTTGCCCGTCCAGACACCTCCAGCTAGTCTCTCATTGGTTCTCGCTATTCCTGTTCATCTTCCGCAGAAATTGCAAACTGGGCCAAACAGGAGGTTAAAGGCGCTGACTCTCCAAGTGGGGAGAGTGTTAGTAAAGCGTCTGGAATGTTGCACCCGAGTACCAGGGGAGGAAAACTGAGACATATTTGAACACGTCTCCCGTTCACACGGTTGATCATACTCTGGGTTCCACATGCATGTTTTAGCTGAAGGAAGAATACCTTAAACCTGGAGAGTTGAGACCCGTGGAATGGGTACCATGCAATATGACTTCAAAGGGTCTTCATTTGCTCACGAACCTCTCCAATCCTATCACTGCTGCGTTTATGCCCCTGTACACGCGCTTGATTCTCTTTCGGAGACATAGCAATCCATAGGTTTTACGATACTTACTAGTCAGGTGCATTCTTAGGCGTTTAATATGGGGTTTTGTGTCCATTTCGTTGAGCAAGGAGTAGCTCTTGTCTATTCCATATTTGGCTTAAGGAACTTTATCTGTGCTCATTTCAATCTCTGGTTTTATGCAGCACCCCAACTCACCTTTCACCTTAAGCAAGCATAAGTTGGTTTTCTAAATTTGAGACCCTGTTCTGTTTTGGAATGCAGTTCCTGCGTAGCCAAGTTTACATTCCGTGTATTAGTGATATCTTATGATGTTTCTCTTTCTGTGTGACTTATTTCAGTTAGAATCATCGTACCTGAATCCACTCATTATGATGCTACGGGCCTGATGACACAGATTTCATTGCTGAGTGATATTGCTTTGTACGTAAATACCACAACTTCTTTATCCATTTTTCACTTTCTGCGATGTTGAACTTGTACTGTAAACGAGGTTCTTGTAAACAGAGCCGTTCCAAACTTTGGGGTGGCTGTGTCTTTTTGATTTTAATTTCCCTAAGCTATAGGACCATAAGTGGAAGTGCCCTAGGTTCTGTTGCTTTGTTTTCTAGATGTTTCAGGAAACACCATACACTTCTCCCGAGTGGTTGTTGGCAATTTACATCCCGCCCATCAGCATAACAAGGCTCCCAGTTCTCCATGGCCTGTCCTGCCTTTCTGGATTTTACACTTTTTTCAGATGGCCCTTTTGACCGGGGGGAAGTGAGACTTCATTGTAGTGCAGATTTCCTTTGCAAGCTTGCTTGGTTGGCCAAAAAGGGCGTATGCGTTTTTTCCTGAATATATTCAGGAAAAAACGCATACGCCCTTTTTGGCCAAGTGCATCATTGTGTACGTTCTGCCTCTTTTCCTATGCTTTCAATGCAATTCCAGTCTACCTCCTGAAATCGGTTTCCTGCAATTCTGCCCCGCTTTCAAGTCCTCTTGGCAGCCTTACTTCAGTCTATTTTTGGACGATAGGTGTCATTTATAACTCTGCAGGTTTTTGAATTACAGTGCCCCTGAGCTCGTTTCTTCAACTCGCTTTCTTGTGAGCTGGCCGCAACACTGCAGGATGGCTTCAGGCCCTAATCTGGTTCCGGCACGGCACGCTGAGCCTTTGGTTATTTCCTCTTCCTGGTGGGAAATGAGAGTTAAATTTGCCCGTCCAGACACCTCCAGCTAGTCTCTCATTGGTTCTCGCTATTCCTGTTCATCTTCCGCAGAAATTGCAAACTGGGCCAAACAGGAGGTTAAAGGCGCTGACTCTCCAAGTGGGGAGAGTGTTAGTAAAGCGTCTGGAATGTTGCACCCGAGTACCAGGGGAGGAAAACTGAGACATATTTGAACACGTCTCCCGTTCACATGGTTGATCATACTTGGGTTCCACATGCATGTTTTAGCTGAAGGAAGAATACCTTAAACCTCGGTAGTTGAAACCCGTGGAATGGGTACCATACAATATGACTTCAAAGGTTCTTCATTTGCTCACCGAACCTCTCCAATCCTATCACTGCTGCGTTTATGCCCCTGTACACATGCTTGATTCTCTTTCGGAGACATAGCAATCCATAGGTTTTAAGATACTTACTAGTCAGGTACATTCTTAGGCGTTTAACATGCGGTGTTGAGTCCATTTCGTTGAGCAAGGAGTAGCTCTTGTCTATTCCATATTTGGCTTAAGGAACTTTATCTGTGCTCATTTCAATCTCTGGTTTTATGCAGCACCACAACTCACCTTTCCCCTTAAGCAAGCATAAGTTGGTTTTGTAAATTTGAGACCCTGTTCTGTTTTGGAATTCAGTTCCTGTGTCGCCAAGTTTACATTCCGTGTATTAGTGATATCTTATGATGTTTCTTTTTCTGTGTGACTTATTTCAGTTAGAATCATCGTACCTGAATCCACTCATTATGCTGCTACGGGCCTGATGACATAGATTTCATTGCTGAGTGATACTGCATTGTACGTAAGTACCACAAGTTCTTTATCCATTTTTCACTTTCTGTGATATTGAACTTGTACGGTAAACGAGGTTCTTGTAAACAGAGGCGTCCCAAACTTTGGGGTGGCTGTGTCTTTTTGATTTTAATTTCCCTAAGCTATAGGACCATAAGTGGAAGTGCCCTAGGCTCTGTTGCTTTGTTTTTTAGATGTTTCAGGAAACACCATACACTTCTCCCGAGTGTCTGTTGGCAATTTACATCCCGCCCATCAGCATAACAAGGCTCCCAGTTCTCCATGGCCTGTCCTGCCTTTCTGGATTTTACACTTTTCTCAGATGGCCCTTTTGACCGGGGGGAAGTGAGACTTCATTGTAGTGCAGATTTCCTTTGCAAGCTTGCTTGGTTGGCCAAAAAGGGCGTATGCGTTTTTTCCTGAATATATTCAGGAAAAAACGCATACGCCCTTTTTGGCCAAGTGCATCATTGTGGACGTTCTGCCTCTTTTCCTATGCTTTCAATGCAATTCCAGTCTACCTCCTGAAATCGGTTTCCTGCAATTCTGCCCTGCTTTCAAGTCCTCTTGGCAGCCTTACTTCAGTCTATTTTTGGACGATAGCTGTCATTTATAACTCTGCAGGTTTGTGAATTACAGTGTCCCTGAGCTCCTTTCTTCAACTCGCTTTCTTGTGAGCTGGCCGCAACACCGCAGGATGGCTTCAGGCCCTAATCTGGTTCCGGCACGGCACGCTTAGCCTTTGGTTATTTCCTCTTCCTGGTGGGAAATGAGAGTTAAATTTGCCCGTCCAGACACCTCCAGCTAGTCTCTCATTGGTTCTCGCTATTCCTGTTCATCTTCCGCAGAAATTGCAAACTGGGCCAAACAGGAGGTTAAAGGCGCTGACTCTCCAAGTGGGGAGAGTGTTAGTAAAGCGTCTGGAATGTTGCACCCGAGTACCAGGGGAGGAAAACTGAGACATATTTGAACACGTCTCCCGTTCACACGGTTGATCATACTCTGGGTTCCACATGCATGTTTTAGCTGAAGGAAGAATACCTTAAACCTGGAGAGTTGAGACCCGTGGAATGGGTACCATGCAATATGACTTCAAAGGGTCTTCATTTGCTCACGAACCTCTCCAATCCTATCACTGCTGCGTTTATGCCCCTGTACACGCGCTTGATTCTCTTTCGGAGACATAGCAATCCATAGGTTTTAAGATACTTACTAGTCAGGTACATTCTTAGGCGTTTAATATGCGGTGTTGAGTCCATTTTGTTGAGCAAGGAGTAGCTCTTGTCTATTCCATATTTGACTTAAGGTACTTTATCTGTGCTCATTTCAATCTCTGGTTTTATGCAGCACCCCAACTCACCTTTACCCTTAAGCAAGCATAAGTTGGTTTTCTAAATTTGAGACCCTGTTCTGTTCTGTAATTCAGTTCCTGTGTAGCCAAGTTTACATTCCGTGTATTACTGATATCTTATGATGTTTCTTTTTCTGTGTGACTTACTTCAGTTAGAATCATCATACCTGAATCCACTCATTGTGCTGCTAAGGGCCTGATGACACAGATTTCATTGCTGAGTGATATTGCTTTGTAAGTGAATACCACAACTTCTTTATCCATTTTTCACTTTCTGCGATGTTGAACTTGTACTGTAAACGAGGTTCTTGTAAACAGAGCCGTTCCAAACTTTGGGGTGGCTGTGTCTTTTTGATTTTAATTTCCCTAAGCTATAGGACCATAAGTGGAAGTGCCCTAGGTTCTGTTGCTTTGTTTTCTAGATGTTTCAGGAAACACCATACACTTCTCCCGAGTGGTTGTTGGCAATTTACATCCCGCCCATCAGCATAACAAGGCTCCCAGTTCTCCATGGCCTGTCCTGCCTTTCTGGATTTTACACTTTTTTCAGATGGCCCTTTTGACCGGGGGGAAGTGAGACTTCATTGTAGTGCAGATTTCCTTTGCAAGCTTGCTTGGTTGGCCAAAAAGGGCGTATGCGTTTTTTCCTGAATATATTCAGGAAAAAACGCATACGCCCTTTTTGGCCAAGTGCATCATTGTGTACGTTCTGCCTCTTTTCCTATGCTTTCAATGCAATTCCAGTCTACCTCCTGAAATCGGTTTCCTGCAATTCTGCCCCGCTTTCAAGTCCTCTTGGCAGCCTTACTTCAGTCTATTTTTGGACGATAGCTGTCATTTATAACTCTGCAGGTTTGTGAATTACAGTGCCCCTGAGCTCGTTTCTTCAACTCGCTTTCTTGTGACCTGGCCGCAACACCGCAGGATGGCTTCAGGCCCTAATCTGGTTCCGGCACGGCACGCTGAGCCTTTGGTTATTTCCTCTTCCTGGTGGGAAATGAGAGTTAAATTTGCCCGTCCAGACACCTCCAGCTAGTCTCTCATTGGTTCTCGCTATTCCTGTTCATCTTCCGCAGAAATTGCAAACTGGGCCAAACAGGAGGTTAAAGGCGCTGACTCTCCAAGTGGGGAGAGTGTTAGTAAAGCGTCTGGAATGTTGCACCCGAGTACCAGGGGAGGAAAACTGAGACATATTTGAACACGTCTCCCGTTCACATGGTTGATCATACTTGGGTTCCACATGCATGTTTTAGCTGAAGGAAGAATACCTTAAACCTCGGTAGTTGAAACCCGTGGAATGGGTACCATACAATATGACTTCAAAGGTTCTTCATTTGCTCACCGAACCTCTCCAATCCTATCACTGCTGCGTTTATGCCCCTGTACACATGCTTGATTCTCTTTCGGAGACATAGCAATCCATAGGTTTTAAGATACTTACTAGTCAGGTACATTCTTAGGCGTTTAATATGCGGTGTTGAGTCCATTTCGTTGAGCAAGGAGTAGCTCTTGTCTATTCCATATTTGGCTTAAGGAACTTTATCTGTGCTCATTTCAATCTCTGGTTTTATGCAGCACCCCAACTCACCTTTCCCCTTAAGCAAGCATAAGTTGGTTTTGTAAATTTGAGACCCTGTTCTGTTTTGGAATTCAGTTCCTGTGTCGCCAAGTTTACATTCCGTGTATTAGTGATATCTTATGATGTTTCTTTTTCTGTGTGACTTATTTCAGTTAGAATCATCGTACCTGAATCCACTCATTATGCTGCTACGGGCCTGATGACATAGATTTCATTGCTGAGTGATACTGCATTCTACGTAAGTACCACAAGTTCTTTATCCATTTTTCACTTTCTGTGATATTGAACTTGTACGGTAAACGAGGTTCTTGTAAACAGAGGCGTCCCAAACTTTGGGGTGGCTGTGTCTTTTTGATTTTAATTTCCCTAAGCTATAGGACCATAAGTGGAAGTGCCCTAGGCTCTGTTGCTTTGTTTTTTAGATGTTTCAGGAAACACCATACACTTCTCCCGAGTGTCTGTTGGCAATTTACATCCCGCCCATCAGCATAACAAGGCTCCCAGTTCTCCATGGCCTGTCCTGCCTTTCTGGATTTTACACTTTTCTCAGATGGCCCTTTTGACCGGGGGGAAGTGAGACTTCATTGTAGTGCAGATTTCCTTTGCAAGCTTGCTTGGTTGGCCAAAAAGGGCGTATGCGTTTTTTCCTGAATATATTCAGGAAAAAACGCATACGCCCTTTTTGGCCAAGTGCATCATTGTGGACGTTCTGCCTCTTTTCCTATGCTTTCAATGCAATTCCAGTCTACCTCCTGAAATCGGTTTCCTGCAATTCTGCCCTGCTTTCAAGTCCTCTTGGCAGCCTTACTTCAGTCTATTTTTGGACGATAGCTGTCATTTATAACTCTGCAGGTTTGTGAATTACAGTGTCCCTGAGCTCCTTTCTTCAACTCGCTTTCTTGTGAGCTGGCCGCAACACCGCAGGATGGCTTCAGGCCCTAATCTGGTTCCGGCACGGCACGCTTAGCCTTTGGTTATTTCCTCTTCCTGGTGGGAAATGAGAGTTAAATTTGCCCGTCCAGACACCTCCAGCTAGTCTCTCATTGGTTCTCGCTATTCCTGTTCATCTTCCGCAGAAATTGCAAACTGGGCCAAACAGGAGGTTAAAGGCGCTGACTCTCCAAGTGGGGAGAGTGTTAGTAAAGCGTCTGGAATGTTGCACCCGAGTACCAGGGGAGGAAAACTGAGACATATTTGAACACGTCTCCCGTTCACACGGTTGATCATACTCTGGGTTCCACATGCATGTTTTAGCTGAAGGAAGAATACCTTAAACCTGGAGAGTTGAGACCCGTGGAATGGGTACCATGCAATATGACTTCAAAGGGTCTTCATTTGCTCACGAACCTCTCCAATCCTATCACTGCTGCGTTTATGCCCCTGTACACGCGCTTGATTCTCTTTCGGAGACATAGCAATCCATAGGTTTTACGATACTTACTAGTCAGGTGCATTCTTAGGCGTTTAATATGGGGTTTTGTGTCCATTTCGTTGAGCAAGGAGTAGCTCTTGTCTATTCCATATTTGGCTTAAGGAACTTTATCTGTGCTCATTTCAATCTCTGGTTTTATGCAGCACCCCAACTCACCTTTCACCTTAAGCAAGCATAAGTTGGTTTTCTAAATTTGAGACCCTGTTCTGTTTTGGAATGCAGTTCCTGCGTAGCCAAGTTTACATTCCGTGTATTAGTGATATCTTATGATGTTTCTCTTTCTGTGTGACTTATTTCAGTTAGAATCATCGTACCTGAATCCACTCATTATGATGCTACGGGCCTGATGACACAGATTTCATTGCTGAGTGATATTGCTTTGTACGTAAATACCACAACTTCTTTATCCATTTTTCACTTTCTGCGATGTTGAACTTGTACTGTAAACGAGGTTCTTGTAAACAGAGCCGTTCCAAACTTTGGGGTGGCTGTGTCTTTTTGATTTTAATTTCCCTAAGCTATAGGACCATAAGTGGAAGTGCCCTAGGTTCTGTTGCTTTGTTTTCTAGATGTTTCAGGAAACACCATACACTTCTCCCGAGTGGTTGTTGGCAATTTACATCCCGCCCATCAGCATAACAAGGCTCCCAGTTCTCCATGGCCTGTCCTGCCTTTCTGGATTTTACACTTTTTTCAGATGGCCCTTTTGACCGGGGGGAAGTGAGACTTCATTGTAGTGCAGATTTCCTTTGCAAGCTTGCTTGGTTGGCCAAAAAGGGCGTATGCGTTTTTTCCTGAATATATTCAGGAAAAAACGCATACGCCCTTTTTGGCCAAGTGCATCATTGTGTACGTTCTGCCTCTTTTCCTATGCTTTCAATGCAATTCCAGTCTACCTCCTGAAATCGGTTTCCTGCAATTCTGCCCCGCTTTCAAGTCCTCTTGGCAGCCTTACTTCAGTCTATTTTTGGACGATAGGTGTCATTTATAACTCTGCAGGTTTTTGAATTACAGTGCCCCTGAGCTCGTTTCTTCAACTCGCTTTCTTGTGAGCTGGCCGCAACACTGCAGGATGGCTTCAGGCCCTAATCTGGTTCCGGCACGGCACGCTGAGCCTTTGGTTATTTCCTCTTCCTGGTGGGAAATGAGAGTTAAATTTGCCCGTCCAGACACCTCCAGCTAGTCTCTCATTGGTTCTCGCTATTCCTGTTCATCTTCCGCAGAAATTGCAAACTGGGCCAAACAGGAGGTTAAAGGCGCTGACTCTCCAAGTGGGGAGAGTGTTAGTAAAGCGTCTGGAATGTTGCACCCGAGTACCAGGGGAGGAAAACTGAGACATATTTGAACACGTCTCCCGTTCACATGGTTGATCATACTTGGGTTCCACATGCATGTTTTAGCTGAAGGAAGAATACCTTAAACCTCGGTAGTTGAAACCCGTGGAATGGGTACCATACAATATGACTTCAAAGGTTCTTCATTTGCTCACCGAACCTCTCCAATCCTATCACTGCTGCGTTTATGCCCCTGTACACATGCTTGATTCTCTTTCGGAGACATAGCAATCCATAGGTTTTAAGATACTTACTAGTCAGGTACATTCTTAGGCGTTTAACATGCGGTGTTGAGTCCATTTCGTTGAGCAAGGAGTAGCTCTTGTCTATTCCATATTTGGCTTAAGGAACTTTATCTGTGCTCATTTCAATCTCTGGTTTTATGCAGCACCACAACTCACCTTTCCCCTTAAGCAAGCATAAGTTGGTTTTGTAAATTTGAGACCCTGTTCTGTTTTGGAATTCAGTTCCTGTGTCGCCAAGTTTACATTCCGTGTATTAGTGATATCTTATGATGTTTCTTTTTCTGTGTGACTTATTTCAGTTAGAATCATCGTACCTGAATCCACTCATTATGCTGCTACGGGCCTGATGACATAGATTTCATTGCTGAGTGATACTGCATTGTACGTAAGTACCACAAGTTCTTTATCCATTTTTCACTTTCTGTGATATTGAACTTGTACGGTAAACGAGGTTCTTGTAAACAGAGGCGTCCCAAACTTTGGGGTGGCTGTGTCTTTTTGATTTTAATTTCCCTAAGCTATAGGACCATAAGTGGAAGTGCCCTAGGCTCTGTTGCTTTGTTTTTTAGATGTTTCAGGAAACACCATACACTTCTCCCGAGTGTCTGTTGGCAATTTACATCCCGCCCATCAGCATAACAAGGCTCCCAGTTCTCCATGGCCTGTCCTGCCTTTCTGGATTTTACACTTTTCTCAGATGGCCCTTTTGACCGGGGGGAAGTGAGACTTCATTGTAGTGCAGATTTCCTTTGCAAGCTTGCTTGGTTGGCCAAAAAGGGCGTATGCGTTTTTTCCTGAATATATTCAGGAAAAAACGCATACGCCCTTTTTGGCCAAGTGCATCATTGTGGACGTTCTGCCTCTTTTCCTATGCTTTCAATGCAATTCCAGTCTACCTCCTGAAATCGGTTTCCTGCAATTCTGCCCTGCTTTCAAGTCCTCTTGGCAGCCTTACTTCAGTCTATTTTTGGACGATAGCTGTCATTTATAACTCTGCAGGTTTGTGAATTACAGTGTCCCTGAGCTCCTTTCTTCAACTCGCTTTCTTGTGAGCTGGCCGCAACACCGCAGGATGGCTTCAGGCCCTAATCTGGTTCCGGCACGGCACGCTTAGCCTTTGGTTATTTCCTCTTCCTGGTGGGAAATGAGAGTTAAATTTGCCCGTCCAGACACCTCCAGCTAGTCTCTCATTGGTTCTCGCTATTCCTGTTCATCTTCCGCAGAAATTGCAAACTGGGCCAAACAGGAGGTTAAAGGCGCTGACTCTCCAAGTGGGGAGAGTGTTAGTAAAGCGTCTGGAATGTTGCACCCGAGTACCAGGGGAGGAAAACTGAGACATATTTGAACACGTCTCCCGTTCACACGGTTGATCATACTCTGGGTTCCACATGCATGTTTTAGCTGAAGGAAGAATACCTTAAACCTGGAGAGTTGAGACCCGTGGAATGGGTACCATGCAATATGACTTCAAAGGGTCTTCATTTGCTCACGAACCTCTCCAATCCTATCACTGCTGCGTTTATGCCCCTGTACACGCGCTTGATTCTCTTTCGGAGACATAGCAATCCATAGGTTTTATGATACTTATTAGTCAGGTGCATTCTTAGGCGTTTAATATGGGGTGTTGTGTCCATTTCGTTGAGCAAGGAGTAGCTCTTGTCTATTCCATATTTGGCTTAAGGAACTTTATCTGTGCTCATTTCAATCTCTGGTTTTATGCAGCACCCCAACTCACCTTTCACCTTAAGCAAGCATAAGTTGGTTTTCTAAATTTGAGACCCTGTTCTGTTTTGGAATGCAGTTCCTGTGTAGCCAAGTTTACATTCCGTGTATTAGTGATATCTTATGATGTTTCTCTTTCTGTGTGACTTATTTCAGTTAGAATCATCGTACCTGAATCCACTCATTATGATGCTACGGGCCTGATGACACAGATTTCATTGCTGAGTGATATTGCTTTGTACGTAAATACCACAACTTCTTTATCCATTTTTCACTTTCTGCAATGTTGAACTTGTACTGTAAACGAGGTTCTTGTAAACAGAGCCATTCCAAACTTTGGGGTGGCTGTGTCTTTTTGATTTTAATTTCCCTAAGCTATAGGACCATAAGTGGAAGTGCCCTAGGTTCTGTTGCTTTGTTTTTTAGATGTTTCAGGAAACACCATACACTTCTCCCGAGTGGTTGTTGGCAATTTACATCCCGCCCATCAGCATAACAAGGCTCCCAGTTCTCCATGGCCTGTCCTGCCTTTCTGGATTTTACACTTTTTTCAGATGGCCCTTTTGACCGGGGGGAAGTGAGACTTCATTGTAGTGCAGATTTCCTTTGCAAGCTTGCTTGGTTGGCCAAAAAGGGCGTATGCGTTTTTTCCTGAATATATTCAGGAAAAAACGCATACGCCCTTTTTGGCCAAGTGCATCATTGTGGACGTTCTGCCTCTTTTCCTATGCTTTCAATGCAATTCCAGTCTACCTCCTGAAATCGGTTTCCTGCAATTCTGCCCCGCTTTCAAGTCCTCTTGGCAGCCTTACTTCAGTCTATTTTTGGACGATACCTGTCATTTATAACTCTGCAGGTTTGTGAATTACAGTGCCCCTGAGCTCGTTTCTTCAACTCGCTTTCTTGTGACCTGGCCGCAACACCGCAGGATGGCTTCAGGCCCTAATCTGGTTCCGGCACGGCACGCTGAGCCTTTGGTTATTTCCTCTTCCTGGTGGGAAATCAGAGTTAAATTTGCCCGTCCAGACACCTCCAGCTGGTCTCTCATTGGCTCTCGCTATTCCTGTTCATCTTCCGCAGAAATTGCAAACTGGGCCAAACAGGAGTTTAAAGGCGCTGACTCTCCAAGTGGGGAGAGTGTTAGTAAAGCGTCTGGAATGTTGCACCCGAGTACCAGGGGAGGAAAACTGAGACATATTTGAACACGTCTCCCGTTCACATGGTTGATCATACTTGGGTTCCACATGCATGTTTTAGCTGAAGGAAGAATACCTTAAACCTCGGTAGTTGAAACCCGTGGAATGGGTACCATACAATATGACTTCAAAGGTTCTTCATTTGCTCACCGAACCTCTCCAATCCTATCACTGCTGCGTTTATGCCCCTGTACACATGCTTGATTCTCTTTCGGAGACATAGCAATCCATAGGTTTTAAGATACTTACTAGTCAGGTACATTCTTAGGCGTTTAATATGCGGTGTTGAGTCCATTTCGTTGAGCAAGGAGTAGCTCTTGTCTATTCCATATTTGGCTTAAGGAACTTTATCTGTGCTCATTTCGATCTCTGGTTATGCAGCACCCCAATTCACCTTTCCCCTTAAGCA
The DNA here is from genome assembly GCF_949987515.2 of Delphinus delphis. Taxonomy (NCBI): domain Eukaryota; kingdom Metazoa; phylum Chordata; class Mammalia; order Artiodactyla; family Delphinidae; genus Delphinus; species Delphinus delphis. The sequence goes on along the minus strand of NW_027192671.1, from coordinate 669,841 downwards.
AGCATAAGTTGGTTTTCTAAATTTGAGACCCTGTTCTGTTCTGTAATTCAGTTCCTGTGTAGCCAAGTTTACATTCCGTGTATTACTGATATCTTATGATGTTTCTTTTTCTGTGTGACTTATTTCAGTTAGAATCATCATACCTGAATCCACTCATTGTGCTGCTAAGGGCCTGATGACATAGATTTCATTGCTGAGTGATATTGCTTTGTAAGTAAGTACCATAACTTCTTTATCCATTTTTCACTTTCTGCGATGTTGAACTTGTACTGTAAACGAGGTTCTTGTAAACAGAGCCGTTTCAAACTTTGGGGTGGCTGTGTCTTTTTGATTTTAATTTCCCTAAGCTATAGGACCATAAGTGGAAGTGCCCTAGGCTCTGTTGATTTGTTTTTTAGATGTTTCAGGAAACACCATACACTTCTCCCGAGTGGTTGTTGGCAATTTACATCCCGCCCTTCAGCATAACAAGGCTCCCAGTTCTCCATGGCCTGTCCTGCCTTTCTGGATTTTACACTTTTTTCAGATGGCCCTTTTGACCGGGGGGAAGTGAGACTTCATTGTAGTGCAGATTTCCTTTGCAAGCTTGCTTGGTTGGCCAAAAAGGGCGTATGCGTTTTTTCCTGAATATATTCAGGAAAAAACGCATACGCCCTTTTTGGCCAAGTGCATCATTGTGGACGTTCTGCCTCTTTTCCTATGCTTTCAATGCAATTCCAGTCTACCTCCTGAAATCGGTTTCCTGCAATTCTGCCCCGCTTTCAAGTCCTCTTGGCAGCCTTACTTCAGTCTATTTTTGGACGATAGCTGTCATTTATAACTCTGCAGGTTTGTGAATTACAGTGCCCCTGATCTCCTTTCTTCAACTTGCTTTCTTGTGAGCTGGCCGCAACACCGCAGGATGCCTTCAGGCCCTAATCTGGTTCCGGCCCGGCATGCTGAGCCTTTGGTTATTTCCTCTTCCTGGTGGGAAATGAGAGTTAAATTTGCCCGTCCAGACACCTCCAGCTAGCCTCTCATTGGTTCTCGCTATTCCTGTTCATCTTCCGCAGAAATTGCAAACTGGGCCAAACAGGAGGTTAAAGGCGCTGACTTTCCAAGTGGGGAGAGTGTTAGTAAAGCGTCTGGAATGTTGCACCCGAGTACCAGGGGAGGAAAACTGAGACATATTTGAACACGTCTCCCGATCACATGGTTGATCATACTCTAGGTTCCACATGCATGTTTTAGCTGAAGGAAGAATACCTTAAACCTGGGTAGTTGAAACCCGTGGAATGGGTACCATGCAATATGACTTCAAAGGGTCTTCATTTGCTCACCGAACCTCTCCAATCCTATCACTGCTGCGTTTATGCCCCTGTACACATGCTTGATTCTCTTTCGGAGACATAGCAATCCATAGGTTTTAAGATACTTACTAGTCAGGTACATTCTTAGGCGTTTAATATGCGGTGTTGAGTCCATTTCGTTGAGCAAGGAGTAGCTCTTGTCTATTCCATATTTGGCTTAAGGAACTTTATCTGTGCTCATTTCAATCTCTGGTTTTATGCAGCACCCCAACTCACCTTTCCCCTTAAGCAAGCATAAGTTGGTTTTCTAAATTTGAGACCCTGTTCTGTTCTGTAATTCAGTTCCTGTGTAGCCAAGTTTACATTCCGTGTATTACTGATATCTTATGATGTTTCTTTTTCTGTGTGACTTATTTCAGTTAGAATCATCATACCTGAATCCACTCATTGTGCTGCTAAGTGCCTGATGACACAGATTTCATTGCTGAGTGATATTGCTTTGTAAGTAAATACCACAACTTCTTTATCCATTTTTCACTTTCTGCGATGTTGAACTTGTACTGTAAACGAAGTTCTTGTAAACAGAGCCGTTCCAAACTTTGGGGTGGCTGTGTCTTTTTGATTTTAATTTCCCTAAGCTATAGGACCATAAGTGGAAGTGCCCTAGGTTCTGTTGCTTTGTTTTTTAGATGTTTCAGGAAACACCATACACTTCTCCCGAGTGGTTGTTGGCAATTTACATCCCGCCCATCAGCATAACAAGGCTCCCAGTTCTCCATGGCCTGTCCTGCCTTTCTGGATTTTACACTTTTTTCAGATGGCCCTTTTGACCGGGGGGAAGTGAGACTTCATTGTAGTGCAGATTTCCTTTGCAAGCTTGCTTGGTTGGCCAAAAAGGGCGTATGCGTTTTTTCCTGAATATATTCAGGAAAAAACGCATACGCCCTTTTTGGCCAAGTGCATCATTGTGGACGTTCTGCCTCTTTTCCTATGCTTTCAATGCAATTCCAGTCTACCTCCTGAAATCGGTTTCCTGCAATTCTGCCCCGCTTTCAAGTCCTCTTGGCAGCCTTACTTCAGTCTATTTTTGGACGATAGCTGTCATTTATAACTCTGCAGGTTTGTGAATTACAGTGCCCCTGAGCTCCTTTCTTCAACTCGCTTTCTTGTGAGCTGGCCGAAACACCCAGGATGGCTTCAGGCCCTAATCTGGTTCCGGCACGGCACGCTGAGCCTTTGGTTAATTCCTCTTCCTGGTGGGAAATGAGAGTTAAATTTGCCCGTCCAGACACCTCCAGCTAGTCTCTCATTGGTTCTCGCTATTCCTGTTCATCTTCCGCAGAAATTGCAAACTGGGCCAAACAGGAGGTTAAAGGGACTGACTCTCCAAGTGGGGAGAGTGTTAGTAAAGCGTCTGGAATGTTGCACCCGAGTACCAGGGGAGGAAAACTGAGACATATTTGAAGACGTCTCCCGATCACATGGTTGATCATACTCTAGGTTCCACATGCATGTTTTAGCTGAAGGAAGAATACCTTAAACCTGGGTAGTTGAAACCCGTGGAATGGGTACCATGCAATATGACTTCAAAGGGTCTTCATTTGCTCACCGAACCTCTCCAATCCTATCACTGCTGCGTTTATGCCCCTGTACACATGCTTGATTCTCTTTCGGAGACATAGCAATCCATAGGTTTTAAGATACTTACTAGTCAGGTACATTCTTAGGCGTTTAATATGCGGTGTTGAGTCCATTTCGTTGAGCAAGGAGTAGCTCTTGTCTATTCCATATTTGGCTTAAGGAACTTTATCTGTGCTCATTTCAATCTCTGGTTTTATGCAGCACCCCAACTCACCTTTCCCCTTAAGCAAGCATAAGTTGGTTTTCTAAATTTGAGACCCTGTTCTGTTCTGTAATTCAGTTCCTGTGTAGCCAAGTTTACATTCCGTGTATTACTGATATCTTATGATGTTTCTTTTTCTGTGTGACTTATTTCAGTTAGAATCATCATACCTGAATCCACTCATTGTGCTGCTAAGTGCCTGATGACACAGATTTCATTGCTGAGTGATATTGCTTTGTAAGTAAATACCACAACTTCTTTATCCATTTTTCACTTTCTGCGATGTTGAACTTGTACTGTAAACGAAGTTCTTGTAAACAGAGCCGTTCCAAACTTTGGGGTGGCTGTGTCTTTTTGATTTTAATTTCCCTAAGCTATAGGACCATAAGTGGAAGTGCCCTAGGTTCTGTTGCTTTGTTTTTTAGATGTTTCAGGAAACACCATACACTTCTCCCGAGTGGTTGTTGGCAATTTACATCCCGCCCATCAGCATAACAAGGCTCCCAGTTCTCCATGGCCTGTCCTGCCTTTCTGGATTTTACACTTTTTTCAGATGGCCCTTTTGACCGGGGGGAAGTGAGACTTCATTGTAGTGCAGATTTCCTTTGCAAGCTTGCTTGGTTGGCCAAAAAGGGCGTATGCGTTTTTTCCTGAATATATTCAGGAAAAAACGCATACGCCCTTTTTGGCCAAGTGCATCATTGTGGACGTTCTGCCTCTTTTCCTATGCTTTCAATGCAATTCCAGTCTACCTCCTGAAATCGGTTTCCTGCAATTCTGCCCCGCTTTCAAGTCCTCTTGGCAGCCTTACTTCAGTCTATTTTTGGACGATAGCTGTCATTTATAACTCTGCAGGTTTGTGAATTACAGTGCCCCTGAGCTCCTTTCTTCAACTCGCTTTCTTGTGAGCTGGCCGAAACACCCAGGATGGCTTCAGGCCCTAATCTGGTTCCGGCACGGCACGCTGAGCCTTTGGTTAATTCCTCTTCCTGGTGGGAAATGAGAGTTAAATTTGCCCGTCCAGACACCTCCAGCTAGTCTCTCATTGGTTCTCGCTATTCCTGTTCATCTTCCGCAGAAATTGCAAACTGGGCCAAACAGGAGGTTAAAGGGACTGACTCTCCAAGTGGGGAGAGTGTTAGTAAAGCGTCTGGAATGTTGCACCCGAGTACCAGGGGAGGAAAACTGAGACATATTTGAAGACGTCTCCCGATCACATGGTTGATCATACTCTAGGTTCCACATGCATGTTTTAGCTGAAGGAAGAATACCTTAAACCTGGGTAGTTGAAACCCGTGGAATGGGTACCATGCAATATGACTTCAAAGGGTCTTCATTTGCTCACCGAACCTCTCCAATCCTATCACTGCTGCGTTTATGCCCCTGTACACATGCTTGATTCTCTTTCGGAGACATAGCAATCCATAGGTTTTAAGATACTTACAAGTCAGGTACATTCTTAGGCGTTTAATATGGGGTGTTGAGTCCATTTCGTTGAGCAAGGAGTAGCTCTTGTCTATTCCATATTTGGCTTAAGGAACTTTATCTGTGCTCATTTCAATCTCTGGTTTTATGCAGCACCCCAACTCACCTTTACCCTTAAGCAAGAATAAGTTGGTTTTCTAAATTTGAGACCCTGTTCTGTTCTGTAATTCAGTTCCTGTGTAGCCAAGTTTACATTCCGTGTATTACTGATATCTTATGATGTTTCTTTTTCTGTGTGACTTATTTCAGTTAGAATCATCATACCTGAATCCACTCATTGTGCTGCTAAGGGCCTGATGACACAGATTTCATTGCTGAGTGATATTGCTTTGTAAGTAAATACCACAACTTCTTTATCCATTTTTCACTTTCTGCGATGTTGAACTTGTACTGTAAACGAGGTTCTTGTAAACAGAGGCGTCCCAAACTTTGGGGTGGCTGTGTCTTTTTGATTTTAATTTCCCTAAGCTATAGGACCATAAGTGGAAGTGCCCTAGGCTCTGTTGCTTTGTTTTTTAGATGTTTCAGGAAACACCATACACTTCTCCCAAGTGTCTGTTGGCAATTTACATCCAGCCCATCAGCATAACAAGGCTCCCAGTTCTCAATGGCCTGTCCTGCCTTTCTGGATTTTACACTTTTTTCAGATGGCCCTTTTGACCGGGGGGAAGTGAGACTTCATTGTAGTGCAGATTTCCTTTGCAAGCTTGCTTGGTTGGCCAAAAAGGGCGTATGCGTTTTTTCCTGAATATATTCAGGAAAAAACGCATACGCCCTTTTTGGCCAAGTGCATCATTGTGGACGTTCTGCCTCTTTTCCTATGCTTTCAATGCAATTCCAGTCTACCTCCTGAAATCGGTTTCCTGCAATTCTGCCCCGCTTTCAAGTCCTCTTGGCAGCCTTACTTCAGTCTATTTTTGGACGATAGCTGTCATTTATAACTCTGCAGGTTTGTGAATTACAGTGCCCCTGAGCTCCTTTCTTCAACTCGCTTTCTTGTGACCTGGCCGCAACACCGCAGGATGGCTTCAGGCCCTAATCTGGTTCCGGCACGGCACGCTGAGCCTTTGGTTATTTCCTCTTCCTGGTGGGAAATGAGAGTTAAATTTGCCCGTCCAGACACCTCCAGCTAGTCTCTCATTGGTTCTCGCTATTCCTGTTCATCTTCCGCAGAAATTGCAAACTGGGCCAAACAGGAGGTTAAAGGCGCTGACTCTCCAAGTGGGGAGAGTGTTAGTAAAGCGTCTGGAATGTTGCACCCGAGTACCAGGGGAGGAAAACTGAGACATATTTGAACACGTCTCCCGTTCACATGGTTGATCATACTTGGGTTCCACATGCATGTTTTAGCTGAAGGAAGAATACCTTAAACCTCGGTAGTTGAAACCCGTGGAATGGGTACCATACAATATGACTTCAAAGGTTCTTCATTTGCTCACCGAACCTCTCCAATCCTATCACTGCTGCGTTTATGCCCCTGTACACATGCTTGATTCTCTTTCGGAGACATAGCAATCCATAGGTTTTAAGATACTTACTAGTCAGGTACATTCTTAGGCGTTTAATATGCGGTGTTGAGTCCATTTCGTTGAGCAAGGAGTAGCTCTTGTCTATTCCATATTTGGCTTAAGGAACTTTATCTGTGCTCATTTCAATCTCTGGTTTTATGCAGCACCACAACTCACCTTTCCCCTTAAGCAAGCATAAGTTGGTTTTGTAAATTTGAGACCCTGTTCTGTTTTGGAATTCAGTTCCTGTGTCGCCAAGTTTACATTCCGTGTATTAGTGATATCTTATGATGTTTCTTTTTCTGTGTGACTTATTTCAGTTAGAATCATCGTACCTGAATCCACTCATTATGCTGCTACGGGCCTGATGACATAGATTTCATTGCTGAGTGATACTGCATTCTACGTAAGTACCACAAGTTCTTTATCCATTTTTCACTTTCTGTGATATTGAACTTGTACGGTAAACGAGGTTCTTGTAAACAGAGGCGTCCCAAACTTTGGGGTGGCTGTGTCTTTTTGATTTTAATTTCCCTAAGCTATAGGACCATAAGTGGAAGTGCCCTAGGCTCTGTTGCTTTGTTTTTTAGATGTTTCAGGAAACACCATACACTTCTCCCGAGTGTCTGTTGGCAATTTACATCCCGCCCATCAGCATAACAAGGCTCCCAGTTCTCCATGGCCTGTCCTGCCTTTCTGGATTTTACACTTTTCTCAGATGGCCCTTTTGACCGGGGGGAAGTGAGACTTCATTGTAGTGCAGATTTCCTTTGCAAGCTTGCTTGGTTGGCCAAAAAGGGCGTATGCGTTTTTTCCTGAATATATTCAGGAAAAAACGCATACGCCCTTTTTGGCCAAGTGCATCATTGTGGACGTTCTGCCTCTTTTCCTATGCTTTCAATGCAATTCCAGTCTACCTCCTGAAATCGGTTTCCTGCAATTCTGCCCTGCTTTCAAGTCCTCTTGGCAGCCTTACTTCAGTCTATTTTTGGACGATAGCTGTCATTTATAACTCTGCAGGTTTGTGAATTACAGTGTCCCTGAGCTCCTTTCTTCAACTCGCTTTCTTGTGAGCTGGCCGCAACACCGCAGGATGGCTTCAGGCCCTAATCTGGTTCCGGCACGGCACGCTTAGCCTTTGGTTATTTCCTCTTCCTGGTGGGAAATGAGAGTTAAATTTGCCCGTCCAGACACCTCCAGCTAGTCTCTCATTGGTTCTCGCTATTCCTGTTCATCTTCCGCAGAAATTGCAAACTGGGCCAAACAGGAGGTTAAAGGCGCTGACTCTCCAAGTGGGGAGAGTGTTAGTAAAGCGTCTGGAATGTTGCACCCGAGTACCAGGGGAGGAAAACTGAGACATATTTGAACACGTCTCCCGTTCACACGGTTGATCATACTCTGGGTTCCACATGCATGTTTTAGCTGAAGGAAGAATACCTTAAACCTGGAGAGTTGAGACCCGTGGAATGGGTACCATGCAATATGACTTCAAAGGGTCTTCATTTGCTCACGAACCTCTCCAATCCTATCACTGCTGCGTTTATGCCCCTGTACACGCGCTTGATTCTCTTTCGGAGACATAGCAATCCATAGGTTTTACGATACTTATTAGTCAGGTGCATTCTTAGGCGTTTAATATGGGGTGTTGTGTCCATTTCGTTGAGCAAGGAGTAGCTCTTGTCTATTCCATATTTGGCTTAAGGAACTTTATCTGTGCTCATTTCAATCTCTGGTTTTATGCAGCACCCCAACTCACCTTTCACCTTAAGCAAGCATAAGTTGGTTTTCTAAATTTGAGAACCTGTTCTGTTTTGGAATGCAGTTCCTGTGTAGCCAAGTTTACATTCCGTGTATTAGTGATATCTTATGATGTTTCTCTTTCTGTGTGACTTATTTCAGTTAGAATCATCGTACCTGAATCCACTCATTATGATGCTACGGGCCTGATGACACAGATTTCATTGCTGAGTGATATTGCTTTGTACGTAAATACCACAACTTCTTTATCCATTTTTCACTTTCTGCGATGTTGAACTTGTACTGTAAACGAGGTTCTTGTAAACAGAGCCATTCCAAACTTTGGGGTGGCTGTGTCTTTTTGATTTTAATTTCCCTAAGCTATAGGACCATAAGTGGAAGTGCCCTAGGTTCTGTTGCTTTGTTTTTTAGATGTTTCAGGAAACACCATACACTTCTCCCGAGTGGTTGTTGGCAATTTACATCCCGCCCATCAGCATAACAAGGCTCCCAGTTCTCCATGGCCTGTCCTGCCTTTCTGGATTTTACACTTTTTTCAGATGGCCCTTTTGACCGGGGGGAAGTGAGACTTCATTGTAGTGCAGATTTCCTTTGCAAGCTTGCTTGGTTGGCCAAAAAGGGCGTATGCGTTTTTTCCTGAATATATTCAGGAAAAAACGCATACGCCCTTTTTGGCCAAGTGCATCATTGTGGACGTTCTGCCTCTTTTCCTATGCTTTCAATGCAATTCCAGTCTACCTCCTGAAATCGGTTTCCTGCAATTCTGCCCCGCTTTCAAGTCCTCTTGGCAGCCTTACTTCAGTCTATTTTTGGACGATAGCTGTCATTTATAACTCTGCAGGTTTGTGAATTACAGTGCCCCTGAGCTCCTTTCTTCAACTCGCTTTCTTGTGACCTGGCCGCAACACCGCAGGATGGCTTCAGGCCCTAATCTGGTTCCGGCACGGCACGCTGAGCCTTTGGTTATTTCCTCTTCCTGGTGGGAAATCAGAGTTAAATTTGCCCGTCCAGACACCTCCAGCTGGTCTCTCATTGGTTCTCCTATTCCTGTTCATCTTCCACAGAAATTGCAAACTGGGCCAAACAGGAGTTTAAAGGCGCTGACTCTCCAAGTGGGGAGAGTGTTAGTAAAGCGTCTGGAATGTTGCACCCGAGTACCAGGGGAGGAAAACTGAGACATATTTGAACACGTCTCCCGTTCACATGGTTGATCATACTTGGGTTCCACATGCATGTTTTAGCTGAAGGAAGAATACCTTAAACCTCGGTAGTTGAAACCCGTGGAATGGGTACCATACAATATGACTTCAAAGGTTCTTCATTTGCTCACCGAACCTCTCCAATCCTATCACTGCTGCGTTTATGCCCCTGTACACATGCTTGATTCTCTTTCGGAGACATAGCAATCCATAGGTTTTAAGATACTTACTAGTCAGGTACATTCTTAGGCGTTTAATATGCGGTGTTGAGTCCATTTCGTTGAGCAAGGAGTAGCTCTTGTCTATTCCATATTTGGCTTAAGGAACTTTATCTGTGCTCATTTCGATCTCTGGTTATGCAGCACCCCAATTCACCTTTCCCCTTAAGCAAGCATAAGTTGGTTTTCTAAATTTGAGACCCTGTTCTGTTCTGTAATTCAGTTCCTGTGTAGCCAAGTTTACATTCCGTGTATTACTGATATCTTATGATGTTTCTTTTTCTGTGTGACTTATTTCAGTTAGAATCATCATACCTGAATCCACTCATTGTGCTGCTAAGGGCCTGATGACATAGATTTCATTGCTGAGTGATATTGCTTTGTAAGTAAATACCATAACTTCTTTATCCATTTTTCACTTTCTGCGATGTTGAACTTGTACTGTAAACGAGGTTCTTGTAAACAGAGCCGTTTCAAACTTTGGGGTGGCTGTGTCTTTTTGATTTTAATTTCCCTAAGCTATAGGACCATAAGTGGAAGTGCCCTAGGCTCTGTTGATTTGTTTTTTAGATGTTTCAGGAAACACCATACACTTCTCCCGAGTGGTTGTTGGCAATTTACATCCCGCCCATCAGCATAACAAGGCTCCCAGTTCTCCATGGCCTGTCCTGCCTTTCTGGATTTTACACTTTTTTCAGATGGCCCTTTTGACCGGGGGGAAGTGAGACTTCATTGTAGTGCAGATTTCCTTTGCAAGCTTGCTTGGTTGGCCAAAAAGGGCGTATGCGTTTTTTCCTGAATATATTCAGGAAAAAACGCATACGCCCTTTTTGGCCAAGTGCATCATTGTGGACGTTCTGCCTCTTTTCCTATGCTTTCAATGCAATTCCAGTCTACCTCCTGAAATCGGTTTCCTGCAATTCTGCCCCGCTTTCAAGTCCTCTTGGCAGCCTTACTTCAGTCTATTTTTGGACGATAGCTTTCATTTATAACTCTGCAGGTTTGTGAATTACAGTGCCCCTGAGCTCCTTTCTTCAACTTGCTTTCTTGTGAGCTGGCCGCAACACCGCAGGATGGCTTCAGGCCCTAATCTGGTTCCGGCCCGGCATGCTGAGCCTTTGGTTATTTCCTCTTCCTGGTGGGAAATGAGAGTTAAATTTGCCCGTCCAGACACCTCCAGCTAGCCTCTCATTGGTTCTCGCTATTCCTGTTCATCTTCCGCAGAAATTGCAAACTGGGCCAAACAGGAGGTTAAAGGCACTGACTTTCCAAGTGGGGAGAGTGTTAGTAAAGCGTCTGGAATGTTGCACCCGAGTACCAGGGGAGGAAAACTGAGACATATTTGAACACGTCTCCCGATCACATGGTTGATCATACTCTAGGTTCCACATGCATGTTTTAGCTGAAGGAAGAATACCTTAAACCTGGGTAGTTGAAACCCGTGGAATGGGTACCATGCAATATGACTTCAAAGGGTCTTCATTTGCTCACCGAACCTCTCCAATCCTATCACTGCTGCGTTTATGCCCCTGTACACATGCTTGATTCTCTTTCGGAGACATAGCAATCCATAGGTTTTAAGATACTTACTAGTCAGGTACATTCTTAGGCGTTTAATATGCGGTGTTGAGTCCATTTCGTTGAGCAAGGAGTAGCTCTTGTCTATTCCATATTTGGCTTAAGGAACTTTATCTGTGCTCATTTCAATCTCTGGTTTTATGCAGCACCCCAACTCACCTTTCCCCTTAAGCAAGCATAAGTTGGTTTTCTAAATTTGAGACCCTGTTCTGTTCTGTAATTCAGTTCCTGTGTAGCCAAGTTTACATTCCGTGTATTACTGATATCTTATGATGTTTCTTTTTCTGTGTGACTTATTTCAGTTAGAATCATCATACCTGAATCCACTCATTGTGCTGCTAAGTGCCTGATGACACAGATTTCATTGCTGAGTGATATTGCTTTGTAAGTAAATACCACAACTTCTTTATCCATTTTTCACTTTCTGCGATGTTGAACTTGTACTGTAAACGAAGTTCTTGTAAACAGAGCCGTTCCAAACTTTGGGGTGGCTGTGTCTTTTTGATTTTAATTTCCCTAAGCTATAGGACCATAAGTGGAAGTGCCCTAGGTTCTGTTGCTTTGTTTTTTAGATGTTTCAGGAAACACCATACACTTCTCCCGAGTGGTTGTTGGCAATTTACATCCCGCCCATCAGCATAACAAGGCTCCCAGTTCTCCATGGCCTGTCCTGCCTTTCTGGATTTTACACTTTTTTCAGATGGCCCTTTTGACCGGGGGGAAGTGAGACTTCATTGTAGTGCAGATTTCCTTTGCAAGCTTGCTTGGTTGGCCAAAAAGGGCGTATGCGTTTTTTCCTGAATATATTCAGGAAAAAACGCATACGCCCTTTTTGGCCAAGTGCATCATTGTGGACGTTCTGCCTCTTTTCCTATGCTTTCAATGCAATTCCAGTCTACCTCCTGAAATCGGTTTCCTGCAATTCTGCCCCGCTTTCAAGTCCTCTTGGCAGCCTTACTTCAGTCTATTTTTGGACGATAGCTGTCATTTATAACTCTGCAGGTTTGTGAATTACAGTGCCCCTGAGCTCCTTTCTTCAACTCGCTTTCTTGTGAGCTGGCCGAAACACCCAGGATGGCTTCAGGCCCTAATCTGGTTCCGGCACGGCACGCTGAGCCTTTGGTTAATTCCTCTTCCTGGTGGGAAATGAGAGTTAAATTTGCCCGTCCAGACACCTCCAGCTAGTCTCTCATTGGTTCTCGCTATTCCTGTTCATCTTCCGCAGAAATTGCAAACTGGGCCAAACAGGAGGTTAAAGGGACTGACTCTCCAAGTGGGGAGAGTGTTAGTAAAGCGTCTGGAATGTTGCACCCGAGTACCAGGGGAGGAAAACTGAGACATATTTGAACACGTCTCCCGATCACATGGTTGATCATACTCTAGGTTCCACATGCATGTTTTAGCTGAAGGAAGAATACCTTAAACCTGGGTAGTTGAAACCCGTGGAATGGGTACCATGCAATATGACTTCAAAGGGTATTCATTTGCTCACCGAACCTCTCCAATCCTATCACTGCTGCGTTTATGCCCCTGTACACATGCTTGATTCTCTTTCGGAGACATAGCAATCCATAGGTTTTAAGATACTTACTAGTCAGGTACATTCTTAGGCGTTTAATATGGGGTGTTGAGTCCATTTCGTTGAGCAAGGAGTAGCTCTTGTCTATTCCATATTTGGCTTAAGGAACTTTATCTGTGCTCATTTCAATCTCTGGTTTTATGCAGCACCCCAACTCACCTTTACCCTTAAGCAAGAATAAGTTGGTTTTCTAAATTTGAGACCCTGTTCTGTTCTGTAATTCAGTTCCTGTGTAGCCAAGTTTACATTCCGTGTATTACTGATATCTTATGATGTTTCTTTTTCTGTGTGACTTATTTCAGTTAGAATCATCATACCTGAATCCACTCATTGTGCTGCTAAGGGCCTGATGACACAGATTTCATTGCTGAGTGATATTGCTTTGTAAGTAAATACCACAACTTCTTTATCCATTTTTCACTTTCTGCGATGTTGAACTTGTACTGTAAACGAGGTTCTTGTAAACAGAGGCGTCCCAAACTTTGGGGTGGCTGTGTCTTTTTGATTTTAATTTCCCTAAGCTATAGGACCATAAGTGGAAGTGCCCTAGGCTCTGTTGCTTTGTTTTTTAGATGTTTCAGGAAACACCATACACTTCTCCCAAGTGTCTGTTGGCAATTTACATCCAGCCCATCAGCATAACAAGGCTCCCAGTTCTCAATGGCCTGTCCTGCCTTTCTGGATTTTACACTTTTTTCAGATGGCCCTTTTGACCGGGGGGAAGTGAGACTTCATTGTAGTGCAGATTTCCTTTGCAAGCTTGCTTGGTTGGCCAAAAAGGGCGTATGCGTTTTTTCCTGAATATATTCAGGAAAAAACGCATACGCCCTTTTTGGCCAAGTGCATCATTGTGGACGTTCTGCCTCTTTTCCTATGCTTTCAATGCAATTCCAGTCTACCTCCTGAAATCGGTTTCCTGCAATTCTGCCCCGCTTTCAAGTCCTCTTGGCAGCCTTACTTCAGTCTATTTTTGGACGATAGCTGTCATTTATAACTCTGCAGGTTTGTGAATTACAGTGCCCCTGAGCTCCTTTCTTCAACTCGCTTTCTTGTGACCTGGCCGCAACACCGCAGGATGGCTTCAGGCCCTAATCTGGTTCCGGCCCGGCACGCTGAGCCTTTGGTTAATTCCTCTTCCTGGTGGGAAATGAGAGTTAAATTTGCCCGTTCAGACACCTCCAGCTAGCCTCTCATTGGTTCTCGCTATTCCTGTTCATCTTCCGCAGAAATTGCAAACTGGGCCAAACAGGAGGTTAAAGGGACTGACTCTCCAAGTCGGGAGAGTGTTAGTAAAGCGTCTGGAATGTTGCACCCGAGTACCAGGGGAGGAAAACTGAGACATATTTGAACACGTCTCCCGTTCACATGGTTGATCATACTCTGGGTTCCACATGCATGTTTTAACTGAAGGAAGAATACCTAAAACATGGAGAGTTGAGACCCGTGTAATGGGTACCATGCAATATGACTTCAAAGGGTCTTCATTTGCTCACCGAACCTCTCCAATCCTATCACTGCTGCGTTTATGCCCCTGTACACACGCTTGATTCTCTTTTGGAGACATAGCAATCCATAGGTTTTAAGATACTTACTAGTCAGGTACATTCTTAGGCGTTTAATATGGGGTGTTGAGTCCATTTCGTTGAGCAAGGAGTAGCTCTTGTCTATTCCGTATTTGGCTTAAGGAACTTTATCTGTGCTCATTTCAATCTCTGGTATTATGCAGCACCCCAACTCACCTTTCCCCTTAAGCAAGCATAAGTTGGTTTTCTAAATTTGAGACCCTGTTCTGTTTTGGAATGCAGTTCCTGTGTAGCCAAGTTTACATTCCGTGTATTACTGATATCTTATGATGTTTCTTTTTCTGTGTGACTTATTTCAGTTAGAATCATCGTACCTGAATCCACTCATTATGCTGCTAAGGGCCTGATGACATAGATTTCATTGCTGAGTGATACTGCATTGTACGTAAGTACCTCAAGTTCTTTATCCATTTTTCACTTTCTGTGATATTGAACTTGTACGGTAAACGAGGTTCTTGTAAACGGAGGCGTCCCAAACTGTGGGGTGGCTGTGTCTTTTTGATTTTAATTTCCCTAAGCTATAGGACCATAAGTGGAAGTGCCCTAGGCTCTGTTGCTTTGTTTTTTAGATGTTTCAGGAAACACCATACACTTCTCCAGAGTGGCAGTTGGCAATTTACATCCCGCCCATCAGCATAAGAAGGCTCCCAGTTCTCCATGGCCTGTCGTGCCTTTATGGATTTTACACTTTTTTCAGATGGCCCTTTTGACCAGGTGGAAGTGAGACTTCATTGTAGTGCAGATTTCCTTTGCAAGCTTGCTTGGTTGGCCAAAAAGTGCGTATGCGTTTTTTCCTGAATATATTCAGGAAAAAACGCATACGCCCTTTTTGGCCAAGTGCATCATTGTGGACGTTCTGCCTCTTTTCCTATGCTTTCAATGCAATTTGAGTCTACCTCCTGAAATCGGTTTCCTGCAATTCTGCCCCACTTTCAAGTCCTCTTGGCAGCCTTACTTCAGTCTATTTTTGGACGATAGCTGTCATTTATAACTCTGCAGGTTTGTGAATTACAGTGCCCCTGAGCTCCTTTCTTCAACTCGCTTTCTTGTGACCTGGCCGCAACACCGCAGGATGTCTTCAGGCCCTAATCTGGTTCCGGCACGGCACGCTGAACCTTTGGTTATTTCCTCTTCCTGGTGGGAAATGAGAGTTAAATTTGCCCGTCCAGACACCTCCAGCTAGCCTCTCATTGGTTCTCGCTATTCCTGTTCATCTTCCGCAGAAATTGCAAACTGGGCCAAACAGGAGGTTAAAGGCGCTGACTTTCCAAGTGGGGAGAGTGTTAGTAAAGCGTCTGGAATGTTGCACCCGAGTACCAGGGGAGGAAAACTGAGACATATTTGAACACGTCTCCCGTTCACATGGTTGATCATACTTGGGTTCCACATGCATGTTTTAGCTGAAGGAAGCATACCTTAAACCTGGGTAGTTGAAACCCGTGGAATGGGTACCATGCAATATGACTTCAAAGGGTCTTCATTTGCTCACCGAACCTCTCCAATCCTATCACTGCTGCGTTTATGCCCCTGTACACATGCTTGATTCTCTTTCGGAGACATAGCAATCCATAGGTTTTAAGATACTTACTAGTCAGGTACATTCTTAGGCGTTTAATATGCGGTGTTGAGTCCATTTCGTTGAGCAAGGAGTAGCTCTTGTCTATTCCATATTTGGCTTAAGGAACTTTATCTGTGCTCATTTCAATCTCTGGTTTTATGCAGCACCCCAACTCACCTTTCCCCTTAAGCAAGCATAAGTTGGTTTTCTAAATTTGAGACCCTGTTCTGTTCTGTAATTCAGTTCCTGTGTAGCCAAGTTTACATTCCGTGTATTACTGATATCTTATGATGTTTCTTTTTCTGTGTGACTTATTTCAGTTAGAATCATCATACCTGAATCCACTCATTGTGCTGCTAAGGGCCTGATGACACAGATTTCATTGCTGAGTGATATTGCTTTGTAAGTAAATACCACAACTTCTTTATCCATTTTTCAATTTCTGCGATGTTGAACTTGTACTGTAAACGAGGTTCTTGTAAACAGAGCCGTTCCAAACTTTGGGGTGGCTGTGTCTTTTTGATTTTAAATTCCCTAAGCTATAGGACCATAAGTGGAAGTGCCCTAGGCTCTGTTGCTTTGTTTTTTAGATGTTTCAGGAAACACCATACACTTCTCCCGAGTGGTTGTTGGCAATTTACATCCCGCCCATCAGCATAACAAGGCTCCCAGTTCTCCATGGCCTGTCCTGCCTTTCTGGATTTTACACTTTTTTCAGATGGTCCTTTTGACCGGGGGGAAGTGAGACTTCATTGTAGTGCAGATTTCCTTTGCAAGCTTGCTTGGTTGGCCAAAAAGGGCGTATGCGTTTTTTCCTGAATATATTCAGGAAAAAACGCATACGCCCTTTTTGGCCAAGTGCATCATTGTGTACGTTCTGCCTCTTTTCCTATGCTTTCAATGCAATTTGAGTCTACCTCCTGAAATCGGTTTCCTGCAATTCTGCCCCGCTTTCAAGTCCTCTTGGCAGCCTTACTTCAGTCTATTTTTGGACGATAGCTGTCATTTATAACTCTGCAGGTTTGTGAATTACAGTGCCCCTGAGCTCCTTTCTTCAACTCGCTTTCTTGTGACCTGGCCGCAACACCGCAGGATGGCTTCAGGCCCTAATCTGGTTCCGGCACGGCACGCTGAGCCTTTGGTTAATTCCTCTTCCTGGTGGGAAATGAGAGTTAAATTTGCCCGTCCAGACACCTCCAGCTAGTCTCTCATTGGTTCTCGCTATTCCTGTTCATCTTCCGCAGAAATTGCAAACTGGGCCAAACAGGAGGTTAAAGGGACTGACTCTCCAAGTCGGGAGAGTGTTAGTAAAGCGTCTGGAATGTTGCACCCGAGTACCAGGGGAGGAAAACTGAGACATATTTGAACACGTCTCCCGTTCACACGGTTGATCATACTCTGGGTTCCACATGCATGTTTTAGCTGAAGGAAGAATACCTTAAACCTGGAGAGTTGAGACCCGTGTAATGGGTACCATGCAATATGACTTCAAAGGGTCTTCATTTGCTCACGAACCTCTCCAATCCTATCACTGCTGCGTTTATGCCCCTGTACACATGCTTGATTCTCTTTCGGAGACATAGCAATCCATAGGTTTTAAGATAATTACTAGACAGGTACATTCTTAGGCGTTTAATATGCGGTGTTGAGTCCATTTCGTTGAGCAAGGAGTAGCTCTTGTCTATTCCATATTTGGCTTAAGGAACTTTATCTGTGCTCATTTCAATCTCTGGTTTTATGCAGCACCCCAACTCACCTTTCCCCTTAAGCAAGCATAAGTTGGTTTTCTAAATTTGAGACCCTGTTCTGTTCTGTAATTCAGTTCCTGTGTAGCCAAGTTTACATTCCGTGTATTAGTGATATCTTATGATGTTTCTTTTTCTGTGTGACTTATTTCAGTTAGAATCATCGTACCTGAATCCACTCATTATGCTGCTACGGCCTGATGACATAGATTTCATTGCTGAGTGATACTGCATTGTACGTAAGTACCACAAGTTCTTTATCCATTTTTCACTTTCTGCGATGTTGAACTTGTACTGTAAACGAGGTTCTTGTAAACAGAGCCGTTCCAAACTTTGGGGTGGCTGTGTCTTTTTGAATTTAATTTCCCTAAGCTATAGGACCATAAGTGGAAGTGCCCTAGGCTCTGTTGCTTTGTTTTTTAGATGTTTCAGGAAACACCATACACTTCTCCCGAGTGGTTGTTGGCAATTTACATCCCGCCCATCAGCATAACAAGGCTCCCAGTTCTCCATGGCCTGTCCTGCCTTTCTGGATTTTACACTTTTTTCAGATGGCCCTTTTGACCTGGGGGAAGTGAGACTTCATTGTAGTGCAGATTTCCTTTGCAAGCTTGCTTGGTTGGCCAAAAAGGGCATATGGGGTTTTTCCTGAATATATTCAGGAAAAAACGCATACGCCCTTTTTGGCCAAGTGCATCATTGTGGACGTTCTGCCTCTTTTCCTATGCTTTCAATGCAATACCAGTCTACCTCCTGAAATCGGTTTCCTGCAATTCTGCCCCGCTTTCAAGTCCTCTTTGCAGCCTTACTTCAGTCTATTTTTGGACGATAGCTGTCATTTATAACTCTGCAGGTTTGTGAATTACAGTGCCCCTGAGCTCCTTTCTTCAACTCGCTTTCTTGTGACCTGGCC
The DNA here is from genome assembly GCF_949987515.2 of Delphinus delphis. NCBI lineage: Eukaryota > Metazoa > Chordata > Mammalia > Artiodactyla > Delphinidae > Delphinus > Delphinus delphis. The sequence continues at coordinate 651,585 of NW_027192671.1, read as the reverse complement.
GCAACACCGCAGGATGTCTTCAGGCCCTAATCTGGTTCCGGCACGGCACGCTGAGCCTTTGGTTATTTCCTCTTCCTGGTGGGAAATGAGAGTTAAATTTGCCCGTCCAGACACCTCCAGCTAGCCTCTCATTGGTTCTCGCTATTCCTGTTCATCTTCCGCAGAAATTGCAAACTGGGCCAAACAGGAGGTTAAAGGCGCTGACTTTTAAGTGGGGAGAGTGTTAGTAAAGCGTCTGGAATGTTGCACCCGAGTACCAGGGGAGGAAAACTGAGACATATTTGAACACGTCTCCCGTTGACATGGTTGATCATACTTGGGTTCCACATGCATGTTTTAGCTGAAGGAAGAATACCTTAAACCTGGGTAGTTGAAACCCGTGGAATGGGTACCATGCAATATGACTTCAAAGGGTCTTCATTTGCTCACCGAACCTCTCCAATCCTATCACTGCTGCGTTTATGCCCCTGTACACATGCTTGATTCTCTTTCGGAGACATAGCAATCCATAGGTTTTAAGATACTTACTAGTCAGGTACATTCTTAGGCGTTTAATATGCGGTGTTGAGTCCATTTCGTTGAGCAAGGAGTAGCTCTTGTCTATTCCATATTTGGCTTAAGGAACTTTATCTGTGCTCATTTCAATCTCTGGTTTTATGCAGCACCCCAACTCACCTTTCCCCGTAAGCAAGCATAAGTTGGTTTTCTAAATTTGAGACCCTGTTCTGTTCTGTAATTCAGTTCCTGTGTAGCCAAGTTTACATTCCGTGTATTACTGATATCTTATGATGTTTCTTTTTCTGTGTGACTTATTTCAGTTAGAATCATCATACCTGAATCCACTCATTGTGCTGCTAAGAGCCTGATGACACAGATTTCATTGCTGAGTGATATTGCTTTGTAAGTAAATACCACAACTTCTTTATCCATTTTTCAATTTCTGCGATGTTGAACTTGTACTGTAAACGAGGTTCTTGTAAACAGAGCCGTTCCACACTTTGGGGTGGCTGTGTCTTTTTGAATTTAAATTCCCTAAGCTATAGGACCATAAGTGGAAGTGCCCTAGGTTCTGTTGCTTTGTTTTTTAGATGTTTCAGGAAACACCATACACTTCTCCCGAGTGGTTGTTGGCAATTTACATCCCGCCCATCAGCATAACAAGGCTCCCAGTTCTCCATGGCCTGTCCTGCCTTTCTGGATTTTCACTTTTTTCAGATGGCCCTTTTGACCGGGGGGAAGTGAGACTTCATTGTAGTGCAGATTTCCTTTGCAAGCTTGCTTGGTTGGCCAAAAAGGGCGTATGCGTTTTTTCCTGAATATATTCAGGAAAAAACGCATACGCCCTTTTTGGCCAAGTGCATCATTGTGGACGTTCTGCCTCTTTTCCTATGCTTTCAATGCAATTCCAGTCTACCTCCTGAAATCGGTTTCCTGCAATTCTGCCCCGCTTTCAAGTCCTCTTGGCAGCCTTACTTCAGTCTATTTTTGGACGATAGCTGTCATTTATAACTCTGCAGGTTTGTGAATTACAGTGCCCCTGAGCTCCTTTCTTCAACTCGCTTTCTTGTGACCTTGCCGCAACACCGCAGGATGTCTTCAGGCCCTAATCTGTTTCTGGCACGGCACGCTGAGCCTTTGGTTAATTCCTCTTCCTGGTGGGAAATGAGAGTTAAATTTGCCCATCCAGACACCTCCAGCTAGTCTCTCATTGGTTCTCGCTATTCCTGTTCTTCTTCCACAGAAATTGCAAACTGGGCCAAACAGGAGGTTAAAGGGACTGACTCTCCAAGTGGGGAGAGTGTTAGTAAAGCGTCTGGAATGTTGCACCTGAGTACCAGGGTATGAAAACTGAGACATATTTGAACACGTCTCCCGATCACATGGTTGATCATACTCTAGGTTCCACATGCATGTTTTAGCTAAAGGAAGAATACCTTAAACCTGGGTAGTTGAAACCCGTGGAATGGGTACCATGCAATATGACTTCAAAGGGTCTTCATTTGCTCACCGAACCTCTCCAATCCTATCACTGCTGCGTTTATGCCCCTGTACACATGCTTGATTCTCTTTCGGAGACATAGCAATCCATAGGTTTTAAGATACTTACTAGTCAGGTACATTCTTAGGCATTTAATATGCGGTGTTGAGTCCATTTCGTTGAGCAAGGAGTAGCTCTTGTCTATTCCATATTTGGCTTAAGGAACTTTATCTGTGCTCATTTCAATCTCTGGTTTTATGCAGCACCCCAACTCACCTTTCCCCTTAAGCAAGCATAAGTTGGTTTTCTAAATTTGAGACCCTGTTCTGTTCTGTAATTCAGTTCCTGTGTAGCCAAGTTTACATTCCGTGTATTAGTGATATCTTATGATGTTTTTTTTTCTGTGTGACTTATTTCAGTTAGAATCATCGTACCTGAATCCACTCATTATGCTGCTACGGCCTGATGACATAGATTTCATTGCTGAGTGATACTGCATTGTACGTAAGTACCACAAGTTCTTTATCCATTTTTCACTTTCTGCGATGTTGAACTTGTACTGTAAACGAGGTTCTTGTAAACAGAGCCGTTCCAAACTTTGGGGTGGCTGTGTCTTTTTGAATTTAATTTCCCTAAGCTATAGGACCATAAGTGGAAGTGCCCTAGGCTCTGTTGCTTTGTTTTTTAGATGTTTCAGGAAACACCATACACTTCCCCCGAGTGGTTGTTGGCAATTTACATCCCGCCCATCAGCATAACAAGGCTCCCAGTTCTCCATGGCCTGTCCTGCCTTTCTGGAGTTTACACTTTTTTCAGATGGCCCTTTTGACCTGGGGGAAGTGAGACTTCATTGTAGTGCAGATTTCCTTTGCAAGCTTGCTTGGTTGGCCAAAAAGGGCGTATGCGTTTTTTCCTGAATATATTCAGGAAAAAACGCATACGCCCTTTTTGGCCAAGTGCATCATTGTGGACGTTCTGCCTCTTTTCCTATGCTTTCAATGCAATTCCAGTCTACCTCCTGAAATCGGTTTCCTGCAATTCTGCCCCGCTTTCAAGTCCTCTTGGCAGCCTTACTTCAGTCTATTTTTGGACGATAGCTGTCATTTATAACTCTGCAGGTTTGTGAATTACAGTGCCCCTGAGCTCCTTTCTTCAACTCGCTTTCTTGTGACCTGGCCGCAACACCGCAGGATGGCTTCAGGCCCTAATCTGGTTCCGGCACGGCACGCTGAGCCTTTGGTTATTTCCTCTTCCTGGTGGGAAATGAGAGTTAAATTTGCCCGTCCAGACACCTCCAGCTAGTCTCTCATTGGTTCTCGCTATTCCTGTTCATCTTCCGCAGAAATTGCAAACTGGGCCAAACAGGAGGTTAAAAGCGCTGACTCTCCAAGTGGGGAGAGTGTTAGTAAAGCGTCTGGAATGTTGCACCCGAGTACCAGGGGAGGAAAACTGAGACATATTTGAACACGTCTCCCGTTCACATGGTTGATCATACTTGGGTTCCACATGCATGTTTTAGCTGAAGGAAGAATACCTTAAACCTGGAGAGTTAAGACCCGTGGAATGGGTACCATGCAATATGACTTCAAAGGGTCTTCATTTGCTCACCGAACCTCTCCAATCCTATCACTGCTGCGTTTATGCCCCTGTACACATGCTTGATTCTCTTTCGGAGACATAGCAATCCATAGGTTTTAAGATACTTACTAGTCAGGTACATTCTTAGGCGTTTAATATGCGGTGTTGAGTCCATTTCGTTGAGCAAGGAGTAGCTCTTGTCTATTCCATATTTGACTTAAGGTACTTTATCTGTGCTCATTTCAATCTCTGGTTTTATGCAGCACCCCAACTCACCTTTACCCTTAAGCAAGCATAAGTTGGTTTTCTAAATTTGAGACCCTGTTCTGTTCTGTAATTCAGTTCCTGTGTAGCCAAGTTTACATTCCGTGTATTACTGATATCTTATGATGTTTCTTTTTCTGTGTGACTTACTTCAGTTAGAATCATCATACCTGAATCCACTCATTGTGCTGCTAAGGGCCTGATGACACAGATTTCATTGCTGAGTGATATTGCTTTGTAAGTGAATACCACAACTTCTTTATCCATTTTTCACTTTCTGCGATGTTGAACTTGTACTGTAAACGAGGTTCTTGTAAACAGAGCCGTTCCAAACTTTGGGGTGGCTGTGTCTTTTTGATTTTAATTTCCCTAAGCTATAGGACCATAAGTGGAAGTGCCCTAGGTTCTGTTGCTTTGTTTTCTAGATGTTTCAGGAAACACCATACACTTCTCCCGAGTGGTTGTTGGCAATTTACATCCCGCCCATCAGCATAACAAGGCTCCCAGTTCTCCATGGCCTGTCCTGCCTTTCTGGATTTTACACTTTTTTCAGATGGCCCTTTTGACCGGGGGGAAGTGAGACTTCATTGTAGTGCAGATTTCCTTTGCAAGCTTGCTTGGTTGGCCAAAAAGGGCGTATGCGTTTTTTCCTGAATATATTCAGGAAAAAACGCATACGCCCTTTTTGGCCAAGTGCATCATTGTGTACGTTCTGCCTCTTTTCCTATGCTTTCAATGCAATTCCAGTCTACCTCCTGAAATCGGTTTCCTGCAATTCTGCCCCGCTTTCAAGTCCTCTTGGCAGCCTTACTTCAGTCTATTTTTGGACGATAGCTGTCATTTATAACTCTGCAGGTTTGTGAATTACAGTGCCCCTGAGCTCGTTTCTTCAACTCGCTTTCTTGTGACCTGGCCGCAACACCGCAGGATGGCTTCAGGCCCTAATCTGGTTCCGGCACGGCACGCTGAGCCTTTGGTTATTTCCTCTTCCTGGTGGGAAATGAGAGTTAAATTTGCCCGTCCAGACACCTCCAGCTAGTCTCTCATTGGTTCTCGCTATTCCTGTTCATCTTCCGCAGAAATTGCAAACTGGGCCAAACAGGAGGTTAAAGGCGCTGACTCTCCAAGTGGGGAGAGTGTTAGTAAAGCGTCTGGAATGTTGCACCCGAGTACCAGGGGAGGAAAACTGAGACATATTTGAACACGTCTCCCGTTCACATGGTTGATCATACTTGGGTTCCACATGCATGTTTTAGCTGAAGGAAGAATACCTTAAACCTCGGTAGTTGAAACCCGTGGAATGGGTACCATACAATATGACTTCAAAGGTTCTTCATTTGCTCACCGAACCTCTCCAATCCTATCACTGCTGCGTTTATGCCCCTGTACACATGCTTGATTCTCTTTCGGAGACATAGCAATCCATAGGTTTTAAGATACTTACTAGTCAGGTACATTCTTAGGCGTTTAATATGCGGTGTTGAGTCCATTTCGTTGAGCAAGGAGTAGCTCTTGTCTATTCCATATTTGGCTTAAGGAACTTTATCTGTGCTCATTTCAATCTCTGGTTTTATGCAGCACCCCAACTCACCTTTCCCCTTAAGCAAGCATAAGTTGGTTTTGTAAATTTGAGACCCTGTTCTGTTTTGGAATTCAGTTCCTGTGTCGCCAAGTTTACATTCCGTGTATTAGTGATATCTTATGATGTTTCTTTTTCTGTGTGACTTATTTCAGTTAGAATCATCGTACCTGAATCCACTCATTATGCTGCTACGGGCCTGATGACATAGATTTCATTGCTGAGTGATACTGCATTCTACGTAAGTACCACAAGTTCTTTATCCATTTTTCACTTTCTGTGATATTGAACTTGTACGGTAAACGAGGTTCTTGTAAACAGAGGCGTCCCAAACTTTGGGGTGGCTGTGTCTTTTTGATTTTAATTTCCCTAAGCTATAGGACCATAAGTGGAAGTGCCCTAGGCTCTGTTGCTTTGTTTTTTAGATGTTTCAGGAAACACCATACACTTCTCCCGAGTGTCTGTTGGCAATTTACATCCCGCCCATCAGCATAACAAGGCTCCCAGTTCTCCATGGCCTGTCCTGCCTTTCTGGATTTTACACTTTTCTCAGATGGCCCTTTTGACCGGGGGGAAGTGAGACTTCATTGTAGTGCAGATTTCCTTTGCAAGCTTGCTTGGTTGGCCAAAAAGGGCGTATGCGTTTTTTCCTGAATATATTCAGGAAAAAACGCATACGCCCTTTTTGGCCAAGTGCATCATTGTGGACGTTCTGCCTCTTTTCCTATGCTTTCAATGCAATTCCAGTCTACCTCCTGAAATCGGTTTCCTGCAATTCTGCCCTGCTTTCAAGTCCTCTTGGCAGCCTTACTTCAGTCTATTTTTGGACGATAGCTGTCATTTATAACTCTGCAGGTTTGTGAATTACAGTGTCCCTGAGCTCCTTTCTTCAACTCGCTTTCTTGTGAGCTGGCCGCAACACCGCAGGATGGCTTCAGGCCCTAATCTGGTTCCGGCACGGCACGCTTAGCCTTTGGTTATTTCCTCTTCCTGGTGGGAAATGAGAGTTAAATTTGCCCGTCCAGACACCTCCAGCTAGTCTCTCATTGGTTCTCGCTATTCCTGTTCATCTTCCGCAGAAATTGCAAACTGGGCCAAACAGGAGGTTAAAGGCGCTGACTCTCCAAGTGGGGAGAGTGTTAGTAAAGCGTCTGGAATGTTGCACCCGAGTACCAGGGGAGGAAAACTGAGACATATTTGGACACGTCTCCCGTTCACACGGTTGATCATACTCTGGGTTCCACATGCATGTTTTAGCTGAAGGAAGAATACCTTAAACCTGGAGAGTTGAGACCCGTGGAATGGGTACCATGCAATATGACTTCAAAGGGTCTTCATTTGCTCACGAACCTCTCCAATCCTATCACTGCTGCGTTTATGCCCCTGTACACGCGCTTGATTCTCTTTCGGAGACATAGCAATCCATAGGTTTTACGATACTTACTAGTCAGGTGCATTCTTAGGCGTTTAATATGGGGTTTTGTGTCCATTTCGTTGAGCAAGGAGTAGCTCTTGTCTATTCCATATTTGGCTTAAGGAACTTTATCTGTGCTCATTTCAATCTCTGGTTTTATGCAGCACCCCAACTCACCTTTCACCTTAAGCAAGCATAAGTTGGTTTTCTAAATTTGAGACCCTGTTCTGTTTTGGAATGCAGTTCCTGCGTAGCCAAGTTTACATTCCGTGTATTAGTGATATCTTATGATGTTTCTCTTTCTGTGTGACTTATTTCAGTTAGAATCATCGTACCTGAATCCACTCATTATGATGCTACGGGCCTGATGACACAGATTTCATTGCTGAGTGATATTGCTTTGTACGTAAATACCACAACTTCTTTATCCATTTTTCACTTTCTGCGATGTTGAACTTGTACTGTAAACGAGGTTCTTGTAAACAGAGCCGTTCCAAACTTTGGGGTGGCTGTGTCTTTTTGATTTTAATTTCCCTAAGCTATAGGACCATAAGTGGAAGTGCCCTAGGTTCTGTTGCTTTGTTTTCTAGATGTTTCAGGAAACACCATACACTTCTCCCGAGTGGTTGTTGGCAATTTACATCCCGCCCATCAGCATAACAAGGCTCCCAGTTCTCCATGGCCTGTCCTGCCTTTCTGGATTTTACACTTTTTTCAGATGGCCCTTTTGACCGGGGGGAAGTGAGACTTCATTGTAGTGCAGATTTCCTTTGCAAGCTTGCTTGGTTGGCCAAAAAGGGCGTATGCGTTTTTTCCTGAATATATTCAGGAAAAAACGCATACGCCCTTTTTGGCCAAGTGCATCATTGTGTACGTTCTGCCTCTTTTCCTATGCTTTCAATGCAATTCCAGTCTACCTCCTGAAATCGGTTTCCTGCAATTCTGCCCCGCTTTCAAGTCCTCTTGGCAGCTTTACTTCAGTCTATTTTTGGACGATAGCTGTCATTTATAACTCTGCAGGTTTTTGAATTACAGTGCCCCTGAGCTCGTTTCTTCAACTCGCTTTCTTGTGAGCTGGCCGCAACACCGCAGGATGGCTTCAGGCCCTAATCTGGTTCCGGCACGGCACGCTGAGCCTTTGGTTATTTCCTCTTCCTGGTGGGAAATGAGAGTTAAATTTGCCCGTCCAGACACCTCCAGCTAGTCTCTCATTGGTTCTCGCTATTCCTGTTCATCTTCCGCAGAAATTGCAAACTGGGCCAAACAGGAGGTTAAAGGCGCTGACTCTCCAAGTGGGGAGAGTGTTAGTAAAGCGTCTGGAATGTTGCACCCGAGTACCAGGGGAGGAAAACTGAGACATATTTGAACACGTCTCCCGTTCACATGGTTGATCATACTTGGGTTCCACATGCATGTTTTAGCTGAAGGAAGAATACCTTAAACCTCGGTAGTTGAAACCCGTGGAATGGGTACCATACAATATGACTTCAAAGGTTCTTCATTTGCTCACCGAACCTCTCCAATCCTATCACTGCTGCGTTTATGCCCCTGTACACATGCTTGATTCTCTTTCGGAGACATAGCAATCCATAGGTTTTAAGATACTTACTAGTCAGGTACATTCTTAGGCGTTTAATATGCGGTGTTGAGTCCATTTCGTTGAGCAAGGAGTAGCTCTTGTCTATTCCATATTTGGCTTAAGGAACTTTATCTGTGCTCATTTCAATCTCTGGTTTTATGCAGCACCACAACTCACCTTTCCCCTTAAGCAAGCATAAGTTGGTTTTGTAAATTTGAGACCCTGTTCTGTTTTGGAATTCAGTTCCTGTGTCGCCAAGTTTACATTCCGTGTATTAGTGATATCTTATGATGTTTCTTTTTCTGTGTGACTTATTTCAGTTAGAATCATCGTACCTGAATCCACTCATTATGCTGCTACGGGCCTGATGACATAGATTTCATTGCTGAGTGATACTGCATTGTACGTAAGTACCACAAGTTCTTCATCCATTTTTCACTTTCTGTGATATTGAACTTGTACGGTAAACGAGGTTCTTGTAAACAGAGGCGTCCCAAACTTTGGGGTGGCTGTGTCTTTTTGATTTTAATTTCCCTAAGCTATAGGACCATAAGTGGAAGTGCCCTAGGCTCTGTTGCTTTGTTTTTTAGATGTTTCAGGAAACACCATACACTTCTCCCGAGTGTCTGTTGGCAATTTACATCCCGCCCATCAGCATAACAAGGCTCCCAGTTCTCCATGGCCTGTCCTGCCTTTCTGGATTTTACACTTTTCTCAGATGGCCCTTTTGACCGGGGGGAAGTGAGACTTCATTGTAGTGCAGATTTCCTTTGCAAGCTTGCTTGGTTGGCCAAAAAGGGCGTATGCGTTTTTTCCTGAATATATTCAGGAAAAAACGCATACGCCCTTTTTGGCCAAGTGCATCATTGTGGACGTTCTGCCTCTTTTCCTATGCTTTCAATGCAATTCCAGTCTACCTCCTGAAATCGGTTTCCTGCAATTCTGCCCTGCTTTCAAGTCCTCTTGGCAGCCTTACTTCAGTCTATTTTTGGACGATAGCTGTCATTTATAACTCTGCAGGTTTGTGAATTACAGTGTCCCTGAGCTCCTTTCTTCAACTCGCTTTCTTGTGAGCTGGCCGCAACACCGCAGGATGGCTTCAGGCCCTAATCTGGTTCCGGCACGGCACGCTTAGCCTTTGGTTATTTCCTCTTCCTGGTGGGAAATGAGAGTTAAATTTGCCCGTCCAGACACCTCCAGCTAGTCTCTCATTGGTTCTCGCTATTCCTGTTCATCTTCCGCAGAAATTGCAAACTGGGCCAAACAGGAGGTTAAAGGCGCTGACTCTCCAAGTGGGGAGAGTGTTAGTAAAGCGTCTGGAATGTTGCACCCGAGTACCAGGGGAGGAAAACTGAGACATATTTGAACACGTCTCCCGTTCACACGGTTGATCATACTCTGGGTTCCACATGCATGTTTTAGCTGAAGGAAGAATACCTTAAACCTGGAGAGTTGAGACCCGTGGAATGGGTACCATGCAATATGACTTCAAAGGGTCTTCATTTGCTCACGAACCTCTCCAATCCTATCACTGCTGCGTTTATGCCCCTGTACACGCGCTTGATTCTCTTTCGGAGACATAGCAATCCATAGGTTTTACGATACTTATTAGTCAGGTGCATTCTTAGGCGTTTAATATGGGGTGTTGTGTCCATTTCGTTGAGCAAGGAGTAGCTCTTGTCTATTCCATATTTGGCTTAAGGAACTTTATCTGTGCTCATTTCAATCTCTGGTTTTATGCAGCACCCCAACTCACCTTTCACCTTAAGCAAGCATAAGTTGGTTTTCTAAATTTGAGACCCTGTTCTGTTTTGGAATGCAGTTCCTGTGTAGCCAAGTTTACATTCCGTGTATTAGTGATATCTTATGATGTTTCTCTTTCTGTGTGACTTATTTCAGTTAGAATCATCGTACCTGAATCCACTCATTATGATGCTACGGGCCTGATGACACAGATTTCATTGCTGAGTGATATTGCTTTGTACGTAAATACCACAACTTCTTTATCCATTTTTCACTTTCTGCAATGTTGAACTTGTACTGTAAACGAGGTTCTTGTAAACAGAGCCATTCCAAACTTTGGGGTGGCTGTGTCTTTTTGATTTTAATTTCCCTAAGCTATAGGACCATAAGTGGAAGTGCCCTAGGTTCTGTTGCTTTGTTTTTTAGATGTTTCAGGAAACACCATACACTTCTCCCGAGTGGTTGTTGGCAATTTACATCCCGCCCATCAGCATAACAAGGCTCCCAGTTCTCCATGGCCTGTCCTGCCTTTCTGGATTTTACACTTTTTTCAGATGGCCCTTTTGACCGGGGGGAAGTGAGACTTCATTGTAGTGCAGATTTCCTTTGCAAGCTTGCTTGGTTGGCCAAAAAGGGCGTATGCGTTTTTTCCTGAATATATTCAGGAAAAAACGCATACGCCCTTTTTGGCCAAGTGCATCATTGTGGATGTTCTGCCTCTTTTCCTATGCTTTCAATGCAATTCCAGTCTACCTCCTGAAATCGGTTTCCTGCAATTCTGCCCCGCTTTCAAGTCCTCTTGGCAGCCTTACTTCAGTCTATTTTTGGACGATAGCTGTCATTTATAACTCTGCAGGTTTGTGAATTACAGTGCCCCTGAGCTCGTTTCTTCAACTCGCTTTCTTGTGACCTGGCCGCAACACCGCAGGATGGCTTCAGGCCCTAATCTGGTTCCGGCACGGCACGCTGAGCCTTTGGTTATTTCCTCTTCCTGGTGGGAAATCAGAGTTAAATTTGCCCGTCCAGACACCTCCAGCTGGTCTCTCATTGGTTCTCGCTATTCCTGTTCATCTTCCGCAGAAATTGCAAACTGGGCCAAACAGGAGTTTAAAGGCGCTGACTCTCCAAGTGGGGAGAGTGTTAGTAAAGCGTCTGGAATGTTGCACCCGAGTACCAGGGGAGGAAACCTGAGACATATTTGAACACGTCTCCCGTTCACATGGTTGATCATACTTGGGTTCCACATGCATGTTTTAGCTGAAGGAAGAATACCTTAAACCTCGGTAGTTGAAACCCGTGGAATGGGTACCATACAATATGACTTCAAAGGTTCTTCATTTGCTCACCGAACCTCTCCAATCCTATCACTGCTGCGTTTATGCCCCTGTACACATGCTTGATTCTCTTTCGGAGACATAGCAATCCATAGGTTTTAAGATACTTACTAGTCAGGTACATTCTTAGGCGTTTAATATGCGGTGTTGAGTCCATTTCGTTGAGCAAGGAGTAGCTCTTGTCTATTCCATATTTGGCTTAAGGAACTTTATCTGTGCTCATTTCGATCTCTGGTTATGCAGCACCCCAATTCACCTTTCCCCTTAAGCAAGCATAAGTTGGTTTTCTAAATTTGAGACCCTGTTCTGTTCTGTAATTCAGTTCCTGTGTAGCCAAGTTTACATTCCGTGTATTACTGATATCTTATGATGTTTCTTTTTCTGTGTGACTTATTTCAGTTAGAATCATCATACCTGAATCCACTCATTGTGCTGCTAAGGGCCTGATGACATAGATTTCATTGCTGAGTGATATTGCTTTGTAAGTAAATACCATAACTTCTTTATCCATTTTTCACTTTCTGCGATGTTGAACTTGTACCGTAAACGAGGTTCTTGTAAACAGAGCCGTTTCAAACTTTGGGGTGGCTGTGTCTTTTTGATTTTAATTTCCCTAAGCTATAGGACCATAAGTGGAAGTGCCCTAGGCTCTGTTGATTTGTTTTTTAGATGTTTCAGGAAACACCATACACTTCTCCCGAGTGGTTGTTGGCAATTTACATCCCGCCCATCAGCATAACAAGGCTCCCAGTTCTCCATGGCCTGTCCTGCCTTTCTGGATTTTACACTTTTTTCAGATGGCCCTTTTGACCGGGGGGAAGTGAGACTTCATTGTAGTGCAGATTTCCTTTGCAAGCTTGCTTGGTTGGCCAAAAAGGGCGTATGCGTTTTTTCCTGAATATATTCAGGAAAAAACGCATACGCCCTTTTTGGCCAAGTGCATCATTGTGGACGTTCTGCCTCTTTTCCTATGCTTTCAATGCAATTCCAGTCTACCTCCTGAAATCGGTTTCCTGCAATTCTGCCCCGCTTTCAAGTCCTCTTGGCAGCCTTACTTCAGTCTATTTTTGGACGATAGCTGTCATTTATAACTCTGCAGGTTTGTGAATTACAGTGCCCCTGAGCTCCTTTCTTCAACTTGCTTTCTTGTGAGCTGGCCGCAACACCGCAGGATGGCTTCAGGCCCTAATCTGGTTCCGGCCCGGCATGCTGAGCCTTTGGTTATTTCCTCTTCCTGGTGGGAAATGAGAGTTAAATTTGCCCGTCCAGACACCTCCAGCTAGCCTCTCATTGGTTCTCGCTATTCCTGTTCATCTTCCGCAGAAATTGCAAACTGGGCCAAACAGGAGGTTAAAGGCGCTGACTTTCCAAGTGGGGAGAGTGTTAGTAAAGCGTCTGGAATGTTGCACCCGAGTACCAGGGGAGGAAAACTGAGACATATTTGAACACGTCTCCCGATCACATGGTTGATCATACTCTAGGTTCCACATGCATGTTTTAGCTGAAGGAAGAATACCTTAAACCTGGGTAGTTGAAACCCGTGGAATGGGTACCATGCAATATGACTTCAAAGGGTCTTCATTTGCTCACCGAACCTCTCCAATCCTATCACTGCTGCGTTTATGCCCCTGTACACATGCTTGATTCTCTTTCGGAGACATAGCAATCCATAGGTTTTAAGATACTTACTAGTCAGGTACATTCTTAGGCGTTTAATATGCGGTGTTGAGTCCATTTCGTTGAGCAAGGAGTAGCTCTTGTCTATTCCATATTTGGCTTAAGGAACTTTATCTGTGCTCATTTCAATCTCTGGTTTTATGCAGCACCCCAACTCACCTTTCCCCTTAAGCAAGCATAAGTTGGTTTTCTAAATTTGAGACCCTGTTCTGTTCTGTAATTCAGTTCCTGTGTAGCCAAGTTTACATTCCGTGTATTACTGATATCTTATGATGTTTCTTTTTCTGTGTGACTTATTTCAGTTAGAATCATCATACCTGAATCCACTCATTGTGCTGCTAAGTGCCTGATGACACAGATTTCATTGCTGAGTGATATTGCTTTGTAAGTAAATACCACAACTTCTTTATCCATTTTTCACTTTCTGCGATGTTGAACTTGTACTGTAAACGAAGTTCTTGTAAACAGAGCCGTTCCAAACTTTGGGGTGGCTGTGTCTTTTTGATTTTAATTTCCCTAAGCTATAGGACCATAAGTGGAAGTGCCCTAGGTTCTGTTGCTTTGTTTTTTAGATGTTTCAGGAAACACCATACACTTCTCCCGAGTGGTTGTTGGCAATTTACATCCCGCCCATCAGCATAACAAGGCTCCCAGTTCTCCATGGCCTGTCCTGCCTTTCTGGATTTTACACTTTTTTCAGATGGCCCTTTTGACCGGGGGGAAGTGAGACTTCATTGTAGTGCAGATTTCCTTTGCAAGCTTGCTTGGTTGGCCAAAAAGGGCGTATGCGTTTTTTCCTGAATATATTCAGGAAAAAACGCATACGCCCTTTTTGGCCAAGTGCATCATTGTGGACGTTCTGCCTCTTTTCCTATGCTTTCAATGCAATTCCAGTCTACCTCCTGAAATCGGTTTCCTGCAATTCTGCCCCGCTTTCAAGTCCTCTTGGCAGCCTTACTTCAGTCTATTTTTGGACGATAGCTGTCATTTATAACTCTGCAGGTTTGTGAATTACAGTGCCCCTGAGCTCCTTTCTTCAACTCGCTTTCTTGTGAGCTGGCCGAAACACCCAGGATGGCTTCAGGCCCTAATCTGGTTCCGGCACGGCACGCTGAGCCTTTGGTTAATTCCTCTTCCTGGTGGGAAATGAGAGTTAAATTTGCCCGTCCAGACACCTCCAGCTAGTCTCTCATTGGTTCTCGCTATTCCTGTTCATCTTCCGCAGAAATTGCAAACTGGGCCAAACAGGAGGTTAAAGGGACTGACTCTCCAAGTGGGGAGAGTGTTAGTAAAGCGTCTGGAATGTTGCACCCGAGTACCAGGGGAGGAAAACTGAGACATATTTGAACACGTCTCCCGATCACATGGTTGATCATACTCTAGGTTCCACATGCATGTTTTAGCTGAAGGAAGAATACCTTAAACCTGGGTAGTTGAAACCCGTGGAATGGGTACCATGCAATATGACTTCAAAGGGTCTTCATTTGCTCACCGAACCTCTCCAATCCTATCACTGCTGCGTTTATGCCCCTGTACACATGCTTGATTCTCTTTCGGAGACATAGCAATCCATAGGTTTTAAGATACTTACTAGTCAGGTACATTCTTAGGCGTTTAATATGGGGTGTTGAGTCCATTTCGTTGAGCAAGGAGTAGCTCTTGTCTATTCCATATTTGGCTTAAGGAACTTTATCTGTGCTCATTTCAATCTCTGGTTTTATGCAGCACCCCAACTCACCTTTACCCTTAAGCAAGAATAAGTTGGTTTTCTAAATTTGAGACCCTGTTCTGTTCTGTAATTCAGTTCCTGTGTAGCCAAGTTTACATTCCGTGTATTACTGATATCTTATGATGTTTCTTTTTCTGTGTGACTTATTTCAGTTAGAATCATCATACCTGAATCCACTCATTGTGCTGCTAAGGGCCTGATGACACAGATTTCATTGCTGAGTGATATTGCTTTGTAAGTAAATACCACAACTTCTTTATCCATTTTTCACTTTCTGCGATGTTGAACTTGTACTGTAAACGAGGTTCTTGTAAACAGAGGCGTCCCAAACTTTGGGGTGGCTGTGTCTTTTTGATTTTAATTTCCCTAAGCTACAGGACCATAAGTGGAAGTGCCCTAGGCTCTGTTGCTTTGTTTTTTAGATGTTTCAGGAAACACCATACACTTCTCCCAAGTGTCTGTTGGCAATTTACATCCAGCCCATCAGCATAACAAGGCTCCCAGTTCTCAATGGCCTGTCCTGCCTTTCTGGATTTTACACTTTTTTCAGATGGCCCTTTTGACCGGGGGGAAGTGAGACTTCATTGTAGTGCAGATTTCCTTTGCAAGCTTGCTTGGTTGGCCAAAAAGGGCGTATGCGTTTTTTCCTGAATATATTCAGGAAAAAACGCATACGCCCTTTTTGGCCAAGTGCATCATTGTGGACGTTCTGCCTCTTTTCCTATGCTTTCAATGCAATTCCAGTCTACCTCCTGAAATCGGTTTCCTGCAATTCTGCCCCGCTTTCAAGTCCTCTTGGCAGCCTTACTTCAGTCTATTTTTGGACGATAGCTGTCATTTATAACTCTGCAGGTTTGTGAATTACAGTGCCCCTGAGCTCCTTTCTTCAACTCGCTTTCTTGTGAGCTGGCCGCAACACCGCAGGATGGCTTCAGGCCCTAATCTGGTTCCGGCACGGCACGCTGAGCCTTTGGTTATTTCCTCTTCCTGGTGGGAAATGAGAGTTAAATTTGCCCGTCCAGACACCTCCAGCTAGTCTCTCATTGGTTCTCGCTATTCCTGTTCATCTTCCGCAGAAATTGCAAACTGGGCCAAACAGGAGGTTAAAGGCGCTGACTCTCCAAGTGGGGAGAGTGTTAGTAAAGCGTCTGGAATGTTGCACCCGAGTACCAGGGGAGGAAAACTGAGACATATTTGAACACGTCTCCCGTTCACATGGTTGATCATACTTGGGTTCCACATGCATGTTTTAGCTGAAGGAAGAATACCTTAAACCTCGGTAGTTGAAACCCGTGGAATGGGTACCATACAATATGACTTCAAAGGTTCTTCATTTGCTCACCGAACCTCTCCAATCCTATCACTGCTGCGTTTATGCCCCTGTACACATGCTTGATTCTCTTTCGGAGACATAGCAATCCATAGGTTTTAAGATACTTACTAGTCAGGTACATTCTTAGGCGTTTAATATGCGGTGTTGAGTCCATTTCGTTGAGCAAGGAGTAGCTCTTGTCTATTCCATATTTGGCTTAAGGAACTTTATCTGTGCTCATTTCAATCTCTGGTTTTATGCAGCACCACAACTCACCTTTCCCCTTAAGCAAGCATAAGTTGGTTTTGTAAATTTGAGACCCTGTTCTGTTTTGGAATTCAGTTCCTGTGTCGCCAAGTTTACATTCCGTGTATTAGTGATATCTTATGATGTTTCTTTTTCTGTGTGACTTATTTCAGTTAGAATCATCGTACCTGAATCCACTCATTATGCTGCTACGGGCCTGATGACATAGATTTCATTGCTGAGTGATACTGCATTCTACGTAAGTACCACAAGTTCTTTATCCATTTTTCACTTTCTGTGATATTGAACTTGTACGGTAAACGAGGTTCTTGTAAACAGAGGCGTCCCAAACTTTGGGGTGGCTGTGTCTTTTTGATTTTAATTTCCCTAAGCTATAGGACCATAAGTGGAAGTGCCCTAGGCTCTGTTGCTTTGTTTTTTAGATGTTTCAGGAAACACCATACACTTCTCCCGAGTGTCTGTTGGCAATTTACATCCCGCCCATCAGCATAACAAGGCTCCCAGTTCTCCATGGCCTGTCCTGCCTTTCTGGATTTTACACTTTTCTCAGATGGCCCTTTTGACCGGGGGGAAGTGAGACTTCATTGTAGTGCAGATTTCCTTTGCAAGCTTGCTTGGTTGGCCAAAAAGGGCGTATGCGTTTTTTCCTGAATATATTCAGGAAAAAACGCATACGCCCTTTTTGGCCAAGTGCATCATTGTGGACGTTCTGCCTCTTTTCCTATGCTTTCAATGCAATTCCAGTCTACCTCCTGAAATCGGTTTCCTGCAATTCTGCCCTGCTTTCAAGTCCTCTTGGCAGCCTTACTTCAGTCTATTTTTGGACGATAGCTGTCATTTATAACTCTGCAGGTTTGTGAATTACAGTGTCCCTGAGCTCCTTTCTTCAACTCGCTTTCTTGTGAGCTGGCCGCAACACCGCAGGATGGCTTCAGGCCCTAATCTGGTTCCGGCACGGCACGCTTAGCCTTTGGTTATTTCCTCTTCCTGGTGGGAAATGAGAGTTAAATTTGCCAGTCCAGACACCTCCAGCTAGTCTCTCATTGGTTCTCGCTATTCCTGTTCATCTTCCGCAGAAATTGCAAACTGGGCCAAACAGGAGGTTAAAGGCGCTGACTCTCCAAGTGGGGAGAGTGTTAGTAAAGCGTCTGGAATGTTGCACCCGAGTACCAGGGGAGGAAAACTGAGACATATTTGAACACGTCTCCCGTTCACACGGTTGATCATACTCTGGGTTCCACATGCATGTTTTAGCTGAAGGAAGAATACCTTAAACCTGGAGAGTTGAGACCCGTGGAATGGGTACCATGCAATATGACTTCAAAGGGTCTTCATTTGCTCACGAACCTCTCCAATCCTATCACTGCTGCGTTTATGCCCCTGTACACGCGCTTGATTCTCTTTCGGAGACATAGCAATCCATAGGTTTTACGATACTTATTAGTCAGGTGCATTCTTAGGCGTTTAATATGGGGTGTTGTGTCCATTTCGTTGAGCAAGGAGTAGCTCTTGTCTATTCCATATTTGGCTTAAGGAACTTTATCTGTGCTCATTTCAATCTCTGGTTTTATGCAGCACCCCAACTCACCTTTCACCTTAAGCAAGCATAAGTTGGTTTTCTAAATTTGAGACCCTGTTCTGTTCTGTAATTCAGTTCCTGTGTAGCCAAGTTTACATTCCGTGTATTACTGATATCTTATGATGTTTCTTTTTCTGTGTGACTTATTTCAGTTAGAATCATCATACCTGAATCCACTCATTGTGCTGCTACGGGCCTGATGACATAGATTTCATTGCTGAGTGATATTGCTTTGTAAGTAAATACCATAACTTCTTTATCCATTTTTCACTTTCTGCGATGTTGAACTTGTACTGTAAACGAGGTTCTTGTAAACAGAGCCGTTTCAAACTTTGGGGTGGCTGTGTCTTTTTGATTTTAATTTCCCTAAGCTATAGGACCATAAGTGGAAGTGCCCTAGGCTCTGTTGATTTGTTTTTTAGATGTTTCAGGAAACACCATACACTTCTCCCGAGTGGTTGTTGGCAATTTACATCCCGCCCATCAGCATAACAAGGCTCCCAGTTCTCCATGGCCTGTCCTGCCTTTCTGGATTTTACACTTTTTTCAGATGGCCCTTTTGACCGGGGGGAAGTGAGACTTCATTGTAGTGCAGATTTCCTTTGCAAGCTTGCTTGGTTGGCCAAAAAGGGCGTATGCGTTTTTTCCTGAATATATTCAGGAAAAAACGCATACGCCCTTTTTGGCCAAGTGCATCATTGTGGACGTTCTGCCTCTTTTCCTATGCTTTCAATGCAATTCCAGTCTACCTCCTGAAATCGGTTTCCTGCAATTCTGCCCCGCTTTCAAGTCCTCTTGGCAGCCTTACTTCAGTCTATTTTTGGACGATAGCTGTCATTTATAACTCTGCAGGTTTGTGAATTACAGTGCCCCTGAGCTCCTTTCTTCAACTTGCTTTCTTGTGAGCTGGCCGCAACACCGCAGGATGGCTTCAGGCGCTAATCTGGTTCCGGCCCGGCATGCTGAGCCTTTGGTTATTTCCTCTTCCTGGTGGGAAATGAGAGTTAAATTTGCCCGTCCAGACACCTCCAGCTAGCCTCTCATTGGTTCTCGCTATTCCTGTTCATCTTCCGCAGAAATTGCAAACTGGGCCAAACAGGAGGTTAAAGGCGCTGACTTTCCAAGTGGGGAGAGTGTTAGTAAAGCGTCTGGAATGTTGCACCCGAGTACCAGGGGAGGAAAACTGAGACATATTTGAACACGTCTCCCGATCACATGGTTGATCATACTCTAGGTTCCACATGCATGTTTTAGCTGAAGGAAGAATACCTTAAACCTGGGTAGTTGAAACCCGTGGAATGGGTACCATGCAATATGACTTCAAAGGGTCTTCATTTGCTCACCGAACCTCTCCAATCCTATCACTGCTGCGTTTATGCCCCTGTACACATGCTTGATTCTCTTTCGGAGACATAGCAATCCATAGGTTTTAAGATACTTACTAGTCAGGTACATTCTTAGGCGTTTAATATGCGGTGTTGAGTCCATTTCGTTGAGCAAGGAGTAGCTCTTGTCTATTCCATATTTGGCTTAAGGAACTTTATCTGTGCTCATTTCAATCTCTGGTTTTATGCAGCACCCCAACTCACCTTTCCCCTTAAGCAAGCATAAGTTGGTTTTCTAAATTTGAGACCCTGTTCTGTTCTGTAATTCAGTTCCTGTGTAGCCAAGTTTACATTCCGTGTATTACTGATATCTTATGATGTTTCTTTTTCTGTGTGACTTATTTCAGTTAGAATCATCATACCTGAATCCACTCATTGTGCTGCTAAGTGCCTGATGACACAGATTTCATTGCTGAGTGATATTGCTTTGTAAGTAAATACCACAACTTCTTTATCCATTTTTCACTTTCTGCGATGTTGAACTTGTACTGTAAACGAAGTTCTTGTAAACAGAGCCGTTCCAAACTTTGGGGTGGCTGTGTCTTTTTGATTTTAATTTCCCTAAGCTATAGGACCATAAGTGGAAGTGCCCTAGGTTCTGTTGCTTTGTTTTTTAGATGTTTCAGGAAACACCATACACTTCTCCCGAGTGGTTGTTGGCAATTTACATCCCGCCCATCAGCATAACAAGGCTCCCAGTTCTCCATGGCCTGTCCTGCCTTTCTGGATTTTACACTTTTTTCAGATGGCCCTTTTGACCGGGGGGAAGTGAGACTTCATTGTAGTGCAGATTTCCTTTGCAAGCTTGCTTGGTTGGCCAAAAAGGGCGTATGCGTTTTTTCCTGAATATATTCAGGAAAAAACGCATACGCCCTTTTTGGCCAAGTGCATCATTGTGGACGTTCTGCCTCTTTTCCTATGCTTTCAATGCAATTCCAGTCTACCTCCTGAAATCGGTTTCCTGCAATTCTGCCCCGCTTTCAAGTCCTCTTGGCAGCCTTACTTCAGTCTATTTTTGGACGATAGCTGTCATTTATAACTCTGCAGGTTTGTGAATTACAGTGCCCCTGAGCTCCTTTCTTCAACTCGCTTTCTTGTGAGCTGGCCGAAACACCCAGGATGGCTTCAGGCCCTAATCTGGTTCCGGCACGGCACGCTGAGCCTTTGGTTAATTCCTCTTCCTGGTGGGAAATGAGAGTTAAATTTGCCCGTCCAGACACCTCCAGCTAGTCTCTCATTGGTTCTCGCTATTCCTGTTCATCTTCCGCAGAAATTGCAAACTGGGCCAAACAGGAGGTTAAAGGGACTGACTCTCCAAGTGGGGAGAGTGTTAGTAAAGCGTCTGGAATGTTGCACCCGAGTACCAGGGGAGGAAAACTGAGACATATTTGAACACGTCTCCCGATCACATGGTTGATCATACTCTAGGTTCCACATGCATGTTTTAGCTGAAGGAAGAATACCTTAAACCTGGGTAGTTGAAACCCGTGGAATGGGTACCATGCAATATGACTTCAAAGGGTCTTCATTTGCTCACCGAACCTCTCCAATCCTATCACTGCTGCGTTTATGCCCCTGTACACATGCTTGATTCTCTTTCGGAGACATAGCAATCCATAGGTTTTAAGATACTTACTAGTCAGGTACATTCTTAGGCGTTTAATATGGGGTGTTGAGTCCATTTCGTTGAGCAAGGAGTAGCTCTTGTCTATTCCATATTTGGCTTAAGGAACTTTATCTGTGCTCATTTCAATCTCTGGTTTTATGCAGCACCCCAACTCACCTTTACCCTTAAGCAAGAATAAGTTGGTTTTCTAAATTTGAGACCCTGTTCTGTTCTGTAATTCAGTTCCTGTGTAGCCAAGTTTACATTCCGTGTATTACTGATATCTTATGATGTTTCTTTTTCTGTGTGACTTATTTCAGTTAGAATCATCATACCTGAATCCACTCATTGTGCTGCTAAGGGCCTGATGACACAGATTTCATTGCTGAGTGATATTGCTTTGTAAGTAAATACCACAACTTCTTTATCCATTTTTCACTTTCTGCGATGTTGAACTTGTACTGTAAACGAGGTTCTTGTAAACAGAGGCGTCCCAAACTTTGGGGTGGCTGTGTCTTTTTGATTTTAATTTCCCTAAGCTATAGGACCATAAGTGGAAGTGCCCTAGGCTCTGTTGCTTTGTTTTTTAGATGTTTCAGGAAACACCATACACTTCTCCCAAGTGTCTGTTGGCAATTTACATCCAGCCCATCAGCATAACAAGGCTCCCAGTTCTCAATGGCCTGTCCTGCCTTTCTGGATTTTACACTTTTTTCAGATGGCCCTTTTGACCGGGGGGAAGTGAGACTTCATTGTAGTGCAGATTTCCTTTGCAAGCTTGCTTGGTTGGCCAAAAAGGGCGTATGCGTTTTTTCCTGAATATATTCAGGAAAAAACGCATACGCCCTTTTTGGCCAAGTGCATCATTGTGGACGTTCTGCCTCTTTTCCTATGCTTTCAATGCAATTCCAGTCTACCTCCTGAAATCGGTTTCCTGCAATTCTGCCCCGCTTTCAAGTCCTCTTGGCAGCCTTACTTCAGTCTATTTTTGGACGATAGCTGTCATTTATAACTCTGCAGGTTTGTGAATTACAGTGCCCCTGAGCTCCTTTCTTCAACTCGCTTTCTTGTGACCTGGCCGCAACACCGCAGGATGGCTTCAGGCCCTAATCTGGTTCCGGCCCGGCACGCTGAGCCTTTGGTTAATTCCTCTTCCTGGTGGGAAATGAGAGTTAAATTTGCCCGTTCAGACACCTCCAGCTAGCCTCTCATTGGTTCTCGCTATTCCTGTTCATCTTCCGCAGAAATTGCAAACTGGGCCAAACAGGAGGTTAAAGGGACTGACTCTCCAAGTCGGGAGAGTGTTAGTAAAGCGTCTGGAATGTTGCACCCGAGTACCAGGGGAGGAAAACTGAGACATATTTGAACACGTCTCCCGTTCACATGGTTGATCATACTCTGGGTTCCACATGCATGTTTTAACTGAAGGAAGAATACCTAAAACATGGAGAGTTGAGACCCGTGTAATGGGTACCACGCAATATGACTTCAAAGGGTCTTCATTTGCTCACCGAACCTCTCCAATCCTATCACTGCTGCGTTTATGCCCCTGTACACACGCTTGATTCTCTTTTGGAGACATAGCAATCCATAGGTTTTAAGATACTTACTAGTCAGGTACATTCTTAGGCGTTTAATATGGGGTGTTGAGTCCATTTCGTTGAGCAAGGAGTAGCTCTTGTCTATTCCGTATTTGGCTTAAGGAACTTTATCTGTGCTCATTTCAATCTCTGGTATTATGCAGCACCCCAACTCACCTTTCCCCTTAAGCAAGCATAAGTTGGTTTTCTAAATTTGAGACCCTGTTCTGTTTTGGAATGCAGTTCCTGTGTAGCCAAGTTTACATTCCGTGTATTACTGATATCTTATGATGTTTCTTTTTCTGTGTGACTTATTTCAGTTAGAATCATCGTACCTGAATCCACTCATTATGCTGCTAAGGGCCTGATGACATAGATTTCATTGCTGAGTGATACTGCATTGTACGTAAGTACCTCAAGTTCTTTATCCATTTTTCACTTTCTGTGATATTGAACTTGTACGGTAAACGAGGTTCTTGTAAACGGAGGCGTCCCAAACTTTGGGGTGGCTGTGTCTTTTTGATTTTAATTTCCCTAAGCTATAGGACCATAAGTGGAAGTGCCCTAGGCTCTGTTGCTTTGTTTTTTAGATGTTTCAGGAAACACCATACACTTCTCCAGAGTGGCAGTTGGCAATTTACATCCCGCCCATCAGCATAAGAAGGCTCCCAGTTCTCCATGGCCTGTCGTGCCTTTATGGATTTTACACTTTTTTCAGATGGCCCTTTTGACCAGGTGGAAGTGAGACTTCATTGTAGTGCAGATTTCCTTTGCAAGCTTGCTTGGTTGGCCAAAAAGGGCGTATGCGTTTTTTCCTGAATATATTCAGGAAAAAACGCATACGCCCTTTTTGGCCAAGTGCATCATTGTGTACGTTCTGCCTCTTTTCCTATGCTTTCAATGCAATTTGAGTCTACCTCCTGAAATCGGTTTCCTGCAATTCTGCCCCGCTTTCAAGTCCTCTTGGCAGCCTTACTTCAGTCTATTTTTGGACGATAGCTGTCATTTATAACTCTGCAGGTTTGTGAATTACAGTGCCCCTGAGCTCCTTTCTTCAACTCGCTTTCTTGTGACCTGGCCGCAACACCGCAGGATGTCTTCAGGCCCTAATCTGGTTCCGGCACGGCACGCTGAACCTTTGGTTATTTCCTCTTCCTGGTGGGAAATGAGAGTTAAATTTGCCCGTCCAGACACCTCCAGCTAGCCTCTCATTGGTTCTCGCTATTCCTGTTCATCTTCCGCAGAAATTGCAAACTGGGCCAAACAGGAGGTTAAAGGCGCTGACTTTCCAAGTGGGGAGAGTGTTAGTAAAGCGTCTGGAATGTTGCACCCGAGTACCAGGGGAGGAAAACTGAGACATATTTGAACACGTCTCCCGTTCACATGGTTGATCATACTTGGGTTCCACATGCATGTTTTAGCTGAAGGAAGCATACCTTAAACCTGGGTAGTTGAAACCCGTGGAATGGGTACCATGCAATATGACTTCAAAGGGTCTTCATTTGCTCACCGAACCTCTCCAATCCTATCACTGCTGCGTTTATGCCCCTGTACACATGCTTGATTCTCTTTCGGAGACATAGCAATCCATAGGTTTTAAGATACTTACTAGTCAGGTACATTCTTAGGCGTTTAATATGCGGTGTTGAGTCCATTTCGTTGAGCAAGGAGTAGCTCTTGTCTATTCC
The DNA here is from genome assembly GCF_949987515.2 of Delphinus delphis. NCBI lineage: Eukaryota > Metazoa > Chordata > Mammalia > Artiodactyla > Delphinidae > Delphinus > Delphinus delphis. The sequence goes on along the minus strand of NW_027192671.1, from coordinate 627,293 downwards.
ATATTTGGCTTAAGGAACTTTATCTGTGCTCATTTCAATCTCTGGTTTTATGCAGCACCCCAACTCACCTTTCCCCTTAAGCAAGCATAAGTTGGTTTTCTAAATTTGAGACCCTGTTCTGTTCTGTAATTCAGTTCCTGTGTAGCCAAGTTTACATTCCGTGTATTACTGATATCTTATGATGTTTCTTTTTCTGTGTGACTTATTTCAGTTAGAATCATCATACCTGAATCCACTCATTGTGCTGCTAAGGGCCTGATGACACAGATTTCATTGCTGAGTGATATTGCTTTGTAAGTAAATACCACAACTTCTTTATCCATTTTTCAATTTCTGCGATGTTGAACTTGTACTGTAAACGAGGTTCTTGTAAACAGAGCCGTTCCAAACTTTGGGGTGGCTGTGTCTTTTTGATTTTAAATTCCCTAAGCTATAGGACCATAAGTGGAAGTGCCCTAGGCTCTGTTGCTTTGTTTTTTAGATGTTTCAGGAAACACCATACACTTCTCCCGAGTGGTTGTTGGCAATTTACATCCCGCCCATCAGCATAACAAGGCTCCCAGTTCTCCATGGCCTGTCCTGCCTTTCTGGATTTTACACTTTTTTCAGATGGTCCTTTTGACCGGGGGGAAGTGAGACTTCATTGTAGTGCAGATTTCCTTTGCAAGCTTGCTTGGTTGGCCAAAAAGGGCGTATGCGTTTTTTCCTGAATATATTCAGGAAAAAACGCATACGCCCTTTTTGGCCAAGTGCATCATTGTGTACGTTCTGCCTCTTTTCCTATGCTTTCAATGCAATTTGAGTCTACCTCCTGAAATCGGTTTCCTGCAATTCTGCCCCGCTTTCAAGTCCTCTTGGCAGCCTTACTTCAGTCTATTTTTGGACGATAGCTGTCATTTATAACTCTGCAGGTTTGTGAATTACAGTGCCCCTGAGCTCCTTTCTTCAACTCGCTTTCTTGTGACCTGGCCGCAACACCGCAGGATGGCTTCAGGCCCTAATCTGGTTCCGGCACGGCACGCTGAGCCTTTGGTTAATTCCTCTTCCTGGTGGGAAATGAGAGTTAAATTTGCCCGTCCAGACACCTCCAGCTAGTCTCTCATTGGTTCTCGCTATTCCTGTTCATCTTCCGCAGAAATTGCAAACTGGGCCAAACAGGAGGTTAAAGGGACTGACTCTCCAAGTCGGGAGAGTGTTAGTAAAGTGTCTGGAATGTTGCACCCGAGTACCAGGGGAGGAAAACTGAGACATATTTGAACACGTCTCCCGTTCACACGGTTGATCATACTCTGGGTTCCACATGCATGTTTTAGCTGAAGGAAGAATACCTTAAACCTGGAGAGTTGAGACCCGTGTAATGGGTACCATGCAATATGACTTCAAAGGGTCTTCATTTGCTCACGAACCTCTCCAATCCTATCACTGCTGCGTTTATGCCCCTGTACACATGCTTGATTCTCTTTCGGAGACATAGCAATCCATAGGTTTTAAGATACTTACTAGACAGGTACATTCTTAGGCGTTTAATATGCGGTGTTGAGTCCATTTCGTTGAGCAAGGAGTAGCTCTTGTCTATTCCATATTTGGCTTAAGGAACTTTATCTGTGCTCATTTCAATCTCTGGTTTTATGCAGCACCCCAACTCACCTTTCCCCTTAAGCAAGCATAAGTTGGTTTTCTAAATTTGAGACCCTGTTCTGTTCTGTAATTCAGTTCCTGTGTAGCCAAGTTTACATTCCGTGTATTAGTGATATCTTATGATGTTTCTTTTTCTGTGTGACTTATTTCAGTTAGAATCATCGTACCTGAATCCACTCATTATGCTGCTACGGCCTGATGACATAGATTTCATTGCTGAGTGATACTGCATTGTACGTAAGTACCACAAGTTCTTTATCCATTTTTCACTTTCTGCGATGTTGAACTTGTACTGTAAACGAGGTTCTTGTAAACAGAGCCGTTCCAAACTTTGGGGTGGCTGTGTCTTTTTGAATTTAATTTCCCTAAGCTATAGGACCATAAGTGGAAGTGCCCTAGGCTCTGTTGCTTTGTTTTTTAGATGTTTCAGGAAACACCATACACTTCTCCCGAGTGGTTGTTGGCAATTTACATCCCGCCCATCAGCATAACAAGGCTCCCAGTTCTCCATGGCCTGTCCTGCCTTTCTGGATTTTACACTTTTTTCAGATGGCCCTTTTGACCGGGGGGAAGTGAGACTTCATTGTAGTGCAGATTTCCTTTGCAAGCTTGCTTGGTTGGCCAAAAAGGGCGTATGCGTTTTTTCCTGAATATATTCAGGAAAAAACGCATACGCCCTTTTTGGCCAAGTGCATCATTGTGGACGTTCTGCCTCTTTTCCTATGCTTTCAATGCAATTCCAGTCTACCTCCTGAAATCGGTTTCCTGCAATTCTGCCCCGCTTTCAAGTCCTCTTTGCAGCCTTACTTCAGTCTATTTTTGGACGATAGCTGTCATTTATAACTCTGCAGGTTTGTGAATTACAGTGCCCCTGAGCTCCTTTCTTCAACTCGCTTTCTTGTGACCTGGCCGCAACACCGCAGGATGTCTTCAGGCCCTAATCTGGTTCCGGCACGGCACGCTGAGCCTTTGGTTATTTCCTCTTCCTGGTGGGAAATGAGAGTTAAATTTGCCCGTCCAGACACCTCCAGCTAGCCTCTCATTGGTTCTCGCTATTCCTGTTCATCTTCCGCAGAAATTGCAAACTGGGCCAAACAGGAGGTTAAAGGCGCTGACTTTCCAAGTGGGGAGAGTGTTAGTAAAGCGTCTGGAATGTTGCACCCGAGTACCAGGGGAGGAAAACTGAGACATATTTGAACACGTCTCCCGTTCACATGGTTGATCATACTTGGGTTCCACATGCATGTTTTAGCTGAAGGAAGCATACCTTAAACCTGGGTAGTTGAAACCCGTGGAATGGGTACCATGCAATATGACTTCAAAGGGTCTTCATTTGCTCACCGAACCTCTCCAATCCTATCACTGCTGCGTTTATGCCCCTGTACACATGCTTGATTCTCTTTCGGAGACATAGCAATCCATAGGTTTTAAGATACTTACTAGTCAGGTACATTCTTAGGCGTTTAATATGCGGTGTTGAGTCCATTTCGTTGAGCAAGGAGTAGCTCTTGTCTATTCCATATTTGGCTTAAGGAACTTTATCTGTGCTCATTTCAATCTCTGGTTTTATGCAGCACCCCAACTCACCTTTCCCCTTAAGCAAGCATAAGTTGGTTTTCTAAATTTGAGACCCTGTTCTGTTCTGTAATTCAGTTCCTGTGTAGCCAAGTTTACATTCCGTGTATTACTGATATCTTATGATGTTTCTTTTTCTGTGTGACTTATTTCAGTTAGAATCATCATACCTGAATCCACTCATTGTGCTGCTAAGGGCCTGATGACACAGATTTCATTGCTGAGTGATATTGCTTTGTAAGTAAATACCACAACTTCTTTATCCATTTTTCAATTTCTGCGATGTTGAACTTGTACTGTAAACGAGGTTCTTGTAAACAGAGCCGTTCCAAACTTTGGGGTGGCTGTGTCTTTTTGATTTTAAATTCCCTAAGCTATAGGACCATAAGTGGAAGTGCCCTAGGCTCTGTTGCTTTGTTTTTTAGATGTTTCAGGAAACACCATACACTTCTCCGGAGTGTCTGTTGGCAATTTACATCCCGCCCATCAGCATAACAAGGCTCCCAGTTCTCCATGGCCTGTCCTGCCTTTCTGGATTTTACACTTTTTTCAGATGGCCCTTTTGACCGGGGGGAAGTGAGACTTCATTGTAGTGTAGATTTCCTTTGCAAGCTTGCTTGGTTGGCCAAAAAGGGCGTATGCGTTTTTTCCTGAATATATTCAGGAAAAAACGCATACGCCCTTTTTGGCCAAGTGCATCATTGTGTACGTTCTGCCTCTTTTCCTATGCTTTCAATGCAATTTGAGTCTACCTCCTGAAATCGGTTTCCTGCAATTCTGCCCCGCTTTCAAGTCCTCTTGGCAGCCTTACTTCAGTCTATTTTTGGACGATAGCTGTCATTTATAACTCTGCAGGTTTGTGAATTACAGTGCCCCTGAGCTCCTTTCTTCAACTCGCTTTCTTGTGACCTGGCCGCAACACCGCAGGATGGCTTCAGGCCCTAATCTGGTTCCGGCACGGCACGCTGAGCCTTTGGTTAATTCCTCTTCCTGGTGGGAAATGAGAGTTAAATTTGCCCGTCCAGACACCTCCAGCTAGTCTCTCATTGGTTCTCGCTATTCCTGTTCATCTTCCGCAGAAATTGCAAACTGGGCCAAACAGGAGGTTAAAGGGACTGACTCTCCAAGTCGGGAGAGTGTTAGTAAAGCGTCTGGAATGTTGCACCCGAGTACCAGGGTACGAAAACTGAGACATATTTGAACACGTCTCCCGTTCACACGGTTGATCATACTCTGGGTTCCACATGCATGTTTTAGCTGAAGGAAGAATACCTTAAACCTGGAGAGTTGAGACCCGTGTAATGGGTACCATGCAATATGACTTCAAAGGGTCTTCATTTGCTCACGAACCTCTCCAATCCTATCACTGCTGCGTTTATGCCCCTGTACACATGCTTGATTCTCTTTCGGAGACATAGCAATCCATAGGTTTTAAGATACTTACTAGACAGGTACATTCTTAGGCGTTTAATATGCGGTGTTGAGTCCATTTCGTTGAGCAAGGAGTAGCTCTTGTCTATTCCATATTTGGCTTAAGGAACTTTATCTGTGCTCATTTCAATCTCTGGTTTTATGCAGCACCCCAACTCACCTTTCCCCTTAAGCAAGCATAAGTTGGTTTTCTAAATTTGAGACCCTGTTCTGTTCTGTAATTCAGTTCCTGTGTAGCCAGGTTTACATTCCATGTATTAGTGATATCTTATGATGTTTCTTTTTCTGTGTGACTTATTTCAGTTAGAATCATCGTACCTGAATCCACTCATTATGCTGCTACGGCCTGATGAAATAGATTTCATTGCTGAGTGATACTGCATTGTACGTAAGTACCACAAGTTCTTTATCCATTTTTCACTTTCTGCGATGTTGAACTTGTACTGTAAACGAGGTTCTTGTAAACAGAGCCGTTCCAAACTTTGGGGTGGCTGTGTCTTTTTGAATTTAATTTCCCTAAGCTATAGGACCATAAGTGGAAGTGCCCTAGGCTCTGTTGCTTTGTTTTTTAGATGTTTCAGGAAACACCATACACTTCTCCCGAGTGGTTGTTGGCAATTTACATCCCGCCCATCAGCATAACAAGGCTCCCAGTTCTCCATGGCCTGTCCTGCCTTTCTGGATTTTACACTTTTTTCAGATGGCCCTTTTGACCGGGGGGAAGTGAGACTTCATTGTAGTGCAGATTTCCTTTGCAAGCTTGCTTGGTTGGCCAAAAAAGGCGTATGGGTTTTTTCCTGAATATATTCAGGAAAAAACGCATACGCCCTTTTTGGCCAAGTGCATCATTGTGGACGTTCTGCCTCTTTTCCTATGCTTTCAATGCAATTCCAGTCTACCTCCTGAAATCGGTTTCCTGCAATTCTGCCCCGCTTTCAAGTCCTCTTTGCAGCCTTACTTCAGTCTATTTTTGGACGATAGCTGTCATTTATAACTCTGCAGGTTTGTGAATTACAGTGCCCCTGAGCTCCTTTCTTCAACTCGCTTTCTTGTGACCTGGCCACAACACCGCAGGATGTCTTCAGGCCCTAATCTGGTTCCGGCACGGCACGCTGAGCCTTTGGTTATTTCCTCTTCCTGGTGGGAAATGAGAGTTAAATTTGCCCGTCCAGACACCTCCAGCTAGCCTCTCATTGGTTCTCGCTATTCCTGTTCATCTTCCACAGAAATTGCAAACTGGGCCAAACAGGAGGTTAAAGGGACTGACTCTCCAAGTGGGGAGAGTGTTAGTAAAGCGTCTGGAATGTTGCACCCGAGTACCAGGGGAGGAAAACTGAGACATATTTGAACACGTCTCCCGTTCACACGGTTGATCATACTCTGGGTTCCACATGCATGTTTTAGCTGAAGGAAGAATACCTTAAACCTGGAGAGTTGAGACCCGTGTTATGGGTACCATGCAATATGACTTCAAAGGGTCTTCATTTGCTCACGAACCTCTCCAATCCTATCACTGCTGCGTTTATGCCCCTGTACACATGCTTGATTCTCTTTCGGAGACATAGCAATCCATAGGTTTTAAGATACTTACTAGACAGGTACATTCTTAGGCGTTTAATATGCGGTGTTGAGTCCATTTCGTTGAGCAAGGAGTAGCTCTTGTCTATTCCATATTTGGCTTAAGGAACTTTATCTGTGCTCATTTCAATCTCTGGTTTTATGCAGCACCCCAACTCACCTTTCCCCTTAAGCAAGCATAAGTTGGTTTTCTAAATTTGAGACCCTGTTCTGTTCTGTAATTCAGTTCCTGTGTAGCCAAGTTTACATTCCGTGTATTAGTGATATCTTATGATGTTTCTTTTTCTGTGTGACTTATTTCAGTTAGAATCATCGTACCTGAATCCACTCATTATGCTGCTACGGCCTGATGACATAGATTTCATTGCTGAGTGATACTGCATTGTACGTAAGTACCACAAGTTCTTTATCCATTTTTCACTTTCTGCGATGTTGAACTTGTACTGTAAACGAGGTTCTTGTAAACAGAGCCGTTCCAAACTTTGGGGTGGCTGTGTCTTTTTGAATTTAATTTCCCTAAGCTATAGGACCATAAGTGGAAGTGCACTAGGCTCTGTTGCTTTGTTTTTTAGATGTTTCAGGAAACACCATACACTTCTCCCGAGTGGTTGTTGGCAATTTACATCCCGCCCATCAGCATAACAAGGCTCCCAGTTCTCCATGGCCTGTCCTGCCTTTCTGGATTTTACACTTTTTTCAGATGGCCCTTTTGACCGGGGGGAAGTGAGACTTCATTGTAGTGCAGATTTCCTTTGCAAGCTTGCTTGGTTGGCCAAAAAGGGCGTATGGGTTTTTTCCTGAATATATTCAGGAAAAAACGCATACGCCCTTTTTGGCCAAGTGCATCATTGTGGACGTTCTGCCTCTTTTCCTATGCTTTCAATGCAATTCCAGTCTACCTCCTGAAATCGGTTTCCTGCAATTCTGCCCCGCTTTCAAGTCCTCTTTGCAGCCTTACTTCAGTCTATTTTTGGACGATAGCTGTCATTTATAACTCTGCAGGTTTGTGAATTACAGTGCCCCTGAGCTCCTTTCTTCAACTCGCTTTCTTGTGACCTGGCCGCAACACCGCAGGATGTCTTCAGGCCCTAATCTGGTTCCGGCACGGCACGCTGAGCCTTTGGTTATTTCCTCTTCCTGGTGGGAAATGAGAGTTAAATTTGCCCGTCCAGACACCTCCAGCTAGCCTCTCATTGGTTCTCGGTATTCCTGTTCATCTTCCGCAGAAATTGCAAACTGGGCCAAACAGGAGGTTAAAGGCGCTGACTTTCCAAGTGGGGAGAGTGTTAGTAAAGCGTCTGGAATGTTGCACCCGAGTACCAGGGGAGGAAAACTGAGACATATTTGAACACGTCTCCCGTTCACATGGTTGATCATACTTGGGTTCCACATGCATGTTTTAGCTGAAGGAAGAATACCTTAAACCTGGGTAGTTGAAACCCGTGGAATGGGTACCATGCAATATGACTTCAAAGGGTCTTCATTTGCTCACCGAACCTCTCCAATCCTATCACTGCTGCGTTTATGCCCCTGTACACATGCTTGATTCTCTTTCGGAGACATAGCAATCCATAGGTTTTAAGATACTTACTAGTCAGGTACATTCTTAGGCGTTTAATATGCGGTGTTGAGTCCATTTCGTTGAGCAAGGAGTAGCTCTTGTCTATTCCATATTTGGCTTAAGGAACTTTATCTGTGCTCATTTCAATCTCTGGTTTTATGCAGCACCCCAACTCACCTTTCCCCTTAAGCAAGCATAAGTTGGTTTTCTAAATTTGAGACCCTGTTCTGTTCTGTAATTCAGTTCCTGTGTAGCCAAGTTTACATTCCGTGTATTACTGATATCTTATGATGTTTCTTTTTCTGTGTGACTTATTTCAGTTAGAATCATCATACCTGAATCCACTCATTGTGCTGCTAAGGGCCTGATGACACAGATTTCATTGCTGAGTGATATTGCTTTGTAAGTAAATACCACAACTTCTTTATCCATTTTTCAATTTCTGCAATGTTGAACTTGTACTGTAAACGAGGTTCTTGTAAACAGAGCCGTTCCAAACTTTGGGGTGGCTGTGTCTTTTTGATTTTAAATTCCCTAAGCTATAGGACCATAAGTGGAAGTGCCCTAGGCTCTGTTGCTTTGTTTTTTAGATGTTTCAGGAAACACCATACACTTCTCCCGAGTGGTTGTTGGCAATTTACATCCCGCCCATCAGCATAACAAGGCTCCCAGTTCTCCATGGCCTGTCCTGCCTTTCTGGATTTTACACTTTTTTCAGATGGTCCTTTTGACCGGGGGGAAGTGAGACTTCATTGTAGTGCAGATTTCCTTTGCAAGCTTGCTTGGTTGGCCAAAAAGGGCGTATGGGTTTTTTCCTGAATATATTCAGGAAAAAACGCATACGCCCTTTTTGGCCAAGTGCATCATTGTGTACGTTCTGCCTCTTTTCCTATGCTTTCAATGCAATTTGAGTCTACCTCCTGAAATCGGTTTCCTGCAATTCTGCCCCGCTTTCAAGTCCTCTTGGCAGCCTTACTTCAGTCTATTTTTGGACGATAGCTGTCATTTATAACTCTGCAGGTTTGTGAATTACAGTGCCCCTGAGCTCCTTTCTTCAACTCGTTTTCTTGTGACCTGGCCGCAACACCGCAGGATGGCTTCAGGCCCTAATCTGGTTCCAGCACGGCACGCTGAGCCTTTGGTTAATTCCTCTTCCTGGTGGGAAATGAGAGTTAAATTTGCCCGTCCAGACACCTCCAGCTAGTCTCTCATTGGTTCTCGCTATTCCTGTTCATCTTCCGCAGAAATTGCAAACTGGGCCAAACAGGAGGTTAAAGGGACTGACTCTCCAAGTGGGGAGAGTGTTAGTAAAGCGTCTGGAATGTTGCACCCGAGTACCAGGGGAGGAAAACTGAGACATATTTGAACACGTCTCCCGTTCACACGGTTGATCATACTCTGGGTTCCACATGCATGTTTTAGCTGAAGGAAGAATACCTTAAACCTGGAGAGTTGAGACCCGTGTAATGGGTACCATGCAATATGACTTCCAAGGGTCTTCATTTGCTCACGAACCTCTCCAATCCTATCACTGCTGCGTTTATGCCCCTGTACACATGCTTGATTCTCTTTCGGAGACATAGCAATCCATAGGTTTTAAGATACTTACTAGACAGGTACATTCTTAGGCGTTTAATATGCGGTGTTGAGTCCATTTCGTTGAGCAAGGAGTAGCTCTTGTCTATTCCATATTTGGCTTAAGGAACTTTATCTGTGCTCATTTCAATCTCTGGTTTTATACAGCACCCCAACTCACCTTTCCCCTTAAGCAAGCATAAGTTGGTTTTCTAAATTTGAGACCCTGTTCTGTTCTGTAATTCAGTTCCTGTGTAGCCAAGTTTACATTCCGTGTATTAGTGATATCTTATGATGTTTTTTTTTCTGTGTGACTTATTTCAGTTAGAATCATCGTACCTGAATCCACTCATTATGCTGCTACGGCCTGATGACATAGATTTCATTGCTGAGTGATACTGCATTGTACGTAAGTACCACAAGTTCTTTATCCATTTTTCACTTTCTGCGATGTTGAACTTGTACTGTAAATGAGGTTCTTGTAAACAGAGCCGTTCCAAACTTTGGGGTGGCTGTGTCTTTTTGAATTTAATTTCCCTAAGCTATAGGACCATAAGTGGAAGTGCCCTAGGCTCTGTTGCTTTGTTTTTTAGATGTTTCAGGAAACACCATACACTTCTCCCGAGTGGTTGTTGGCAATTTACATCCCGCCCATCAGCATAACAAGGCTCCCAGTTCTCCATGGTCTGTCCTGCCTTTCTGGATTTTACACTTTTTTCAGATGGCCCTTTTGACCTGGGGGAAGTGAGACTTCATTGTAGTGCAGATTTCCTTTGCAAGCTTGCTTGGTTGGCCAAAAAGGGCATATGGGGTTTTTCCTGAATATATTCAGGAAAAAACGCATACGCCCTTTTTGGCCAAGTGCATCATTGTGGACGTTCTGCCTCTTTTCCTATGCTTTCAATGCAATACCAGTCTACCTCCTGAAATCGGTTTCCTGCAATTCTGCCCCGCTTTCAAGTCCTCTTTGCAGCCTTACTTCAGTCTATTTTTGGACGATAGCTGTCATTTATAACTCTGCAGGTTTGTGAATTACAGTGCCCCTGAGCTCCTTTCTTCAACTCGCTTTCTTGTGACCTGGCCGCAACACCGCAGGATGTCTTCAGGCCCTAATCTGGTTCCGGCACGGCACGCTGAGCCTTTGGTTATTTCCTCTTCCTGGTGGGAAATGAGAGTTAAATTTGCCCGTCCAGACACCTCCAGCTAGCCTCTCATTGGTTCTCGCTATTCCTGTTCATCTTCCGCAGAAATTGCAAACTGGGCCAAACAGGAGGTTAAAGGCGCTGACTTTTAAGTGGGGAGAGTGTTAGTAAAGCGTCTGGAATGTTGCACCCGAGTACCAGGGGAGGAAAACTGAGACATATTTGAACACGTCTCCCGTTGACATGGTTGATCATACTTGGGTTCCACATGCATGTTTTAGCTGAAGGAAGAATACCTTAAACCTGGGTAGTTGAAACCCGTGGAATGGGTACCATGCAATATGACTTCAAAGGGTCTTCATTTGCTCACCGAACCTCTCCAATCCTATCACTGCTGCGTTTATGCCCCTGTACACATGCTTGATTCTCTTTTGGAGACATAGCAATCCATAGGTTTTAAGATACTTACTAGTCAGGTACATTCTTAGGCGTTTAATATGCGGTGTTGAGTCCATTTCGTTGAGCAAGGAGTAGCTCTTGTCTATTCCATATTTGGCTTAAGGAACTTTATCTGTGCTCATTTCAATCTCTGGTTTTATGCAGCACCCAAACTCACCTTTCCCCGTAAGCAAGCATAAGTTGGTTTTCTAAATTTGAGACCCTGTTCTGTTCTGTAATTCAGTTCCTGTGTAGCCAAGTTTACATTCCGTGTATTACTGATATCTTATGATGTTTCTTTTTCTGTGTGACTTATTTCAGTTAGAATCATCATACCTGAATCCACTCATTGTGCTGCTAAGAGCCTGATGACACAGATTTCATTGCTGAGTGATATTGCTTTGTAAGTAAATACCACAACTTCTTTATCCATTTTTCAATTTCTGCGATGTTGAACTTGTACTGTAAACGAGGTTCTTGTAAACAGAGCCGTTCCACACTTTGGGGTGGCTGTGTCTTTTTGATTTTAAATTCCCTAAGCTATAGGACCATAAGTGGAAGTGCCCTAGGTTCTGTTGCTTTGTTTTTTAGATGTTTCAGGAAACACCATACACTTCTCCCGAGTGGTTGTTGGCAATTTACATCCCGCCCATCAGCATAACAAGGCTCCCAGTTCTCCATGGCCTGTCCTGCCTTTCTGGATTTTAACTTTTTTCAGATGGCCCTTTTGACCGGGGGGAAGTGAGACTTCATTGTAGTGCAGATTTCCTTTGCAAGCTTGCTTGGTTGGCCAAAAAGGGCGTATGCGTTTTTTCCTGAATATATTCAGGAAAAAACGCATACGCCCTTTTTGGCCAAGTGCATCATTGTGGACGTTCTGCCTCTTTTCCTATGCTTTCAATGCAATTCCAGTCTACCTCCTGAAATCGGTTTCCTGCAATTCTGCCCCGCTTTCAAGTCCTCTTGGCAGCCTTACTTCAGTCTATTTTTGGACGATAGCTGTCATTTATAACTCTGCAGGTTTGTGAATTACAGTGCCCCTGAGCTCCTTTCTTCAACTCGCTTTCTTGTGACCTTGCCGCAACACCGCAGGATGTCTTCAGGCCCTAATCTGTTTCTGGCACGGCACGCTGAGCCTTTGGTTAATTCCTCTTCCTGGTGGGAAATGAGAGTTAAATTTGCCCATCCAGACACCTCCAGCTAGTCTCTCATTGGTTCTCGCTATTCCTGTTCTTCTTCCACAGAAATTGCAAACTGGGCCAAACAGGAGGTTAAAGGGACTGACTCTCCAAGTGGGGAGAGTGTTAGTAAAGCGTCTGGAATGTTGCACCTGAGTACCAGGGTACGAAAACTGAGACATATTTGAACACGTCTCCCGATCACATGGTTGATCATACTCTAGGTTCCACATGCATGTTTTAGCTAAAGGAAGAATACCTTAAACCTGGGTAGTTGAAACCCGTGGAATGGGTACCATGCAATATGACTTCAAAGGGTCTTCATTTGCTCACCGAACCTCTCCAATCCTATCACTGCTGCGTTTATGCCCCTGTACACATGCTTGATTCTCTTTCGGAGACATAGCAATCCATAGGTTTTAAGATACTTACTAGTCAGGTACATTCTTAGGCATTTAATATGCGGTGTTGAGTCCATTTCGTTGAGCAAGGAGTAGCTCTTGTCTATTCCATATTTGGCTTAAGGAACTTTATCTGTGCTCATTTCAATCTCTGGTTTTATGCAGCACCCCAACTCACCTTTCCCCTTAAGCAAGCATAAGTTGGTTTTCTAAATTTGAGACCCTGTTCTGTTCTGTAATTCAGTTCCTGTGTAGCCAAGTTTACATTCCGTGTATTAGTGATATCTTATGATGTTTTTTTTTCTGTGTGACTTATTTCAGTTAGAATCATCGTACCTGAATCCACTCATTATGCTGCTACGGCCTGATGACATAGATTTCATTGCTGAGTGATACTGCATTGTACGTAAGTACCACAAGTTCTTTATCCATTTTTCACTTTCTGCGATGTTGAACTTGTACTGTAAACGAGGTTCTTGTAAACAGAGCCGTTCCAAACTTTGGGGTGGCTGTGTCTTTTTGAATTTAATTTCCCTAAGCTATAGGACCATAAGTGGAAGTGCCCTAGGCTCTGTTGCTTTGTTTTTTAGATGTTTCAGGAAACACCATACACTTCTCCCGAGTGGTTGTTGGCAATTTACATCCCGCCCATCAGCATAACAAGGCTCCCAGTTCTCCATGGCCTGTCCTGCCTTTCTGGATTTTACACTTTTTTCAGATGGCCCTTTTGACCTGGGGGAAGTGAGACTTCATTGTAGTGCAGATTTCCTTTGCAAGCTTGCTTGGTTGGCCAAAAAGGGCATATGGGGTTTTTCCTGAATATATTCAGGAAAAAACGCATACGCCCTTTTTGGCCAAGTGCATCATTGTGGACGTTCTGCCTCTTTTCCTATGCTTTCAATGCAATACCAGTCTACCTCCTGAAATCGGTTTCCTGCAATTCTGCCCCGCTTTCAAGTCCTCTTTGCAGCCTTACTTCAGTCTATTTTTGGACGATAGCTGTCATTTATAACTCTGCAGGTTTGTGAATTACAGTGCCCCTGAGCTCCTTTCTTCAACTCGCTTTCTTGTGACCTGGCCGCAACACCGCAGGATGTCTTCAGGCCCTAATCTGGTTCCGGCACGGCACGCTGAGCCTTTGGTTATTTCCTCTTCCTGGTGGGAAATGAGAGTTAAATTTGCCCGTCCAGACACCTCCAGCTAGCCTCTCATTGGTTCTCGCTATTCCTGTTCATCTTCCGCAGAAATTGCAAACTGGGCCAAACAGGAGGTTAAAGGCGCTGACTTTTAAGTGGGGAGAGTGTTAGTAAAGCGTCTGGAATGTTGCACCCGAGTACCAGGGGAGGAAAACTGAGACATATTTGAACACGTCTCCCGTTGACATGGTTGATCATACTTGGGTTCCACATGCATGTTTTAGCTGAAGGAAGAATACCTTAAACCTGGGTAGTTGAAACCCGTGGAATGGGTACCATGCAATATGACTTCAAAGGGTCTTCATTTGCTCACCGAACCTCTCCAATCCTATCACTGCTGCGTTTATGCCCCTGTACACATGCTTGATTCTCTTTTGGAGACATAGCAATCCATAGGTTTTAAGATACTTACTAGTCAGGTACATTCTTAGGCGTTTAATATGCGGTGTTGAGTCCATTTCGTTGAGCAAGGAGTAGCTCTTGTCTATTCCATATTTGGCTTAAGGAACTTTATCTGTGCTCATTTCAATCTCTGGTTTTATGCAGCACCCAAACTCACCTTTCCCCGTAAGCAAGCATAAGTTGGTTTTCTAAATTTGAGACCCTGTTCTGTTCTGTAATTCAGTTCCTGTGTAGCCAAGTTTACATTCCGTGTATTACTGATATCTTATGATGTTTCTTTTTCTGTGTGACTTATTTCAGTTAGAATCATCATACCTGAATCCACTCATTGTGCTGCTAAGAGCCTGATGACACAGATTTCATTGCTGAGTGATATTGCTTTGTAAGTAAATACCACAACTTCTTTATCCATTTTTCAATTTCTGCGATGTTGAACTTGTACTGTAAACGAGGTTCTTGTAAACAGAGCCGTTCCACACTTTGGGGTGGCTGTGTCTTTTTGATTTTAAATTCCCTAAGCTATAGGACCATAAGTGGAAGTGCCCTAGGTTCTGTTGCTTTGTTTTTTAGATGTTTCAGGAAACACCATACACTTCTCCCGAGTGGTTGTTGGCAATTTACATCCCGCCCATCAGCATAACAAGGCTCCCAGTTCTCCATGGCCTGTCCTGCCTTTCTGGATTTTACACTTTTTTCAGATGGCCCTTTTGACCGGGGGGAAGTGAGACTTCATTGTAGTGCAGATTTCCTTTGCAAGCTTGCTTGGTTGGCCAAAAAGGGCGTATGCGTTTTTTCCTGAATATATTCAGGAAAAAACGCATACGCCCTTTTTGGCCAAGTGCATCATTGTGGACGTTCTGCCTCTTTTCCTATGCTTTCAATGCAATTCCAGTCTACCTCCTGAAATCGGTTTCCTGCAATTCTGCCCCGCTTTCAAGTCCTCTTGGCAGCCTTACTTCAGTCTATTTTTGGACGATAGCTGTCATTTATAACTCTGCAGGTTTGTGAATTACAGTGCCCCTGAGCTCCTTTCTTCAACTCGCTTTCTTGTGACCTTGCCGCAACACCGCAGGATGTCTTCAGGCCCTAATCTGTTTCTGGCACGGCACGCTGAGCCTTTGGTTAATTCCTCTTCCTGGTGGGAAATGAGAGTTAAATTTGCCCATCCAGACACCTCCAGCTAGTCTCTCATTGGTTCTCGCTATTCCTGTTCTTCTTCCACAGAAATTGCAAACTGGGCCAAACAGGAGGTTAAAGGGACTGACTCTCCAAGTGGGGAGAGTGTTAGTAAAGCGTCTGGAATGTTGCACCTGAGTACCAGGGTACGAAAACTGAGACATATTTGAACACGTCTCCCGATCACATGGTTGATCATACTCTAGGTTCCACATGCATGTTTTAGCTAAAGGAAGAATACCTTAAACCTGGGTAGTTGAAACCCGTGGAATGGGTACCATGCAATATGACTTCAAAGGGTCTTCATTTGCTCACCGAACCTCTCCAATCCTATCACTGCTGCGTTTATGCCCCTGTACACATGCTTGATTCTCTTTCGGAGACATAGCAATCCATAGGTTTTAAGATACTTACTAGTCAGGTACATTCTTAGGCATTTAATATGCGGTGTTGAGTCCATTTCGTTGAGCAAGGAGTAGCTCTTGTCTATTCCATATTTGGCTTAAGGAACTTTATCTGTGCTCATTTCAATCTCTGGTTTTATGCAGCACCCCAACTCACCTTTCCCCTTAAGCAAGCATAAGTTGGTTTTCTAAATTTGAGACCCTGTTCTGTTCTGTAATTCAGTTCCTGTGTAGCCAAGTTTACATTCCGTGTATTAGTGATATCTTATGATGTTTTTTTTTCTGTGTGACTTATTTCAGTTAGAATCATCGTACCTGAATCCACTCATTATGCTGCTACGGCCTGATGACATAGATTTCATTGCTGAGTGATACTGCATTGTACGTAAGTACCACAAGTTCTTTATCCATTTTTCACTTTCTGCGATGTTGAACTTGTACTGTAAACGAGGTTCTTGTAAACAGAGCCGTTCCAAACTTTGGGGTGGCTGTGTCTTTTTGAATTTAATTTCCCTAAGCTATAGGACCATAAGTGGAAGTGCCCTAGGCTCTGTTGCTTTGTTTTTTAGATGTTTCAGGAAACACCATACACTTCTCCCGAGTGGTTGTTGGCAATTTACATCCCGCCCATCAGCATAACAAGGCTCCCAGTTCTCCATGGCCTGTCCTGCCTTTCTGGATTTTACACTTTTTTCAGATGGCCCTTTTGACCTGGGGGAAGTGAGACTTCATTGTAGTGCAGATTTCCTTTGCAAGCTTGCTTGGTTGGCCAAAAAGGGCATATGGGGTTTTTCCTGAATATATTCAGGAAAAAACGCATACGCCCTTTTTGGCCAAGTGCATCATTGTGGACGTTCTGCCTCTTTTCCTATGCTTTCAATGCAATACCAGTCTACCTCCTGAAATCGGTTTCCTGCAATTCTGCCCCGCTTTCAAGTCCTCTTTGCAGCCTTACTTCAGTCTATTTTTGGACGATAGCTGTCATTTATAACTCTGCAGGTTTGTGAATTACAGTGCCCCTGAGCTCCTTTCTTCAACTCGCTTTCTTGTGACCTGGCCGCAACACCGCAGGATGTCTTCAGGCCCTAATCTGGTTCCGGCACGGCACGCTGAGCCTTTGGTTATTTCCTCTTCCTGGTGGGAAATGAGAGTTAAATTTGCCCGTCCAGACACCTCCAGCTAGCCTCTCATTGGTTCTCGCTATTCCTGTTCATCTTCCGCAGAAATTGCAAACTGGGCCAAACAGGAGGTTAAAGGCGCTGACTTTTAAGTGGGGAGAGTGTTAGTAAAGCGTCTGGAATGTTGCACCCGAGTACCAGGGGAGGAAAACTGAGACATATTTGAACACGTCTCCCGTTGACATGGTTGATCATACTTGGGTTCCACATGCATGTTTTAGCTGAAGGAAGAATACCTTAAACCTGGGTAGTTGAAACCCGTGGAATGGGTACCATGCAATATGACTTCAAAGGGTCTTCATTTGCTCACCGAACCTCTCCAATCCTATCACTGCTGCGTTTATGCCCCTGTACACATGCTTGATTCTCTTTCGGAGACATAGCAATCCATAGGTTTTAAGATACTTACTAGTCAGGTACATTCTTAGGCGTTTAATATGCGGTGTTGAGTCCATTTCGTTGAGCAAGGAGTAGCTCTTGTCTATTCCATATTTGGCTTAAGGAACTTTATCTGTGCTCATTTCAATCTCTGGTTTTATGCAGCACCCCAACTCACCTTTCCCCGTAAGCAAGCATAAGTTGGTTTTCTAAATTTGAGACCCTGTTCTGTTCTGTAATTCAGTTCCTGTGTAGCCAAGTTTACATTCCGTGTATTACTGATATCTTATGATGTTTCTTTTTCTGTGTGACTTATTTCAGTTAGAATCATCATACCTGAATCCACTCATTGTGCTGCTAAGAGCCTGATGACACAGATTTCATTGCTGAGTGATATTGCTTTGTAAGTAAATACCACAACTTCTTTATCCATTTTTCAATTTCTGCGATGTTGAACT
This sequence comes from Delphinus delphis, assembly GCF_949987515.2. Classification (NCBI taxonomy): domain Eukaryota; kingdom Metazoa; phylum Chordata; class Mammalia; order Artiodactyla; family Delphinidae; genus Delphinus; species Delphinus delphis. Next base: position 609,584 of record NW_027192671.1, on the reverse strand, counting down.
TGTACTGTAAACGAGGTTCTTGTAAACAGAGCCGTTCCACACTTTGGGGTGGCTGTGTCTTTTTGATTTTAAATTCCCTAAGCTATAGGACCATAAGTGGAAGTGCCCTAGGTTCTGTTGCTTTGTTTTTTAGATGTTTCAGGAAACACCATACACTTCTCCCGAGTGGTTGTTGGCAATTTACATCCCGCCCATCAGCATAACAAGGCTCCCAGTTCTCCATGGCCTGTCCTGCCTTTCTGGATTTTAACTTTTTTCAGATGGCCCTTTTGACCGGGGGGAAGTGAGACTTCATTGTAGTGCAGATTTCCTTTGCAAGCTTGCTTGGTTGGCCAAAAAGGGCGTATGCGTTTTTTCCTGAATATATTCAGGAAAAAACGCATACGCCCTTTTTGGCCAAGTGCATCATTGTGGACGTTCTGCCTCTTTTCCTATGCTTTCAATGCAATTCCAGTCTACCTCCTGAAATCGGTTTCCTGCAATTCTGCCCCGCTTTCAAGTCCTCTTGGCAGCCTTACTTCAGTCTATTTTTGGACGATAGCTGTCATTTATAACTCTGCAGGTTTGTGAATTACAGTGCCCCTGAGCTCCTTTCTTCAACTCGCTTTCTTGTGACCTTGCCGCAACACCGCAGGATGTCTTCAGGCCCTAATCTGTTTCTGGCACGGCACGCTGAGCCTTTGGTTAATTCCTCTTCCTGGTGGGAAATGAGAGTTAAATTTGCCCATCCAGACACCTCCAGCTAGTCTCTCATTGGTTCTCGCTATTCCTGTTCTTCTTCCACAGAAATTGCAAACTGGGCCAAACAGGAGGTTAAAGGGACTGACTCTCCAAGTGGGGAGAGTGTTAGTAAAGCGTCTGGAATGTTGCACCTGAGTACCAGGGTACGAAAACTGAGACATATTTGAACACGTCTCCCGATCACATGGTTGATCATACTCTAGGTTCCACATGCATGTTTTAGCTAAAGGAAGAATACCTTAAACCTGGGTAGTTGAAACCCGTGGAATGGGTACCATGCAATATGACTTCAAAGGGTCTTCATTTGCTCACCGAACCTCTCCAATCCTATCACTGCTGCGTTTATGCCCCTGTACACATGCTTGATTCTCTTTCGGAGACATAGCAATCCATAGGTTTTAAGATACTTACTAGTCAGGTACATTCTTAGGCATTTAATATGCGGTGTTGAGTCCATTTCGTTGAGCAAGGAGTAGCTCTTGTCTATTCCATATTTGGCTTAAGGAACTTTATCTGTGCTCATTTCAATCTCTGGTTTTATGCAGCACCCCAACTCACCTTTCCCCTTAAGCAAGCATAAGTTGGTTTTCTAAATTTGAGACCCTGTTCTGTTCTGTAATTCAGTTCCTGTATAGCCAAGTTTACATTCCGTGTATTAGTGATATCTTATGATGTTTCTTTTTCTGTGTGACTTATTTCAGTTAGAATCATCGTACCTGAATCCACTCATTATGCTGCTACGGGCCTGATGACATAGATTTCATTGCTGAGTGATACTGCATTGTACGTAAGTACCAAAGTTCTTTATCCATTTTTCACTTTCTGCGATGTTGAACTTGTACTGTAAACGAGGTTCTTGTAAACAGAGCCGTTCCAAACTTTGGGGTGGCTGTGTCTTTTTGATTTTAAATTCCCTAAGCTATAGGACCATAAGTGGAAGTGCCCTAGGCTCTGTTGCTTTGTTTTTTAGATGTTTCAGGAAACACCATACACTTCTCCCGAGTGGTTGTTGGCAATTTACATCCCGCCCATCAGCATAACAAGGCTCCCAGTTCTCCATGGCCTGTCCTGCCTTTCTGGATTTTACACTTTTTTCAGATGGCCCTTTTGACCGGGGGGAAGTGAGACTTCATTGTAGTGCAGATTTCCTTTGCAAGCTTGCTTGGTTGGCCAAAAAGGGCGTATGCGTTTTTTCCTGAATATATTCAGGAAAAAACGCATACGCCCTTTTTGGCCAAGTGCATCATTGTGGACGTTCTGCCTCTTTTCCTATGCTTTCAATGCAATTTGAGTCTACCTCCTGAAATCGGTTTCCTGCAATTCTGCCCCGCTTTCAAGTCCTCTTGGCAGCCTTACTTCAGTCTATTTTTGGACGATAGCTGTCATTTATAACTCTGCAGGTTTGTGAATTACAGTGCCCCTGAGCTCCTTTCTTCAACTCGCTTTCTTGTGACCTGGCCGCAACACCGCAGGATGGCTTCAGGCCCTAATCTGGTTCCGGCACGGCATGCTGAGCCTTTGGTTATTTCCTCTTCCTGGTGGGAAATGAGAGTTAAATTTGCCCGTTCAGACACCTCCAGCTAGTCTCTCATTGGTTCTCGCTATTCCTGTTCATCTTCCGCAGAAATTGCAAACTGGGCCAAACAGGAGGTTAAAGGCGCTGACTTTCCAAGTGGGGAGAGTGTTAGTAAAGCGTCTGGAATGTTGCACCCGAGTACCAGGGTACGAAAACTGAGACATATTTGAACACGTCTCCCGTTCACATGGTTGATCATACCTGGGTTCCACATGCATGTTTTAGCTGAAGGAAGAATACCTTAAACCTGGGTAGTTGAAACCCGTGGAATGGGTACCATGCAATATGACTTCAAAGGGTCTTCATTTGCTCACCGAACCTCTCCAATCCTATCACTGCTGCGTTTATGCCCCTGTACACATGCTTGATTCTCTTTCGGAGACATAGCAATCCATAGGTTTTAAGATACTTACTAGTCAGGTACATTCTTAGGCGTTTAATATGCGGTGTTGAGTCCATTTCGTTGAGCAAGGAGTAGCTCTTGTCTATTCCATATTTGGCTTAAGGAACTTTATCTGTGCTCATTTCAATCTCTGGTTTTATGCAGCACCCCAACTCACCTTTCCCCTTAAGCAAGCATAAGTTGGTTTTCTAAATTTGAGACCCTGTTCTGTTCTGTAATTCAGTTCCTGTGTAGCCAAGTTTACATTCCGTGTATTACTGATATCTTATGATGTTTCTTTTTCTGTGTGACTTATTTCAGTTAGAATCATCGTACCTGAATCCACTCATTATGCTGCTAAGGGCCTGATGACATAGATTTCATTGCTGAGTGATACTGCATTGTACGTAAGTACCACAAGTTCTTTATCCATTTTTCACTTTCTGTGATGTTGAACTTGTACTGTAAACGAGGTTCTTGTAAACAGAGCCGTTCCAAACTTTGGGGTGGCTGTGTCTTTTTGATTTTAAATTCCCTAAGCTATAGGCCCATAAGTGGAAGTGCCCTAGGCTCTGTTGCTTTGTTTTTTAGATGTTTCAGGAAACACCATACACTTCTCCCGAGTGGTTGTTGGCAATTTACATCCCGCCCTTCAGCATAACAAGGCTCCCAGTTCTCCATGGCCTGTCCTGCCTTTCTGGATTTTACACTTTTTTCAGATGGCCCTTTTGACCGGGGGGAAGTGAGACTTCATCGTAGTGCAGATTTCCTTTGCAAGCTTGCTTGGTTGGCCAAAAAGGGCGTATGCGTTTTTTCCTGAATATATTCAGGAAAAAACGCATACGCCCTTTTTGGCCAAGTGCATCATTGTGGACGTTCTGCCTCTTTTCCTATGCTTTCAATGCAATTCCAGTCTACCTCCTGAAATCGGTTTCCTGCAATTCTGCCCCGCTTTCAAGTCCTCTTTGCAGCCTTACTTCAGTCTATTTTTGGACGATAGCTGTCATTTATAACTCTGCAGGTTTGTGAATTACAGTGCCCCTGAGCTCCTTTCTTCAACTCGCTTTCTTGTGACCTGGCCGCAACACCGCAGGATGTCTTCAGGCCCTAATCTGGTTCCGGCACGGCACGCTGAGCCTTTGGTTATTTCCTCTTCCTGGTGGGAAATGAGAGTTAAATTTGCCCGTCCAGACACCTCCAGCTAGCCTCTCATTGGTTCTCGCTATTCCTGTTCATCTTCCGCAGAAATTGCAAACTGGGCCAAACAGGAGGTTAAAGGCGCTGACTTTCCAAGTGGGGAGAGTGTTAGTAAAGCGTCTGGAATGTTGCACCCGAGTACCAGGGGAGGAAAACTGAGACATATTTGAACACGTCTCCCGTTCACATGGTTGATCATACTTGGGTTCCACATGCATGTTTTAGCTGAAGGAAGAATACCTTTAACCTGGGTAGTTGAAACCCGTGGAATGGGTACCATGCAATATGACTTCAAAGGGTCTTCATTTGCTCACCGAACCTCTCCAATCCTATCACTGCTGCGTTTATGCCCCTGTACACATGCTTGATTCTCTTTCGGAGACATAGCAATCCATAGGTTTTAAGATACTTACTAGTCAGGTACATTCTTAGGCGTTTAATATGCGGTGTTGAGTCCATTTCGTTGAGCAAGGAGTAGCTCTTGTCTATTCCATATTTGGCTTAAGGAACTTTATCTGTGCTCATTTCAATCTCTGGTTTTATGCAGCACCCCAACTCACCTTTCCCCTTAAGCAAGCATAAGTTGGTTTTCTAAATTTGAGACCCTGTTCTGTTCTGTAATTCAGTTCCTGTGTAGCCAAGTTTACATTCCGTGTATTACTGATATCTTATGATGTTTCTTTTTCTGTGTGACTTATTTCAGTTAGAATCATCGTACCTGAATCCACTCATTATGCTGCTAAGGGCCTGATGACATAGATTTCATTGCTGAGTGATACTGCATTGTACGTAAGTACCACAAGTTCTTTATCCATTTTTCACTTTCTGTGATGTTGAACTTGTACTGTAAACGAGGTTCTTGTAAACAGAGCCGTTCCAAACTTTGGGGTGGCTGTGTCTTTTTGATTTTAAATTCCCTAAGCTATAGGACCATAAGTGGAAGTGCCCTAGGCTCTGTTGCTTTGTTTTTTAGATGTTTCAGGAAACACCATACACTTCTCCCGAGTGTTTGTTGGCAATTTACATCCCGCCCTTCAGCATAACAAGGCTCCCAGTTCTCCATGGCCTGTCCTGCCTTTCTGGATTTTACACTTTTTTCAGATGGCCCTTTTGACCGGGGGGAAGTGAGACTTCATCGTAGTGCAGATTTCCTTTGCAAGCTTGCTTGGTTGGCCAAAAAGGGCGTATGCGTTTTTTCCTGAATATATTCAGGAAAAAACGCATACGCCCTTTTTGGCCAAGTGCATCATTGTGGACGTTCTGCCTCTTTTCCTATGCTTTCAATGCAATTCCAGTCTACCTCCTGAAATCGGTTTCCTGCAATTCTGCCCCGCTTTCAAGTCCTCTTTGCAGCCTTACTTCAGTCTATTTTTGGACGATAGCTGTCATTTATAACTCTGCAGGTTTGTGAATTACAGTGCCCCTGAGCTCCTTTCTTCAACTCGCTTTCTTGTGACCTGGCCGCAACACCGCAGGATGTCTTCAGGCCCTAATCTGGTTCCGGCACGGCACGCTGAGCCTTTGGTTATTTCCTCTTCCTGGTGGGAAATGAGAGTTAAATTTGCCCGTCCAGACACCTCCAGCTAGCCTCTCATTGGTTCTCGCTATTCCTGTTCATCTTCCGCAGAAATTGCAAACTGGGCCAAACAGGAGGTTAAAGGCGCTGACTTTCCAAGTGGGGAGAGTGTTAGTAAAGCGTCTGGAATGTTGCACCCGAGTACCAGGGGAGGAAAACTGAGACATATTTGAACACGTCTCCCGTTCACATGGTTGATCATACTTGGGTTCCACATGCATGTTTTAGCTGAAGGAAGAATACCTTTAACCTGGGTAGTTGAAACCCGTGGAATGGGTACCATGCAATATGACTTCAAAGGGTCTTCATTTGCTCACCGAACCTCTCCAATCCTATCACTGCTGCGTTTATGCCCCTGTACACATGCTTGATTCTCTTTCGGAGACATAGCAATCCATAGGTTTTAAGATACTTACTAGTCAGGTACATTCTTAGGCGTTTAATATGCGGTGTTGAGTCCATTTCGTTGAGCAAGGAGTAGCTCTTGTCTATTCCATATTTGGCTTAAGGAACTTTATCTGTGCTCATTTCAATCTCTGGTTTTATGCAGCACCCCAACTCACCTTTCCCCTTAAGCAAGCATAAGTTGGTTTTCTAAATTTGAGACCCTGTTCTGTTCTGTAATTCAGTTCCTGTGTAGCCAAGTTTACATTCCGTGTATTACTGATATCTTATGATGTTTCTTTTTCTGTGTGACTTATTTCAGTTAGAATCATCGTACCTGAATCCACTCATTATGCTGCTAAGGGCCTGATGACATAGATTTCATTGCTGAGTGATACTGCATTGTACGTAAGTACCACAAGTTCTTTATCCATTTTTCACTTTCTGCGATGTTGAACTTGTACTGTAAACGAGGTTCTTGTAAACAGAGCCGTTCCAAACTTTGGGGTGGCTGTGTCTTTTTGATTTTAAATTCCCTAAGCTATAGGACCATAAGTGGAAGTGCCCTAGGCTCTGTTGCTTTGTTTTTTAGATGTTTCAGGAAACACCATACACTTCTCCCGAGTGTTTGTTGGCAATTTACATCCCGCCCTTCAGCATAACAAGGCTCCCAGTTCTCCATGGCCTGTCCTGCCTTTCTGGATTTTACACTTTTTTCAGATGGCCCTTTTGACCGGGGGGAAGTGAGACTTCATCGTAGTGCAGATTTCCTTTGCAAGCTTGCTTGGTTGGCCAAAAAGGGCGTATGCGTTTTTTCCTGAATATATTCAGGAAAAAACGCATACGCCCTTTTTGGCCAAGTGCATCATTGTGGACGTTCTGCCTCTTTTCCTATGCTTTCAATGCAATTCCAGTCTACCTCCTGAAATCGGTTTCCTGCAATTCTGCCCCGCTTTCAAGTCCTCTTTGCAGCCTTACTTCAGTCTATTTTTGGACGATAGCTGTCATTTATAACTCTGCAGGTTTGTGAATTACAGTGCCCCTGAGCTCCTTTCTTCAACTCGCTTTCTTGTGACCTTGCCGCAACACCGCAGGATGTCTTCAGGCCCTAATCTGGTTCCGGAACGGCACGCTGAGCCTTTGGTTATTTCCTCTTCCTGGTGGGAAATGAGAGTTAAATTTGCCCGTCCAGACACCTCCAGCTAGCCTCTCATTGGTTCTCGCTATTCCTGTTCATCTTCCACAGAAATTGCAAACTGGGCCAAACAGGAGATTAAAGGCGCTGACTTTCCAAGTGGGGAGAGTGTTAGTAAAGCGTCTGGAATGTTGCACCCGAGTACCAGGGGAGGAAAACTGAGACATATTTGAACACGTCTCCCGTTCACATGGTTGATCATACTTGGGTTCCACATGCATGTTTTAGCTGAAGGAAGAATACTTTAAACCTGGGTAGTTGAAACCCGTGGAATGGGTACCATGCAATATGACTTCAAAGGGTCTTCATTTGCTCGCCGAACCTCTCCAATCCTATCACTGCTGAGTTTATGCCCCTGTACACATGCTTGATTCTCTTTCGGAGACATAGCAATCCATAGGTTTTAAGATACTTACTAGTCAGGTACATTCTTAGGCGTTTAATATGCGGTGTTGAGTCCATTTCGTTGAGCAAGGAGTAGCTCTTGTCTATTCCATATTTGGCTTAAGGAACTTTATCTGTGCTCATTTCAATCTCTGGTTTTATGCAGCACCCCAACTCACCTTTCCCCTTAAGCAAGCATAAGTTGGTTTTCTAAATTTGAGACCCTGTTCTGTTCTGTAATTCAGTTCCTGTGTAGCCAAGTTTACATTCCGTGTATTAGTGATATCCTATGATGTTTCTTTTTCTGTGTGACTTATTTCAGTTAGAATCATCGTACCTGAATCCACTCATTATGCTGCTACGGGCCTGATGACATAGATTTCATTGCTGAGTGATACTGCATTGTACGTAAGTACCACAAGTTCTTTATCCATTTTTCACTTTCTGCGATGTTGAACTTCTACTGTAAACGAGGTTCTTGTAAACAGAGCCCTTCGAAAATTTGGGGTGGCTGTGTCTTTTTGATTTTAAATTCCCTAAGCTAGAGGACCATAAGTGGAAGTGCCCTAGGCTCTGTTGCTTTGTTTTTTAGATGTTTCAGGAAACACCATACATTTCTCCCGAGTGTTTGTTGGCAATTTACATCCCGCCCTTCAGCATAAGAAGGCTCCCAGTTCTCCATGGCCTGTCCTGCCTTTCTGGATTTTACACTTTTTTCAGATGGCCCTTTTGACCGGGGGGAAGTGAGACTTCATTGTAGTGCAGATTTCCTTTGCAAGCTTGCTTGGTTGGCCAAAAAGGGCGTATGCGTTTTTTCCTGAATATATTCAGGAAAAAACGCATACGCCCTTTTTGGCCAAGTGCATCATTGTGGACGTTCTGCCTCTTTTCCTATGCTTTCAATGCAATTCCAGTCTACCTCCTGAAATCGGTTTCCTGCAATTCTGCCCCGCTTTCAAGTCCTCCTGGCAGCCTTACTTCAGTCTATTTTTGGACGATAGCTGTCATTTATAACTCTGCAGGTTTGTGAATTACAGTGCCCCTGAGCTCCTTTCTTCAACTCGCTTTCTTTTGAGCTGGCCGCAACACCGCAGGATGGCTTCAGGCCCTAATCTGGTTCCGGTACGGCACGCTGAGCCTTTGGTTATTTCCTCTTCCTGGTGGGAAATGAGAGTTAAATTTGCCCGTCCAGACACCTCCAGCTAGCCTCTCATTGGTTCTCGCTATTCCTGTTCATCTTCCGCAGAAATTGCAAACTGGGACAAACAGGAGGTTAAAGGCGCTGACTTTCCAAGTGGGGAGAGTGTTAGTAAAGCGTCTGGAATGTTGCACCCGAGTACCAGGGGAGGAAAACTGAGACATATTTGAACACGTCTCCCGTTCACATGGTTGATCATACTTGGGTTCCACATGCATGTTTTACCTGAAGGAAGAATACCTTAAACCTGGAGAGTTGAGACCCGTGGAATGGGTACCATGCAATATGACTTCAAAGGGTCTTCATTTGCTCACCGAACCTCTGCAATCCTATCACTGCTGCGTTTATGCCCCTGTACACACGCTTGATTCTCTTTTGGAGACATAGCAATCCATAGGTTTTAAGATACTTACTAGTCAGGTACATTGTTAGGCGTTTAATATGGTGTGTTGAGTCCATTTCATTGAGCAAGGAGTAGCTCTTGTGTATTCCATATTTGGCTTAAGGAACTTTATCTGTGCTCATTTCAATCTCTGGTTTTATGCAGCACCCCTACTCACCTTTACCCTTAAGCAAGCATAAGTTGGTTTTCTAAATTTGAGACCCTGTTCTGTTCTGTAATTCAGTTCCTGTGTAGCCAAGTTTACATTCCGTGTATTACTGATATCTTATGATGTTTCTTTTTCTGTGTGACTTATTTCAGTTAGAATTATCATACCTGAATACAGTCATTGTGCTGCTAAGGGCCTGGTGAGATAGATTTCATTGCTGAGTGATATTGCTTTGTAAGTAAATACCGCAACTTCTTTATCCATTTTTCACTTTCTGAGCTGTTGAACTTGTACTGAAAACGAGGTTCTTGTAAACAGAGCCGTTCCAAACTTTGGGGTGGCTGTGTCTTTTTGATTTTAATTTCCCTAAGCTATAGGACCATAAGTGGAAGTGCCCTAG